>NC_090025.1:169788455-170440539 GCF_037176765.1 Anolis sagrei
AGGAGGAGGAATAATGCCACTCTTTTTATGCTGCAATTTTTAATTTTGTAGTTATGGCAATATTCTATAACAAAATAATGGGGGAGAAATATCACCTGGCTCAACTATTAGTTCATGGTCAGATGTGAGTGTTCAAGCCACAATGAAATAGATAAAAGCATAGCATGTTCTGAACCACAAGAAAGCAGCTTGTAATATTCAGGTAGCAATTCAAGGTAACAAAAAGTAACAATTTTCTTTTGTTTTCAGAACTGGCAAACCATTTTTTTTTAAAAAAAAATACTATAATGATAACAAATTGTTCTCAGAATCCCAGTTTGAAATGCATTTTCCCTGTACCATGCCGTGGACTTGGCCTGGAATTATAACTAATTGTTTTTTTAAAAAATTACTTTCTGATATCTGAGGATATAATATTGTTGTTCAACAACAAAACTAAATATAGGCATTTCTAAACATTTTCTCTAAAACCGTGTCTTGAAATCAAAATAAGTCCATGAAGTGGGAAGTGTATTTATAATGGGGCCCTCGAAGATACAAGGCAATGGATGACACATCTTGCCCTCCACCCACATTTGCATTATTATCAAGGAAAACTGCTGTTTACAACATGTACAGAATGTGCTAAATACTGTGTACAGCTCTGTTTGGAGTCCTCTCTGTCTTTCTTTGCAGTCAGCATTACCATCAGTGACAAGTTGATTAGTCATTGGCTAAAATAGTAGCTCTGCCACATAGGCAACATATAAAAAAATAAGAATTTAGAAAGATTGGAGCAGAAGTTTATATTCCATGATTGCACAAAAATCACACGCACAAGATATTATTTATCATGCAACTATTTTCAATGTCTGCTTCTAAGAAATGCTTGCAGTTTTTCTGCCATTCTTCTCTTTTTGATTCTCTTTCTATCTCTTATCTGTATGAATCACTCACCATAGAATGTTTCCACTGCTGTTATCGCTATGTTTTATGAACATTTAGTCAAAAGCTGTGTGAAGCTGCATGTCTAAGCAGAAATTCACTGAAGGCTATCTATGGGGAGGTGAAACAATTACCTTGTCAAAGGACTTTCCTGCTCCTTGTTGGTTTTTTGTGCCTTCAAGTTGTCTCCAACTTAAGGGGACTTTTCATGGGGTTTCTGGGCCTGATAGTGTGTAACTGACCAAAGTTCACTCAATGGGTTTCTATGGCTTAGCAAGGAATCAAATCCTGGTCTCTAGAGTCATAGTCCAATGCTCAAATCATAGATAATATAATCATAGAGTTGGAAAAGACTTTGAGGGCCATCCAGTCCAACCTCCTGCCAAGAAGCAGGAAAATCACATTCGAAGCACACTCAACAGATGGCCATCCAGGCTTAGTTTAAAAGCCTCCAAAGAAGGAGCCTCCACCACAAGAAACCTCCGGGGTGGAGAGTTCCACTGCTGAACAGCTCGCACTGTTAGGAAGTTCTTCCTCATGTTCAGGTGGAACCTCCTTTCCTATAATTTGAAGCCATTGTTCCATGCCCTAGTCTCCAGGGCAGTAGAAACAAGTCTGTTCCCTCCTCCCTATGACTTCTCCTCACATATTTATACATGGCCATCCTATCTCCTCTCAGCCTTCTCTGCTGCAGACTAAACATGCCCAGCTCTTGAAGCTGATCCTCATAGGGCTTGTTCTCCAGACCCTTGATTATTTCAATTGCCCTCCTCTGGATACCTTATCAAAATCTCCCTTCAACTGTGGTGTCCAGAATTGGATAGAGTGATTCCAGTTGTGGTCTGACCAAGGCAGAATAGAGGGGTAGCATGACTACTCTGGCTCTAGGGACTGTACTCCTATTTATGCAGGCCACAATCCCATTGATCTTTTAGCTGCTGCATGACATTGTTGGCTCATGTTTAACTTGTTGTCTACAAGGACTCAAGATCTTTTTCACACATTCTGCTATCGAGCCAGGCATCTCCCATTCTGTATCTCTGTATTTCATTTTTTCTACCTAAGTGGAGTATCTTGCATTTGTCCCTGTTGAATTTCATTTTGTTAGTTTTGGTCCATCTCTCTTGTTAAGATCGTTTTGAATTCTGCCCCTGTCTTCTGGGGTATTGCCTATCCCTCCCAATTTGGTGTCATCTTCAAATTTGATGCTCATGCCTTCTAACCCTTCTAATCTAAGTCATTAATAAAGATTTTAAACTGTACCCTCATTTTGTTTCTGATATAATAAAATCAATCCATTGAAAGTGGGCAATTCAGGGCAGATAAAAGGAAGTCATTCTTCACCCAGTGTACAGTTGGAGTATGGCATTAAGTACTGCACATTTGTTATATATGCAAACTTGGATGGTTTTGATAGGGATTGGATACATGAGTGGTTCCCAACCTTTTTTTTTTTGGATCAGGAACCACTTTGACCAGGTACCATTCTCCAACATTAGTACCAAAAGGGTTACGAATCAGTTTTTGGTCAACTTTAGATTCGATTTGGGATCCTGATTCAGAAAATTACATTGGATAGACCACATCAGCTCTAGTTCCTGATACAGAACATGTGGAATGATCAGCAACAGGCAAGGAGTAGCAGGCAGCACAAAAGTAGCAGAAATAAATAAAATAAAATAAGTAAATAAAGAGGAAGGAGAATTTCGTCCTCGCGGCCAACTGTGGGCCACAGCCCACAGGTAAAGAACCACTGGGATACATTCATGCAAGTTAGGGCTGTCACTATATATGTTTCTGTGTATAAGAATGTAAGAAGTATGCTGGAACAAGATGGAAAGTACATTTGTGCTCTTATCTTGTGGACAAACTCCGCATAGGAAACTAGTTGGCCACTGTTTGAACAGAATGTTGCACTAGATAAACCCTTTGTCTGATCCAGCACACTTCTTACATTCTCATGTCATAACCAGAAGAACAAATGAACTGTAATGTGCTCCTGTTAGCATATGCAACTCCTTATGCTGAGACTGTCTTCATATGCAACCCCACAACAGTATTATTTGCTCTAATTTATGTTGGGTGTAAAGCAAAGACCATCTAGATCAGTGTTTCTTAACCTTCCTAATGCCGCAACCCCTTTAATATAGTTCCTCATGTTGTGGTGACACCTAACCATAAAATTATTTTCGTTGCTACTTTCTAACTGTAATTTTGTTACTGTTCTGAATCGTCATGTAAACTTCTGATATGCAGGATGTATTTTCATTCACTGGACCACGTTTGGCACAAATACCTGATACGCCCAAATTTGAACACTGGTGGGGTTGGGGGGGGGGCATTGATTTTGTCATTTGTGAGTTGTAGTTGCTAGGATATATAGTTAACCTACAATCAAATAGCATTCTGAACTCCACCAACGATTTATTTATTTATTTATTTATTTATTTCATTTACTTATACCCCGCCCTTCTCACCCCGAGAGGGACTCAGGGCGGCTTACAGTGGGGGCACAATTAGATGCCCAAGACAATTCACACACAATACAAATACAAACAATTCAACAATTGATTAAAAACATCAGTACATAATAAAACAATAAAACAGTCTCATGCTCAGGGTTCAGAGTCCATATATCCATTCCATTCCACTTGTCTATCATCAGATCCTTCAGTTAGCTGTCAGAATGACCAAAGGCTTGATCCCAGATCCAGGTCTTCAGTTTTTTCCTAAACGCCAGAAGGGAAGATGACGATCTAATCTCCCCGGGGAGTGAGTTCCACAGGTGGGGGGCCACCACTGAGAAGGCCCGATGGAATTGAACCAAACGTGACACACAGAACTCCCATGACCAACAGAAAATATTGAGAGAGTTTGGTGGGCACTGACCTTGAGTTTGAGAGTTGTAGTTCACCTACATCCAGAGAGCACTGTGGACTCAAACAATGATGAATCTGGGCCAAACTTGGCAGGAACACTCAATATGCAGAAATGTGAACACTGGTGGAATTTGGGGGAAATAGACGTTAACATTTGGGAGTTGTGGTTGCTGGGATTTATAGTTCATCTATAATCAAAGAGCATTCTAAACCCCAGTAAGGATAGAATTGGGCCAAACGTCCCACACAGGACCCCCATGACCAACAGAACAGACTGTGTTTTCTGGTGGTATTGGCGATCCCCTGACAACCCCTCGTGACCTTCCTTAGGGTCCCAACCCCCAGACTGAGAAACATTGATCTAGATAAAGAGTCCTGCTGGGCAGAAATATGTTTAGTAGTTTAGTTCTCAACCCAGTACCTCTTCAAAAACCAAAACCAAAATATCCCTCTTCAAGCTTATTGAAGAATATAAGACCTTGTGCTTTATGGCATGGTACAGTACACGGCAGTCCTTGCTTGCTTAGGACGTGGGCAGATTTGCTCACTGGTCTAGAAAGCCAATTAAAGCAAGAAAGTGGAGTGATGAGTGGAGTGCAAATGGGGTGTTGAATAAATGTATTAGGTATTTTCCTACTTTTTAGACTTTGTATTGGTAAGATCAGCAGCCCAGTAATAACTCTAGTTCATAGTTAATGATGTGTTGGTGAGAAAAATATATTATATTCAAGCAAATCAGGAAGGAAAATTTAATGTATTTCTTCATTATTACAACTTGATGATATATGGCACTAACATTGTGAGGTGTAATGCTGTGCCAGGCTGCTCCCAGAGACTGGAACATCATGTTAAGAAAGATTGTGTTTCATTAATAATAAAGCTGGTCTTCCGTATCCATGAATTCTGCATCCGTGGACTTAACGATCTATTGCTGATTTTAATTTTTAAAAAATAATCTAAAAATAAACATTGATGTTGCCATTTGATATAAGGGACACCATTTTATTATGCCATTCTGTATAATGGGATTTGAATGTTTTGTCATTAAAATCTTTAGACTTACACTTGATTATATAAGGTAAACTAAATACAATAGACTCTCAGTTATCCAGCACCCATGGGGTTTAAACAGATGCTATTTAAATGGTTACTTTAGAGTTATAATTAAAATACATCTAATACTATATCCCATATTATACCATAAAGTGCATTGATTTGAAATTTCAATATTAATATTGAAATACAGTCATTAAAAGCATATTAAAATAACTTAATGTAACATTTCCAATAAAATTGGTTTTATTTTAATTTTTATTAAAGTATTATTTCTTTGAATTTTGTGCCAGTTACTTGAGAGTTCCAGTTGGCAGAGCTCTGATTAACTGAGAGTATAAATGAAGAAACATTAATTGTTATTCCAACTTATTCAAATGATTAACATAGCTTGTTGTTCTTAACTTGTGTCTTCCAGGCTCTTATTGTCTTCACCGTTGCTTGAATTTAGCATCTAGTATCATAAACAAATTATATACATACATATACAAAAGAGTAACAATTGATGCAAAAGTGGCATTTTGAATGTAGCAAGCACGTTAGATGCCTGTGATAAAAAAAAAACTGGCTTAATACGGGACAATTGGAATAGTGGATTGACTCAAAATCCAGTTTTGTTCTTCTTTGACTACCACAAGCACAGTACATCTACACAGGGGTTTAACCCACTGCCCTCAGTGGCACAGTGGGTTAGACCCCTGTGCCAGCAGGACTTAAGACCGACATGTCGCAGGTTTGAATCCCGGGAGAGCGTGGATGAGCTCCCTCTATCAGCTCCAACTCCTCATGCGGGGACATGAGAGAAGCCTTCCACAAGGATTAACACATCAAAAACATCAGTGCATCCCCTGGGCAAGGTCCTTGCAGACAGCCAATTCTTTCACACCAGAAACGACTTGCAGTTTCTCAAGTCGCTCCTGACATGAAAAAAAAGTGCATCTACACTGTAGAATTTATGAACCACTGTTAACTGTCATGTTTCAATGCTATGAAATATTAAGAGTGAGGCTCCAATGCTTTTTGATAGAGAAGACTCAGGACCTTGCAAAACTATAACTCCCATGATTCCATAAAACAAAATAACAGGGCATTAACTGCATAGTAGGAATGGTCTCTTGGTCACTTTTCTAATTGGGTTGAAATCAACATGGATGCACGCATATATTGTTTCTAATTCTGGGTTGAAGGATGTAGCTCAAGCATGGGCAAACTTTGGCCGTCCAGGGCCAAAGGATGTCTGCACCCAACATTGTTGGAGAAGTTACACTGTGTAGTCAGTATTGTACCATATGACATCTGCCGGGAAGTAGCAGCCAATAATGAAAGGACCAAGGAAGTGACATCTCTGGCCCATCCCCTGTTCGGATATCAGCCAGCACACCAACACTTTAAATCAAGAAATTGTTTTCTAAGATCTACAGAGATACTCACAGGAACAACTGAGCAAGTGAGAGTTCAAAAGTGGCAGGCTAAAACCCAGAAGCTCAAGCCATGGTTGATACCAAATGAGAGACTCCCTCCTGGGCACACAGAAGACTGGGCAACTTAGAAGACTGTGCTTTGGCAAACTGAAATTGAATCCAGACAAGACAGAGGTACTCCTGGTTAGTCGCAAGGCCGAATGGGATATAGGGTTACAGTCTATGTTCAACGGGGTTACACTCTGCCTGAATCTACAGATCTGCAGAGATACTTGCAGGAACACCTCAGCAAGTGAGAGTCCAGAAGTGGCAGGCTAAAACCCAGCACCTCAATCCATGGCTATTTATTTATCATGTCAGGAGATAACCAGAACAGTTGTATTGCATTAAAAACAAACAAACAGACAAACAAAACACAAAGTTTGCAGACTTTGTATTCTATTAAATGTTCTTTGACCAGTATCTGGCCACTTGGAGTGCCTCTGGTGTTGCTGCAAGAAGGTTCTCCATTGTACATGTTGCAGGGCTCAGGTTGCATTGCAGTAGGTGGTCTATGGTTTGCTCTTCTCCACACTCGCATGTCGTGGATTCCACTTTGTGGCCCCATTTCTTAAGGTTGGCTCTGCATCTCGTGGTGCCAGAACGCAGTCTGTTCAGTGCCTTCCAAGTTGCCCAGTTTTCTGTGTGCCCAGGAGGGAGTCTCTCATTTGGTACCAGTCATTGATTGAGGTTCTGGGTATGAGCCTGCCACTTTTGGACTCTCGCTTGCTGAGGTGTTCCAGCAAGTGTCTCAGTCGATCTTAGAAAACTATTTCTTGATTTGAATCGTTGATGTGCTGGCTGATACCTAAACAAGGAATGGGCTGGAGATGTCACTGCTTTGGTCCTTTCACTATTGGTTGCTACTTCCTGGCGGATGTCAGGTGGTGCAATACCGGCTAGACAGTGTAGTTTCTCCAGTGGTGTAGGGTGCAGATGTCTCACTAAGAGTCACATCTACTGTTTTAGCGTGGTGAGATGTGTTCCACACTGGGCATGCATACTCAGCAGCAGAGTAGCATAGCACAAGGGCAGATGTCTTCACTGTGTCTGGTTGTGATCTCCAGGTTGTGCCAGTCAGCTTTCATATGATATTGTTTCTAGCACTCACCTTTTGCTTGATATTCAGGCAGTGCTTCTTGTACGTCAGGGCACGGTCCAGAGTAACTCCCAGGTATTTGGTTGTGCTGCAATGCTCCAGTGGGATTCCTTCCCAGGTAATCCTCAGAGCTTGGGATGCTTGTCTGTTCTTAAGGTGAAAAGCACATGTCTGTGTTTTAGATGGATTAGGGATCAGCTGGTTTTCCTTGTAATAGGCAGTAAGAGAACCTAGAGCTTCTGAGAGTTTCTGTTCAACCATCTCAAAACTCCCTGCTTGAGCAGTAATGGCATGACCATCAGCATAGATGAAACTCTCTGTCCCTTCTGGCAGTGGCTGATCATTTGTGTAAATGTTGAACATGGATGGAGCAACTTGGTAGTTAGCGTGTTGGCTGATACCGAAACAGAGGATGGGCCATAGATGTCACTGCTTTGTTCCTTTCACTATTGGTTTCTACTCCCTGGTGGATGTCAGGTGGTGCAATACTGGCTAAACAGTATGATTTCTCCAGTGGTGTAGGGCGCAGACACCCTGTAATAATAGGCATGTCTCATTAAGAGCCACATCCACTGTTTTAGCGTGGTGAGATGTGTTCCACACTGGGCATGCATACTAAGTAGCAGAGCAGCATAGTGATGATGATGATGATGATGATAATGATAATAATAATAATAATAATAACTTTATTTATACCCTGCCTCCATCTTCCCCAAGGGGACTCGGTGTGGCTTACAGGAGGCCACAGCCATCAATACAGTAAACACAATATAACACAAAAACACAACAGAAAATCAGAAAATAAAATACCTAAGATGCAAAACCAATATAAATAAGCGACACAGCAGTATAAAATCAAACATTAAAACACAAATGATCACACTGGGCAGGGCCAAATTCAAAGATAAAATTTTAAAACACTGGGAGATAGGACAATGTAAAATATCAGGGAGGGCATCTGGGTTGAGGTAGGATTTAATTGCACGAACCATAAAATAAAGTGCTTCTGAGATCATTTTATGCAGAGTTTGGTCAGGGAGTAACATACATTTAATCATTGAAGGCACACTGGGATAACCAAGTTTTCAGGCTCCTCCTGAAGATTGCTTGCCTAATATCTCTGGGGAGTGAATTCCAGAGCGGGGGGGGGGGGGGAGGGGTAGGGGCCACCACAGAGAAGGCGATACGAAATGAGAGACTTCCTCCTGGGCACTCAGAAGACTGCGCAACTTGGAAGGCGCTGAACAGACTGCGCTCTGGCACCACGAGATGCAGAGCCAACATTGAGTCGCCTGTTAAGGGCTGAAAAATGCGGTATAGAAGTGAAGCAAATAAATAAACTTTAAAAAATTGGGCCACAAAGTGGAGTCCATGACATGTAAGTGGAACAGAGCAGACCACCTATTCCCATGCAACCTGAGCCCTGCCACATGCACAATGGAGGACCACCTTATAGCAACACCAGAGGCACTCCAAGTGGCCAGCTACTGGTCAAAGGACATTTGGTATATGGCCAAGTTTTTAAACTTTGTGTTTCCCCAAATACATTGTTTCGCTCCTGATAAAATAAAGAAATAAGGGGTCGCGGCATAAGGAAGGTGGAGAACCACTGAAGTAGGCTCTTGTTATGATCCTGCGCCTCTTAGGCTGCGCGAAAGAGAGCCCGCCCCTCGCTGGGAAAAGGGAGGAAGAAGAGAAAGAGGAGGAGGAGGAGGAGGATCCGCTACTCTCCGGGAGCGACGCCCTTCCCTTCCGAAGCTCGGCCTCAAAGAGAGACAGCGAAAGAAAGAAAGGAAGGCAAAGAGAAGCAGACAGAGAAAGAGAAAGAGAGAGAAAGACAGAGAGGGCAGCAGGGCAGGAGGCTGGGCTGGCATGGGACTGGCCGAATCTCTCTTTTTGGGCCTCGTTGGCAGGGGAAAGGACAGGAACCCGGAGGAAAAGCCTTGAAGGACATCAGCTGGGCTTCCCAAGGCAACGGGGGCCGAGGCTTCCTGGCTTCTCCGTCTCTCGAGGCTGCTCTCTTGACAGCGGGAAGGAGGGGACGAGCAGGAAAAGAGGAGGAGAGGGAGGAGGAGGAGGAGAAGGTTGTGGCTTGCAGCTCTTCCTCCTCCTCCTCCTCCTGGGGACCCCAGTTCTCCTCCACCCTTTCCTCCCCTCTCTCGGTGGCCCAATGCCTCTCGGCAGCAGCTGAAGGGAGGGGGCCCTGGGAGGAGGAGGAGGAGGAGGAGGAGGAGGAGGAGAGCGGGGTGGGATGGCCTGGGTGGGTCCCGCCTGAAAGGAGGGTGGGCCAGGCTCCTCCCGCGGCGCCTCCTCGGAGCGCCAAAGGCAGCAGATGGATGGGAGCGGGCTGGGAGGCAGCTGGTGCCGGGCGGGAGAGGCTCCGCTTTGGGCTCGCCTTGGAGAAGAGGAGGAAGGAGAGGACGGAGAAGGGCCCTGGGGAGCCACCATGGGCGAGCCCACGCGGGAGAGCCTGGCCTCGGCTTCCCCCCCGGAGGCCACCATGGGGATGGTGAAGAAGAAGCAGCAAGGGGTCAAGCGGCACCACCACAAGCACAACCTCAAGCACCGCTACGAGCTGCAGGAGACCCTGGGCAAAGGCACCTACGGGAAAGTCAAGCGCGCCACCGAGAGGTTCTCCGGCAGAGTGGTGAGCAAGGAGGGCTCGTGGGGGTGAGGGTGGGAGGGGGAGTGGCAAGGTCTCCACGAACGCGTGGCTCTCCCAAGGTCCACGCTTTGAGTCTTCAAGGCATGGCAGAGGAGGATGCCCTGAAGGAGGATAGAATCAGAGAGTTGGAAGAGACCTCATGGGCCATCCAGCCCAATCTCATTCTGCCAAGAAGCAGGAAAATTGCATTCAAAACACCCCTGACAGATGGCCATCCAGCCTCTGTTTCAAAGCTTCCAAAGAAGCAGCCTCTACCACACTCCGGGGCAGAGAGTTCCACTGCTGAACGGCTCTCACAGTCAGGAAGTTCTTCCTAATGTCCAGGAGGAATCTCATTTCTTGTAGTTTGAAGCCATTGTTCCAAGTCCTAGTCTCCAGGGCAGCGATACACCCAAGAAGGGGTGACAGCAGGGTTAGGCTTGAAGGCACCACACCACAGGTGGAAAGTGGTCCTTCAATGGGCAACTCTCACTACTTCTTGGATGTGCCTTCAGGTCTACTTCTTTCTGTGGCCTTGTCTTGTGCCATAAAGGACCTCATCACACTAAAGAATGAATCCATATCTAAAGGCATACCTTTGCTCACTGGCTTACGAGGAGGAGGAATAGTAATTTGGTAATACTACTATTATGCCTCTGATTAATAATATTGATAATATTATAATGTAATACAATATAATACTACTACTACTACTAATATGATATTATAATTATACATTTTATACTACATGTAATATTACTAATAATATTACAGTATAATGTTATAGCACAATATAGTAATATATAATATTAATATTGTGTTATGGTAATAATATAATATTGTATTTACAATTTACTTGTAAGCCGCTTTGAGTCCCCTTCGGGGTGAGAAGGGTGGCATATAATAAATAAATAAATAAATAAATAAATAGCTGCCATCCGTATCTGTGCCCTGCTCACCCCACCAGCTCAATAGATATCGTGAGCAATGATTAATCAATTTGTCCTAAGGAAATGGGAAAATATTGTTTCCATTTAATGTTATGTCTGTTACAACACCCTTGCTTTTGATTTAATTTTAGTTTGTTAAGTTATAATTCGTATTTATATGTTGGGTTGTATAAGTTTTGTTAGTGTGGATGTATTGTTGTTGTATTCAGGCATTGAATGTTTGTCTTTTATGTTTGGAATCCACCCTTAGTCCCTTTGGAGAGATAGAGCAGAATATAAATATAGTTTTATTTTTTATTATTATTGCTGCCTTCTGCAGAATTCTGGGGTTTGTAGTTTAGGGAGGACCCTTTAATATCCTCACTAAACTACAAACCCCAGAATTCTGCAGGAAGCAGAAACCGGATTTAAAGTGGATTCATTCTTTAGTGTGATGAAGTAGCAAGACAACGCCACAGATAAGTAGTGACAGGGTTAGACTTGAAGGCAGGACACAACAATGATATTCAGGATATGGGTTGTTGAAGGCTTTCATGGCTGAAATCACATGGTCCAGAAGCATTCTCTCCTGATGTTTTGCCCACACCTATGGCAGGCATCCCCAGAGGTTGTGAGGTCTTTTGGAAACAAGGCAAGTTGGGTTTATATAGCTGTGGAATGTCCAGGCTGGGAAAAAAACTCTTGTTTGCTTGAGGCAAGTGTGAATGTTGCAATTGGCCAGATTGATTAGCATTGAAAGGCTTTGCAGTTTTGAAGGCTGGTTGCTCCCTGCCTGGGGGAATCCTTTGTTGGGAGGTGTTCGCTGGCCCTGATTGATTCCTGTCTGGAATTCAGTGTTGCTAATGCCATTGGGGTTTAATGCCATTAAGTGCCAACCAAGCTTGCTAATCGCAACATTCACACTTGCCTCAAACAGACAAGAGTTCCTTCTCCCATTCTGAATATTTCACAAATATATAAACCTCATTTGCCCAGTCTCCAACAGACCTCACAATATCTAAGGATGCCTGTCATGGATGTGGGCAAAAGGCCAGGAGAGAATGCTTCTGAAACATGGCCATACAGCCCGGAAAACTCATAGCAACCCAGTGACTCTGTCCATGAAAGCTTTCGACAACACATATCCTGACTATCTTTGTTGTGTTTCCTTAAAGTCTAACTCTGTCACTACTTATCTGGGATGTTGTGCTGTGCTTTTAAATTTAATTCTGACACTATTGTATTGTGCCTAGTTTTCAATGGTGTATCTACACCAGGCATAGTCAAACTTTGGCCCTTCAGGTGTTTTGGAGTTCAGCTCACACAATTTCTAACAGCCTACTGCCTGTTAGGAATTGTGTGAGTTGAAGTCCAAAACACCTGAAGGGCCAAAGTTTGACCATGCCTGATCTACATTGTACAATGGACAGTTTGCTACCACTTTAACAGCCATGGTTCAAAGCTATGGGAGCCTGGGAGTCATGCTTAGACTCGAAGGAATGACACAATAAAGTAGTGACAGGGTTAGAGTTGGGGTGCATCCGTATTGTAGAATGAATGCAATTTAACATCACTTTAACTGCTATAGCTCCAGACTATGAAATTATGGGAGGTGCAGTTTTATAAGGTCTTTTTGCCTTCTCTGCTGAAAGTGCTGGTGCCTCCCCCAAACTACAACTCCCAGGGTCCCATAGCTTTGAACATGGCAGTTAAAGTGGTATCAAACAGTGTTCATTGTACAGTGTAGATCAGGCATGGGCAATCTATGGCCCTCCAGGTGTTTTGGACTTCAGCTCCCACAATTCCTAACAGCCAGCTTACCTCTGGAAGAAGTGACATGCTTAGTCACTCCTTCCACACTGTATGGTGTTGTGCCATCCTCTTCTTTAGGGCTATCCCAACCTCAAAGCTTGGACATTGAAATAAATCTCTATTTTTAGAGGTATTTAAACAGAATTGGGTTGGGTACTTTCCAGGAGTGCTTTCCAGGAGTGCATGGCCAGGAATGAACTTCTGGTCCTTTTCAACTCTTACAATTCTGTGTTTCTAAATCCCCCTCAACTGTCTCCAATTTAAAGGTCTCCAGCTTTTCCTTTCTGTATTTGCAGCCTTAGCCCTTTCTCTACTCTTGGCATCTTGGAAGCTGTTTTGTCATCTCTTCCCACCTTCCTGTTTGGAGAATGTAGCTACGTGAGGGCTGGGTTGTTGTGAGTTTTCCGGGCTGTATGGCCATGTTCAAGAAGCATTCTCTCCTGATGTTTCCTATGGCAGGCATCCTCAGAGGCATCCGCAACCAATCTCTGATGATACATGCCATAGATGCAGGCAAAGCGTCAGGAGAGAATGCTTCTGGAAAATGGCCATACAGCCCAGAGAGCTCACAATTACCCAGTGATTACATTCATGAAAGCCTTTGACAATACATGAGGGCTGTTTGCAAAGTCTGGAATCTCCCAAAGTATTTGAGCACAGACCTCACTACCTCTGAGGATGCTTGCCATAGATGCAGGCTAACTGTCAGGAGAGAATGCCTCTAGAACATGGCCATATGGCCCAAAAAAATCTACAACAACCCAATTTTATTTTCAACCTCAGTCAGTCTTGAGCCACAATAGAGTGTTCTTATGGAATCCAGATGCAAGTGGCCAGGATTAGGATTGTGTTTTGTTTGTAAATTGGCATCACCCATCTCCCTTGCCCTCACTTCAGACCCTTTACTATTTGTTCTAAATGCGAGCAAGCTTTATTTTCCTGTAAGCTAATATGAACAAGCCCTTCAGGTTAGATGTTTCTTTTGCAAACAAAGCACAACAATTTGTCGCTAGCTTCCCTGGCATGAACTTTACTGACCCCTATAAACAAACATATTGATGTTGCTGTTCTACCTCAGTGAGTTTTAGAGTCCACTTGGCTCATGTGCTGGCTAACAACAGTACTGATATGTATTGCCGAAGGCTTTCATGGCCGGAATCACTGGTTTGTTGTGAGTTTTCCAGACTGTATGGCCATATTCCAGAAGCATTCTCTCCTGATGTTTCACCTGCACCTATGGCAGGCATCCTCAGAGGTTGTGAGGTTTGTTGGAAACTAGGAAAATGGGGTTTATGTATCTGTGGAATGTCCAGGGTGGAGGAAAGAACTCTTGTCTTTGAGGCAAGTGTGAATGTTTTAATTGGCCACCTTGATTACTTTTATTTATTTATTTATTTATTTATTGTATTTGTATACCGTCTTTCTCAGCCCATACGTGACTCAAGGCAGTTAACAGGGCAAAATTCAATGCTTACAATGTCATAAATACAATTAAATACATAACATATAATAAAAACTAAACAAATCAATAAAATATACATTCATAGTGTTTCCTTGTTAAAAACCTTTGTCTCTCGTCTCTGCCAAATGTATTTGTGACGAAGGTGGTAACGAGAACAGGTCCTCTCCAGATGATCTTAAGGTTCTAGATGGTTCATAAGGGGAGACACATTCGGACATGTAAGTTGGGTCAGAACCATTTAGGGCTTTATAGGCTAAAGCCAGCACTTTGAATTGTGCCCAGTAGCAAACTGGCAGCCAGTGGAGCTCCTGTTAGTAGTCTGGCTGCCGTTCTACGCAATTAAATGCTAATCAAGGTGGCCAGTTGAAACACTCATGCCTACCTTCAACAGACGAGAATATTTTCCCCCACCCTGGACATTGGACAGATATATAAACCCAATTTTCCTAGTTTCCAACAGACCTCACAACCTCTGAGGATGCCTGCCATAGATGTGGGTGAAATGTCAGGAGAGAATGCTTCTGGAACATGACCATACAACCCGGAAAACTCACAACAACCCAACAATACTGGTAACTACAGTGTGCTGTAATACCAATCCAACCTTATCCTTCTTTTGTTACAAGATTCATTCGCAGCCCAGGATAACCTGCGCTCAGCATGCATAGCTCATCATGTAAGAAGCTGGAGGCATTGTTTTCTTTATTGCTGTGAATATATATTAGGAGGGCTATGTGCCAACATGCCTGCGTTCTGCATTTGAGTCTGCTGTGTATGTACAGATGCTTCCCTGAAAGACTCCAAGCATAAACTGTACTTTAAAGCAGTGTACTTGGTTTGGTACAAGAAGGAAACATGGTTCTCAATTACTTGTATGTTTTTTTTAATTACACTTTCCCCTGCTGTTGGCTTACTTAGCAAATATCCTGAACCAGAAGCTGAAGGAAACAAGCAAATAAATAAACAACAAAAGAGAAAAAGTGCCCTCTGTGTGTGGTGTGTATATATGTAGTATTTGGCAACTGAATCTTCATATAAAGAGTTTTAGGCTTCCAATCATGTGAGTTACCAGCATGACAACAGTCTCATTGCAATATAAAAATGGCAAAGTACTGTATTTTTGTATGCATGCCATACTATATATCCTTTCATTTTATTAAATCATTAAGAGGATAGTAAAGGTAAAGGTTTCCTCTTACGTGTCTGACTCTAGGGAGTGGTGCTCATCTCCATTTCTAAGCCAAAGAGCCAGCGTTGTCCGTAGACACCTCCTAGGTCATGTGGCCTGCATGACTGCATGGCGCACTTTTACTTTATTGCAGAAGCGGTATTGATCTACTCATGTTTTTGAACTGCTAGGTTGGTAGAACTTGGGGCTAACAGTGGGAGCTCACCCTGCTCCCCAGATTTGAACCGCTGACCTTTTGGTCAGCAAGTTCAGCAGCTCAGCAGTTTAACCTGCTGCACCACCAGGGAGCTAAATAAGAGAATAGTTAAGTAGAAAGCAGAGATGGAAACACATGTTCAGTATGACAGCATGCCTTTTAATATAGTTCTGCTTGGGCGGTATCATATTTCATGCACATCAAACTAGTAAAACCTCCAGGTTACATTATATATTATAATTATCCAATGCTAATCCTATACTACTGCTTCCCTTTCAGTAACCCTGTAGAAATATTTATGTAAAGGTATACTAGATCATGCTTTGGATCTGATTTGAATTGGATATGGAACTTGTAACTTTGAATAAGCTGTCAAATACACATACGAGAGGGAAATGGGATGGATGACTACTTAAGCAGAAATCTCATGCATTGTTAATTGGCTATAAAGCCACTGAACATAGTGAGATTTACTGGAAAAAACTGAATTTATGCCACCGTACCAATTCTATGCCTACTCCATCTACTTCACCTATTTCTAGAATGAAGAGGTTCACATTCTAAAAAGACATTCAATGGCACAGGATAGTATTTTATTAAGCTGCACAGAGTGACATACTTTTCTAAAAGCAAATTTATACCTGGGTTGTTGTAAGTTTTCCAGGCTGTGTGGCCAAGTTCCAGAAGCATTCTCTCCTGATGTTTCTTTCCTCTAAGGATGCCTGCCATAGATGTGGATGAAACGTCAGGAGAGAATGCTTCTGGAACATGGCCATATAGCCTGGAAAACTCACAGCAACCCAGTGATTCCAGCCATGAAAGCCTTCGACAACACAAATTTATGCCTGTTTATGTTGCCTAATGTATCAGATAATTGGTTGCTCTAATTATGTGCCAGATACCATATTTATTTCTTGAAGCTTTTGCCTTTCCTCCTAGCCAAGATGTAGAAATTATTTCCCTCTTTGGCCACAAATGCCATAGAAAAGACAGGGAGGCAGTGCAAAGGTTTTGAGCTGAGCATTGGCACTGAGAGTTCATGTAGCTCTTTCTTTTCTTTGCTCCGTGTCTGTTCCCCTTAGTCACCAGCATTTATGGCATCACTACAAGCTTTGAACAGAGAGTGTACTGTGGCCAGCAGAGGGGGTTCTTGGAGCTATGTGACCTATTCCTTTTGTGACTTCACACCACATTGTCAAATAAAGAGATGTTAAGTATCAGAACCCCAAGGTCGCACTCCCACCCATGTCATTTTCTTGCTGTCATGTCACTGTGTTAAGTAACCTTTTCTTACACAACACCATGTAAATATTTTGAGCCATGTAGCAACAGTATGCAAACCTGGAAACATCTCTAGTAGTCGGCCCCTTTGGAGATGCTGGCACTAGAGCAGTGTTTCTCAACCTTCCTAATGCCACGACCCCTTAATACAGTTCCTCATGTTGTGGTGACCCCCAACCATAAAATTATTTTCCTTGCTACTTCATAACTGTAATCTTGCTACTGTTATGAATTGTAATGTACATATCTGATATGCAGGATGTATTTTCATTCACTGGACCAACTTTGGCACAAATACCTGGTACACCCACATTTGAATACTGGTGGGGTCAGGGAGATTGATTTTGTCATTTGGGAGTTGTAGTTGTTGGAATTTATAGTTCATCTACAATCAAAGAGCATTCTGAACTCCACCAATGGTGTAATTGAACCAAACTTGGAACACAGAATTCCCATTACCCTCAGAAAATACTGGAAGGGTTTGGTGAGCATTGACCTCGAGTTTTGGAGTTGTAGTTCACCTACATCCAGGGAGCACTGTGGACTCAAACAATGATGGATCTGGACCAAACTCGGTACAGATACTCAATATACCTAAATGTGAACATTGGTGGAGTTTGGGAAAAATAGACTTTGACATTTGGGAGTTGTAGTTGCTGGGATTTATAGTTCACTTACAATTGAAGAGCATTCTGAAACCCACCAATGATAGAATTGTGCCAAACTTCCTACACAGAACTCCCCAAGACCAACAGAAAATATTGTGTTTTCTGATGGTCTTTGGCAACTCCTCTGACACCCCCTCCTGATACCCTCTCAAGGGTCCTGGCCCCCAGGTTGACAAATGCTGCACTAGAGCATGTTTCCATTAACATTTTTATTAATTAGTGTTAATGGAAAGATGCAGTAACAACAAAAGGGCAGGATACCAGAGATGCTTCCAGGTGTTGCATTAACATTTTAATTAATTACCGGTAACTGAAATTTAGCTGTGCCGCATATTGCTATGGATAACTGCCTTATAAAATGTGAAGCATTTAGCAGTGTCAGATACAGCACTGTGAGATTTTTATAAAATCTCAAATTGCTGTACAGTGGACTAGAGCCATGTCAG
Organism: Anolis sagrei; assembly: GCF_037176765.1. Taxonomy (NCBI): domain Eukaryota; kingdom Metazoa; phylum Chordata; class Lepidosauria; order Squamata; family Anolidae; genus Anolis; species Anolis sagrei. Next base: position 169,806,498 of record NC_090025.1, read on the forward strand.
TTAAAACATACACATGAAAACTACACAAATGAGGGGGTAATTTGCTTGTGTCCTACATCAGACATGGGCAAACTTTGGCCTTCCAGGTGTTTTGGACTTCAACTCTCACAATTCCTAACAGCTGGTAGGCTGTTAGGAATTGTGGGAGTTGAAGTCCAAAACACCTGAGGGGCCAAAGTTTGCCCATGCCTGATCTACACTATATAATGGATGAAGCTTGAGACCAATGCAGTGGAATCATGAGATGTGTTCCTTTACAAGGACTTTAGTTTCTATTCCAAAGAGTGCTTCACTAAACTACACATGCCATGATTCTATAGCATTGGACCTTGGCTGTTAAAGTAGTTTCAAATTGCCTTAATTCTATAATGTCGATGCACTCTTAATGACATCAACTAGTTTTATCTGAAGTCAGATACAAAATTTGCAGTTTTAAAAGGAGTCTGGGGTGATAATTAATGTTCCACTCTTTACTTTCTGTTTTTTCCCTCTTCCAAATGTGCTTACATCAGGCCAGGGAAAATCCCAGCTGCAACATTGCACAAGTTTCTATAATTAGAACCTAAGAATCTGAAATATTGTCTCAACCCTGTAAATGCTAGAGCCTAAAAGTTTGAGGCTTCTAGAAATCCAGAATACCTTTCTAGTCTTGGCTGTGAAACTCTGAGGTGGATTACAGAGGTTATATTTAGTTTGTTGTTGGCAACACCTTATTATTTGAACATGTTTACTTAATAATACAGCAACCAGTGACTAGGTTATGTATTGAATTTGGGAATACAGCCACTGTACTGGGATCATCTCCATTCTAACCATTTGTCTCTTCAAAAGTCTAAGTATTATGCTTGTGACTTTTTTTATCATGTCAGAAGCGACTTGAGAAACTGCAAGTCGCTTCTGGTATGAGAGAATTGGCAATCTGCAGAGACTTTGCCCGGGGGTTGCTTGGATGTGTTACTGTCCTTTGGGAGGCTTCTCTCATGTCTCACATGAGAAGCTGGAGCGAACAGACGGGAGCTCACCCTGTCTCACGGATTTGAACTGCTGACTTTCAGGTCAGCAGTTCAGCCAGCACAAGGGTTTAACCCATTGTGCCGTCACAGCTCCATGTTTGTGACAACATAATTATTAATTGATGGCATTTTAGCATTTTTTTTGCTCTATAATAAAGGTAAAGGTCTCCCCTTGACATTAAATCTAGTTGTGTCCAACTCTGGGGGTGGTGCTCATCTCCATTTATAAGTCAAAGAGTGGGCATTGTCTGTAGATACCTCCAAGGTCATGTGGCCGGCATGACTGCATGAAATGCCATTACCTTCCCGCTAAAGCGGTACCTATTGATCTGCTCACATTTGCATGATTTCGAACTGCTAGGTTGGCAGAAGCTGGGTCTAACAGTGGGAGCTCACCCCGCTCCCCGGATTTGAACCACCAACCTTTAGGTCAGCTAGTTCAGTAGCTCAGCGATTTAACCTGCTGCACCACTGGGGGCTCCTTCTTCTTCTATAGTCTGCAAAAAGTCTATGCAGAAGAAGAATATAGATGAAAGATATAGCTTACCACTATGCTCTTTACTTCTCTCATGCTGGTTTCAGCAGAAACGGGTAGCAAATTTAAAAAGTGAGCATTTATATACGGATGATACTCTAGGAAAAAAATGTGGAAAAATTCATTTATATTAAAAAAATTCTTTATGCACTTTAATCTTTTCCTGATTTTCTTTTATTTAGAGATTCTGTAGCAGGCATGGGCAAACTCTGGCCCTCCAGGTGTTTTGGACTTTAACTCCCACCATTACTAATAGCCTCAGGCCCCTTTCTGAGGAAGGGGCCTGAGGCTGATAGGAATGGTGGGAGTTGAAGTCCAAAACACCTGGAGGGCCAAAGTTTGCCCATGCTTGTATGATAGTTTCTAATTATGCTTTTAGAAAATACGATGGAGTCTTCAGCTTCCTGTGAGATACATAAAAAAGGGAAGAATTGAATGGATGCATTTTGCGAACCAAGAGCTTGCTATTGTCTCATAAGGCTGCCTCTGGAAATAGGCTGATGTTGCACATCTTGAACACGTTATGGCTGACACCAACAAAAGGGCTGTGGCCTTATTGAGGAGAGTTCATAATGAACGAAAGCACCGCCTGTATGAGTAGCATTTCCATTTTCCTTCATAGCCCTCCAGTTGCTCATGCTCCTGATATATACTGGAAAAAATGTGGAAAATTTCATTCATGCTCAGATCAGTCAAACAAATCTTTCCTCGCGCAGCATTTCACTTTCCTCCTGGGTTCCCATATGATTTTAATGGGGAACAGTGCAATCCTGTACAGCAATGCTTCCAGGAAAGGACAGGACATAATTCATGCATTAAGAAGCACTTTTACTGTGTACTTGTTAAATAGCCTGAACATAATTTGTGGGCCTCTTGTTCAAGAGTTCTTCAGTGAGTTCACATTATGCCTTTGTAAGATAAAAATAAATGATTAAGTGTGTAATAGCTCGATGTGTTGTTGAAGGCTTTCATGGCCAGAATCATTGGGTTGTTGTGCATTTTCCGGGCTGTATGGCCATGTTTCAGAAGCATTCTCTCCTGATGTTTCACGCACATCTATGGCAGGCATCCTCAGAGGTTGAGGGATCTGTTGGAAACTAAGGGAGGTTTATATATCTGTGGAATGTCCAGGGTGGGGGAAAGAATTTGTCTGCTAGAGGTACAGGTGAATGTTTCAATTTGCCACCTTGATTAGTATTTAATAGCCTGCAGTTTCAAGGCCGGCTGGTTGCTGCCTGGGGGAATCCTTTGTTGGGAGATGTTAGCTGGCCCTGATTGATTCTTCAGGAATTCCCGTTTTTTTGAGTCTTGCTTTTTATTTACTGTTCTGATTGGGGCATTTCTAACAGACTCCTCAACCTCTGAGGATGCCTGCCATAGATGTGGGTGAAATGTCAGGAGAGAATTCTTCTGGAACATGGCCATGCAGCCCAGAAAACTCACAGCAACCTTGTGTAACATCTCGTTTAACACATGCCCTTATAACTACATTCTCAGATGCATGTGAATATATTCTTGACTCTCGTGTAGATTTGATTAAAGAGTGGGGGTAGACTATGTGCATGTGCTGCATGCACATTTCCCCCTTACACATTTTGTATCTGGTTCTGCCTTCTAAAAATATACTGCAACATCCACATAGTTGAAATACAATTTGCTTTTTAAAGATAACAAATGACAGAAAGAAGCAGGAGGATGGTGTAACATTAAGATCACATCCTAGTGCAAAGTGTCCACTTAGATGTTTTAGGATGATGGATGGAAAGAGGAGAAGGACTGGAGGAGGAAGCGAGAACTAGAGAGGCTTGATATGGGAGAGTAATGGTCGAACCGAGAAGAGTTGGAGAGAGCAAATATTGGCTAAAGGGAACCTAAGTGGTACGAAAAAATAAAGGTTTGGGAGACTAGTGAGAAGAGAGTGCTGAATGAAATGTATTAGAATTCATTTACTTAGAATTGGAGTTAGCAGTAGCAGGACTCTATAATTTGGGATTTGTTTATTAGCATATATTTATTAGCATATTCATTCATTGGAATGGTTTGTTAGTGGTCGAATGAGTAGGTCTGTGTACAGTAGGTCTTCCACATTCACATAATAATAATAATAATAATAATAATAATAATAACGCACTTTATTTATATTCCGCTCTATCTCCCCGAGGGGACTCAGAGCGGATTACAGTATACGCATATATAAGCAAACATTCAATGCCTTTTATACAGTGAACAATGACATATAATACACAAAGGCAAAGGTTTCCCTTTCCATTTCCGGCATCTGGAAGCGATGCTCAACTCTGACCATGGGGAGGTGCAGTTGTTTCATTTTCCATGCTAAGGAGGCTGTTGTCTGTAGCCCCTCCTGGTCATTTTTCTTGCCGGCATGGCTGTAGGATGCCTTTTACCTTCCCTCCGAGGTGGTACTTATTGATCTGCTCATATTACATGTTTTCAAGCTGCTAGGTAGGCAGAAGCTAGGGCTGACAGTGATAGCTCATCCCGACCTGCGGCTTCAAACTGCCAACCTTCAATTCAGCGGGTTTTTCTGCAGCTATCGACTTAACCCACTGAGCTACCATGGTCCCCTAGGTTTGGGGCATAGGATTTATTTCTTTACCTATTTACTCTATTTATGTCCCACCTTTCTCTACCCCAAAGGAGATTCAAGGTGGCTTACATAGAGACGATTATTCAATGCCTTAAAACACATACAATTAAAAAAAATTAAAATAGATTAAAATTAAAACATATTAAACATTAGAAAGCATTAAAATCACGCCATCCATAGTCGTTGTCCAAGCCATTCCATAGTCATTCCATATATTCCAAATCTGTTAATTGCACTTTACTATTCTCTGAAGGCCTGATCCCACAGCCAAGTTTTTACTTTTCTTCTGAAGGCAGGGGTGTGTGTGTGATCTAATGTCACTGCGGAGGGAGTTCTCCCATAGGATCCCCATGAAAGTAAGAAAAGACAAATAAAAAAACACAATTTCCTAACCTGAGAGAACACCTCTCTAGGAATCTCTAGTGGATATTGACAATACAGTCATGCTGGAGGTTTTAGAAAATCGTAAAGGAACTGTATTAATCAAATCCACGAATAATCAAATCCGCAAAAGTCGAATCCACAAATGTGGAATACTGTCTGTATATGTGAAGAGTAATGAATGTGAAAATACAGATCAGTGGTCTGAAATCTTTGTAGTTTGCATGTGAGGGATTTCGTGGGTGTAGGGTATGTTCTGGTATGCGTTTTCAGACTTTTGGTTTGGAGCTTTTAGGGCCAGGAATTTTGACTGTGTGAAGTGAAATCCATAATGGAATGTAGTTCATAGTCTGCCAAGTTGCTCTCAACCAAAAGTATTATTGCATTGTAGTATGTTATTACTTACAGCTTCAAAACATCATTTGAGAAGAATCATAATAGAAGGGATATGTACCATTAATGTATTTTGTGTTCAGCCATGTGTGTGGGTTTTTTTAAAAATATCATTAGCGTCAAGATTAGGACATTATGTGTGGCATATGGAGAAGATTACATCTGAAAGAATATATAAAGTTGTTTTGGTACTATACATGCTGGATGAAGCTTTTGGGAACAAGCAGTTCTTGACAGAAATTGTTTATTCTTCACAGAATTCTAGTCATACGTTTCTTGTAATGCTACAATACCTATAGCCAATGTTGCTTTACTCTTTCCTTTAACAGATGTGAATATTTCCTGTTTCCATTTAACATTAAGATTACTGTTTTGAAAAAACTTTCCTATTACTATATATTATTATGGAACAAAACTACAAAGTGAGATAAGTGCATCTGTGCAATATTTGATGACCAGTTCAATAAAGCCAGAAGTGTATTCAGGGTTTTCATTTATATGTTCTCCTCCTGTTGTTTCCTGAACTCAGCTTCTGCAATCAAGCATAGGATTGTCATATTGTTTTGCCCACATGAAAGCACCGAACATCTGTAAGTTATAGTTTGTGAAGTATCTGCTTTTAAACAGTATGTATTTATCACCATGTCTGCACAGACAGCACTGTACTTTGTATGAATTAGGAGATCCCAGACATTGAACACTAGGGGGCTGGGTGAGATATTCCTTGGGAGTATTATGGTTGCCCATAATACTGATCAAATATCCTGGATTCGTATCAAAAATTCCAGATGTTTAATACATATAGAGGCCCTTCGGTAACCTTTAGTTAACAGTTTAAAGGGAGGGGGTGGTTGCCTCCATGCAGAAAGCCAAGTACAAAGCTCTTTAATGTTCAGATTGCAGGGGAGCATTAAAAGAAACCAGCATATGTACCAATTGTCCACAAAATATGTTCATGTTATTTAATATTTGTGATATCTCAAATATCCAGAGGATGAACATTTATTACTAGCTTTGATGTCTGGCACAAAGCAAATCTGTAACATGTTCACTGGTTCAAGATGGGATACAAGCCCTAAATCTAGTACAAATGTGGTTATTTCGGTTTGTTCTTATATGTTTGGAGGATTGGGCTAAAATATGTTTGTAGGATTGGGCGGATCACAGTACACATATACAGCAAACATTCAGTGCCATCTTGGATAGACAGGACAGAGACAAACAGAACAGAAAGGACGTATGTTGTGTTGATGTCCAGTTTTTGGTGCCTTGGAGATTGTGCTCGAATCTAGCCACAGGGGTTTCAGTTGCTCTGTCCTCTACAACAAAGAGCCATCAGGACTTCCTCCTTCCTTTTGGTCGCAGGACATTATCTCATCTTTTTCTTTATGGTGTTGTAAAATACCTTCCCCACTTGTTTTAATGGTACGTAATTTCTCTACTTACAGCCCAAGCTCTTTTCAAACTGCTTAGATAAAAAGTAAGCTGGGCTGACAGTTGAGAGCTCATGCCAACCTGGGGCTCTGAACTGGCAACCTTATAATTGCTGGTGATTCACTAGCTATGCTAAAGCCCGGTCCTTGTAGTGGGTGAAGTGTTGGTTGGAGGCTCAGGAGATCCATGATCAAGCCCTCATGAGCCATGACACTCACTCTATGACTTTGGACAGCTAATCTCTCTCAGACTGATGCTACAGGATTGTTATGAGGATAAAGTGGAAAGGAGGAGAACCATGTGCATCTCCATGTGTTCATCAGAGAAATGCCAAGTTTAGAAGGCAACCGTTCAATAATTCATACCTAAGATTAGAATGAAAGAACCCAGTCCAAGTCTTGGGTTTCTACACTTGGAATCTTAACATCTCTATCTTGGCAAGTGTATGCAGAAAATATATGATTTGTGTCTTCCTGGCTATTTGGGTTTTTATTGAAACAAGAGTAGTTAGGAGTTGTTTGGGCTCATATTTTCTCTGTGTATGGATACATATGCTTTCCTTGGACATTAATGAAATGAGATATGTTGAGAATGAGTTTCATTTGACACGTTTGCAGGTTGTCCTTGGGTTGTTTTTGTTTATGGAAACATTGCAGAACCAGTGCTGATAGTAATTCATAGGGCAAACAGTAGAAGGGTAGGGATTGGAACAGTTGCTGCTGTTTGCTTTTACTTCTTTTTTAATAGGTTGCTAACATCTTGGCATACAAACAAATAAAAATGACCTGGCATTTACCTATTGGATGTTTCATTGGTGTTGGCTGTAAGCATATATCAACATAAAGATCTTCAGCCTTCTATACTGTTATTCCTCAAAATACTCCCAGCGATATCATCTCCTTATTTGCTCTCTCCATATTTCTCTGTTCTGCTGTTCATGAAGAGGCCCCCATTGTATTATGAAAGCAGCTGGGTGATTTTGAGACCATGGCATGGTTGGAAGAATCATGTAGCCAGGTATGCGGACTTAAGGTCATTGCAGGAAAAGTGGAATATAAATGTAATCAACAAATAAATTAAGGGCTTGAGCTTTAACAGGATGGAATAGATATACATATTAGAGATGGGCACAGTATTTGTTTCATTTGTTTCATTCGGGTATTTGTTTCGTACTGTCCATTCGGATGGCACGAAACAAAAGAGCCATTTTCAGATGAAACAAAAGGTGAAATGAAAGAGAAAGTTGCATGGTTTCCATTTCTTTATTTGGTTTTCAGGCAGTGTGGCTTTCCTCAATGCGCCCAGAGAGTTCTTCCACATACGACAGAGAAGGAGGTGTCTGGGCCAATCAGAGTCCAAGAAAACAGTGCAATCGCAAGGCTATAGGTCTCCTCTGCAAATCCAGAGGAAAGCCTCTCAGAATCAGTGGTATCTCACGCCCTGCCTTTAAGTTGGGGTCTCCTCTACATAGCAGGAGGGAAACCTCTCAGAATCAGTGGTATCTTAAGCCCTACTCCTCTGCAGATTGAGAGGAAGGGAAAGGGAATGTTTTGAAGGAGATTTTATTTACGGAAAGAAAAAAATCCCTAAAAATAGGGGACCATGTGTGGTGATTTTCACCCCTCTAGTCCTAAAACTAAGGGGAAGGGGAGTCTGGGAAGACCGCTCTTGTTGGTCAGTGTCTGAAAAATTTGTTCATTCAGATGAAAGAATAAAACAGCTCATTTGGAAAGCCCCCTGTTTTCAGAAACAGCGCTCAAAAACGTGGCCATACGAATGAAACAAACCGAAACGGACAGCGATTCTATACAAGTGCACAATACGTGTGTGTGTGTGTCTATATATATATATATATATATATATATATATATATGCAGTTGATGTAGATATATATTAAATGAATATGAGATGGTGTCATGAGAAAGAGAGATATGGAAGTAGAACTCTTATATGTTATCATTGGAACAAATAACTGTCCCAATATTTCAGTTCCTAACTGTAATATAATACCAATAATTTACCTCACATAGTTACAGTGGGGATGAATGGGATTAACAGCAATAACTCACCATGTAATGTTACTTGATTTCCTTCAGGCTTCTTCCGATGGAAAGAAATCTGTCACCATGCACATTATGGATTTATCTGTCTTGGACATCCTCAGGAGAGGAAAACAGGAAATTGCTTTCTTGGTGGTGCCTTTTGAGTCAAATTCTGTGCCTAGTTGCAGTGATCCCATTACTTTAGAATTGGGCCCATTGCTTTCAGTGGAAAGAATTTTTTAAAACAGAAAAAAACCCCAGCTTAATGACACACTTGAAAGCAGTCTGTGTTATTGTCTGTTGAGCAAATCTTGTGCTTTATGAACTGGCTGATCATAAAGGCAACATAAATCATATAAAGCATTCTCATTTGCTCTTTGTGCTTTTTGCAGATGGAGCTCATAGAGTAGAAATGCAGTCAGATGTCTGCTCCAGGATATTTTAGCTGAACTGTATGAGTCCATTAAACAAATGTAATGGCTTTTTGGAAAGGGTTGCTATGCATTAGAAACCAAATGTTTTACACAGAGAACATCTGGGAAGTATGGGTGTTTGTGTGTGTACACAGCACATTGGAAAATCACTTTATTGAGCTCAGCTGGGTGGTTGTTTGGGATGAGGTTGTAGGATATGACAGTCCCGTTGTTATAAGGAATACTTTATTTGAAGTGTGGCCATCAAATTAATGTTTGGCACAGGAGCGAGCATCTTTGTTTCATTGTGCATACAAATTCTTCTCATTATCATTCCAGCCAAACTTGCCATGACATTTAATATCCTGTTATATAAGCTAATTCAAACACTGCCATGCGTTTAAATTGGTATGTGCATTGAAAAGCACATGTCAGTAGTTAAAGAAACCAAAAGAGAGATGCGAAGATTGGGTTATCAAGTGCAGCCAAATTGTAAATTTTGTTAATTTATTGTATTGGAAGCTATCAGCATTATTTATTGCCCTCCTCCTGTGTGCTCATAAGGAGAATGTTAATTGCATGGAAATGCATGTTCTGTCAAGAGTCTATGGAAATAATAAAATGTGTGGTAACTCGATTAAATATGAATGGATTTGGTTTCATTTTAGCTGAGCTTGGGGCTTACTCTTTCTTTCTAGGAAACAGGGCTGATTAATTCATGTGGAAAAAATGTCTAAACCGTTCTCTTCCTAGGATGCTGATTTTAGCATTAAATTAGTTTTGCCATTTATGCTGCATCTCCAATTAGTGGGACGTTGTTCGGAGTTCCAAAGAAACAGCATAGCTGCCTCTGCTAGGACTATTTAAATGAAAACAAAGACCTTCAAGAGGCTAGCTCAGGAAGAGGACGGCTCATTCCCATGCAGCGGAGGAGCTCACATTGCGCAACCTCGCTTTTAAATACTTCTCCTCAGTATGACATGATTTGTGGTATTTGTTAAAACGAGATTCCGGCTGGAACGGTCAGAGACGGGGATTGTTCTGCACTCAGGGGAAGGTGGGATATCCAAGTCTGTGTTAAGGCAATTGGCAGGTTGAAGCAGGAAGACTGAATTGCTGCTGTTGTTCTGCCTGACTTTGTATGGAGTGGGAGGGAAGGATTGGCAAAAAGATCTGAAGCATTGGAAGACTGACTCCTCTTGTTCTGTTAATCTTGGCCTTGGTATAGGCTGCAAAAGGTAATTCTGGGCTGTCCCCATACCTCATACCCTCGGGTCTTACGCCACTCACAGTATGTTTATGGTGGAACTGGTACTGCTTGATATTTAAAAGGAGCAACATAAGGTTCCCTTTGAGCTGTAGTTTTTTCCTATCTAGAAGGTGGGTGTAGGAAGGATAGGAAACTATTATCTGAACAGAACTTTCTTCCTCAGTAGCGCTTCTAAAAATATCCACAAGGATTAGTATAATCTGTCAAAGCTAACAACAAACATCCATGGCCAGCAGATAGTGGTTCATGTCTGCGACCAGGTCTAATAGAGCGAGATAGCAGAATGTTAACATAGCAAAGTGGAATGTACAACTTAGAGGTGCAGATGGGGATGCTGGCATGATTATTTAACCCATTTATATGCTGTTTTTAATTTTTTAAAAATCCAGGGAGCAGGGTGAGCACCTGTCTGTCAGATCCAGCTTGGTAAAATATCCAGACGTCCCCTGGGCAATGTCCTTCCAGCAACCAATTCTCTCACACCAGAGGCGACTTGCAGTTTCTCAAGTCACTCCTGACACATAAATAAATAAATAAAAAACAAATAATTTGAGTTAGTTTGCAAATCTTAAATGCTAGAAATGAAACAACAATACATTAATCAAAATAAGTAGCAGAGAAAAGCGCTATGAAATAGATGGAGGCTTTGAAATATTTGAATTATTGAAGCTGTTTTAAACATTCTAGGAACTCACAAGTTATATAATACATAGCAGGGAAACAGGGAATACAAGTACCAAAAAAAAGTGTTGTCACTTCATTCAGTCATGTTTTGTTGCATCTATTAACCAGATATGCATTAAAGGAAAACCAGTCACTAGAGATCCCATAAAGTTGCTTCTTCTTTACTTAAGTTAACTCTTTATTCCTTGAATAGCATATCAATGTTCTTATGATACAGAAGTTATCACTGCTGGCATGCATCACTTATTTAGAGAGATAGATTTTAAGTTCTTTGTTGCTGTTAATAGCCATCAGAGTTGGCTTTGATTTATCATAGCCCTAGGAATGAGAGATCTCCAAAGAGTTGTTGAAGGCTTTCATGGCCAAAGAGTTGTTGAAGGCTTTCAACGTCCTTGCAGATGACCAATTCTCTCAAACCAGAAATTACTTGCAGCTTCTCAGGTCACTCCTGACACGAAAAAAACAAAACAAACAAACCTCAGCTAATTTTGGGATCCTGTAACTAGTTCTTAAATAACTTTCCAAGTTTTATTGTATGTCTGATGTGAAGTCAAAATGAGGTTGGATATGCTGTAATCCATTCCGAGACCTTGTGATCTTGTGGAACAAATACATAGACTGGGTATCACTATATGCCATCCACTGTAATACATTCATAGCAAGACTTCTTGTACATCAGTGAATTACCACACAGAAAATACATTGAAAATTGATGTAGTCTGGTAGCTAAGAGACTAACTGCTATTTGGAAACTCCCTGAGGTGCATCTCATTTACATATTGAATTGATTGAATAGCCTAAGGCAGGTGGCTCTCTACTTCAATCGTCCTGTCTGCAATAAGGGATAACATTCCCGATTTAACACACAGGGATGTTTTGAAGGTTTCAGCTGGACATATTTCAGAGGAAGGAACAGGCAAACCATCTCTGAGTATCACTTGCTTATTAAAAAAAACCCCTTTCCCTCCTTTCAGTCTTGATTTAGACTAGTGATATTATTTTAATATCATTGGGAATTATCTCCATATATCTATCTTCAAGGTCCTAAATTCAATTGTAGCATTAAATGTTCAGGATATGAAGATGCACATGTCATATTTCTTGAGTTGCATATTTTAGAGTGCAAGCTTTTTATTGTTGTTTTTACTAAAATCCAGGAAGTTTACAACATTGTTCCTCTTGGGTGAGATAATATTTCAGATGCTGGTCTTTATTACTAAATACTTTTGTGTTGATGTATATAGCATTGCTTTGTCTACAGGGAGCTGGCCTCAGGCTTCCAAATTTATATGCCATAAATTAGGATAAAACAATCACAGACCGAAGACTGCTGTTGAATTTGAGCCAGTGATTACAGCTTGGCAGAATGGATTAGGTGCTTATTGTTCACTGAGAATCTATCTCATATACTTGAAGAACCCATGTTTATTTACATACTATTTTCATGAATTATTTACATAAATCCTGTCTGTAATCTGAAGAACGATTGCTAGTCAGAGTTGATGATACCAGGATAGACGGACCAATGCTCTGATGCAGTAGAAGTGGTCTGTTTTGTATCTCAATAGAGTTTTCTTTTGATAAGACTTTGTCTTGATAGTTACGTAGAATCAACTGAAACATCAAAAGTTAACATAATTGCTTTCGTTCTGAATGCTAAAATACAGTATTATTAGTCTGCTCAAGAGGATGTTCTATGGGGGAAATGCCAACCTCCATTCACACAGCAGTATATGGCAAATACTAAACAATGAGAGGATGTAATTCTGGCAAGCAGTACAGTGGTCAGGAAATACGCATACAAATCCTGTAGCCCCATAAAGGTGAGAACAGAGGGTAGGAAGGGTGTTACACATATACTCCCATCTTTCGGCTTATGTAAGCAGAACACGAATCCATTATTTTTATTGCTTGGTTTGACTTCACAGTTTGGCTTTTCAATTTGTGTACAATAGCGAGGATGAAAGTCTTCTTATTCAGTCCCTAATTCCTCTTCTGCTGCTGAGTCACCAGTGTTGATAAGATAATGTTACTTACAGCCAGGCAAATTGGCAATGCAAAACTGAAACGCATCCTAGTTCTCGGGAGAAGCGCACAATATATCAGCTTCTGCAGATAAAGCTTTGGTTTGACATTTATCATGTATTACATACCTTTTGGTGTCTGAGAGGAGAGGTTTCTCCCATTTCCTTTTCCTTTTCACAAGCGGTGACACAGTTGCTGTAAATCAAGCTTAGTTTTAGGAAAGACATCAATTTTGTATCCCTAAAGATGTTGAATACCTAACTAGATGGTCATAATTGTTTCTTTGTGTTCTACATGGTGATTTCATTGGGTGTTTTTAAGGCAATGTATCCATTATAAAAGAAAATTCCAGGAGGAATGACTTCAGTCAATAGATTTTCTCTCTCCTGTCCCTTCAGTTCCCCACCACCACACTCTTGTAGCATCTCTGATTTCCTCATGATGTCTCTGCTTTGCCTAAAAATCTTGTGCAATATTTCTCCCTCTTACATTGTCCTTCTTCTCCTTCCACCTCATTCCATTTTTCAGCCTAAGTTACAACAAAGAAGAACATAGAAGGGGATGAATGGGTCAAATATTCAAGAACTGATCATGTCCCATTTGACCAAGGACATATCACATTAATGTTTTAGAGCAGGTATGTTGCACTCCAGGCCAGAAAACACCTCTGTACTTAGCCACCTCATGCCAGTCCAGGTTAAATTAGCAAAGCAGTTTATTGAAGATTAAATAGAAAGCAAACAGCAAAAAATAGTAAAAACTTCAAAGTCCAAATTTATCAATAACCCATAAGGTTCCAGGTGCAAGAATAATCAGGAGTCCCAAGGCAACAAGGTATCCAAAACAGGAATACAAGAAAACCCAAGAAACATAGAATCCGATACAGAAATACAGGAACAATACTTAGTACTTGAAAACAATAATATGAACAAAGGCATGAAACTAGAAGTCTCTAAGCAGGCATGGCTTGACAAGAGCTGTTGTCTCCATTATCGATGTTGACCAGACTGCTGGGCAAAACTCTCAGCCTCTCTAATATACCCAAAAAATCATGTCTTTTCACATGAGATTCAGATATGGACCACTTTTCTAATAAGCTCTGTGACCTTTGTATTCTTTGTTGATCAGCCCTAAGTCTACTAAAACTAGGTCTCCTGTCAATATAAACTCATTACCATTATCTTGAAGCTTATTATTCTCGGCACCTGGAGTTTCAGCCTCTGAACTCATTTTCTTGGAGATCGCCTGCACTGCATCCTCTGGAACAGGCATTTTCAAACTGCGGCCCTCCAACTGTTTGGGCATTCAACTCTCAGAATTCCTGACAATTGAACAAGCTCATTAGGGCTTCTGGGATTGGAGGCCCAAACAGCTGGAGGGCCGCAGTTTGAGGATGCCTGCTCTGGAATATGGCCTGGTCTTGATTAGTTGGAGACACAGACTGCTCAGTTTCAGGACTTAAAATCTCAGGCCCAGAATCCCCATTAACAGTAATATCACACAACAATGTGACCAGAACTACAACAGGGTGCCCCAGCTTTGTGACTGTGCATGGCTGCCTCCTGCGGAATTCAGGGAAATGTAGTTTAGCGAAGCCAAGGACCTCCTTAGGTAAATATTCCAAAGGCCCTGCCCTAAACTGCATTTCCCAGAATTCTGCAAGAGGCAACCACAAAGTGGAGGCCCTTGCGTCAAAAAGCGAATGTGATGTTGCCCTCAGTTACTGATCCAGATATGATGAAGGGTGCTCTCACATCACCACAGTGGAGGAAAGATTCAATTGCTGCTGCCATTTGGCTTTTCTACATGGAATGAGAAAGGACACCACCACCATATTCTTCACCATAGGCAACCAAATATCTGAGATCGGCACTGTTGAGCCCTCCTTATCCTATTCTCCCCATATTTTCTTACTTTTTCCCAACTCTTCCCCTTATTTGTCACACACCTCTTTCCCTTGAGGTTTTCCTCCTTTCATTCTTCCCTTTCTTCCCTTCTACACATTCTTCACCCTGCCCTTTCTCCTTCATTTTCTCACACTTTGCGGCTCTTCTATACATCCATAGCTCACTTGGATAGAGAGGTACTTCTCTCTGCTGCTCAGCCTTCTGCCTGTTTTGATTGAAACAAACTTTACTATAAAAATATGAGGTATATTATTGTACTGCATAGTGGCAAGTTGCTAAAATACAGTAAACGTCTTCACTATACAGCTGAAAAATAAAAGCAGAGGAAATCTGATGAGCAGGACTGAGTTTTAAAACAGCAGGATTGTGCTGGGTACAAATTACCCCACTGTTTACTTGGTGTGAAACACTGAAGAAACATCCTTGGCGATTGCTCTAAACAATGAGATTAGGTCACTTATAAATAATCAATTTGACTTTAGCTGCATGATTCTTTCTGGGACTGTATTGCCATGGAGATGATCTGGCTTAGAGGATCTGAACAGTAAACATTTTCAAACAGCTGAACAGTCCCAGCTTTGAAAGCCACACCTTTCTTCATCAAGGGAGAATGCTCAGAACCTTCTTGGTGTTAAGACCATACATTGATTGAGTTGACATAGGCATTATATTGCCAGGATGACAACATATAATGAAGGAACCAAATGGGTGAGGGGCATCAGTAGACCCATACACATGGGAATAAATATCCAAATGTGATGAAGAAATTGTTATACTGATTTCCTTTTAATTCCATTATTTGGTATATTTTTAATACAATGCCCAATGACAATATTGTATTTTCTTCCCTCATGGGATTATATTATTTGTTTTACATTCTTTTTTTCCTCATTCCAGCCTCTTTTTTGCAAACACATATTGGAGTTGCCTTTGAATTACAACTATGATGTTTAATCAAATTGGATTAAATGACTAAATACTGCTAATTGGATAGGGTGTCAGAAAAATGAAGAAAAGTTTTATGGTGTCTTCAAGGTTAAATTTTCTTTACTCCTGGCTTGTAAAATTGAAAGTCCTTAAAAAGAAAAGAATGTATCATACTATGCTCTCACCAAATGTGCATCAACTGCCTTGAGCCAGCCATGTAATATTCATAACTTTGCAAACTCTTTGTAGCTATAAATAAAAACATAACAAGTGTGAAATACAATCAGAATGTCCAATGTTCTGTTACAAGGAAATCATATCATAGTTCTGCAGTCCAAAAATTAAAATTACCAGGAGATACATCATCTGTCCGAAATTCACCTGTTGTTGTTCCAACACTTTTCTTTCAAAAGCAATATATATGAAGTTGTGGTGCTTTATTTTTCCAGCATGGCATTTTTTTTTCATGTCAGGAGCGACTTGAGAAACTGCAAGTCGTTTCTGGTGTGAGAGAATTGGCCTTCTGGAAGGATGTTGTCCAGGGGATGTCCGGCTGTTTGATGTTTTACCATCCTTGTGGGAGGCTTCTTTCATGTCCCCACATGGGGAGCTGGAGCTGACAGAGGGAGCTCATCCACACTCTCCCCGGATTAGAACCTCCGACCTGTCACCGGGCATGGAAATAGGCTAGACTGAGATATCATATGGTTTAAGTAGAAGTGACTTGCAGTTTCTTGAGACACTTCTGACAGAGAAAAAAAACCCAAGAAAAAATATTTTTTCCTTTTCAGCGCATACCCTGGGTGGACATTTTTCTCTCTGAAGGGAACAATAAAAATAAAAATAATATTTCAAGTCCCACTAAGATTGAATGGGTAGAGCTTGCCTTATTAATAAACCATTCTAATCTTCCCAAAACTATGATTTGGCTAGACCAGGGTTATACTATTATGAACGATACAACTTACAGTCCACCAGCATCTGAAGGCTTTTGATTAGAAAAGACTTTTAAGACTACAGTCAACCATTTGATCATTAAGTTTGGATGATGTCATTAGTTTTTTCTAGGTGTGTTATCCTATACTATCAAGAATTGCGTTAGGGCATACTTTACAGATTGAGGTTTAGCAGTCACATTTTGTCCTCTCTGACAAGAAGAAAAAATCTGAAAGTTCGAGGTTATGTTCCTGTACAAATCGATTTTATTTTGGACATCTACATGACATTTTCGCCATTCCATAGTATTCCCAGGGAACTCTTGGCATTACCAAGGACTTTTCATTCCCACTCCTGAGATCAGTTTAAATTAACCCAGGCTTTCCTGAAATGAAATGTACCTCTCCATGGCTGTCTCTTTGTGTTATACTGGAACTAACTAAGATAGCTGCTGTCAAGCAACACAGTGCTTTTTCACAGGACCTGGATTGAATGCCAGTCAAGCGATTCTAACGCTTAAGTAGTACAATATTGCTGGAGGACTTTTAACATTTTGCCTAAAGTTCCTGAATAATAATTAGGAAGGACTAAATGGAAATTGGTAAAAGGTAATTCCTGAAATGATACTTGATCCTAGATGTGATGTATCATAAGTAAGAGAGGAATGAGGAAAAAGACAAGGAAGTGATGAAGGATAGAGACCCCAGATGTAACTGCTAGGGTTTTGCATTTATGGTAGGGAATGACTTAATGTGAACCCCAAAACTCAGCTCAAACAGTAGCATTTCTGAGACCCTGGAGATCTGGGTGCTGGGATATGATATTAGCCATATTTTTCTGGTTGTGGAACACATTGAGAACAAATAGCTACAGAGATTTCCTCAACTACTTGTCTCAATATGCCCCATGAACAGGAGAGTGCTGCAGGCAATGTTCCTCAGCACCCTGGTTTGTAATGTCCAAGAAATGCTTGGTCAATGTGTTGCCAGGCTGCAAATGTAGATTTCTTTTGGAGAATTGCATCATCAGATGTAGTTACAACAAAGGAACTGTTGTCATAGCTACACTGATGATGCAAGATCTCAACCATGGTTCCTTGCCAAATTTGTGTCCGCTTTAGAATAAGTGATTGTAACCAGTAAAACTAATCGGTCTCCAAGAAAGAAGTAAGCTTGATGAAGAAACAATCTTGGATGAAGTTGTTCTCAAGTAAGATAATAGCTATGTACATTTCAGTCTTAAGTTACATAATTCTTGGCATCCACCCCACAGCTGAGATGTAAACAAGTGGAGGCTACAGAACCTCTACTACAAAAAGTATAAAGACATTTTAAAAGATTCTTCATATTTTTGTGAACATAGCTGTGTTTGAAATTCATTCATAAACAGAACTGTCAGTGGTATTTATAGTGTGTATAAAAGAGGCCTTTATTGTTGTGATACTGTAATAAAATGGATCTCATTGTTACTTTGAAGAACAACTATTAGACTTGTAGGTGAACATGTGTAAAGATCTCAATACATAATTATTTTGAGTAGCAGATTCAAATCCTCAGCTATAAGACTGATTTTTCAGCATTCACTTGGCAGGTTTTCTCAAAGTATATGAAATAAGAAGTCATGATTGGCACCCAAGTGACATCATTTTATTTTATTACGGTATGGGTGCCACCGTACAATAATATGGGTTGATATTTATGTAGTGTTCTTGAGTGTTCAGAGTGTTGCCCGGACATTTCTTTTGTGATCTTCACCAGCTAAAATAAGCCAGTATTATCTACCGAATGCAGAAGTGGAGTTAGGGTTGTAGCTGGGAAAATGTGGCATATTGCCTAGGACAGTCAGTGGTTCTCAACCTGTGGGTCCCCAGATGTTTTAGCCTTCAACTCCAAGAAACTTGCTGGGATTTCTGGGTGTTGTATGCCGACACCCACAGCTTGATTGTGCTGTAAATCCAGCCGTGCATTGTGTGGACTCTCCGCAGAAACTGTGTTGTGAGCTCACTTCATTTTGGCCACATAGTTGTGGCCTTAGATTGAAGTATATTTTCTTGCCTACTCATTGTGACTGATTTGGAGAGAATACATCCAATCATTTGTCAAAGAATTTCACCAGCTTCTGATTTCTTTCTTACCTCATCTGAAATTGGCAGTGCTTAGTTTTTAAAGTTCTAATTATCCTGGATCCATCAGTATAAAATATAGCTTTCCCTCACATGAACCTGAAAAATGATTTATGAAAACCAGTGGAGGTTCATCCCTCTCCCTTCTGAAGTCACATAGGGAATATTGATAGAGAAGGCCTTCTTGGCTGCCACACCTGATCTGTGTGTCTTTCCAGAAAATATTCCCTTAGTGCCCCAAAAACCCCTCCTATTTATTTGTCTGCTTGTTCCCAGTGCATAATGAAATTTCTGAAAGAGCGTTTTAAGGCCTGTTGTGCTTCTTCTGTTGATTTCATTGTAACTGGTTTTGTGTGAGTAACACTGGGAGCCTTGTAAACAGAAGTGCAACCCTGGTTGTTCTTTATTTCTAAATAAATAAATAAAGCATATAGCTTTGTAATTTATAAAGAAACAGCATGAAGTGAGTCTTAATGAGACCTAGGACCACAGCCAAACAGCATTAGAGAAGACTTCAAAAGGTTTGTTAATTGCCATTTATGTGGATGTGTAATTTACATTTTGTACTCTCAGGACTTTTGGGGAAAGGGTTGTAGTACCCAATTTATGTTACTTTTTAGTATTTGTCAAACAGGGTCAAGATCCAGAAACATTGCTTTCCCTTTTCTAGATGGTGTGGTTCCCTCACTGACCCTAGATGGTGAAGAATTTGCTCCCTTATGTGTTTGACAATAACGTCCTTTTAACATTCTTTCTAAGAGCCAAGTGCGGGACTGTTTCAGACTAAGCATATTTTTATCAATGTCTATATTTATTTTTTTCCCCAGGAATGTATGTTTGGTTCCAAAAGCCACCCACATCCTTCTTTCATGCAGCGCATATATGCATTTGCAGCCTCTCCCAGCGAATAATGGGAGAGAGAAAGAAAAAGCTGGCTTAGCTGCCAATGGATGCTGATTTCCATCACTTTGGAATTACTTAGGCATTTGTTCCTCTTTCTTACTGTGACTAAAATTACATTGTGTTGATTTTTCAAGCCAATGGTATGCTACAAGAAGAGGAATATAGGGATGTCCTACATTTTAGACTATTCAGGGTCATAGAAATGCCATGTCCTTTTCTTATTTCTTGCTGATAGTAGAACTATGGTGGTACTAAGTCCTTTCAGAGAGAGAGAGGGTGGGTTAAAAATAAAGATTTGTTGTAATAATAATAATAATAATAATAATAATAATAATAATAATAAGGTGTTTAGCCAGTTTATCATGTAATGGAAGAAAGGTAGCCTTTCTAAAGAAGAAAATAATATTCTAATAATAATAATAATAATAATCATCATCATCATCATCATCATCATCATCATCTTTATTTATATCCTGCTCTATCACCCCAGTGGGTACTCAGGACAGTTGAGTGTTGGTCTTTCCTGATCATTTTTGTGTGGATTACAGTGTTATCATTTTATGCATTTTTGTTATTCTGTATCCAGTATCCTTCTGATGTTGCAAAATATTTTTTATTTAATTTATTTAATTTTATTTTTTATTTAATTCCAAACACTGATCAAGGAACATGAAAGGCACGGCAAACTAACTCAACTAGAGAAGTCAGCCATAGCAGAGCATTTGATGAACCAACTTGGACACAGAGAGCACAGAAATGCTTTTACCACTCTCACAACTACCATGTCAGACTAGACAGAGAAACCACTGAAATCAATAAGCATGTGGACAATTTCAACAGAAATGAGGAAACCATGAAAATGAACAAAATCTGGCTACCAGTATTTAAAAAACCTTAAAATTAGGACAGTAAATAAAGAACAACACTCTGAAAAAAGGGGAATACCAGACATGAAACAATGAGGACTAGCTAACACCTCCTAACAAAGGATTCCCACAGGCAGGAATCAAGGTGATTAGCATTGCAAAGAGTTCTTTCTCCCACCCTGGACATTCCACAGATATATAAACCCCACTTGCTTAGTGACCAACAGTCCTCACAACCTCTGAGGATGCCTGCCATAGATGCAGGTGAAACGTCAGGAGGCAATGCTTCTGAAACATGGCGATACAGCCCAGAAAACTCACAGCAACTCAAATTAAGCTTTACTTAAGTTTTTAATCATATGATTTATAGTTGATTTCATCTGGAGCAAATACACATATGAAAGGATTACATGGTCATGTTAATAATTATTATATAATATTAAAAATAAAACTTTATTTATACCCCACCCTATCTCCCTGAGGGGACTGAGGGTGGATTCCAACAAGCAAAAAAAGCAAATATTCAATGCTTCAGTGCAACAACAGATACAAACATAATAACCCAAAATAATCCCATTTATGACAACAACTTATAACATGACATCAAAAAATTAAATAAAATATAACCATTTTTATTATGTTCTTGGATATTGATGTTAAAAATTAAATAAACATATATAATGCATATATTTACAATTTTTGTGACTGCACCTTGTACTTTTATACATTCTATTTAATTGATTCTGGAAGATAATGCCATTGTACAATAGTGCTGTGGAATACATGAACAGCTATCGGTCTGAACAGTAATTGTATCTATGACCAAATAAAGGAAGATTTGTCTTTTACAATAGTGATGCTTGGCATCTGTCAGATCATTTGGTTGCAATCAGGAAATCTTTGTGTTTTGATATCTTACATTTTAAAACAAAATGTGTTCGAGGCTGCATATATAGATAAATGTGAGCTGGTTTATATTTCATTGTATTGCCTGTTCCAGCCTTCATGAGTATTTACATGCTTGTCTTTCACTGGCAACACAAACTCCCATGTGGCTTTTAGACTCTGAATTTGTGATGCACGTTCATCTCTATTGTTTCCTCTGTTCCCACTGTTCCATTCGGAAAGATGTCTACGCACATGATTAAGGAAGGATGCAGGAAGGATATGGTTATTGAGTGATTGCATAAGAGATGTGCTGGGCATGGAGGGGCAGCGTTCAAAGAAGAATGATAGTGGAAATAACTATTTTCAGTTTTATCTTGAACTATAACTGCAGAGTAATATATTCTCTTTTTCTCCTGTTTCATGCAAAATGATCTTGGAGCACCTCTGAGGCTAATCAAGTGAAAGATGTATTGTCTAAGGCTTTCATGGCTGGAATCACTGGGTTGTTGTAGGTTTTGGGGCTATATGGCCATGTTCTAGAAGCATTCTCTCCTGATGTTTTGCCTGCATCTATGGCAAGCATCCTCAGAGGTTGTGAGGTCTGTTGGAACTAGTTCAACCCAAGAGAAAGATGTTTTTACAAGTGCATCTGATCTGCATACATCAGATTCGTCTTCGATCTGATGAAGTAGACCCAGTCTGTGAAAGCTTATGCTGCCAACTTTCTTCTCTCAGTTTGAATCAAAGGTGTTACACGATACCCAGGTGTACTGACATAACATAACATAACATAACAACAACAACAACAACAATATTACAAGTCACAGGTACCACCTGCCAGTAGTAAAGAACTGGTGGGATCATAAACTTGCAAAAATAGTGGAAAATGAACATGCAAAAATAATGTGGGACTTTCAAATCCAGACTGACAAAAGTTTTGGAACATAATACACCAGGCATCATGACTGTGGAAAAGAAAAAAGTTTGGATTATTGATGTCTCCATACCAGGTGACAGTTGAATTGACGAAAAACAACAGGGAAAACTCAGACTTATCAGGACCTCAAAACTGAACTGCAAAGGCTCTGGCATAAATCAGTACAGGTGGTCCCAGTGGTGATCGGCACATTGGGTGCATGCCAAAAGATCTCAGCCAGCATTTGAAAACAATAAACATTGACAAAATCACGATCTATCAACTACAAAAGACCACCTTACTTGGATCTGCATGTATCATTCAAAAATACATCACACAGTCCTAAGCACTTGGGAAATATTTGACTTGTGATTTTGGGGTACAAAACCAGCATACATATCTCTGGGTTGTAGGTTTTTTGGGCTATATGGCCATGTTTTAGAAGCATTCTCTCATGACGTTTCGCCTGCATCTATGGCAGGCATCCTCAGAAGTTGTGAGGTCTGTTGGAAACTAGGAAAATTAGGTTTATATATCTGTGGAATGTCCAGGGTAGAAGAAAGACCTCTTGTCTGTTGGAGCTAGGCGTGAATGTTTCAGTTGTCCACCTTGATTAGCATTTGATGGTTTTTAGGTGTGGCTTGTTAGTGCTTGGGGGAATCCTCTGTTGAGAGGTGATTAGCTGTTCCTGATTGTTTCTTGTCTGGAGTTCCCCTGTGTTTGAGTGTTGTTCTTTATTTACTGTTATAATTTTAGATTTTTTTTAAATACAGATTTTGTTAATTTTCATAGTTTCTTCCTTTCTGTTGAAATTATCCACATGCTTGTGGATTTCAATGACTTCTCTGTGTAGCCTGGCATGGTAGTTGTTAGAGTGGTCCAGCATTTCTGTGTTCTCAAGTAATATGCTATGTCTAGGTTGGTTCGTCAGGTGCTATGCTATATATCTTGTTTGTTGTGTCATAGTGTGTTTTTGTGTCAGTAAAATAACAACAACGATTTATTATGATGATGCTGGGGTTAAAATGGAAGGAAAAAGGAAGAGGAGCCAACCAAGGGCAAGGTGGATGGATGGTATCCTTGAAGTGACTGGCTTGACCTTGAAGGAGCTGGGGGTGGCCACGGCTGACAGGAAGCTCTGGCATGGCCTGGTCCAGGAGATCACGAATAGTTGGAAGCGACTAAATGAATAAACAACAATAACAATAATAACTGTATTCTTGTGTCCTGCCACCATCTCCCTGAAGGGACTTGGGGTGGTTTACACATGTTAGACTGAATCAGTCTAACATGGCTATATATTTGAATATCTTTGCTGTGTTGAGCCTGGGATGAGCAGAATGGCATGTTCAGTACCAGATGTGCTGGTTCATTGCAGTTTTTCCTTTAAAATGTATTTCACATGTAGAATCTCATCACATGGAAGTTGAGAAGTGTCTTCTCTGTGCTTCTTTGCACTGCTCTGCGCTGCCAGCACAGAGTTCAACAGATGATGCAGGACTACTTCCAATGGGGCTCTGTGCCAGCAGCGTGCCGGCAGCACAGAGAAACAGAACTCAGAGGACTCGGATGTACACACAAACCCTCAAAGAAGAAGCTGGGGAGGAAGCAAGAGGAAGCTGAGGACTGTGGGGAAACATTGTGGGAAGGGATCCCGCAATAGTAAAAGAAGGCAGCTTTATGCTGCCCTACAGTTTCCCTTGCTTTTCTCCACTGTCCTCCGACTACTCAACCTCCATGTGATGAAGTCTCTAATGTACACAGTGCTTTGGAAAGTAACCAAAAAAATGAACCCTACCATGCAAGATTTGTGTACAAGTGTTATCGTGAAGGAGACAACAGTAAAAGTTGATAAATGCTATAATGTTTGCTTCACTGAACTAATAATGTCCCAGATTATTTCTTTTTATTCTTTCTATGGCTACTTTCCCCTGCATTTTGTGCCTACTCAGGTCTACTTTAATTGGAAATATTTCCAAATTTAATTTGAGAATTGTGTGTAGAATGTACCACAATTCTCATTTCATTCACTGTTCTCCACTCTGTTACTGATGCGCATGAGTGCCTCAATGAAATGTTACAAGGAAAGAATGGCAATTACCTACATGAGTATAATAATATTATTTCACTGCAGAAATCTGTTGCTGTCTCCATAGAATCCAAAAATTGGAGGAAATCTTATAATATACTGTAGTCCAATGCCATCCCAAACTAGTCTAAAGACACAAATCTGTATGCAATCACATCAAGATATTGCTAAGCTTTTTAGTTTTGAATGAGCATGTGGGGAAAAAGGCAGTCCTTTAAATATTCCAGACCAGAACGCAGGTCAGATACTAAAGTAGTGATAAGCATGGAATAGCAATCCCTATTTCATACCCTGAAAGATACGCTGCACTTTCTAAAAACATTCAAAAACTGGCATCACTGCACATATTTCTCAATGCGTTTTGTTAGTTTTGTACAAGGTATAACTAATCTAAACTTTGTAAATTTATGGAACAACTTTTTGAATGACATTTTCTTTGAAGAGCCCCAAAATAACACACATATACTTAAATAAATTATTTATATTGGGTATGAGTTAGCAGTTTTATCTACATGCATTCTTTTATTCTAGCAAAGTCAACTATTTGGGCCATTTACATAAATGGCATTTGCATTTTCCACTTTTGTATAATAATTGGAATTTGTTTTGACTAGAGCAGTGTTTCTCAATCTTCCTAATTCCAGAACCCCTTAGTACAGTTCTTCATGTTGTGATGACCCCCAACCATAACATTATTTTCCTTGCTACTTCATAACTGTAATTTTGCTACTATTATGAATCGTAATATGTATTTTCATTCACTGGACCAAATTTAGCACATTGGGTATCACTAGACCAATGTGCCCAAATTTGAATGTGTATTTACCCAATGTGCCCAAATTTGAATGGGGGGGGGGGGGAATCGATTTTGTCATTTGGGAGTTGTAGTTGCTGGGATTTATAATCCACTTACACTCAAAGAGCACGAGTTCACTTGAACTCTACTAATGATGGAATTGAACCAAACTTGGCAACAGAACTCCCAGGAGCAACAGAAAATACTGGAAAGGCTCGGTGGGCATTGACCTTGCGTTTTGGAGGGTTTTTTTGTCATGTCAGGAGCGACTTGAGAAACTGCAAGTCACTTCTGGTGTGAGAGAATTGGCAGTCTGCAAGTTTTTGGAGTTGTAGTTTGCCTACATCCAGAGAGCACTGTGGACTCAAACAATGATGGATCTGGACCAAACTTGGCACGAATATTCAATATGCCCAAATGTGAACATTGGTGGAGTTTGGGGGAAATAGACCTTGCCATTTGGGAGTTGTAGTTGCTGGGATTTATAGTTCACCTACAATCAAAGAGCCCCTTGATCACCACCAATGATAGAATTGGGCCAAATTTCCCACACAGAACTCCCATGAGCAAGAGATAATACTGTTTTTAGATGGTCTTTGGCGACCCCTCTGACACTCCCTCGTGACCCCCCAAGGGTCCTGACCCGCAGGTTGAGTATACTCTTACTTTCAAAATAGGTCTCTTTTACTTGTTATGCTGCATTAACATTTGGAGCTAATGCATTGCAAATAATCATGCGTGCTTAGCATCTATTTTGAACAAATGCTTAGAATGATGGATTGGGTCAAGAGCTTGGCTTAAATGTGTTACTATTACTGACTGCACTTCAATATAATTTGGAGCCCAAAACATGTATTATGTGCATTAGAATGCACTCTGTATGAAAATGAATGGCTACAGAAATAAAGATCTCACAGTACTGCTAGTTCCTGCTAGATCAATTACATTTTCTATAATGCAATAAAAGAGAAAAGCTTTATTTTGTTCATTCCATGTTTTGCCAGCATCTAACATCTGTATTTATTTTCTGAACTCTCCTAATGGTTTACTTTCATCTGCTTTTTTTCTAAGAGTAATGCTCAATTTCCTGAATTTATAGGTTGCAATAAAATCCATTCGTAAGGACAAAATTAAGGATGAACAAGATATGGTTCACATCAGACGGGAGATTGAGATCATGTCATCTCTCAGCCATCCTCATATCATCACTATTTATGAAGGTTAGTGCCTGGTGTTATTTTCATCATCTATACCATTTATTCATTCAGTTCTAAATTTCTCATATCCTTTTACACTGATGTGAGTCTAAACATTTATCTTCTATTTATTTGTATGGAAAGTTGCTTATGGGGTTAACCTTTAAGTTGTTTTTATATCAGTACCTTGTTACTGATATAGCTGCAGTCACTTCAAAGCCAACCAAGTTGATATGGTAAGGTATTCCAGACCATTGTGGACTAAGGAAATCCTCTGAAAACAAACTGTGAGTTTGATTTGCTTTGTTACCAACTTCCCAATGGGTCTACACAAGAGAGTGAGATCATATTGTGGAAATCATCACTAGTTCTCAATTTTGAAATATTTCCTCACTACTGTACTTTGGATTTGGAGGAAATGCAGCAGATGGTTGTCATGATAACACCTTATTGCAAAGTTGTTGTTTACAGTGTCAACTTTCCTAGGAAGACTCAGCCAGGAAATAGTTTTGCCAAATCTTTTTGGAACCATTCATGCTGTTGCATTAGAGGAACATGTGCCACAAACCCATTCTCTCATAGGCAAATGGGATGATCTCAGCATGCATCTTGTTGCCCTTTAGAAGTAGCTGGATTGCAATGTTCATCAGGTCTAGAAGGCATATCTTGAAAAAAGTCTTCTTTTTAGACTGTAACTTATAAAAATTTTCCAATCAGGTTGCTACTGGTAATTCAAAAGGTAATACGTTAAAATTTTGAGAGAAGATGAAGGATGAATCTAATGACAGCTGTTGAATAGGCACATCAACTGGCATATCAAGGTGAAAGTTTAAGCGAAGACCATCTCCTTCATACACATAGTGAAGAAAAGGTATCTGCCAATATTTTGATGGAACGTAAGAGCATGATAGTCCACTACAGAGTACCAGAGAACCCTAAAGAACTGTGCCTTGTCAAACTTTCTAGAGCAGTGGTTCTCAACCTGTGAATCCCCAGGTGTTTTGGCCTACAACTCCCAGAAATCCCAGTCAGTTTACCAGCAGTTAGGATTTCTGGGAGTTGAAGGCCAAAACATCTGGGGACCCACAGGTTGAGAACCACTGTTCTAGAAGATGAGTACAATAGACGTGTAATAATGGCTGTCTTGGTTCACTAATCTCTTTATGCACACAGTCTCCTGTGGTTGTGCTAATATGTGTGGCCTCATACAAAATGACTATCAGTAGCCTCCCAAGCCAAGCCTGATAACAATCCATGCTCTAAAGAAGTGGGGAAATGCTAAGAATGACTGTATGTGAACTTCCACATTTTGAGTCCATTCAATATTATCTATCATTTAGGCTTATAAAACAACTCTCACAGCACCAGTGTACCAGAATATCTGAAATGATCTGTGTTCAGTGTTGAAATGCAGGGAAGGTGGAAGCTGGTCAGAAGACAGAGTTACTGCCAATATGAAGATTATGTTTTGGGAAAGGAGGCTCATGATCCCAGGGAATAGAAGAAGGGTAAAATCCAGAAAGCAATCTCAGCACTGGTACTCTTGTTGATGAACTGTTTGGAGAAGGTACTGAGGTTCAGCTTTACTGGGCAAATGGATATAGGCTGACCTGTGCAGCCTGTTGATTATATTCAACCTGGGTTACCCGGCTAAATATAATCAGATTAATACAGCCTATGTATTGCTTGCTCTCTAGAGCTTAATCTTCTAGGCTTGTCAAGAGACCAGAGAGCAGATGGCACAAGAGGTAAGGTGCTGGACTCTAGTTGGTGGAGGCACTAATGGTCAATGAAGATTTCCATTCCAGCATCTTATATCAACTCTTATTTAACTGCTAGTAGAAAATGTTAGCTTTCACATTTTTATTCCCCCCTTCACCATGTGAACTGTTAACTGGGTTTGGATGTGAATAGGAAATATCATCTTTTTGTTACACATTAATAAAATATAGCATGGAGCTAAGTATGGATTGGGGCCTCCATGGAGTTGTGCTTTTCTGTCAGATCCCTGATCCATTTTGGAGGAGGGGACAGATCTTTGTCTTCAGTTAAAGCTTTAGTTGGTAAACCTACCAATTAAAGTAGTTAAAACTCATGGCTTTAATGGAAATTCCATTCCTAGTGCTGATATGTATGGTTTTGGGGGAAAAAGACGAATGACTTGGAACAGTGTTACAGTATCACATATTGAGTTATTCAAAAGCATGTTGTGCTGAAAGTTGAAAGGAGACGAGTATCAGACTCTTTTCTTAAGGAAAATCTTAACAGGATTTGGGAACAGAGAAAGGGAGGACTGCTGTGTCAGCATATGCATTGCAAATGGAGCAAGCATTCAGAATGTGGGCTGAGACTTCCAGAAATCTGTCTCCTGAAAACTTTTGTCTTGCCTGTTGTTGTTGTTCTTCGCTTGAACAGTTAAACTACTTAGCAGCCGTTGCCTCAGCAGAATTAGACATGCCTAAGCCTATTGATTTCAGTGGTGTGCTAAGCTCTGCAATGGGCTGGGCAGTAAAATATTTATTTATTTATTTGCGGCATTTATATCCCACCTTTCTCAGCCCAAAGGTGACTCAAGGCAGCTCACAAGTTGGTAGCAATTTGATGCCACAACAAACATAAAATACAGTTTAAAAACATTCACACATAATATTAACACCATACCCAATTGATATTACACACTAGTATTACAAATCCTTTTCTTGCTACTTCTTCTACATCTGCATCAGATGTGACTGCCTTTAGTGCAGAGCAGTGCTTTTCTTATACAGTTTGCCCTCCACATTTCCTGGTTTTAGGGGCACAGGATACCCACAAAAGTGAAAAACCTTAAATAAACTAACAGCTATTTTTAACCTGAGAGAACACCTTCCTAGGAATATCTTAACTTTTCTACCACTGTAAACTGCCCTGAGTCCCCCATTGGGGTGAGAAGGGTGGGGTATAAATGTAGAATAATAATAATAATAATAATAATAATAATAATAATGTATTGTCGAAGGCTTTCATGGCCGGAATCACTCAGTTCTTGTGGGTTTTTTTCGGGCTATATGGCCATGTTCTAGAGGAGAAATGCCTCTAGAACATGGCCATATAGCCCGAAAAAACCCACAAGAACTGAATAATAATAATAATAATAATTACTTTGTCCACAACTTACACTGGAAGTTGACTTTAGAATTGCACTTGAGGGCCTAGAGAAGATTTCTGTAAGAATCACTAGATCCTCGAGTATGACTTTATGGTCAACTTCTATCAGATCTTAGCCTGATTGTATTTTTGGAAATAAAGGGATTATCTAAGGATTATCAGCAGTCTGATTTGTTCATGCACCCTGAAGAAACAGACTGAAATGTAACTATGTATTGTGAAAGGCTTTCATGGCTGGAATCACTGGATTGTTGTGTGTTTTCCAGGCTGTATGGCCGTGTTCCAGAAGCATTCCCTCCTGACATTTCGCCTGTAATATGGCAGGCATCCTCAGAGGATGCCTGCCATAGATGCAGGTGAAACGTCAGGAGAGAATGCTTCTGGAACATGGCCATGCAGCCCAGAAACACACAACAACCTACTGAAATGTAACTTCATGATGCTAATTAGGAAAAACAAAGGAGTTGCATATGAACAGCTGGAAATGCCATATTTTTTCCAGGTCCCTCTCACTTATTGACTTATGGCAACTCCATAAAATTCATAGACTTTTCTTAGGTAAGGAATGCTCTGAAGTGGTTTTGCCAATTTCTTCCTATGAAATAGAGCCTGCAGTAACTAGCATTCATTGGTAATCTTATGTCCAAGTACTAGTCAGTTATGATCTTTCATAGTTTCCCACAATGGATGGGATCTGGTGCTTCTAGACTAGTGGTTCTCAAACTGTGTTCCTCCAGATGTTTTGGACTTCGGCACCCACAATTTCTAACAGCTGGTAAGCTGACTGGGATTTCTGGGAGCTGAAATCCAAAGCACCTGGAGGAGCACAGTTTGAGAAACACTGCTCTAGACTATTTAAGCATTATGATTTGGAGTCTGTCATTAATTCAGCACTGAAGATCTTGCATCATTGTGCTTTGAAAACTGTGTTATTGAATTTAATCTACAGGAACCTATATACAGGATGTCACAGTTTCAAAGGAAATGTTTCTTGTCTCCTATGTTCCTGCTCTTTTATACTTTATTGAAGCCATTGAACCTGATATAAAACAAGATACTTGCCATTGAAAATACTTCTGTCCCTAAGTAAAAGGTCATGGAAAGAGATAATTACTAGAAGACGCCATTCTCCAATCCCAGCTCCTGGATTGGCAAGAATCTTATTCCTAAAACTTTTCCCCAAACTCTTCTCAGAGTTATATTTGTTGGTTTTTCTTTTTTGTTTTGTTGTGGAGCTGAATTCAACCTGTGACAACCGTTGTGAATGGGACACATCAAAGAGCCTCAGTCATAAATTATCGTGATAGTATCTTACCAACTCAGGGCTGTGTATCCCTCCATTGAATCAATATATTCATAATACAGCCTTGCTTTTTCTTATTGTATTCCACTTTATGGAGCAGTATCATCTTTTCTAATGAGTCATCTCATATGTCAAAAGTATGACATTCTCAGTTTAGTCATCTGATTTGTTCAGGCCTGATTTGTAATCAGACTTACTGAAGAGTTTAATGTCAAGTATTGATTCAGCAATGAAAGTCTCACATCTTTGTGCTTGGAAAGTTATATAGAATCACATTAGTGGCATCAGTATTATCATCACAATAATAAATTATCTTTTAATTTTGAAGTAATAAATATGGGTTTGGGGAAAGGAAAATAACAAAGAAAAAAATGAAAAGAGCAGGAGAAAAAATTAAAGGGGGAAATCTGACACGTGGTACAACAGTAATAATGAATCTCTTATTGAAATGTCGGATTGGAGGTTGGTCTTCCATCTGGGAAGACTGGAGACCAATGGTTAATGGGTGCATTAAGTTTTCCTGGTGTGAGCCCAATTCTTTCAGGGAAAGGCCTTTCTATCAGGATTTGAAACACGTGTTTCTCTTAAACAGGATCCATGTTTTGGTATCCTTTTGACCTTGTTTGGCTAAAGGTGATTAACCTCTGCATTTGTCAACTCAGTGTCAACACAAACCACCCGTTTTCAATGGTAGCCAAATCCACATGTATGTAAACAGGCTTTTTAGTTTCAGAATTCTTTCTGTAACTTGATCAAAATGAATTTATCTCCAGTATTATCTGAAAGAAGCAAACCCCCAGTTTGGAGTCAGAAGAAATTCCATCCTCTCCACAGGACTGTAATTGGCAGCCTTTTGACTGCAGCTGGAAGGAAACGGCTTTCAAGTAATTTTTGAGGACTGGGTGGATTAAGCTGACTTTTCCAGAAGTGTTCCAAATTTCAGGGCATGAACAAAAAACAAAACAAAAGCCTTTCCACTCCAAAACCTTTCCCCTCCCAAAATTCTGTGTTCAACACTTGAATCTTTAGGGAGTAAAATGTAACCTGTGGCCATACTATTTTGCTGTACTGTATCTTTGGGCTTGGCCTCATGTTAGCCGCCCCGAGTCCCCTTCAGGGAGATGGTGGAGGGGTATAAATAAATATTATTATTATTATTATTATTATTATTATTATTTTAACGCCAAAAAATGTCCTGTCTGGCAATTTTTATGGAGAGTGAAAACCTGAATAGAATAGCACTTGAACATCCTTATTCATATACACGCCTACCAGTAAAGTTATATAAGCTAAAGCTGCTTCCAGATGAATGGCTTATGAAACTACCAATTAGAAGATATTATGCAGCCATTCTGTCTTTTCCTCCTTAATGAGCACTGAGTAGCAAGAAAACTGTTGGAAGTATGTGGGGATCTGTGGAAGAAAGGAGGATCTGTCTCTTGCAAAGTCTGTCTGGAAGCAGTATAGTACTTGTAAGAAGCATAGTATTAGAATAGTAGTTCCCAACTTGTGGTCCATGGACCACCAGTGGTCCCCAAGAACGAAAATATGGTCCACGGCCTCACCATTACTACATAGTTGCCTCAAAACCACGCGGCAACAAGAGTGACTGGTCTTGCGAAACCCTCTTATAGTGCTGAGGCAACAGGGATGTTGGGAAGGGAGAGGCTGACTACCCACAAAATATGACCACTACCACATCAGCTCTAGATTATTAAATATGGTTTTCTATGGGCGGGCAGATGGCGACTACTGGGTGGCATATGTTCTCTATCAGAAACTAGAGCTGATGTGGTCTATCCAATGCAGTTTTCTGAACCAACACCTCAAATAACCAAACCGAATCTAAAGTTGACAAAACACTGATATATAACCCTTTTGGTACTAATGTTGGAGAGTGGTCCCTGGTCAAAGTGGTCCCTGGTCAAATGGTCCTTGGTCCAAAAAAGGTTGGGAACCATGAAGAACAGTTTCAGTTGAGGAAATGTTCTCTGTAGTTCTATTGTATTAGGAGATGACTGAGATGGTTTAAACAGTGGATTTTAATGTTTTAATGTTTATCTATGTGTATAATCTATTTTGGTCCCGGCATTGAATGTTGCCGTTTGTATGTTGTGCTCTGCCTTGAGTCCCCTTCGGGTTGAGAAGCGCAGAATATAAATGTTTTAAATAATAAATAAATAAGAGAAAATCTGTCAAAGGTCAAAAATACTTTTTTTCACAAGTCATATAATACAATAAAACATATAAGACACATATAAGTTCTGGACCAAGATTAAAAGGCTGATATTGTAGCAGCCTTATTATTAAACGGTACTTGGTCTGATTGGTGCCTTAGTGGGAGACTCTGGGATCCTGTAAATTGCCTTCGGATACATAATAGAAGAAAGATGAGACATTCATTAAAATGTTGACATCAAAGGAACTTACTTTCACTGTGGGACATAATTGCATTTCAATTAGCAGGTTTTTTTTTTTAAAGTGAAATCTGGTCTCCCATGAATTGAATACATGCATATTAATATCCCATTCTGAGTATGGAAATATATATGGAACTGGTTCATTGAACTTAATTGCCCACATTGCTATCCTGGATTTTCAAAATTGAAGATCCACCCAGAATAGCTTAAGTCAGGAATCTTTTCACGGATATTTGCAGGTTTGAAATGTTCATATAAAAGCACAAAAATCCAAAATATATGAGGAGCTTCTTGATTTGCCTCATTACTTTTTTTGGTTACTTTTACTAAGAGAACAATATAATATCTGTTGTTGTTGTTGTTGTTGTTGTTGTTGTTGTTGTGTACTTTTGTGTCATTTCTAATTTATGGTGACTACAAGGTGATCCTTTTTTGGCATGATTTGTCAGAGGATGTTTGTCATTGCCTTCCATGAGGCTGTTCCATGCCCAATACAGATTTGAACCTGGGTCTCCCAGAGTCCCAATCCAGCACTCAAGCTTTTTATTTCAACTTTTATTATCTTTTACATACAGTAGAGTCTCGCTTATCCAACATAAACAGAAAGCCAGAACGAAAATGTTGAATAGTAAGGTGGGATTAAGGAAAAGCCTGTTAAATGTCAAATTACGTTATGATTTTACAAATTAAGCACCAAAACATCCTGTTTTACAACAAATCAACAGAAAAAAGCATTTCAATACACAGTAACATTATGTAGCAATTACTATATTTATGAATTTAGCACCAAAACATTGCAATGTATTGAAATTGCTGTGAATCTGAGTGGGAGGCAGATTTCATTGGATAATACAGAATGCTAGATGAGCAAAGGTTGGATAAGCAGGAGTCTACTGTATATATTTTAATAATTCATATGAAAATTACTATAAATTATAATATAGAGTTTTCCTAGAGGCTATTGGTTGGGAGCAAATGTAACATTTTTGGTGGTTGTTGTGTGCCCTCATGCCATTTTTGATTTATGGCAATCGTAAAGCAACCCTATCATGGGATATTCTTGGTAAGATTTGTTCAGAGGGGCTACTGTCATGTCCTGCTGAAATTGTATGTCTCTGTGATATGTTTGTAAATATTGGAATAATCTGGACCAATCCCATGATTTGTTTTTATTCATTTGGTTATTGCACTCAATTCAATGCTGACATCTTATGGGAAGTCCTACAATGATGCCCCTAGAAGGAAATGTGAGATACTGAGTGCATGCATCATAGATTAGCTTGTCATATCCAAGAACCTGAGACTCATAAATCTTTATGGATTAAATATAGTTTTATGAACAGAAACAGCATGGTCACTGTAAGAAGAGAAGCTATTTCTAGTGGAATTGTATCTCCTATGAGTGCATAGCTGCACATTCTGAGTTTTCATCTAGCAGTCCTATGATTGTATTATACACTTTCTTTCAGACCCTGGACTCAGTCATAACTGATACTCAGAGGGATGAGTATATGTGGTTTTTGCTTCATTGTATCTAGTTGAGATAATTTCTGATTTTCACACAAAAGGGATTAGGGAAAATCCTTTTTGGCTACAGCCAAACACTGATATAAACACACAATTAAATAGAATTAAATTTTCACAAATGTAACAATTTTTATAAGTTCCATTATAATCCAATTAACTGGCATAGATCATGTACATGGCGCAGCAGATTAAACCACTAGGCTGCAGAATTTGCTAATCGGAAAATTTGTGGTTCGAATCCGGGGAGTGGGGTGAGCTCCCATGGTTAGCCCCAGCTTCTGCCAACTTATCAGTTTGAAAACATGCAAATGTCAGTAGATCAATAGGTACCACTTCAGCAGGAAGGTAATGGCGCTCCATGCAGTTATGCCGGCCACATGACCTAGGAGACATCTAAGGACAACGCTAGCTCTTCAGCTTAGAAATGGAGATGAGCACCACCCTCCAGAGTCGGACATGACTAGATTTAATGTCAAGGGGAAACCTTTACCTTTATTATTTTGTTTAAAGAGTAATCCATTATTAAAATTTTCTAACCTGAAATGTTTTATAGCATGGTATGTGGTTTAGAAGGCAACTTTGCAGATAATTTTCCTTCTTAGTATATAACACTTAAAATCTGGAAATGCAATTCATATTCAATCGTCTAAACATCTATACAAATAAATTAATGGAAGAAGGTAAATATTTCCCACAGAAATGTGAGTAGACAAAAATCCAGTAGACTTGCATCTTAAGAATGGTTTCAGATATTCAAATGTATTTTAGAATAATTATTTCTCCTTTAACCAAAGAGCTTCTTTAGATATTTAAGTGAATGGAAAGGTTATTTTACCCTGGTTCCTAAAATTAAAGACAAGCTCACTTTCTGCTCTGATTTGGCTGACCTTTAATAAAAGAGCACTTTGTATGGTTGCAAAGGTACTTCTGTCTGCTGCTGTACGGAGGGTAATAAAAATACCACTTTATGGAAAGACACCAGATGGAAGGAATGTCAACACACTGGAACTAATTTAGAAGATTGCTCTGATATAGAGCAAAGGCATGAGGAGAATTCAGATGGTTCCAATGTGAAGGGATTGGCTGCCTCTCTTAAAACAACAAACTAAAATTCTTATCCTGGGGTTACATGTAAATGGGAAAGCAATCAGTCCTCAAGGTGGATCTCTCTCTCTCTTTTAAACTATACCATTATACCTTTCAGTACAACATCAAAATAAAATGATATGCGTGTTTACTTTCATTCTGTTGTAGCTGAATGAGCAAACAATTGTAATACATTTAAAATACACACACACACACACACACACACATATGATAGCCAAGACAATGTGGATTTAAAAAAATTGTTTCTTTAGGAGCCCTCAGTGATGCAGTGGGTTAAACCGCTGAGCTGTTGAACTTGCCAACCAAAAGGTCGGCGGTACAAATCTTGTGGTTCGAATCCGGGCGACCTCCCGCTGTTAGGTTCAGTTTCTGCCAACCTAGCAGTTCGAAAACATGCAAATGTGAGTAGATTAATAGGTACCACTCCAGTGGGAAGGTAATGGCGCTCCATGCAGTCATGCCAGCCACATGACCTTGGAGGTGTCTACAGACAACACCAGCTCTTCGGCTTACAAATGGAGATGAGCACCAACCCCCCCCCCCCCCCCCCAATGTCGGACATGACTAGACTTAATGTCAGGGGAAACTTTTACATTTACTAGGAGTATGTGTTTCTACCAACAGAGAGCACGTACACTTCACATTTTTGCATTAATAATGGATAAACTTTTTTTCAACATGCTTACAAAGTGTTCTCCTTTTTTGATGAGCAAGAATATTTTAAGATGATCATCATGCTTCGCAGGGTGCTGTGAATTTGAGAACTCTGAACCGGCAGATAGGGAAGGAAGTCTCTGTGCTAATAAAGTCCCCTGAATAGAAACTGAGCTCATCATTTCAAGCCTTCTAAATATAGCAAAGTAGACAGATTGCACTCAGGAGTTATTATGATAGCAGCACAGGCTATGATGGAGAATAATGGTGTGAGAAAGATGGTGTTACAAAATGTTCTTTAGCTCAGGCACATCTTTGGTAATGAGAACTGAAATCCTTCCAGATTTCGATTTTTAAATAACATTCCATACCAAAGCACCAAGTTTAAATTAGCTGTCTAGAAACAAGGAACAAAAGGGAAACATGTGCCCCCAATCAGAATATTTGCTTTTTGAGTTTAAGGGGTGTAAGTAAATATATGGAGTGTCTGAACATAAACACTTTTTTTCTGGTTGTCTAAACTCAATTTGATGTTGCCAGCATAGGAAGTTGTATCCT
This sequence comes from Anolis sagrei, assembly GCF_037176765.1. Taxonomy (NCBI): domain Eukaryota; kingdom Metazoa; phylum Chordata; class Lepidosauria; order Squamata; family Anolidae; genus Anolis; species Anolis sagrei. The sequence goes on from NC_090025.1 coordinate 169,843,558, forward strand.
TTCCCCACATCCCTTTTGCACAATCAGTTTTTGGAATGAATAGTGGGCTGAGTTAGAGAAGACACAAGCAAAGTGGGGGCCACATACACCTCTTCGGATACCGAAGTGTGCCCCCTATTCCCCAACTATTTTTTTTTAAAAAATACATTGATTTTCACATTTAATTATTATTTACCTTATTTATATCCTATCTTTCTCTACCCTGAGGGGGACTCAAGGCAGCATACAACATACAATATCCAACTGAAAACATAATAAACATAATTAAAATACATTTCAATGAATCATGTGATTTATTGTCCCCAAACCAATCAGCTAAACTAGAGGATCAGACAAATTAACCCTGACACTTTAATGTCACTTGTAACTCAGCTGTTGATGGGATGTTAAATGTGGTTGTATTGTCCATTTTAATAGCAGCTATTGCTGCATTTTACTGAGTATTTTATTTAAACTGAGTTGGGCCTTTATCTTTTGTAATTGTTGTTTTATGTTAATTGATATTGTTATTGTTATAAATGTTGATGTACTTTACTTGTATGCTATGTGTTTTATGGCACTATTATGTGTTTCTGTAAGCCACCCCGAGTCCCTCTGGGTTCCTCTGCGGAATATAAATAAAATTATTATTATTATTATTATTATTATTATTATTTATCCAGAATGTGTCCAAATCACAACAGTTTGCTTTTCCTAACTCTCAAAGTTCCCTGAACCTCAATCAGACCAAAAATAAACCTTTAAAAAAGTCAAAATTGGCCAAAATGATAACCCAAAATGGCATTGTGTATCTTGGCATGTGCCGAAACATATCAGTGCAACCCATTGGGAAGGGCACAAACTGAAAAACAAAATGGCCCAGAGAAGGCTGAAAGCATGCAAAATTGCTTTCCCGCAGTGGGCTGTGACCCACCAAGTTTCCTTGGAAGGGACAGTGTAGTCCCCTAACCAGGACCAGCTACAAACTGCTGTGTAGTAATGGATAGCTACATGCACAACTATAGATTCCTGGTTTTAGCTCCTCTGTAAATATATAATTTCAAGTGAATGGGGATTATTCACCTGTCCTAACTTCTTATGCAGTCACTTGTAAAATCAAAATTCCACTCTGAAAGATACATAGTCGACAGGGGTCTTGATTTGGTGAAATACCTCAATAAAAGAGAGTTTTGTAAGAACTTACAGGGCTCCAGGGAAAAGGAGCAGGCAGCATTCATAAAACACCCATTTCAAACCATCTGCCATACGTCAAAGTCAATGACACTCTGATGCTGACCTCTTAGTCAAGGTTAGCATTTCTTTGTCTAGCATTTCCATTAAATGTTATGATTCAATTTAGTTTTTTTTGCAAAGTAGGTGGTGGCAGCAACTTTACAGAACTGCTTTAGAAGTTGGTCTAGCTTCAGAATAACCTGCATTAGACGTATCAGGTCATAAATCAAGTGCAGTAGGAATACAATGTAAACCAAGTAGTCAGCTTAAAATGTAGGTCTTAATAGGAAAGAGTGTTCATTTGGTTAATTAGTATTGCAATAAATAATATCACAAATACCCTACTTCAGGGGATATCAACACATCCCTAAATGCAATGTTATGAAGATATCCTATTTCACAAGCACTCCTGAGAGGATAGTGTCTAAGAGAACTGATGGTACTAATGTTGCATAATGAGAAGTGTTTCTCCAGACATGGACCTGTGGTGGGGAGACTTGAGCTCTGTAGATCACCCACTTTACAAGTGAATTTCTTATCATCAACAATTGAAGAATTTCAGGTAACAGGGCCTGGATAGTCATGCCTTCGAAATCTTGGAAAGTTTCCCCCAATCAACTAGGTAGAGTATGCGTAAATAATCTAATTAAATTTAAGGCAGTTGCTAGTATATTGTTGTATGATACCATATTTGAAACATTTCAAAACATTTAATTAAATGAATGATTTATTCCAGTAGAAAACAGAGTGTACTTGTAAAATTTCAGGGCCCACCTGTGATGACACGCCCAAGCCTTTGGGAAAACTATAGTGTCTGGCTTTACTCAGGGATTATCTGTATATCTTCTGTTAAGATTAAGACCCTTTAACACAGAGGGACTTTAGACAAGGCGAAAAGATAACCAAATGAGTTTACTGAAAACAAGATGAATAAAGGGTGAACTCCATCCAGGACTATTGTAAGATAACTTAAAACAGTATATTACAAAAGGAGATTTTACTGCCTGAAGTCATCTCTCTGGAGTCTTCTGCCTCTGATGCAAAGCGATGGTTTACAAGCTGTTGCTTATAAGCTGTCTCAATCCTCATTTTTCTGAAGCTTAAGGTGGTTAAAAGCTTCTGTTGTCTCTGGGATTGGTGGTATAAGTATACTGCTGAATGCAGGTGCTAAGGGTGCCTGTTTTGGATTGCTCAGGCCTAGGATTACCAGACAATACCCAAGCCTCTAATCACTGTAGCTCTACTTCAGAAAAGGAGGAGTCCAGCAAAAGAGGCAAATGGAATACAGGCAAATGGAATAGACCAACTAACGCTGGCCTCTAGGGGTTTGTTTACGCTCCACCCAAAAACTAATACAAAGGAAGGCATCTACACTATTGGAAAAACTAAACAGGGGGAACTAAAGCAGAGGAGAGGAAAGGGCAGAGCCAAGACTTCCCACCACCAGCCTGTCTATATAGTTTGTTTTGTTGTCTTTGCTGTCAAGTCAGCTTTGACTCATGGCAGTCTTGTGAGTGGCAGACCTTTGTGAGCCAAAGTGATTTATTTGCTTAGGTCATGAAGACTCGGGGCCATGGCTTCCTTTGCTGAAAAAAAATCTAACTGTAATGTTGCTTGTCTCCTTTTCTACTTTATTATTGTCTTACTATTATCATGGGTAGTGTCTTTTCCCATGAATTGTGTCATTTCCTGATACATCTAAAGCAGAACTTTCCAAAGCATGTCGCCACATATTAGAGTGTCAACTGCAATGTGTAGGTGTGTCCCATGAACATACTGAGAAACCTCTGAATCTATTTGATATAAACAATAAATCTTATACTGTAGCAAAATATATAAATAAGAGTTTCATGAGATATGTTGTGTCCCCCTACATTTTGTTATTACAATTTATGTATATGTCCATATCTCTTATAAGAGGTTGGTTTTACTGTTTGGTAAAACTGAATTATTGTGTTGCGAAATGATGCATGTCTAAAAAGTGTGTCACCAACATGAAATGTTTGGGAAGCTCTGATCTAAGTATGATTAATCATTTTAATGTCTAGTGAGAGTTCATTATGTAAATATATAGGGGAGTCGCAGTAGCACAGTTGGTTAAACTCTTGTGCTGGCTGAACTATTGACCTGAAGACCTGAAGGTCAGTGGTTCAAATCTGACAGATGGGGTGAGTTCCCATCTGTCAGCCTCAGCTTCCCATGCGGACACATGAGAGAAGCCACCCACAGGATGGTAACACACCTGGGCGTCCTCTGGGCAATGTCCTTGCAGATGGCCAATTCTCTCACACCAGAAGCAACTTGCAGTATATTCTTAATTTGCTTCTCTCTCTCTCTCTCTCTCTCTCTCTCTCTCTCTCTCACACACACACACACATATATATATAGCCAAAATATATCCATATGTTTTGTTATATAAATATAATACTTTATCAAAATTATGTTGGGCACTTTACCAGTTTATCATTCCAAAAAGTAAATTTTTTTATGCTCCTGTGCAACATATCAATACTGGTTTGTTAGAGACTCTGTAATTGCCATTATACAAGATATTCCAGTTATGTAAGAGCTAAGGCTATTTTAATAATATTAAGTCAATCCTAGAGAATTTCAGCCTATCATATTTGGATGCTGCAATGTAATTCATCCATAAACAGCTCCCATGGTCTCCAAAGTTCATTGTTAATGAGGGTGAAATCACTGGAACGCATCAGAGCTTCATAAGCCGTAATGGGATGGACAAGTCAACAGCAGCTAGTGTTTATCTGGCTGCTTCCTATCACTCTCCCCACTCTCTTAAACACACACACACACAGGATGGAAAAAATATCAGTACTATGTCTTATACAACAGTGATAAAGTGTGAAGGGATTTATGACCAAAATACTCAGAATGAAGCTGCAGTTTCAGTTTTGAGACCTACTCCCTGAAAATATGCATTGGGAAGAACTTTAAAGCAGTGTACCAGTTAAAGTAAGATTACTTATATCAGTTTAGGATAATCTCATTAACTCAAAAGACCTGCCAAACATAATCTTACTTCTGCAAGGCATCTCTGCGCGTGAATGAAGTGACACTGAATGCATGCAGAAGTGAAAAACAATGTTCTTATCCTATGGACGATTTCCCCCCTTAGGCATCCAATGAATTTTGTGGCTAGAGTAAAAGTTTAAGATGTTCTAGACTAGAATGATGAAACCAATTGAAAAGTTATCAAATAATATTGTATTATATAACTTTTGAAGGAGCCCCCGGTGGTATAATGGCTTAAACCCTTGTGCCAGCAGGACTGAAGACTGACTGGTTGGGGGTTTGAATCTGGGGAGAGTACGGATGAGCTCCCTCTGTCAGCTCCAACTCCCCTTGCGAGGACATGAGAGAAGCCTCTCACAAAGATGGTAAAACATCAAAACATCTGGGTGTCTCCTGGGTAACGGCCTTGCAGATGGCCAATTCTCTCACACCAGAAGCGACTTGTAGTTTCTCAAAGTCGCTCCTGACATGAAAAAAAATTCAGAGTATTGATTTATTTTAGGACACACACACACACGTTTTTCAATTAAGGACTACTGGAGTAGCTATAAAATGTGAAATAGTCAAGCTGTAATAAATTTATATACTTCCGATGGCTTAAAATGAAACAAAAAGGTGCTTTTATTTTACTCAGCTTTCAAAAAATTATGATTTTTATATTTCCTGCAAAATTCATTGATTTTAATTTTGCTTTTTTCTTCTTCTGCAAAGCATCAGAAGAAATGTATGCCTTATTTATATAGATTACATGTCTGTGCATGAAGTACTTGGTTTTTCTTCCTGATATGACTGTATGACGAAGGAGAATTGAAAGTGGCTTCAGTTTCCAATTTGGCCTCATTTCTGCTCTCAGTTGGGAATCCAGTTACTTGACTAGACAAGACAAACATGTTGGAATGAAATAAGTACTGTATCAGTATCTCAGTATATTCCTATGCAGGTTGTACCTTATGTCACCCATTTAAGCCACTTAATCTCTTGCCTTGAGTGAATAACAGTCCCATTAGACAACTTCATATCTCTTACTAACAGCTGTATTCCCGTGCTTGTTTGCCTTCTTAATCTAAAGATCAATTGGCACCAGAAAGGGTGTATATTAAGACAGGAGGGGCACAAAAGTGTGACGATATGCATATAATAAACTCAGAGAATGTACTTTTTATGACAAATGTGTTAAATGCTATTTTTTGTTCAAGGTGTGCAAAACGACAGAGTGAAAACTACAGATTATCACAGAAAAAATGACTGGAACAAGATTATGAATAAGCACATGTGAAATTGAGGGTGCATACGCTGTAAAATTAATGCAGTTTGACCCCATTTGAACTGCCGCAGCTCAGTGCTATGGAATCACAGGGTTTGTTGTTTGTATTACAAGGTCTTCAGCCTTCTCTGCCAAAGAGTACTGGTGCCTTGCCAAACTACAACAGGCAGTTAAAGTGGTGTCAAACTGAATTATTTCTACTGTGTAGATCAGGCATGGGCAAACTTCGTCCCTCCAGGTGTTTTGGATGACTGTTGGGAATTGTGGAAGTCAAAAACACTCGGAGGGCCAAAGTTTGCCCATGCCTGGTGTAGATGCACCCTGACACAGAATAGAAATAGAGTGTTTTATCCATCCTTGTAAGTGAAAGATGTTGGCAGCAGAGGGGTGGGAATGAAGAAAACGCTGCTTCAAGATTTTCCATGTGTTTATATGAGCTTAATTCTTAAATGTATTGAATTAAATTTGGAGGGTTTCTTTATCTGCAGTATTTGAGAATAAAGATAAGATCGTGATCATCATGGAATACGCAAGCAAAGGAGAACTGTATGATTATATCAGCGAAAGGCGGAGGCTGAATGAGAGAGAGACACGACACTTTTTCCGGCAAATTGTCTCTGCTGTGCATTACTGCCATAAGGTGAGCCGCATCAACAGATGGCACATTTATGTGGTGATGGTTGTTAGGTATCTTGTTCCTTATGTACCCAGTGACTGTGTGCCAAGAACCAACATTATTCTATAGGAGCTGAAGATGGAATGCAGTTCAGTTTAAAAGTGATCAGATACTTTGGATGTTGTTTGTTACTGGCTTCTAAGCAGATATGTCATAGTGAAGGATATATGTATTGGGTTGCTATGCGTTTTCTAGACTGTATGGCCATGTGAGGATGCCTGCCATAGATGTGGATGAAACATCAGGAGAGAATGCTTCTGGAACATGGCCATACAGCCCGGAAAATTCAGCAATCCATTGATTCCAGCCATGAAAGCCTTCAACAACACTATGTGTATTTGTGATTGCACAATAGCCTTGTACATTGATTCTATCTACATTAATGCTTTCTATTGCTTTGTAAATTGTTTCAATTATTTTTGTATTTACTTTATTTTTATCTCACCTTTCCCCTGATACGGGAATACTAGTATATGTGGTAAAGGCATACAAAAACATACACAAGGCTTTTCCTAGTGTATCTGTACCAGTCTTTTGCCCCTCATTCGTAGTGGAAAAAATAAAGTTCTAAATCCTTACCATAAAAAGGTTTTTAAAATATTATTTATTTATTTATAGTATTTATATTTCACCCTTCTCACCCCGCAGGGGACTCAGGGTGGATTACAATGCACATATACATGGCAAAGATTCAATGCCAAGACACACAGCATATATAGACAGATACACAAAGGCTATTTAACATTCCAGCTTCATGAGAGTATTACGGCCACCGGGGGAGCTGTCATTTCACCGTCCACTTGTGACACTGATGGAGTACTTCCGAATTCTTTAGCAGGCTGCTGAAAATTTTTATGGTGTCTTAAATTAGTTAAATTAGCCTCCCCGCTTAAGCAGTACCTAAATTTCCTACTTGACAGATGCAACTGTTTTTGGGCTGCAAAGGTCGACAGCAAGCTAGACAAATGGTCAGGAGCTTACTCTGACCTGGGCTGGCTTCGAACTCATGACCTTTTGGTCAGTAGTGATTTTTATGCAGCTGACTCTTAAATGACAAAAGTTTATTTGAAAGAGGGGTATAATCTGTTAAGTGTTTGGAAATTTTCTCAAAACATCTGACATGGCTATAATAGGTATAAATCATTTTCCACTGCATATATTTTTAAAAATTAACTGCATTTTTGAAGACTATAGGTTTCAGCTTTTCTATTTTGCGATACAGAAAAACAACAGCACGTTACTGTGTGCTTCAATTTCAATGACATTATAACAAGCTCATTTTGTTAGCTGCAGGTTCTAACATTTGTCTTTGAGGGATATATCATCATGCCTAAAAGGCCAGTTGTAGAACCAGATCTTTTATAATAGTTAACTTGACTCTGAAAGGGAGAGTGACTGAGTTTTCTGGTGCCTGGGAAGCATATATTACTTTCACACAGTAGAAGAAGGATTGGGCTTGGAATTAAGGTCCTAAAAGCATCCCCTGCTGTTTTACAGGCTTTGTGGGAGGACAGATTCCAGTCATTCTTCCCTTAACCACACAGCAAGTGACTAATACATCTCCTGTCACTAGTTACTAGGCTGCAAGTGTTATGACTGCATTCAAAATGCAAAGACCACCCTGATGGCTCCCTTCTTTAATCCATTCAATATCAAGCCCTCCCACAAATTGTGTCTGTCCATCCTAATGTTCTTTTCTCTCTTTTTCCCCCCAGAATGGCGTTGTCCATAGGGACCTAAAACTGGAAAATATTCTTCTCGATGACAATTGTAATATTAAGGTAAATTCTTTTCTGCTGTGCATGTGTAGTTTGCAAAACTTTCACAATATCACAGTGCAGAGCTTTATGCAGACAATGTGACTTTAACATTAAATTGAGTTGCTGCCCAAATGATTTTTTTTTGGAAGAGTGCTCAAAAATTTGCACATGTTTAGTTTTTTAAAATGTTATGTGAAAGTAAGGGAATGGGATTTTCCTCCCTTTGAAGGGGAACAATAGCAAATCAGCAGGCACAACAGTAGACTCTCAGCACAAGCTGATCTACTTTGCAGATGGTATTGTTGCTGGCTGCTGGGACCATGAAAACGTTCTGGGCCTGAAAGGTTCAAGCGCCTCCTCTGGAGCACTCTGAACATCCTTTGATCATGTCTGAAAAATAAGCAAATCTAGTTTCAAAATAAACTCAAACATTGCACATGTCCTTCATTAGGAAGTGGCCTTAGAACTCCAAGCACAATGATAGCTTTCAGATTGCCTTTTTGTGATGTCATAACTATGACAAAAATCCATAGTGCAAGCATGGGAATGACCTTTTCATTTTTCCTGGAAGAAAAGGATGGCTATGATACAAGATATGTGGTGATGTTCTGGGAACAGCACTAATTTCCCAAGTTACCTTCAACTGTTTAAAACTCAGAAAGCATTGAATGATGATAGAAACGTTCCTTACATTGCCAGTTGCCTTCACAAGGAATGGTTGGAAATCACATGATACTGAAAGCTTGCTGGCACAAAAATAAAAACAAAACATAAAAATAAAAATAGAATAAAATCCAAACTTCAGTTTTTATACACTTCATGTACAGTTACTCCGTAACATTTCTCATTTTTTTTTGCTTGCCCCTGGAAGAAGACCCTCATGGGGGGGGGGGGGGGGAGGCATCCAGTTGGAATTGCCTGATATTGCTGCCCACAGGAATATTCTTGCTGTTACTGGGGGAACATTTAGAGAGGTGGTGGTTCTCATGAAACTTTCCCTTGATTTAAGTCTGCTGGGAGGAGGCTCATAACCATACAGTGGGTGGCTTTCACTGTTTTCAACCTAATTTCTCTCGCAGTTGGCGGCTACTTCCTGTCACACATCCGGGGGAGGGGGGGGGGCGCAATGCTAGCTTAAAGAGTCTATTTACAGGTTTTGGGAGGAGCCGCCAGTGGTGCAGTGGGTTAAACCCCTATGCCGGCAGGACTGAAGACCAACAGGTCGCAGGTTCGAATCCGGGGAGAGGCAGATGAGCTCCCTCTATCAGCTCCAGCTCCTCATGCGGGGACATGAGAGAAGCCTCCCACAAGGATGATAAAAACATCCGGCCGTCCCCTGGGCAAAGTCCTTGCAGACGGCCAATTCTCTCACACCAGAAGTGACTTGCAGTTTCTCAGGTTGCTCCTGACACGACAAAACAACAACAACAACAACAACAACAAAAAACAGGTTTTGGGAATTTTTAGAGTTATAAATCTAGTCCTAAGTATTCTTCTTTTATAATTGTTTTGAAGGCGTGATATTGCATAGTATCTCCCTTATTTTTTATTTTATTTACTACAAACAATAAATATTCAAGGAGAATTCCATGTATGACTTTTTTTCTCTTAATATTCTTCTTTTGATTCATGTGATAGGAAGAAAAAGAAACATATCCCTCTTTCCCCATGACTTTGTTCATACTTTTTTAATGACTGAATATCAATATACATACTAAAAAGTAATGTCCGTACTAATATTCCCTGTGTACTCAAGGAAGTTGCTGGTGTTTTGATAGCAATAAACATTTTGAGATCTTAGAACTGAAGACAATTTCCATTTTATCCCCCACGCTTATTCTCATCACTGCCTGAATCTGGATTTTGTCAAACTAAACATTTCCTTTCCTCTTTATATCTGACTTGCCATACTGCACTCAGGCCTATCAACAGGGTTCATATAAAACAAAATCGCACGATCATGTTTGATTCTGTAGGTTTAAATTTCATTTTTTTTAGTGTGGTTTCTGTTTTGATCTCAGAGACTTCTGCCTCTCCATTGTTTCACTAAACAATATTTGTTGGCAAGGAAACACATCTGGGGTTGTAAATTATTGATGTTCAGTTGAGCAAATCTGGAAAACCTCATTTACAAAAAATATTGAGAAATGTGTATTTCTAGGAAACTAGAAATGGGCTGTCTGCAAGTAATATTAAATGCTTTTTTATATTTTAAAGGTTTCGTTAACTTATCTTAGATAATATATTACATCTAGCAATTTTCAAAGGGCTATGTTTTGTTAATTGTTTGCATAAGTATAAGTCAGGCAAATATCCATGTGATAATGCTTACTATCAGAGTTGCAGGATTCTGAGTAAAAGAGCTTTCGGTGCTTCATAAAAGTAGTGACTAGAATGTAATAATATAACTGTCTCTGAAGATAAAAATGTCTAATATTCTAGTAATTAGAAGGCCAGGTAGAAAGGAAAAAAATGAAAGTTTTTGCATCTTTTATAGCTTTGCAGAAAAGGGATTTTCAGAAGGTGCCCTATCTTGTTTTCCATCCAGCCACACTGTTGCTGCTGTTTCTCTTGGCCTCTCATTGCAGGTGCACTTCTGTACTTGGCTATGACATTAGAGTGATCCACTGTGGAAGCTTTAAGTTTCAACCAGGGTGTACCTGTCACGATGCCAGGGCTCTGCCTTATTCAGGTAGAGATGAACCAAACAAAAATCCAGTTGGTATCAAGCAGTTTAATTAAAATAGCACTTACTTTCTGGCTGTTTTAAAAGTCCAAAATATAAAACATAAAGATTGCACTCAGCCACAGAATATAAAACAAAAACAGCAAACCCTTTTGCAGGTTCAAGATAACTCCGTAGTCTAAAGGTCCACTCCAGCGGTCAAATGCCAAGAGTTCAATAAACAAAGTCCAGGGATCAAGAGTCTATACCACAGTCAAAAGCCAGTCCAAAGATTCAAGGTTCCAGGATTCCAAAGGTTCAGGAGACAGGTCAGGACACCAAAAATCCACAAACTTGGGGAAAAACCAGCAGCACCCACCACCAAGATAAGACAAATACTTTTCTCCCAAAGTTCAGTTCCAAGGCTCGCTCCTTATATCCAGAAACACCCAGCTGCAATCTTATCTCTTGTACACCTCCACCCTTTATTGCTTTCACCCATGAACTCTTACTTACAGAATACTCAACCCTTTGGAACTAAGACATACATTAACCCTTCCATCACCAACTGCTAGGCCTACCACCACCAACTGCAGAACATGATACATGACACTACCTCTGGAGATAGAGACAAAAGCAGCTCTAAGACCCACAAAAGCTAATGTTTTGACTTTAAAAGAATATTTTTTCCAGTAAGTATTGTAGAATTAAAACCTGATCCACAGTAGATCATCCTGACCTGAAATTGGCTTGTTCATTATCCAGGATGTTTTCTCATATCATCCCGTCATGGAGCTTCTATCAAAAAGTTTACTAATTATAGCAAGTAGAATCATAGAATCATAGAGTTGGAAGAGACCTCGTGGGCAATCCAGTCCAACCCCCGTCAAGAAGCAGGAAAATCACATTCAAAGCATCCTCAACAGATGGTCATGCAGCCTCTGTTTAAAAGCCTCCAAAGAAGGAGCCTCCACCACACTCTGGGGCAGAGAGTTCCACTGCTGAACAGCTCTCGGCGGTTAGGAAGTTCTTCTTCATGTTCAAGTGGAATCTACTGTAGTTTAAAGCCATTGTTCTGCATCCTAGTCAGAAAACAACCTGCTCCCTCCTCCTCTTGACTTCCCCTCACATATTTATACATGGCCATCATGTCTTCTCTCAGCCTTCTCTTCTGAAGGCTAAACATGTCCACCTCTTCAAGTTGCTCCTCATAGGGCTTGATCATTTTAGTAGGCCAATTGAGCAATAATACAATAATTATTTCACTTCTGAGAATAATGTCAGTGGGACTGCTATGGGCATCCACATGGCAAAATATGTTCATGATGACCTTGGACAATGCTTTCTCACCACATGCATCCAGAAATCCCTCCTCTATCTAGGATTTCCTGATGACATATTTGGAAATATGTCATCAGGAAATCCTTGGAAAGCAATGCGCCATTTTGCCAGGATTTCTACAATTTCATTACCATCATCTATTTGTGGCTGAAACAATCAGCACTATAAATCTTGACATCACCATACAATTGCATAATAGACTTCTAAGCCTCACACTCTTTTTGAAAACCCACTGATCGCTTCACTTATATGTGTCCAGTTTCCATACAGAATTTATTTATTTATTTATTTAGGGTTTTTATATCCCGTCCTTTCTCAACCTCCGCAGAGGAACTCAGGACGGCTCACCAAATCTGTTGTTTATAGCCAGGCCTTCTGATGCACCCGCATCTACTCATACCCAGACTCTAGGATTTGCAATTGACATTTCTGAAACTACAAATCAAAATCAACTAGGCAAGTTTAGTTCCTAGGAACAGTCTACTACAAACCAAGAACGCAAAATGAGAGAACGCTCATGGTGGCCAATTAGTTATGGTTTTGTGTCTGGAATAAATATACCAGTAACACATTCTCACAAGCTCTGGCAGGCACGCTCTTATTGGCCTACAGACAGCCTCCAAACCTTGAACTACTATTCATTTCCAACAGGAAGAATAATATGGATGGTACGATAAAACTGATCCACAAATTCACTTACCAACTCTGTCCCCACATCAATATTACAGGAGGCCAATAACATCACCCACAACATCAGAAGTACATGCCCTTGTTTTTCACAATGCTCGTCTAGATTCGACATTGAATAAAAAGAACAGTGCTACACAAGAGGACAAATGGGCACAAATATAATAAACCTAATAATAAACTTTATTTGTACCCCACCACCATCTCTCCGAAGGGGCCTCAGGGTGGCTAACATGAGGCCAAGCCCAAAATTACAATACAGCAAAATACTGACATTTGAAGTGGCAGTACCCAAAGTCCAGTTACAGAACATGTCAGCCTTCCTGGACATACAGTGAATGAATTAAGGGTTGTGATCTTTGAATGAGGAAATTACAAAGGAAGACAAGAAAGTGTCTTTCACAATATTTGGAAAATGTTACACTTTACTGCAACTGGACAACATGCAGCCAGGGGACCTGAGCTAAAGGATTCTCATTTTATTTATAATGAATTGACAACTGCTTTCTCTGGCACACTGAGAAATTGATGACAGAAGGAGTAAAAAAAAAGGTCCATTCACTAGCACCTCATGAGTATTGGAAAATAGAATGGGAAAACAAGATAAATAAAATAATCTAAATTAGGCTTAGTGACCCTGTTTATATGTATAATTCTGTTTCTTTGAAACTGTACAGTATACTCCACAGACAAATCTTGGATTTCATGAACATTGTACTCTCTTGTCAATAATTCAGTGGGGTTTTCTAAACCAAAGGCCAATAGCGAAAGGTCCAGTTTCAGAGTGAAGTAAAGTAGCAATTCCAAATTACACTAAGCCTGAATATTTCAGAGGAGTACATGTTTCATGATCCATGAGTATGTTTCATTGCATTTCTTGTAAGCAGTGAAAACAGTTATTTCCTTTAAGGTAAAGCAAGGGAATACAAAGTCTAGCTTTTCTGCAACCCCCTCCCTGTTTGGGAAAGTTTTTTTTTTTTGATGTAATACTTTGGATGTGTTTAAGTGCCAAGAACATGAAGGAATCTTGGCTACGATGACATTTTTTCCATAGTGGGAGGAGGGAAAACGACAACTTTAATGGGAAAAGCTGATAAACTTTAGTCTGCGAATATGGGAGTTGGTTGTGATAGAAATACTTTTTCCTGAATGGCCACAATGAAAACAAAAAAAGCATTTTGTGTGTATTAATATTGGCATGGAGATATCCATGTTTTTGCAGATTGTGTGATGATAAGGGAACAGATTGTCCTAAGCAACCATACACCACAGTATCAGAACCAACCACTGCCTCTATATAGAGCTTATTCTGTGATCCAGCATACAAATTCTAACACTGAAGATTTTAGATTTGGATTGACATGGCCTTCTTTTTTAGTTTAAGACTGACTTGTTTCTAACCATTCAGAGTGACTTGATAAGAAAGTAGAATTTGTTTAAGGTAATTAACTGCAATCTGAACCCCAAGAATAGATTTACAGACTGCATTTGTACACCAGCTTCTTCTAACAAGATTCCAGATGTTGAAGAATTTATAGAGCACTGTTTTCCCATTTTTTGTCTGCATACCCAGAACTTCTAAAACTCTAAAAACATGGGTTGAAATGCTGACTTGTTTTAAAAATGAGATTTCAAATGAAAAGAGAATAGCTGTGTATACAAAGTCCCCCCTCCTTCATATACCCATATGCACCCATCAAACATGGTGTAGATGCATGGTTGGATAACACTATATATATGTGTGTGTATATATATGCCAACCTAGGATCTGCCAACCTAGCAGTTCGAAACATGCAAATATGAGTAGATCTACTCCAGCGGGTAGGTTACAGAACTTCATGCAGTCATGCCGGCCACATGACCTTGAAGGTGTCTACAGACAATGATGGCTCTTCGGCTTAGAAATGGAGATGAGCACCACACCCCAGAGTCAGATACGACTGGACTTCATGTCATGGGAAAAACTTTACCTATATATACACACATACACACACACACACACACAACATTTATATTTTGCCCTTCTCACCCCACAGGGGACTCAGGGCGGAGCATAACATATATACAGCAAACATTCAATGCTGAGACAAACATTAAAATCACTTATATCAGCTTTAAAATCAACAGTTTAAAACTGTCTCAGGACACCATTCTATTATTCCCTCACTGCACTGCCCCAAAGGCTTGGTCCCACAGCCAGATCTTCACCATGCTTCTGAAGGACAGGAGGTAGGGAGCTGATCTAATATAAATGATGTTTAAAGATGACATAAGTACAATAATGAACTGCAATCTAGTTCCTGTCCTGTATATGATAATGAAGAGTTCAAAACTGCAGATGGAATTCATTCTGCAGGTCATTTTCAGTTTTCTTCTTTAAGCACAACTTTTGACTCCTTTTACTATAGTTGTGGTAACCTTTCTCAATTGTTTTAAATCAGCTGATCCTTGATATGCCAGGTAATGATTAAAACCACCCCTTCTAACACTGCCTAGTAAGTGCAGGAAGCATTTAGTACAACAGTGCAGATTGCTCAGGCAAACAAGACAGTCCATATGCATTGAAGGAAGGAGAGACTCACTGGAATCATTAGTTAAGTTGGTGCATCAGATGAGAAGGACTGCAATTCTCAAAGATTTATAGCAAATGAAAAATGTTGGTCTTCAAGGTGTCACAAGGCACTTTCTGGGAACAATCTTGCACATTGGGTTTTGGATTTCCAAATTGCCGGGTTTTTATTTTCAAAGAAGAAATAAATTAGGAAGCCCTCATTATTTGACATCACTCATGATTTTTATTTTGAGAGCTTTTTTATCATGTCAGGAGTGACGAGAATATACTTCTTGTGTGATAGAATATGGCACAATATTACAGACAGCTACTTCTGGTGTAGTTGTCTGAAAGGACATTGCCCAGGGGATGCTGGGATGTGTGACCATCCTGTGAGAGGCTTTTCTCATGTCCTCGCATGGGAAGTTGGGGCTGACAGATGGGAGCTCACACTGCCTTCGTGGATTCAAACAGTTGGCCTTCAGGTCTTCAGGTCAGCAGTTCGGCCAGCACAAGGGTTTAACCTATTGCACCACTGCAACTCCCATTTTGAAAGTAAACTCATGGAACTATAAGGAAACTGGCTGGAGAAAAACTTTTACCAGTTTCAAAAACAAAAACATCCACTAACGCTCTTGAATGATACTTACTGCTGATGTTTAGTTATATTTTCATACATTGTCCTTTAGAATATTTTGTATTTTTCTTTGCAGATTGCAGACTTTGGACTTTCAAATCTTTACCAGAAGGATAAATTCCTCCAAACTTTCTGTGGAAGCCCACTATATGCATCTCCTGAAATTGTCAATGGAAGGCCTTACCGGGGTCCAGAGGTAGGCAAAAGGAGAACGGAAGGAAGAAAGAAAAAGGAAAACATGTTTGGGGCATTGGATGTTTGGAATCTGACTAAATCATCACAGGTTTTTTGTGATAATGGAAATAGATTTCTGGCATGGAAGACCTATGAGATCTTTCTTTCATTTGGTTTTCATATTGAGTGCTAGATTTCAAACAAGATATCAGTGTGTTCATTATTAAGCATAGCTAGATATCCTGTTCTTGCAGTTCCATGGGCTTTGGGGATTGATTTTCTTAGTCTTTATGTTTCTTGTCTCTCTGCTCCAGGTTGACAGCTGGGCCCTTGGTGTATTGCTTTATACTCTGGTTTATGGAACAATGCCCTTTGATGGCTTTGATCACAAAAATCTGATCAGGCAGATCAGCAGTGGAGAATATCGTGAACCAACACAGCCCTCAGGTATCAAAGAGATCTGGCATAGTGAATTAAAATGATACGTATTTATAAAGCCTTGCTATACCTATTTTGTAATTCTTGGTTTATGAAAGACTACAGTGTCTGAAGAAAAAAAAACGAATAAAAGAAAACTGGTAGCTCTTGATTTGTACTGGTGCCACCCAGTGCAAATATGCATAGTTTGTAAAAGACATTTGTGGGAATTGTAGAGCAGCATTGTAAAGATGATGGAGATGTATTAGTGGTTTTCCTCCAGAAAAAAACGACTCCATGGGAATGGAAAGAATCAGGATACTACAATTCATAATTTATTTTGTCCAACCCATGTGGTTCCTGAAATGCTCTCCATTTGAGCTGTGCTACTTGGAGTAATGAAAGGAAAAATGTGGAGACAGGTTTACCAATCATACAACCAGGGGAATGCTATTGAATTACATAACTTTAAAAGGTTAATACAGTTTTAAGCATAAATGTGATTATCATAGATAACACATTAAAAACAATAATCCTGCTTTAATGTCATTCAAGCCATTGAATCTGAAACCACATAGGTTGTGTTTCAGAGGACCTCTGGTTTCTCTGTGTAGTCTAACATTGAATGACATTAAAACAGTTTTAAAATCATATGTCACAAAGCAAAGCCCTAAATTTTTCTAAAATTGTTTTGATGCCTGGATTAAATGATGGCACAGATGTGTGCAAATTGATAGTTACTATGTTGTATGGTGGTTTTGCGTAGAGGATAGTTCAGGCTATGATCTGTAGCAACTTCTGCTGTTATATGCTCATTTATAATGTTTTTATGACACAAGAGGCAAAACTTTTTGACCCACCCTCATAAAATAAATAGATGTTCCCGAAAAAAGTCATTATTGGGGACCAGAACTTCACGAAGGCTATATCTTAAAATATCTTTCACTGAAAAACACGTTACTTGTCTAATTATATATCAATATGTCAGGATCTATTGTCATGTAGTGGTGCAGCTATTAACATAACATAAAATTACTAAGTTTGTCTAAAGATTCCTTGATTGCCATGAACTATGTTAGTTTGTTATTGTTTGGCAGCACTGAGACAACATAATGTAGTGGTTTGTGCTTCAGGAGTCCCGAGAGCAGATTTGGAGTAGATGCTCAGGCATAGAAATCCATGGAGTGGCCTTGGGGAAGTTTTGCTTAGAGCAATGGCAAGCTTCCCCTGAATAAACCTTGTAAGAAAACCTCATACCAAGGTTGTCATAAATTAGAATTGACTTGAATGCACACAACAAAAATGTTAGGCAGTTCATAGAAAAGTAGCAGCTGACTCTAGAGACTTGTCAAAATTTTATTGTGAGCCACTTGTGAAAGCAAAATAGTCGGATATATACAGATGAATCTGGTCTATGAATAGATGAATGAGATCACTTCCATTCTAAGCCAGTTTCTTTCCTAAAGCTGTTTCATGCTTATTTCACATCAGATTGCAATTTATATAGACCACATTTATGTGTTTTCCTTACAAAGTACACAGTTTCATGCTTTTTACTCTAAATATATACATTTTATGTGCATTTTATTCTAAAATATGCATTTTATGCATTGTTATAAACATTTTGAACTTTTTTGAACCCAAAATTATATTGAGCCAAGTTTCAGTTGCACTAAGCCAAAATTTTGAGAAGTATGAAAAGCAAATGATCCACAAACCTTGAAAAATTCCTGATTTGGTCTATACTCCTTCTCACTGCAAGTGGGAATTTACATGACAGAATGGAACAGTGTTCCATTCAACATCTGGATATCAGAGAAAACTCTTGACTCTGAATTCTCCTTAAATCTGGCTTATTCAGAGCTTCGAACTGTTATATAAAGTATCTAAAGCACTGGTGTTAACAGTTCTGTATTGTAATATTCTCACTGGGGATTAGGGTAATGCATTAGTAACACACATATGAACACATGTATCTTTAAATACGGAAAAATGTTCACCACTACCCCACTTTGGAAATAATGAGTAAACTGTGATGGGTTACAGAAACAGAAAGCATTTCATCACAATGCTTTTGTAAGGGAATAGCCCCCGCAGTGGGTTAAAGCACTGAGCTGCTGAACTTGCTGACTGAAAGGTTGCAGGTTCGAATCCAGGGAGCAGTGTGAGCTCCCGCTGTTAGCTCCAGCTTCTGCCAATCTAGCATTTTGGAAACATGCACATGTGAGTAGATAAATAGGTACTGCTCCAGTGGGAAGGTAATGGCGCTCCATGCAGTCATACCGGCCACATGACCTTGGAGGTGTCTATGGACAACGCCAGCTCTTTGGCTTAGAAATGGAGATGAGCACCAACCCCCAGAGTCGGACACGACTGGACTTAATGTCAGGGGAAAACCTTTACCTTAGCATACATATGTGCTTCTTTATATCTATTGCATTACTGGAGTGCCTTGTCTCTTTTCATAGTATTAATTTATAATTACAGTTATTTTTTTAAAGGATACAATGATTTAAACTGGTATTCTTTGTCACTAGATGCTCGTGGTCTGATCAGATGGATGCTGATGGTGAATCCTGAACGCAGAGCAACCATTGAAGACATAGCCAACCATTGGTGGGTTAACTGGGGCTATAAAAGCAGTGTTTGTGATTGTGATGCCCTCCAAGACTCCGAATCCCCCCTGCTGTCTAGGTTCATAGACTGGCATCATCGTTCAAGTGGCCTCCAGCCAGACACTGATACCAAAATGAAGTGCCTTTCCAAACCAAAGGGATCTGAGGTCATGCTAGAGAGACAGCGGTCCCTGAAAAAATCAAAGAAGGAAAATGACATTGCACAGTCTATCCAGGAAGGAGGAGTTGAAAATGCATGCAAGTTAAACTCCAAGAGGCCCAAAGGCATCTTGAAAAAAAGGAGCAATAGTGAACATCGGTCTCACAGTGCAGGATTCATTGAAGGAGTAGTCAGTCCAGGTTTGCCCTCCACGTTTAAATTGGAGCAGGAGTTATGTCGGGCAGGAGCGTCCATTAAGAACATTGTGGAAGGGGAGGTAACAGGGAAATACAGTGTTAAGCAGTCTTCCTTAATGCCAAAAAAAGGAATCCTCAAGAAAACTCAGCAAAGAGAGTCTGGCTACTATTCATCTCCAGAACGGAGTGAATCTTCCGAACTCTTGGACCATGGTGAGGAAGCAGCAAATGGGGACACATCTCCAGGCATCATTGAAACTTTACGGATAGAGTCTCACAGCCATTCCTACAGGCGCAAGGGCATCTTAAAACACAGCAGCAAATATTCAACCAGCAGCACAGATTCAGCTTTGATCAGTCCTGATACGCCAACACTGGAAGCCATGGAGGGGCCAGTCCTGCCTGGTGAAGGATTATCTCGAAGTTACAGCCGTCCTTCTAGTGTGATTAGTGACGACAGCATTCTGTCCAGTGACTCTTTTGACTTGGTGGACTTTCAAGAAAACAGGCTTAGGATCAGGAGCTGTGTGTCAGCTGAAAATTTCCTCCAGATTCAAGATTTCCAGGGACTCCAAAACCGCTCACGACCGCAGTACCTGAAGCGCTATCGGAATCGGACAGGCGACAGCAGTTTTTCCCTCCTTACAGACATGGATGATGTCACTCAGGTCTACAAGAAAGCTCTGGAGATCTGTAACAAACTTAACTAGCAGATAGGAGATAGGAAGGCCGGATAGGAAGGGTTTGAGGTACCTTTATGATGGAGTTGGCTCAATTATCCATATGCTGACAGTTATATCATCATTGAAGTGACATGGAACAGACAGGCTGAGCAGAAATCCTCCAGTTATGTTAAGGAAAAATTCATCTCATGCTCATTATGCAACCTTATAGCTCATGTAATCAAAATACTACCTAATGT
The DNA here is from genome assembly GCF_037176765.1 of Anolis sagrei. Lineage (NCBI taxonomy): Eukaryota > Metazoa > Chordata > Lepidosauria > Squamata > Anolidae > Anolis > Anolis sagrei. The sequence goes on from NC_090025.1 coordinate 169,863,869, forward strand.
CCAAAGAAGTTACAATAATGCATGAAGCAAAACCTCTGGAATCTGGCAGACAGAAAAAGATCATATTCCAGTGGCTGTAAGATGAGGCTAGACAAAATGTAAACTGGAAAAAAGAGTACATGTATTTATATTAGGGAAGGTAACTAACCACTGGAAAAGCTATAATGCTAAAAGTTTTTTTTAAAGAATCGTTCTAAAGGGGAAAAAAAACAGAAGTTAAGTTTTAAATATTATTTGCAGGTGGATTTGTTAACATCCCTATGCTCAAGTTAATTATATTTTCAGATTCCCTGCCAAATGACGCCATGATCCAGAGATATAAATATGCAGCAGAAGGCCTATGGATGAATACATGCTGCACCAGCTGAAGATTGGTATTTTCAATTATAGCTGCCTTGTGAAAAGCATTTAGGATTTCAGTGGGAAGTGTTTGTATAGAAGTTAGGCTAGAAAGACATAGCAATGTAGTAAACTAATGAAAAGGTGAGGGTAAGGAAGGTTTTTCCAAGTAAAGGGAATCAAACAAGGGCTCTGGAAGTCTGCATAGCAAACAAACCCCAGAATATTGTAGCAGCAGGTTTGTTACCCAGGATCAGATGAATGCAATCAGGAAGGAAGAGAAGGGAGACAGCAACAGATTCCAGGCTTTTTATTCAATCAGGCCTGATTGGGTGTTCAGAATACAATATCTGACACACACTGGAAGTCAGATTTGCTCCAGCATTTATAGCATGATTCTCAGGGTTACACATGCGCAGAAAAATCCTGACATTTACACAATCTAATCAACATCCGTTTGTCCTCGAGGAATCGCAGCCAAGAACATTTGTTGGCAAGATCCACTATTTTCCCTTCCATCAGCTGACTACATTCCCAGAGGACTTACATAATCTTTAGAATGAATCATCATTTCATATATTTCTCTTCATACATATGTCTTCATATATATCTCTTCAATTTATCCAAAACAAGCATTTTCCTTATTAATTCTCCTTAATTTCCCCCATAATACATTCACAATACATTCATAATATATTAGTTTTTTCAATTGCTCCATTTAAAAGGTGTATTTAATTGCCTGCTATTTACATCAACCAGACAGGAGGTGGCGCTGTTATACCATATCTTCAGATGTTCGCTTCTCCCTGGGTTAATAATCATTAACTTTGTACTTGGCCCCAACATTTTTGACCTTCCACAAATAGCTCCTGGCCTATTCAAATATTGACACAAGATTAGGTCCCTTCAGCCTCCTGTCCTTTATGCCATCTGTCGTTTTCTCTTCTACCAAAGATTCTACTTTCCTTCTCAGACAGGTAACCCCTCACTTCTCATTATTTTTCTTCATACAGCCACCACATTCCCCCCTTTTTGCGAGCGAATGTTCCACAGTAGCATCGCAAACTCAGGATGTCAGATCCTTATTTTAAAGCAAGAAAAGAATAACAATAATTTTAACACAATCAAACAGAATCATTTATCACAATTATTGAAGAATGTCCCATACACGTCGGCACTTCCACAGTGCTCCTCAATCTTCTGTCTGATTTATTTGACCAGCTTCCAGGTATGTGGTCAAAACCAGAGCCGTAGTCCTCTTTCTGGGTCTCATGGCGCTGTTGGTTTGACGGTATGAAGTCTCAGGAGATCTTTCTGTTCAGGAGTCGCAGTCCACTCAGGTGGTGCCTTTTTTATTCTGGTGTAATGGATCCAGGCTTTGATTCCTTCCACTTTGACAGCTGTGGGAGTTGAAAGCAAGACAGTAAAAGGCCCTTTCCATTTTGGTCTTAACGGTTCTAGTCTCCAATCCTTAATCAGCACTGAGTCCCCCGGGCGGAAGGAGTGTAAAGGAGTAGCTGGCCAAGGTGGTCTTAGTTCTTCAGTGTATTGTTGAAGTTGGGCTATGGCCAGCCCTAATGCTTGAACATCCCTTTTTAATGCTTGCTGTCCCAATTGATTAATATCTCCTTGAAGATGCCTCAATCCAAGGGGAGGTCTTCCATACATAAGTTCAAACGGGGACAGGCCCAAAAACTTAGTAGGAGTACATCTAATATGGAGCAAGGCTATAGGCAGTAACCTAGTCCATGGCAAGCGAGTCTCTTGACACATTTTTGATAATTTTCCTTTTAGAGTTTGATTCATCCTTTCTACTTTTCCTGAGCTCTGAGGTCGATATGCACAATGCAACTTCCATTTCGTCCCCAATAGTTGGACCAAGGACTGTAAGACTTCTGATACAAAAGCTGGTCCATTATCTGAACCAATGTGCAAAGGAATCCCATATCTTGGGATGATGTCTCTAAGAAGTGCCCTTGACACTTCAGCCGCCTTTTCAGTTCTAGTTGGATATGCTTCAGGCCATCCAGAATGAGTACATACAAACACAAGCAAATACTTATGAGGCCCACACTTTGGCATTTCAGTGAAATCTACTACTAAAGATTCAAAAGGTGTATTTCCTTGATATTGAACCCCTGGAGGTGGCAGTGGTCCTGTTCTGGGGTTATTTTCAGCACAAATATGACATCTGGCTGAGGCTATTCCTGTTAGGGCAGTGAGCCCATTTATGTAAAGTTGTCGTCCCATTAGTGAGGCCAAAGCTGTTTTTCCCATATGGGTTTCCTGGTGTGCCTCCTTAATCATTTCCCAAGCTATCTGTCTGGGTACAAACAGCCTCTGGTCAGGCAACACCAACCATCCATTTTTCCTTACAGCTTTCTCACGCTGGGCCCATTGTTCTTCCTCTGGAGTATATAACAAGTCATCTTTCCTTAACCAGTCTCTTACCTGCAAAGGGGCCATGACCGGCTCTTGTCCTCGTCCCTTCCGGGCCGCGGCCTTTGCGGTAGTGTCAGCATATCGGTTTCCAAAGGTCACAGGATCCTCGCCATATTGATGTCCTTTACAATGCATCACTGCTACTTTAGCAGGAATCCAGACAGCATCTAACAATCTCAGAATGGTCTCACTATGTCGTATTTCTTTCCCAGCAGAATTTAATAGACCCTTTTCTTTATATAAAGCTCCATGTGCATGCAGAGTAGTAAATGCATATTTTGAATCTGTATAAATGTTGACTGTTTTTCCTTCTGACAATTCAAGAGCTCTAATTAGGGCTATCAGTTCTGCCTTTTGAGCTGAGGTGTTTAGAGGAAGTGGTTCTGCTTCCCACACAGTGGTTGCAGTTACTACAGCATATCCAGCATACCTTTGTCCATTTTCAACAAAACTGCTTCCATCTGTAAAAAGAGTAGCATCCGCCTTAGGCCAAGGTTGATCTTTTAGGTCAGGCCTACTGGAATATATCTCATCCATAGTTTCCAAACAATTATGTTGAAGTAATTCTCCTTCAATAGGCAGGAGTGAAGCAGGATTTAATGTACTGCAAACCTGTAACTTGATTCGAGGGTTCTCACATAACAAGGTCTGATATTTCAACATACGGCTATTTGTGAACCAATAATGTCCTCTATATTCCATAATAGCTGTTACTGAGTGAGGAACCATAACTACCAATTCTTGTCCTAAAGTCAACTTATCAGCTTCTTGAGTCAGCAAGGCCGTAGCAGCTACAGCACGCAGACAAGATGGCCAACCCTTTGCTACCTTGTCTATTTGTTTGGACAAGTAGGCTACTGGTCTTGCCCATGTTCCTAGTAGCTGGGTAAGCACCCCCACTGCTATTCCATCTCGTTCACCAACATAAAGGGTAAATGGCTTCTCCAAATCTGGCAGGCCCAATGCAGGTGCTTGCACCAGAGCTTGTTTTAACTGGGCAAATGCTTGGGCGCATTCGGGGGTCCAATTAAATGGTTCCTTTTCACCCCCCTTTGTAGCTTCATAAAGAGGTCTTGCCATGATAGCAAAGTTCGGTATCCAAATTCTGCAAAACCCCGCACTCCCCAAGAATTCTCGCACTTGACGCCTACTGGTGGGGGTGGGGATGGCACAAACTGCTTGTTTCCTTTCAATTTCTAATTGTCTCTTTCCTTGTGACACACGAAAACCCAAATATTTGACATCAGTTTTACACAGCTGGGCCTTCTTTTTAGAAACCTTGTATCCTTTTTCATAAAGTAGATGTAATAGTTCCTTAGTCGCCCTGTAACACTCTTCTTGTGACGTGGCTGCCAAAAGAAGATCATCCACATATTGTAAAAGCACCCTATTTTTAGGGTCAGATGGGAACCCTTGTAAATCCTGAGCCAATGCAGTTCCAAATATCGTCGGGCTGTTCTTAAAACCTTGAGGCAAACGAGTCCAAGTATATTGGACTTTTGCTCCGGTTGTAGGGTTTTCCCATTGAAAAGCAAAAATGGGCTGACTATTGGTTTCAAGGCGTATACAAAAAAATGCATCTTTCAAATCCAGGACTGTAAAATGGGTAGCAGCTGCTGGTATTAAACTTAAAAGTACATATGGATTGGGCACTACAGGATGTATGGTCACTGTAACTTGATTTATAGCTCTTAAATCCTGCACCGGACGAAAGTCTTGTGTTCCTGGCTTTTGTAATGGTAAAAGAGGGGTGTTCCAAGGAGACCTACATTCTCTTAGGATCCCATATTCAAGTAACTTGCTCAGATGCAAATTGATCCCTTCTACAGCTTTTCGAGGTATGGGATATTGTCGAATAGCCACAGGTCCCATCCCTGGTTTTACTTCTATCTGTACAGGTGGAACACACCGGGCCAAGCCAGGTGGATTGTCTTCTGCCCATACACCTGGAACTCCATATCTCTTCCATTCTTCAGTACTTTCCTCACAAACAGTAAATATTCTCCATTCCTCTGACATAGGACAAATCAAAGTATAAAGTCCCTTTCTAACAGTCATTTCCATTGTCCCATTGTCTTCAAATGCTAATATTGCTCTCATTTTGCAAAGCAAATCTCTTCCTAATAAAGAGATTGGGCATTCAGGTATATATAAGAATTCATGCATCACTTGTTGGTTTGCTAAATCACATTTTCTGCTTTGTAACATAGGATAACTTTGTCTTTGACCGGTGGCTCCAACCACATTAAGTTCTAGTCCATTTTCAGGGGCCACTGGCTTGGTTACCACAGAGTGGTCAGCTCCCGTATCTACTAGAAAAGTCATTTCCTGGCCCTCAACATTCATTTTGACCAGTGGCTCCCCCGGGCCTAGGCATAAGGGGGCCGGTCTGTCCTATTCCGTCCAGTCTTCTCCTAATCCAACCATCCCAACAAATTCTTCTTCTCTTTTTTCTCCATATCTAGCCCCAGGAACCAGGTTAGCATATCCCCCTTGGTGGCCTCCTCCCCGGCCTCTTCCTCTCCAATGTCCTCTCTGGGATGGCATTCCCCTTTGTATTCCTACCGTTCCTTGAGCAGATGGGCACTCGTTCTTCCAATGACCTTCTTGACGACAAATGGCACACTGGTGTCTTCCCAGGGGCATCCCTCGTCCTCCTCTTCTTTCCTTCTGCCACATTCCTCTTTTCCTTCTGTTTCCACTTTCAGATTCTTTCAATTTATCTCTTTCATCTAGAAGGTTCAAAAAAATCTTATGATCCTCCTCTCTTATTTTCTTTCTCTCTCTTTTTTCTGCTTCGTCCCTATGGATGAATACTTTGGTAGCTATTTCAATTAACTGGGACAGATTCATCCCTGCAAACCCATCTTGCTTCTGCAACTTTCTACGGATGTCTGGGGCTGATTGAGTAACAAATGAAGTATTTAATAATGCAGATCCATCTTTTGATTCAGGATCATAGGGACTATACTTTCGGTAAGCTTCCAATAATCTCTCTAAATAAGCACCTGGACTTTCATCTTTTCCTTGCATTACTTCCTGTATCTTCTTGAGGTTGATCACCTTTTGGGGTCCCTTCTTCAAAGCTTCCATTAAAAATTCCCTGTATCTGACTATATATTCCATCTCTCGGCTTATATTAGGATCCCAGTTTGGATTTGTCAAAGGAAATGCCCCTGCAGCCCATTCAACGGGATTATAACTTGTCTTTTCAGCAGCATATATCTGTGCTAGTTGGGTTCCTTGATTAAGGATTCTTCTTTGCTCTTCAGATGTGAAGAGAGCCTGCAATAGCTGTTGGCAATCTGCCCAATCTGGCTGGTGGCTAGCCATTATTGTTTCACACAAATTTATAAGTGGCTGAGGGTTTTCAGTGTAAGGAGGATTATTAGACTTCCAATTTAACAAATCTGAAGTGGTAAAAGGCACATGCTGGTAAGTGGTTTTTGGAGTTAGGGTTAATTCTCCTTTGTTATCTATCTCTTGTACATATTGGACCATTGATCTTAAAGGCAATTGAAAAGCAATCTTTGGGTTTGGATTACTATGGCTTCTAGTTCTTCCAGCTATGGGACTATCTCGCAAAAATTCTTCTGTTATATTCTGAAGCCATCTGCTTGCAGATGCTAGATCTATTAAAGGTGACTTTTTAGATTCCCCAGGAGAGGTATCAGAAGCTTTTGGTGTGGTTAAAGAAGTTGCCTGAGGAACCAAAGTTGCCCTTTTATTGTCAATGGCTTTTAACTGTGGGTACATAGGAACATAAGGAGGAGGGTTACTCACTTCTTCCTCAGGACAAGGAAAAATTCCAAATCTTCTTTTCTTTTTATCTGCCTGAGGCTTTTTCAAATTAGTTAAAGCTACAAAAACAGCACATTCTTCATTTTGACATTTCTTTAACCATGCGGGCTGTGTAATGATAGCATTTTCCCATGCCTCTGCATATGGAAATTGATCCGGATGAACCTCTGCTGTTATTCTCACAACTGTTCTGATATCTTTTAAATCATAACTTCCTTCACCTGGCCACCCGGTATTAAATTGCACCCAGTCTAGTTCACAAAGAGATCTCAATTTCTGGGGGCTATTACATCCTGGTGTTTGAGTTAATTCCTTAAATTTTGAGAAATTCTCCACCATGCATTCAAGAGCAGTTAAAGACTTTTTACTTGGTATACCACCCATTTTTCTCCTTTTTTTTTTCTTTTTAAAACAAAGTATTAAGCACAGAAAGCATAAAGAATGGAAAATACAGAAGCAAAGAAGCAACAACACAATATTTCATAAACCAAAATACACACACAAAACAACCTTATCACTTTCCCTTGAAAGTGTGTTCCTTTAACCTGTGAGTGCGATTTCTGTGCGAAAACGTCACTCGAGGGGTTTTCACTTGATTTCTGCAGTAATCACACAGTGAAATATTCCCCAGGTACTTCCCATGTACCTCCTTTTCCTGTTCCTTTAAGGCTAGCCTTTTCCTTTACCTGTGCCGTGGAATCAATATACCCCAGTCTCAATATACCCCAGTCTAAAGGGCAGGGAAGGCGAGGATCAGCCGGGTCGTTTCTTTCAATGGGTACCCGTTTCGCCCCTTCTGATCGTCGTCTTACCTGGCCCGCTGAGTGGTGGCAATCAAGTCCTCAAAAGACTTCGTTTCTGTTCCTTCACTGTTGATTCAGATCCCGGAGAACCCCCATTTGTAGCAGCAGGTTTGTTACCCAGGATCAGATGAATGCAATCAGGAAGGAAGAGAAGGGAGACAGCAACAGATTCCAGACTCCAAATTGAAGAGAAGTGGTCATCTCAATGGAATCATGACTTTTCACTATGTTTTAGGGAGCTTGAATTTAAACTTCATTGCATATGCCATTTCTTTATAGTCTTGTTACCAGTGCATTTGTAATTTCCACTGAACTGTAGACACAATCCAAATATTCCCTTTCCAAATTATGTACAGTCATTGTTCTGCTAAAGAATTGTGCTCTATTCCTTTCAGGAATACCTTGAATTCTTGGCATTAGTCTATATTCTATATCTTCCTTGCATTTCTGCCCCCTTGCCCATTTCCTACTAGGCAGGCTGGAGAACAAGGTTGAAAAATATTTAGTACTAGCTTGTGTACCTGGCATTGCCTGGGTTATTATTTCCTGTATTTTTGTTGGTCATGGGGGTTCAGTGTGTCAAGTTAGGTCCAGATCCCCCCAAACCTCTCCAACATTTTTCTTAGGTCATGGGGGTTAAAAAGGCAGTGGGCAGGATCATGCAAATTCCACACCAATGGAGAGAATCGGAAACACTGGGATGTATGTGGTGGAGGAAACACGTAAAATCTACGATGAAATTTTCCCCGAATGAAAGCATTCCTTTTGGTGGGCAGTATGGTGTTTGGGGAGGACATTGGCATAGGTTGGACTAGATGTTTGTGGTGCTTGCTATAATCTGAAATGTCATTGGAGGGAGGGCTTTGGGTGGCTCCTCAGCACTGTGGGTTAAAGCTGCTTGTGGAAGCAGGAACCTGTCTGTGGAAGTGGGCACCCCAGCCACATACACACATACATATTTTATATAGATATAGATTTTCAGAATCAAAATAATACAGGAAGAAGTTAAATATAGCTGAACAGGTCAGACCAAAACACCATGCTACAAGGAGCAATTGATACTTTAAAACAAAGTAAGGACAAGATGTCAATATGCAAGGAAATAGAAAACCTAAATAGTATCAGTCAGAGCTTATATCTCCTTGCCAGTAACTACTTCTAATACATTATGTATGCAGTCCACAGAAAAGCTAGAATCAATCAAGAGAGTTGAGAAAATGCACTGAAGACCTTCCTGCATATCTCAAAAAGCTGACTAGACAGTTGTCCCTGGAAGAAGAAATGTCGAGGCTGAGGCACTTGTTCATCTTTGCAAATTGTATGCACCATGAAGATTAAGAAAACATATGCTATACTTTGACTTATGCAATTGATATAATAGAATTGTAGATCGTTCAGCTATAGAATTTGAGTTTTACAATTACCACTAACAGGAGCCTAAGCACAGATTTCCAGAGCCCTTGTCACTAAGTAAATTGTGAGGGAAGGGAAGGGAAGGAACATGGTTCATGAAGAAGAAGATAATTGACTTGATGAGGACTTTAGTTTAAGAATGTATATGTATTGTGGATACTACATAGCCAGTGGGGTCAAATGAGAGAAGACAGGAGACATGTCTGATGGATATTATTTAAATACTGCTATTAAAAGGCTTCAACTCCCATAAAGGTACCACCATTGGGTCTGCTGGATTGTGTGAATGTAAGCCTCCTTTTAAATAGGCACTATGTGTTTGATAGGTCTGGGCTATTCAGAATCACTTGGCTTACCTTGGTTCACAGTTGTTCCTGTAAACAGCTATTTAGTTCCAATAGAGTTGAATTATTAAGGTCACATCACCTTGTTTGCAGCTTCAAGTCAGTAGTCACATCTGACTATAAGTAATAGACCAAGACTCTGTTCTTAGGTTTAACCTGTGCCAACATCATGATTTTAGTTGAGAACAGAATTTGGTCCACCTGATTGTGGCTCCAGAATCTCAGGAAACTAGTGCCAAATTGAAGATATTCCAAAGCAAACACGAAGATCTCCAAACTAGAAGAATGTGTGGTTTTATATTTCTCAAAATTATGTCCAGGTGGCTGATTTCACATAAGGTCACTTTCACTGCACTATTACAGGTAGGCTAGTTAGTTCTAGTTCCCAATAATGATTCTTCCAGTTGCTTATTAATAATACAACTTTGATCAAAAATGGCACTGAATAATACTCACCAAATCCATATCACCACATTTAACAGATTTGACGGCAATTTTCCCACAGCAAGGAAATACTACTTGATATCTGAGACAATCTAATGCCCAGTGTTATACATTTCATGGACCTGCACTGCATACTCTAAGCAGTCCAGTCCTAAAGCATATTTACTCAGAAATAGGTTGTACTGAATATGCTGAGGCTTACTCCCAAGTAGGTGAGCATAGGATGACAGCCTCAGAGGAGTACAGCTGTTTAAAGATTTGCTGTGCCTTTTTTGGAGCATTTTTTGAGTTTGGGGAAATGGATCGTTCAGTGATTTGGATATACTTTGCATCAGCATACAGGGAATGTTTTGAATCAGGGATTTGCAAGCCTTGCTCCCTAAAGTTGCCGCAATGGAGCTTGTTTTCAGCAAAAATATGCTGATTTATACTGCCTGTCCACGAAATTCATGTAAACATTTAATTGATGTATGTAATGAAGGAGAGGGAATTTGCAAGAATCATTCCCAGACTGAGCTCTACCTAGGCTGATGCCCAAGCCTGCCGTGTTGAGTACAAATGTGAATGAATGATTGATTGCTGCCAAACTGGAAAAAAAAATGTTCTGTAGGGATTTACTGGCATGTTATCATTCCTAGAAGAAGCAGAACACTTGACTGCACATTGTTATTATTATTAGTGTTATGTATTTTTCTTATTTAATTTGGGAAGGTTTTTTTTAATTTCAAAGCTGACTTTTAAAATTTGAATTTGTTGGGGTTTTTTTTTAATTTATTGGTCTGAAAGCCATTTCAAAGGTATAATAATATATTTTGGTGTAATTTAATTGGTGCAGCATTATTTTACAGCTCTGGCCAAATTGTTACCTTTAAAATGTTTGCTTTTCTTTCTTTTTTTGTTTCGCTCATTGGCTGGTTTGATCTCTATGAGGCAGGGGGAAAAGCTGGATAATCACCCAAAGTGTTTGTATTTTATTAATATGATATTGTCTTTTTGTACGAAATAAAAACAATAAATACAAAATGTGAATAGTGTTGATTCTTTTCCATGAATTCCGTATCTATGAATTCTAAAATTATGGTATCATAGCTTTGTCTGACTGTGCTAGTACAGCTGTACCAGAAGCTCCCACTTTATTTGCCTTGTATTAAGTGTTTGCTTGCAGCCCAAGGCTTGGGATTCTGCAGAAGGGTGGCTTCCTGTTAAAGTTTGCAGTTATAGGGCAGGCCCCCTGTCCATCATCGTTAAGTTTGGTTCCGCCCCCTGTTCAGGACAATTGAGAAGGGAAGGGAGCCATTTTCAGTCAGTTTCAGCAAGGAAAGTCAATGTACAGGACGTATACAGACTTCTGTACAAAGGCTTCAACCCTTAAGACTTCCTGGGGGAGAACAGTCTTAAGAGCATCTAAAGATTCCCAAAGGTTCCCAGGGAAACAGCCTTACAGCCCTGAGGAATTTTGGAGGGAATAACAGCTTTAAACATCAAGAACTCCAGCTAAGTGACTATAGGCCTACTGGTAGGTCCACTCGGTTTTGAGACACAGTTCAACCCAGTAGTGGCACCCACATCAGTTAGGTTTAGGTTCGCAGTCAGCCTGGGAGAAGTTTGGAAAGGGATTTTCTTTTAGAATAAAGTAACAGAAGCCACCAGTTGCACAAAAGCCTGGAAGCATTTGTTTAAACTTTTGAAGACAAAAGGTTTCTGTTGATTGTTCACCAATAAAAGACTTTGTTATATTTCACAAGTCCTCTAAAGACTGTTTATAGTGAAAATCCTTACGGATTTCTCTTCGGGCCCCCTGGCTTCCCACTGGGCTAAAGTTATACGTCCTGTTTTAAAGGCAATTTATTTCAAGCCCAGCGCGCGACAGAACACTGACATTGGGAATTAATCCTACAACTTTTCAAAATACGATCCAGAAACTAGTATGATTGCAGTCTGAAAAAATTGGAATTTTCAGCAGTTTTTAAAGAAAACGTATATTCCACTATTCATTTCAAATACTTCAGAAGTATTTACTAGAGGTGGACACAGTATTTGTTCCATTTGTTTCATTCAGGTATTCGTTTCATACCATCCATTCAGATGGCACAAAACAAAAGAGCCATTTTCGGATGAAATAAAAGGTGAAACAAAAGAGAAAGTTGCACGGTTTCCGTTTCTTTGTTTGGTTTTTGGGCTGTGTGGCTTTCCACCCATGGCCCAGGGAGTTCTTCCGCATGCATCAGAGGAGGAGGAGAAGGTGTTTGGGCCAATTAGAACCCAAGAAAACAGTGACGTTGCCAGGCTATATATCTCCTCTGCAGATCCAGAGGGAAACTACTCAGTCAGTGGTATCTTAAGCCCTGCCTTTAACCTCAGGATGCCTCTGCAGATTGAGAGGAAGGGAAAGAGGGAATGTTTTTAAGGAGAATTTATTTATAGAAAGAAAAAATCCTTAAAAATCAGGGGATGACCCAAATGTTAGAAAAGTTGGTGGGCTAAGAGTGGTCACAGTGCCCTTCATGTGTGGCGATTTTCACCCCTCTAGTCCTAAAATGGAAGGGAAGGGAGGCCTGGGAAGGCTGCCCATGTTCACCAATGGTCTGAAATTTTTTGTTCATTTGGATGAAAGAACGAAACAGCTCATTTGGAAAGGCCCTGTTGTCAGAAGCAGCGCTTAAAAATTAAAACGGGGCCATATGAATGAAACAAACTGAAATGGATAGTGATTCTATACAAATGCACAAGACTAATTTCAAAAATAAAATTCTAAACAACCAGCAGCAAGATAAAATCAGACATATTTGCAGAACATAGCAAAGAAACATGATTAAAGCCTTCAGTTCCTAGGTAGAGAAAAAGACTGTTACAGTTGAAGTCAAAACCTACTCTTTGAAGGGCAGACCTATCTCGATCTTACTTGAAATCAAGAGACATCCTCATATTCTTCTCTGAAATTATACTTTCCTGATTTCTTTTTAAAAAGTGAAATGATACAAATGAAGTTTATTGATTAGCCCACTGACCATATCAACAGTAAAGACAAAATGAAAAAGTACACAAATAGACACTAATCACTATCCTAAGACTCCTGTAATAGTGAACTAACATACATTAGAACTTGATTAAGTTAAAAGTAATTAAAAATATCATTAAAGTGCCAAGGTAAAACTTTATACCACAAAAGTTTAAAAAGAAGGTTAAAACAAAGGTTAAAATAGACCAGCTATTACACAATCCCAGATGCTTTTTGTACCCAGATCCTAATTGAACAAAAGGCTACTCACCATCTGCTGTGATCAGATGTGCAATGATTTAAAGAAGGTCATTTATAGTTTTTAACTTGGTTGCCTGGGAGGAAACAAAAATGTGCATGGATCTAGATTTTATTTGCATTAATTATTATCCCTCTTAAAATGCCAAGCACTACTGAATCTTGGATCCATTTAAGCCTTTTTTTAGGGTCCCGTGGGACACATTTCAATGATGTATTTTTTCTTCTTGTTTATATGCTTCCTTGTATTAGAAAAAGAGTTATTGCTGGTAACTTTTTAAAAATGCATTGAAGCTCAAATGTAAAGTACCCTAAATAAAAGTAAAAGCCTCCATCAAGCCATAACATTTCAGTCTAAATAGAAAGACCCTGCTTCTGGAAAAGATTTTAAAATTCATGGAAGGATGTAATGAAGCCAGAGGTTTCAGAAGTATGAAAGGTTCCCTTGATTCTCCTTTTTTTTAAAGTTTAATATTTGAAAGCAGAAAGTGATGTTCTAGCAATTGATTAGAGAAAGCTACCTATGCATCCTAAAGGTACCAGATGCTATTTGATCTTGGAAGTGAAGCTGGTTAGTATTTGGATGGGAGGCCACCAACAAATACCAGATGCTGCGGTCTATGTTTCCAAGGAAGGGATTAAGAAAACCATCTTTGGATATTCTTTGCCTAAGAAAAAATTAGAAAATTCATGAAGTTGCCATAAGTTGACAGGAGACTTGGGGGGCTTCTAGGCAGGGCCCAAATCTGCACCAAAACAGGTTTTTAAAACCTGCTTTGGCACGGATTTGGGTACACACACCCTCCCCCAAACCTGGGCTTTCTCTGAGAGGTGTCTAGATACCCTCCCAGTACCTATCCCCTCCCCCAACCGCTCCCAACCAGCTTTAAAAGTTAAAAGAAAATTACCAGGATGCCATTAAGCTCATCCAGCAGGCTTCCTGGCATGTAGAATTGATGCACCAGGAGGTGGGAGAAATTATTTACCTCCTCAGCCCCCCTCCCCTCCACCTCCTGGCGCATCATGTCTACATGCCAGGATCTTAATGGTAGTCCGGTAATTTTTTAAAAAACATTTGAAGTTGGGGTGGGGAATTAGGGAAGGAATGAGTGCACTTTTGGTTCTCTGGACTCATGGAGCCTGAAGAACCAAGAAGGCCATGGAGACTGGCCCCTGGGAGTCAGTCTCCACAGGTCCAATACCCAATTTCAAGAAAGTCCGGATCTAATGGGGTATCTAATTAATTTTGAACAAAGCAGGGTTTACCTGCTTTGTCCTGATTTAATTATTATTTACTGAAGGCGTTGTTTGGATGCCTCAGGTAAAAGTCCAACAGACTCCGTATTTTGAGGCCTGTCTGGAAGGGCCCTTGAAGGCACATATATATTACGTTCTGTAACAAATGTATGCTTAGTTGTGTTGTGTTGCCTTATTGCATCCTCAGAATGACTCAGGAAGGTTAGACTATGTCACAGTAATTTCCCAAAATACAAAACAATAATCCACGTTAACTGAATAAACTGCACACAAAATGCAATACACTGAATACTATACTACCTTGAGTCTCATTTGTAGCCCAATTCCAATCAGATCTTGAAAAAGTACATTTTTGGACTATGGTGGTGATGCTGTATAAGGGGGTCTGGGAGTTCAATCCAGAAAGTTACTTTTCATTGCTGTTCATTGCAGTCACAGACCAAAGCATATTTTACAGAAGACTGCAAAAAGCCAAACGATTTATACAACTGCAAACTTAATAAAACACAGATCTTTACTTTTCCTGCCACTAATCTTCCATAAGATTAAAAAAACCTCATATCTACTGTTTTTAAAATTAAGAGATATGAATATTCAAAATAATCAGAAGAAATATTTATAAAAGGGTTTTCAGAAAAAAAGCTGTTAACGGAAGGTATATTACATGCAATCTTGAACAAAACTCAGTGAACAACTGTTTCCAGTACCTCTTACACACAGATTTTCTTTTGCTTATTAATTGGGATTTTATTGAAACAACATCTAATAATATTGATTTTTTTTCATGACAAGAGCGACTTGAGAAATTGCAAGTCAGAGAGAATTAGCCCTCTGCAAAGATATTGCCCATGGGATGCCCGGATGTTTTGATGTTTTGCCATCCTTGTAGGAGGCTTCTCTCATGTCCCTGCATGGGGAGCTGGAGCTGACAGAGGGAGCTCATCCACGCTCTCCCCAGATTTGAACATGCGACCTGTCAAACCTCAGTCCTGCTGGCACAAGGGTTTAACCCATTTTGCCAGGCTCCTATAATATTGATGGTTATACATTAAAATGGGCAAAAACAAATGTTTTTATTTATCTAGGGATGGCTCATGAATACAGATAGGAAGCTGTCAAAAAATTCCATAGTATTAGGGGTTCTGCTAAAGTAAAGAGCAATAAGAGGTTCTGGCTGCAATCTCATCTGCTGCTAGACTCGCAGCCAATACACACCACAGAATTAAAGCACTGTTATTCCACTTTAAGTATCATGGCTCCATGCTATGGAATAAGTTGTGTTGCAGTTTATAGAGGGGTGTTTACAATTCTCAGCCAGAGTACTCCAAAGTCTCATCATACTACAAATACCAGGATACCATAGATCAGAACCATGGCAGATTAATAATTACACTACTATAACTGTAGTGTAAATGAGCGCAATGGCAACTAATCTTTGGGCCATGTGACATTACGCTTTCTGTAAGTCATAGTTACCTAAAGTCAAAGCAGAAAGCCACCAACTGGAAATAATTTTCAAAAAAGATCTAATCATGGCAAAATTTCAGTAGATCCATAGGAAAAGGGGGATTGATACATGCTTTTACAAAAAAGTTCCTAAATCAATATTTTTGGTCACATTCTTAAGTATACAAAATCAGGTCAGATGATGGTTTCTCTCCATCTCTCCCCCCCCCCCCCCCCAAACTGCAACTACAGTAATTGCCTGATCTAACCACTCCATTCAATTAAACTTGAGCCTGGGCTATTCCTTCATTTAAGTATTGGCCTATGGTAATGGCAGATGATTACAGGCATGTAAATCCAGAATATATTCAGTTTCTTTTTACAGAATGGGATACTACTTGTTAACACAGCAGGGTCTCTTATGTCTCTGTAGACCAAGAGCCAAGACAGCCCTATGTTTGAGAGCAGGCAGTGCCCATTAACACAGCAGGGAGACAGGGCTTCTCTTGACTGCCTCTTTAAGTGCTGACAGCAGACAAGGAGCTTGGGGGACCTCCATTCCTTTGCGTGCACAAATAAAATTTGCAACACAAATCCATTATCTTTTTTTGTAATTATCAGGAGACAAAGTTTAATGAAAGACAGCAGTTGCATTACATTCAGTATTCAAAAAGAGTGTTTTATTCTAAAATTATCAAGAAGACTGGGACCATGCTGGTACTTCTTGGAACAAAATTGGAAAAGGGAGACACTCTCCCAGATGAAGGAGGTAACACAGCATTCAGACTGCATGACTAAGCTGGGAAAAAGCTCTGGATATTTTTTTAAAGTGGGGGGCTTAGAATGTCTTTTGGTCTGGCATGTGTTACGTGTTAATGCTATATAGACAGCAGGAGAAAATCATTTAAAAATACATTTACATTCAATCCAATGTAGATTAGATATGGCTCGCAACCCCAATAACAGAATTGCAACAATAGTTTAAAGTATCACATATAAAAATAGTTTTTATTTTTTAACTCCAGTGTCTACCTGGACTTTTCTCCCCTTTCCTCCATATGTGCATTGCTGCCCTTTCTCCCATTTTATGGAGACAGGGACAGGGTGCCACTGCCAATGTGCCCATCATGTGATGGGGAAAGGAGGGAAGGCACCACAGGGCACCCCTCACACCTTTCCTGTCGCTTGCGACTTCCAGTGTAATGGCCCAGCTCTTGTGGGCCGTGTGAAGAGGTGGTCTGTCAATTAACACACTTAGGCCCACAATGCATCTATTGTCTTCAAAGAAAATCTTACTGTTTTTTTTTTTCTGGCTTGTGGGACAAGTGGTTGCTGCCTTATAAAAATCAATTGAGAGATCCAGGTTTTTTATGTAGTTATGCCTGGCCAGATTATCTGTGTCTGTTAATTGAAAAATACACCCCAGACATATTTCATTGTAAAAATGTGAGCCTCCTTCTAAACCTGCCCCCATGGTAGATCAAAAGTTGATAAAAGTCCAGCAGTAGACTTCTCATGGGATTCCCACAAACAAGGTACAAGTCCACTTCAACTCTCTCTTCTCAATTGCCATTAACTCACACTGAGAGGCATGGTGCCCAGCATTTGTTGAGAGCATTATTCATTGGTAATTTGACTATCCACTTTTTAAAAGTTATCCAAATTGATAGCTTTCACTACACACTATGGAAGTGAAACCAACTGTTAAATGAGTGCTATGGTAAGAAGTACTTCAGTTGAGAAGTACTCAAGAATGGAAAATAAGATGAAAGTGATTGGAAGTCAATAACCCCCTTTTTTCTCTTTCTCTTTGCTTTTTTCACCCCCCCCCCCTTTTCTCCCTTTTTAATCCCATTCCCCTCCTTTTGGTGTTTTATTTTTATTCAATATATAAAATGTGTAGTCAATAAAAATATATTTAAAAAGAAGTACTGAAGAGAAAGGGCTGAAATCCCAATATGTACCTCTCTTGGCTGATGCCATCAGAGCTAGCAAGAGAATGGTGGACAATTATCTACTGCTAGTTATAGATTCTTATAAGTTAATACACATACCCACAGAAATTGTTACAGGTGTCCATGGAATTGTTTGTCCACCCCACATCAAAGCTTGGAAAAATTACTTTTTGGGGCTATAACTTCCTGAATACTCCAGCCAGCATGGATATTGGCCATGCTAAAGCAGTCCATAGGAGTAATTTTTTTTCATGCTCAAACATTTACACACATTTTCACACAGATGGAAAATCCAGTGGTTTTCTTTTGTGAAACACACAACTCACAGAAATGTAGTTCCCATGACTGTTAACCCAGTTTACGCATAGTTTCAGCATAAGAGATAACCGACAAGAATGGGGCAAAGGAGCAGATTAAGTCACCTTTTGATTCATCTCATCGTGATAATGAGATGGTTGGACTTAAGATAACTTCTGTCTTAAATTACCATTAAACTTCATAAGTTGCACATCCCAGGATTATATGGAAGGTACACTCACGACAACTTGAATTAATTACTACATTCTCTTATTTGAAATAGGTCAGAGCTGCTCAGTGCGCTCCAGTAATTTCCAAAAAGCTTGTAGAATTGAAGTATTTTGAGATTCAAGCTACTCATTCGTTCTTGCCTCAAAGTGCAGCAGCAACAACAACAAAAGAGGGCATCTCGATTCTTCAATTAGGTCATCCGTTGCAAAGGTCACCAAATGTCTTGACCTTTCACCACGAAGTATCTACAGCTGCAATAAACATGCTTATAAAATAGAAAGCTTTTGTTCAGATCCGGCAGAGCAGAAGCAACCTATTGTTGAATGGTCATTTCAGTTTGCTTTGGGAGCTGCAGTGCGGTGAATAGCAAAAAATAACTCTTTAAAACATAAAAAATGTGTTACAGTGAGACTGCCTTTCAGAAGAATTTATTTCTGGGTAAACTTTTTTTTTAAGTGGATGTGTAGATTGTGATCAGTGATAAAAATGGCATTGTCGAAGATGGCTTGCTAAAGTGGAAAGAGCACTCCTGGTACCTGCTTTTCCCAAGAAAAATCATGCTTATATGCATATGCTCCCCTTCTCTTCCTAGAACAGTGTCCCTCAATGTGATTGTTAGACTTACCTCCTTGCCCATGCTGCTTAGCTCCCTGCTTCCAAATTTCCTTTTCTTTTGGCTTTGTCAGATGCCACCTGCTAAGGTTCATGACCTCTTCCCTCCTCCCAGTAATTCCATGTAAGCTCTTGAGAATCAGTTTGTGTTCCATCATTTTTGTCTTCCCCTAAATATCTCCTTTACTATTGTTGGTTGTCTGCCCTGGTTTCCATATGCTCTTGCCTGCTTTCTTTGTCCACCACCATTTTTCGCCCCAGTCACATGAACCAACAAAATACACAAACCCCTAAGTACTCTTCCCCACCCGAGTTTTTCACCTAGGATTTTATTTTCGATTAAAATCACAAAATAGAGGCAACAAAAAAGGAAGAGTTTCATGTAATAGTTCAAATGAGTATAGGTCCAGCACCAGCATACCAAAGAATTACATTGGAAGACGTAGGAATCTTCTCTAGGAATTTCCTAGATCATCAATTACAACTCTACAGTAACTTCAAGGGGTGGTCCTCATCTCCAGCAATGGGGGTTGTGTTCATCTCCATTTCTAAACTGAAGAGCCTGTGTTGTCCATAGACACCTCCCAGGTCAGTGGTTCTCAACCAGTGAGTCCCCAGGTGTTTTGGCCTATAACTCCCAGAAATCCCAGCCAGTTTACCAGCTGTTAGGATTTCTGGGAGTTGAAGGCCAAAACATCTGGGGACACACAGGTTGAGAACTACTGTTCTAGGTCATGTGGCCTGCATGACTGCATGGAGCACTGTTTACTTTCCTGCCGAGGCAATACTTATTGATCTGGACACATTTGCATACTGCTAGGTTGGCAGGAGCTGGGGCTAACAGTGGAAGCTCACCCCATCCCACAGATTTGAACCACCAACCTTCCGGTCAGCAAGCTTGCGGTTTAACCCACTGTGCTACTGCAGTCATAAATAGTTTTTTTTTTAAATTATCTTGATTATTACATTAGCTCAAGGTGTTGGGTCCCTTTCTTTTCTTGCCTTATTTCAAATTTTGAAAAAAATGGGGAAAATGTGAATATTATGTAATGAAAAATGGCAGTTTGCACTCAATTTCACTCAGCAGGGGAGAGAGAAGAGAATAAATTCAAGCAAAAGCAAACTGCTTCGGCCTCTCTCACTTGTGTGATATTCCTTATTAATAATGTTTACCATATTGGCTGCATTCTGGTTTTGCTTGACTGAGTGGCCATGCATGGCCTGATTGGTGTCCGTGAAATGTTGAACGGTATATAACATATACTACTTACACTTTTAGCAACTGTTTCAGAACTGTATTCTGAAACAGCATGATATAGCAGTGTAGATGAGGCCTAAGATCTTGAAAGTAGCAATCAATAAATACAAAATCAAATCTAATAATGACATCATAAATCATACAAACTTCACGAGGAACTGGTTTCGTTCCATAATAAAATTAACCTGCATAAATACCAGTACTTGAATGGTGAAATGTCTGTAAATGAGAACTCTAACTTGACTTCCCTAAATCATTGCTTTGCTAATATGCATGGGATTCCACATATTACAAGCAAAAGTAAACATAAAGACTAACAGCACAGGGCAGAAATCCACTGAAAACAAAGTGGCTAAAGCAGTAAATCTTCAAAGGACTGGAAGAACTGCAAACATTCCCACAGACTATTCTTCAAAGAGATTTTTCTGTGATACTGTCTGCGGAAAAAAACAAAAAAAAAATCGGTTCTGGAGAGCAGAGACTGCAGTAACTGTACCTGGAGAGATGGGAGGGTGCGTTCCAAAGATTAATGTAAGAAACGGATGCTCCCAACATGTTTCAACTACTGTGCTAGTATGCAGGGGCAGCAGAACAGATAAATTATGAGTTAAGACACTGGAGAGTAGTGGTTCAAATCATTTGTATCCCACTCTTCCTCCAAAATCTTAAAAAAAGTTCTCCTATTTTAATCCTTAGAATGGTTCCTTGTGATAGATTGCTTATTTATTTATTTATCTATTTATCTATTTATTTATTTCAAGCATTTGTACCTCGTTCTTCTCACTCCCAAGGGGGGACTCAGGGCGGCTTTACAATAGGCAACCATTAGATGCCAAACATCAAATCAAACAATCATAATTAAACAACAGTTAAAAATAATTATAAACATTCAAAAATTTACATTTAATTTTTTAAAAAATCTGCAGTTTAAAATCATGATCCGGAATCAGTTCATTGCCGGTCGCATAGGTTATTCTTATTCAATCACTATATCTATTGCTCAAAAGATTGATCCCAAAGCCAGGTTTTCAGTTTTTTTCCCCGAAAGGCCAGGAGGAAGGGGGCAGATCTGATATCATTTGGGAGGGAGTTCCACAGCCTGGGAGACACCACTGAGAAGGCCCTGTCTCTCATCCCCACCAGTCGTGCTTGCGAGGGTAGTGGGACCAAGAGCAGAGCCTCCCCCAATGATCCTAAACTCTTTGGTGGTTTGTATTTAATATTTCCATATTTTTCCAACTTGAGAGCCAAGACAACTTTTCCCAGAGATTAAAAACAAGATGCAGATAAAAAAGTACTAAAATGCTAAAAAAAAATCAGCCTGTTAGAAGCATTTAAAAAGATTCATGTTAAACAGGTATCCAAAATCCACAGTTGCCCACATGGATGGCTGAAAGGTGTATATGAAATATGCATAGATTTCATATTTAAACTTAGGACCCATCTGCAAGATATCTCATTATGTATGGATATGGAGACACAAGTATTCCAAATTCCAGGAAAAAAATCCAACATACTTCTTATTGAATGACATTATTGTTATTGTGCTATTGCACAATGGAATTAAATGCTTTCCTCAGCACATACCACAAAACAACAAACCCATCACTCCACACTCCAACCACCACTTCACAGCCCCCAATGCCACATCAATGTGAAACCATGGAGTTCAAATTAGTTACAGCTCTAGGATAAAAGCTATCTCTCAGTCTGGATGTCCTTGTCTTTGCCACCCTGTCTTGTCTTCCAGATGGCAGAAGAAGAAGAAGAAGAAGAAGAAGAAGAAGAAGAAGAAGAAGAAGAAGAAGAAGAAGAGAAGTTGGGTGAAATGGATCCCCAAGAATGCTCTGAGCTCTCTTAGGGCTACAAGACATATAAAGTTTTTCCAAAGAGGGAAGAGGGTAGTCAAGCATTTTGGGAAAGGGATAGTAGTCATGTAGCAGTGAAAATAAAAAGCACAGCACCACTATTAGAAGTCATTTTTATAACAACTTGCTAACATTTTTATTCATTGAGAGAAAGAAAGCAGAGCAGAGCAGAGCAGAGAACAACAAGCACCAAAAATGATCCTCTCCTGTGTCTGTGATGGTGGTGGGACTGAAAGAAAGCACTCTGGTGAGGATCTTCAAACTCAGATGGGCTCACATCTGTGCCATTCATATGCGGATTTAGCTGTGAATGAGTGGTTGATCCAAGACCACCCACTAAATTGGATGGCCAGGCACAGGAAATTCTGCCCAGGTTCGTCTTATGGGGGTACAACATTATACACTAAATGTCACTGTCATTTGTTTTGTGGTCTGGCATCACAGAATGAAGGATGGGCCATTTCCTCCCACACTTTTTCTTATTCAAATATTAAATTATTTTAATTTAATGCTGAACACAGACTAGCTCAATTTTTGCACAAAAAATAGAAGGCCTGATATTTGTTTTTTTTTTAACCCATACTGTCTCGGCAATGAAATGTTGTTCTGTTTTTATCTTTTGGATGGTAAGCAGGGGAAATACATTCCAGACAAGGTTTGTTCCTAAGTAAGAGACTTAGGAATGCACAAAAGGAAAAGAACTTCTCAGCTAATTTCCTCTGAGCAACACCGATTTACTGTAAATCTAAGTGTGAAGAAATGGCACTTCTAAAAAAAGTCTGGAGAACATGTGTCAGCTTCAAATCAGTAGAGAGGAAATACTGGACGTGTATAAGCCAAGGTAATGCAGTAATTTAGAAAGCAATGCTTCCGAGAGTAAAGTTTGTTTCCGTCTAATGTTATATTGGGGAAAGGGGATTTTTTTTAGAGTCAGGGAGTTTTCCACCTTTAAAGAACACAACGTACTTTTTAAAGGAAGCAAGACTCGGGACTTGTCCAGACAACAATTTCCTTCTTTCAGACAGGATTATAGTGACTGGTTCCTAAAAGAAAATGCCAGGGCTAAATTTTGATCTAAACTTCCTTCTCTAAACTCTGATGTCTGAGAATTTGGGAAGGCTACAAAGGTTGGCCATACTTGTAGGCAGGTTGTGGGTGGGTGGGACATAGTGTTGTAGCCTGGTCAGATTCTGAGCGCTCAGAAGATGAAGAAGGGGATGCTGGGATAGATTCAGAGGGCCCAGAGGAGGATAGAAGTGGCCTGGAGAGAGTTATTTTGGAGTCCCCTGGCAGTTCCCATGAGACTGGAAAAAGCAATATTAGTTCTAATGAGAATCTGCCAGAAGTGCAGACTGAGAGAAATGTGGGAGACAAATGTTTGCCCAGGTCAATACACTTGAAACTTTGGAGGCAGAGCATACAACAAAGACACACTCGCTTTCCCCAGAGGCTTGGAGATAAAGAGAGGAAAAGCAGATGAGTGAGGAAAGATGTCATGGGAGAGATAGAAGCTTTTGAAAGTGGTTTCTGCTGGTACAATCCTTTGTGAGAGCAACGTTGTATTCAGGTGAACAACTCTCGGTTTTTGGTCCTACATTTTTGAAATTCGTGTATTCAGGTGTATTCCTGTTTCTAGTTCATTTGTGGCATAGATTGCTTGTCTTGGATTCATGCTATCATATTTATGGATATATCTGTGGATTGAATCTTAAGACTGTATTTGAAAGGATATTGGACTTTTGGCTATCTTGGAAATAACGTTTGGAACTTTGATTCTCTTTTTTAGATTTGCTTATATTTATATACTCTTCTCTAAATAAACTTTTACTTACTGGATTATCTGGACAGAGTGTGGTTTGTGGTGAAAAGGTGTTGCAGGGCTCTAGTGCAACACATGGGAGGTGCCCAAGATAAAAGGAGCATCTCCTGGCATTCTTTCTGAGCTTTATTTGTTAGTTGGAAAGCACCATACCACACACATACAATTTTCCTTGTGCTTCCCCCAAGCCAGTTGTTATCTAACTTCAGGTGATTTGAATTTCAATCTCCAGAAATCCCAGCTAGCTTGATCAATGGTTAGGGATTCTGTAAAATGAAGTCTAAAACATCTAGAGGACCAAAGACTGAGAACCAATATCCTTTCACCTCAGATGTAGTGAAGACAAATTAAAGGGTCAGAGAGTTAGGTTACATATATAGGAGGCAGGCATCATTTTGATCCTTTTTGACTAACCTTCTAACTATCTCAGCCGGAGTCCCATTTAATTTGAAAGATCCCAGTGGCTAGTCTGGGTTTGCAGTGCTAGTTCAGTGGCTGAAAACATGAAGATGCTTCAATTAATGATTCGAGCACATCATTTGGAACAAACGAATAATTTTGAGGACTCCAGGATGCAACTTAGGTGGCTCCTAACAAGAAAATTTTGTGTGTTGAGCAAGAGAGAAAACTCAGAAGAAGAGAACTGAACAACCAAAGCAGCTAATTCCAGGTTTGAGAGATTAGAACCACAGATACCACCAAGGTGTTGAGGGGTGTCTTTTGCTCTGTACAATGAAAACAGAAAGATGTGTCACACAAACCAAATGGAAACATTGTTAGAGTACACCTAAAACTGCAAAGTCAGGGTTATTCGCAGTATTTAGTATTCGTAGCATTTAGTCCTAAGTACGACTGATTCTTAATTTTATGGATAAAAGGCATGACATTGCAGAGTTAGTGTTGTGTTTTGAGTGTTGGATTAGGAGACCTAAGAGGCCAGGGTTTGAATCCTTCCTCAGCCATGGAAACCTGCCGTTTGAGTCTCTTGCTTCTTGAGTGACTGGATTTTTCTCTTAAGCGTTTTCTATTCTTAAAAATAATATTATGACTGACAGGTGGTCACTAAATACTGCTGGGAGCTGGCAGCATGGAGAGAGAAGTGAAGATATGAAATGCTTAAACACATTCCACCATGACAAGTAGAAGTAGAAATGTGTTTGATTTTAGTATTTTACAACTCTCCTCTCATCCTCTTTGACAGTTTGGATTATGCATGTTCAACACAGCCACTTATGATTATTCTATTCTGTTTAGCTTCGGTTGGCAGAGAAAAAAGGGATTCCAGGATGTTGTCTGACTGTCATTGTGTCTTCCATAGTTACGAAACAGTTTTTGAAAGGGGAGAGAATGCGGATTCAATACAGGTACGTGAAAGAGGCACTAGGTAGACTTGGCATGAAGGCAGTCAGCCACAGCTCAGGGAGGCTGTGAAGGGGCTGAGAGGGAACAGAATATATCAAAAGTCAGAAACTTGCCTCTGAGGCCCCTTCCACATAGCTGAATAAAATCCCAGATTCTCTGCTTTGAACTGGGATAAATGGCTGTGAACTCAGATATTGTTCAAAGTATAGATTGTGGGTTATTCTGTCTTGATATTCTGAGTTATATGGTTGTGCGGAAGGGCCCTGAGAGGATTCAAACAGGATTTGAAGTTGTCACAGAGAGGGTTTTAAGCTGATTGAGAAAGGATTTTGGAACTGGGAAAGAAGAGAGAACTCCCTGTGATATTTGGGGGAGGCTATTAAATTTTTCTTGTTCCTCTGCAAGTTGCTTTTTACTACAATGCAGCCTGAGTCCTGCCACATGCACAATGGGGGACCTTTTTACAATGACACCAGAGGCACTCCAAGTGGCCAGCTTCTGGTCAAAGGACATTTAGTATAATGTCAAGTTTTTAACTTTGTTTGTATTTTTAAATACATTAGAACTGTACCCCCAACTCGCTTCTGACATGATAAATAAACAAAATAGATAATAATAATAATAATAATTCTTGTTTGTTATGACATACTGTGTTTTTGTGTTAGTAAAATAATAATAATAATAATAATAATAATAATAATAATAATAATATCCGACGTGTGATCCAATACAAAAGCCAGCAGAGTGATCTTGTCTGCTGTGGACTCATCTTAAATTATTGTGAATAAAATTACCTTTGGGATTTTGTTCAAGGTGTGTACAAGCTATAAATGAAGTTTGTGTTAAGATTTGGATCCTATCTCCAAGATAATTTTATGTGTGTGTGTGTGTGTGTGTGTGTGTGTGTGTGTGTATGTCAACACAAGTATTCCAAAATCTGAAAAAAAAAATCAAATTCTGAAACACCCTGATGCCAAGCATTTTGGATAAGAGGTAATCAACCTGCAATGACATGGGGTCTCTGAACATGAAATATAGACTGGCATAAGACATTTTTTTTGAACCCCCAGTAGTGCAATGGGTTAAGCCACTGAGCTGCTGAACTTGTTGACTGAAAGGTTACAGGTTCGAATCCGGGGAGCGGGGTGAGGTCCCACTGTTAGCCCCAGCTCCTGCCAACCTAGCAGTTCAAAAACATGCAAATGTGAGTAGATCAATAGGTACCGCTCCAGCAGGAAGGTAATGGTGCTTTATGCAGTCATGCCAGCCACATGACCTTGGAGGCTTCTATGGACAATGCTGGCTTCTTTGGCTTAGTAATGGAGATGAGCATCAACCCCCAGATTTGGACAAGACTGGACTTAATGTCAGGGGAAAACTTTTACCTTTACCTTAAGACATTATTTTAATCAACAATGTTAGTCCACAGTTTTATACAACTGTTGTAGGTCTTCCTTAGCAGCATTCAGCATTATGGCAGATCCACTGATTACACATTTCTGAGGAACACTTGACTGGTATCCTAAATAGTAAAAACTCTGTATATTATAAACAGTCACTACTTGAACAGATCATTCTTTAAAAGCAAACCAGCCATCAAGGATTAACTACTGTTCTCTGCTTTCCCAGGTTTCCTCCTTCCCTGAACCATCTCACAAAGCAAGGCCTGGTATTCGATTTGCATGAGCTTGCAATTGATGCCTTTGTGGTCATGGCAACACCAGTATGAATAATGGAAGTCAGTATGAAAAATGGCCGTGTTTTTACCTTAGGTGGCAAAGCTAGAATTTTGCATTGCAAAATTGCTGAACCACCTGGATTTCCCTCACACTAGAAATTCATTTTTCTAGAAGGTGGCAGGAACCTTGCAGTTGCCTGGAAATGAAACGTTAATTATTATGAGTGTGGCCACTCTTTAGCGGTGCTTGTAACAGGTTCGGTTGAGCCCAGGAATCCATATTGGCACACTCACTTTTAAGGAACCAAAATTGTTATTGGTTAATGCATCTGGTCGTTTTATAGACCTAGTTAACAAGAAATAGGGGGGTGGGAGAATTCTTGTATCATGCAAAGCATTTTTCCGCCTGTCGTTTGGAGCCTTGCCACTGTTTAAATGTAAGTAGATTTGCTGCCCTGCCATCTGCAGTTTGATTATTTGACTATTCCCTGGCTTGGAGTCAAACCGCAGCTGAACACCCTAGCTTGTGATTTACAACCCAGGCTGTGATTATAATAGTTTTATTTTAGTTGGAGCTCTGTTTACAGGCTCACTTGTCCTGGTGCACCGTGTTAAAATAACAATGAGAGAATTATTAGGTCTCATTAGCAACCACTGTGCATGGCACACAGTACTTAAGTCATAGAGCAGGGCTTAAAGACTCTAGCAGCCAAGTTGTGTCTGCTTTCCATTGCAAAGGTGAGGTGTGAGAGGATGCAGTCAAGAATGAGGGTCATTAATTATTTTCTAAGTAAATAGAGACGGACGTGTATTTCCTTGATTAGCAACTCGAAAACAATTGGCATAGCAAGTTGTTTCCCCATGAAGGTTATGTAAGGTACCCTGCTCCAGTCTTCCCTGAAAGATGCAGGCTGCTCAGGAAGTCATGCAAAGGAGACTGAATTGTGAGAACAAGTACAGGCAGTTATGGATATTGTGGGTGGGAAAAGAGCTGGGAATATCCCATTTACTTGAGATGGGTTTGACGAGGTAATTGCAATTCCAGAAAATGCAATTCACAAAGGACTCCCACTTTTGTGTACTATTGGTATGAATGAGATTGTTCAATAGTATTGAACAATCATGCAATTGGGGCATATTGAGGGGAACCTTCTGGTGGATTGTGCCACCAAGCCTTCTCATGGCTTAGGTCAAAGTAGTTCAGAAGGAGGATTGATCTCCAATTCACCTTCCTGTTAAGTTAGTCACAACCAAACAACATGATTTCTATCTCAGATTGCTGGTGTAGCTGGCTAACATGAGATCACTACAAACTTCGGGAGTATTGGGACTCCAGATCTTTTGGAGTCCTACTCCCAGGAGCCTCAGACAGCATGATGAATGACATAGATTCCAGGAATGGAAGTCCAAAAACATCTGACCAGCCAAAGAGAGAAGTGACTCTCTTTCACATTCTTTCAGTTCAGAGCTTGGGTTACCTCAATAACATTGCTTGTTGCTAAAGAAGGAATTTGGCTAGTGAGCTTCATTTTGGATACTGAAAGACAACAAAAATCACTGCCCCAAAGCAATGTTTTAGAGCAGAGGCCCTCAAACTTTTTAAACAGAGGGCCAGGTCACAGTCCCTCAAACTTTTGGAGGGCCGAACTATAATTTGGAAAAAAAATGAATGAATTCCTATGCACACTGCACATATTGTATTTGTTGTGCAAAAATACTTTAACACAATACAATAATTAAAATTAAGAACAATTTTAACAGATATAAACTTATTAGTATTTCAATGGGAAGTGTGGGCCTGCTTTTGGCTGATGAGATGGGATTGTTGTTGTTGTGTGCTTTCAAATCATTTCAGACTTCGGTTGACCCAGAGCGGGGACCGGGTAAATGACCTGGAGGGCCATATCTGGCCCCCGGGCCTTAGTTTGAGGACCCCTGTTTTAGGAGATATTAGTGCATGTTACTTGTTATACTAGAAGATATTGCTACTAGCTTTTACTTTTTACCTAAAATACTGACAATGTCACTAGCTAAAATGTACAGATACTTAAAACATATTACTTCCAAGCTTTCATCTTGTGGATGAGCTTGCACATGTAAATACGTTCAGGTAGTTTCCTTCAAAGGCTGAACTTATGCAGATGATTCAGAGATGGCAATGTTTAGGAAACCATATGTTGGGGGTCTCATTGCTGTATATGCAAAGAAATGACACTGATGGGCACTCCCTGGCAGTATAGCAAGTCAGATGTCAAGTGAAGAACATGTTACTTCGTGAATTAAGATTGATTGTGGATGGGAAATTTGGAAATAGCTAGATAATTTCCTTGCAGACAACCAGACCCACATTTTCAAGCACTGTATTCAATCAATGGACTGTCCATTCTGTATCATCCAAGATAGTCTGTTATCTGCTAATATGAGATGTTTCATGAAAAATTTGTGTGTGTATGGGGGGGGGGGGATCCCATTTTGGTGGTAAACCAAATTTCCCTATGCAGCTTTTAGGTGATCATAGGTGCTATTGCATTCCTTCTTTCAAAGCCTGGCAATGAGATCTTTCCCTCCTCACTTTCCCTCCTTTCATCATCTGCATTTCTTGGGCTGGTGGAAATTTTATGACCTCCCCGCTTTATTTTTCAAAGACCGAATGCCCTGGAACAAAGTACAAAGTGCCGAGCCAGTCTCTGATGCCACCTGCCAGGAATTAGAAAGGTTCAAAAGACATTTAAAGACCATAATGAGCCACAGTATTCTCCAGTCCCCTTTCCTCCAGAGAGGCATATTTTAATGGTGATGTACAGTTACAAGAATAAGGAATCTGCTCCGCCAGCTGTTAGATTGTTCTGGTCACAACCAATTGAGGTGTTTTTGGTGTGTACCCTATTGAAATGAATAAGATCTGTGTTAGTAGCTTGTAAGAAGGTCCCTCTCTGAGTCAGAGCTGGTTCCCTTTACATGTTCATTCTTCTCTTAACATATAAAAGCTATTATGGAATGATTCCTACACTGACCACATTGTATATGACTTAATTAGAGCATTTAATGGTGTCAGAACAAAACCTATATTGGGCTATTTGCTGTTGGTAAATCAAATGATATAGGCATTGATCTATGAGTCCTAGGACTTCATCCCATGGGAGGGAGGGATTCTTAGCATGGCGCTTCATGTCACTTAGTCTCCAAAGGATCCAGAGAAGTTAATTACCTTCATCCCACTTATTTTCCTTCCCTTGTTTCTACAGAAATCATCTGGATGCTTTGCCATTCAACAGTATAAGCACCTCCCAGTTTCTCTCCACTTATTTTTTTTAAAGATGACTTTTCAGTTACTATACAGCAAAATAACATTGCTTCAGCATTGCAAACACTCGTTAATAAAAAGGAAATATAATTATTTACTGCTCTGTCAGCTGTCCTTAGAATAATGGAGAAGAGGACTTTAATCACTCACTGTCTTTCATGTTTAATTGCAGATTCTAAGCATCCTTGTAAAAATATGTCCTGGATGCCAGTGGATTTTGGGACTTCATGCACCATTGTGGTGGTATATAGACCAGATTTCTTCAAATCTCTTGCCAATATATCTTCGAATGAAACAATGTGAAGCATTGGAAACCTCCACAAGGTGTAATGTATCCTTTGAATAGATTGCAGGCCCACCCTACATCTCTTAGCAGTCTTTTTTCAAAACAGAATTGAACTTCAAACCATATCTATTCTAATTTTTCTTTTTTGCCATTTTTGATGTAGAAAAACGTTGTTGTTGTTCTTGTTATTTATCTCTTCCAAATGGGACTCAAAGTGGCTTACATAAAAGCATTAGTATACAATTTAAAATAAACCAATTTAGAAACAGGATTAAACATAAACAGTGTTAAAATTCCACAGTTAAAAATCAAACATATGTAATGCATATGCAAAGCTTTGAATGTGATTTTCCTGCTTCTTGGCAGGGGGTTGGACTGGATAGCCCATGAGGTCTCTTCCAACTCTATGATTCTATGATCCTATGAAAATCACAGCACCCCCTGAATTGATCTTTAAAACCTTCTTCTTTGAAAGCTTGTCTGAATAAAAGGGTTTCGCCTTTGAGAAATGTTGCCCTTTATATAAATGCTGTCCCTTAGATAAAATGGGAACAAACGTTTTTTTGTGGGGGAGAGAAGGAATTGGAATATTTTCAAACTGTGGAATGTGGGATCTATGGGTGTAGAATTCATGGATATACAGGGATTTACATTCAAATGGCATGTACATTACCTATTTGTTTCCTATAGGACCTTCAATCATAGAATCCTTTAGTTGGAAGAGACCTCATGGGCCATTCAGTCCAACCCCCTGCCAAGAAGCAGGAAAATCACATTCAAAGCAACCCCGACAGATGGCCGTCCAGCCTCTGTTTAAAAGCCTCCAAAGATGGAACCTCCACCACACAGTGAAACTCTCTTCCCCAGAAGTTCTTCCTAATGTTCAGGTGGAATCTCCTTTCCAATAGTTTGAAGCCACTGTTCCGCGTCCTAGTCTCCAGGGCAGCATAAAACAAGCTTGCTCCCTCCTCCCTATGACTTCCCTTCACGTATTTAAACACGGCCATTATGTTTCCTCTCATCCTTCTCTTCTTCAGGCTAAACATGCCCAGTTCTTTAAGCCACTCCTCATAAAGCTTGTTCTCCAGACCCCTGATCATTTTAGTCGCCCTCCTCTGGACACTTTCCAGCTTGTCAACATCTCCCTTCAATTGCGGTGCACAGAATTGGACACAGTGTGATTCCAGGTGTGGTCTGATCAAGGCAGAATAGAGGGGTAGCATGACTTTCCTGGCCCTAAACACTATACTCCTATTTATGCAGGCCAAAATCCCATTGGCTTTTTTTTGACATTGTTGGCTTATGTTTAACTTATTGTCCACAAGGACTCCAAGATCATTTTCACATGTACTATTATCGAGCCGGACATCCCCCATTCTGTATCTTTTCATTTCATTTTTTTCTGCCTAAGTGGAGTATCTTGCATTTGTCCCTGATGAACTTCATTTTGTTAGTTACTTTTTGGATTACAAACATCAAAACCATTCTGATGTTCCTGGGGATAGTGTGCAAAAAAGATAGTCTTCCCTCCAGAAGCGGATTTTAATATTTCAATAATATAAAACATGTATCACGGACGTTATGTTTCATTTCCTGCAACTCTTCGCTATTATAGCAATGGAAGCTTTTTGTGCAACCTCCATAGTGTTTACACAATATATAAGACTGGTGAGGTAGACTTATGTTGATAGGCAGGGACTAGTCCCAGGCCACCCAGCGAGTTTCACTGTGATTCAGTGGAAATTTCAGCATGAAGCTCTTCTTGCCAGAGTCAATGCTATCTCTCTAACTGTAATGTCTGCATTACATCTGTGTAGGAAAAAGACCACCCCATATTCTTGCACCTGCCCTTGGACCAAATGAAAAATTTCCACTGACCCTGAAGATGTAGTTTCAGGAGTAGGTGGATCATTAAATCTTACCCTCCCTGTAGGCTGCTGAATGCAGATGATCTGGTGTGGAGGTGGTTGAGTTTGTTAATGAAAATATACACATCTCAGGGCTGTGGGAAAGACAGCAGTTCAAGAGTGTGTCTTTGAGGAACAGTGCTTGTGATTCTAAACTTGCTCCTATATAAGAAAGTCTTGAGCACCCTGGGACTTTCCTTATATTACATGTACTTGCAACTGCATCTGAGACCTCCCACCTTGACTACTGGATCACTAGTTGTCATACTCTCCAGTATTTGTAGGCAGCTCTGCTGGAGAGAAAACTGTTGACTGTAATATATCCGCTGGGGTTAGGGGCTCAGGACCCTTGCAAAAAAATTGGGAAAACCATGAATTATGAAAACACACAATTTTTCCTGAGAGAATTCATTTCTAGGACCAGGCTGTGGCGCAGCTAGTGAGTAGCTGGCTGCATTAAATCACTACTGACCAATAGGTCACGCGTTTGAAGCCAGCCTGGGTCGGAGTAAGCTCCTGACCATTAATAGTCTAGCTTGCTATTGGGCTGTTGACGTATGCAGCCCGAAATACAGTTGCATCTGTCAAGTAGGAAATTTAGGTACCGCTTTATGTGGAGAGGCTAATTTAACTAATTTATGATGCCATAAAACCTTCCAGCAGTGTGCAGAACAATGAGGATGTACTCCATTAAAGGACCCGATGTCACAAGTGAATGGTGACAATGAGGATGTACTCCATTAAAGGACCCGATGTCACAAGTGGATGGTGAAGCGGCAGCTCCCCCTGTGGCCAGAATCGAGCATACCCTCATGTAGCCAGAAAAAGCTGGAATGTAAAATTGCCTCTGTGTCTGTCTATATGTGTTGTATGTCTAAATGGCTTTGAATGTCTGCTATGTATATGTGCACGGTAATCTGCCCTGAGTCCCCTGCAGGGTGCGAAAGGCGGAATATAAATACTGTAAGTAAGTAAGTAAATAAATAAATAGAAATCTCTAGGTCCTCTCATATAATTCTATGGTCAGCATTTTCACTTTGACCATGGACTCACACTGGAGGACTTACAAATGCCGAGAAAAAAATGTGCACTCTAGTAATCTCTACCTCTGTGATACAATTTAGCCATAGAGTCACTCTAAAGGATATAGAAAATTCTAGAGATGACATATTTATCAAATCTGCAAATAACCACATCCACAAATGTGAAATCTGCAAATGTGGAGGCCCAGCTGTACCACCATTCCAGTTCTGTAAGCCTCAGCTTGCTGAAATCAGTTTTGCTTCAGTGGCTTGCTGAATATTATTGCTATTGTTACTCTTGTTATTATCATTATACTTATCTTTGTATCTTGCCTTCCTCCCAAATTTGGAATTTTACAGTTTAAAAGAGCAATTGACTTAAAAATATATATACAAAAAGTGAGCATTAGCTCAAATATTTAGCTGAAAAGATATTTACAATTAAAAAGATTTAAAAGCTATTTAAACTTTTTGTTCTTTTAACTCCTTTATCTTACTGATGTGTTAGTGTAGGTGAAAGCACATGGAGGAGGGTATGTTAATACTCACTTTTTGTATGTTTTTAATTGTATTATTCTTATATATTCTGAGTCCCTTTTTTGGGGGTGAGTGGGATACCATTCCTGGATGCTGACCACGGGCATTGGATGGCTTAGTTGAATGCTTCCCTGGGATTTGGCTAGGAATATATATGTATGTGCCTTCAAGTTGTCTTTTGACTTATGGTAACCCCATGAATTTCGTAAGGTTTTCTCAGGCAAGGAATTCACTGACGTGGTTTTGTCACTTCTTTCCTCCAAAATATATCCTACAGCATTGGTATTTGTTGGCAGCCTCCTTTCTAAGTACTAATCAGGCAGGATCTGGTGCCTTTAAGCTACAGGTGTGTTTATATGTATCTTAAAATTTACTGTTGATTTATGGCACTCCCATGAATTTCACAAGGTTTTCTTCGGCAAGGAATAAGCAGAAATTATTTTGCCAGTTGCTTCTTCTGAAATAAAGTCTACAGTGCGTAACACAATTCCTTGAAAATGCAAAATGGGCATATCAGGGAGACATTTAAACTCAAGCTGTCCCTGAAACAAACTTTTCTCCACAAATAGAAATTGTGGGGTTAGAATATGGAGAATTAATCTATCATGTAATCCTCCCACCTGTAGCCTAAAGTGGAACTGCTTTCCCCCATTTCATCTGTTGTGTGCGTGAAACAGACTGCACAGATTACGGCATGTTTCATCAGAAACATTTTTTTCTAACCTGAAGCAATGAGCCGTATCTCTAAATAGTGTTAAGGTCCGAGAGGTACAAAAGGAACACCCTATAAGTGCCAGAAAACCTCCCATCAGGACTTCTCAATCTGCATCTTATTTTGGAAAAGCTGAAATAACTTTACTTTGAGGAACTTTACCTCTTGGTGATGAAAGCCACTCTTTTTATTTGAACAGCAGAGTCTCAATTGGTATCTTGAGGATCACTTTGTTCAACAGCAATCTATATGTTTAGTATCTTTTACACTATTTCAGGCTATTAACCTTGATTTACAGTCGTGCAAATGCTGACATGCGATTTTGTTTCTGAAACCGCTTGATGGTCTAAATTGCATGTTTGAGCTGTATCATTCCTGTGAAAGGTAGCAGATGTGGAGCTGTCTTCATTTCTCCTCCGAGGACTATAAGAGATGTCTGGTCACACCTCTAGTTTCCAGTGAGGTTATGGAATTGTCTAAGTGGGAGTTCTTTCCTCAACTTTGCAGAAAAAGGAGCCAACAAAATGTCGTTCTAGCTGTGATCCACTATGCAGATGTGGCTGAAAGAGATTATTTGGCCGGGAAATATCACTTCAGGTTAGAACTTCGGTGCTCCCAGACCATTCACATACAAAGTTTGTGCAAAACTGCTGCAACTAAAAGCAGCCAGTCTGATAGAAATTCAACAGGTGTATATTTCTCCAAGTGCGGGAGATACATGGATGAAAAAGTGTTCCATGTACTGTTAGTTTCAGAAAGTCTGGGAGGCAAAGAAGAAAAGCTGTGATCTCCACTCACCTTCTCAGTAAATGTTAAAAAAATTACTCGTATAGAGGACAACTTACAGGATAATTCGGCCACTATGACCAATGGCTGGTGGATTCTGAGAGCTGTAGTTCAAATATGTAATATAAATGTTTTAAATAAATAATAAATATATAACCTTTTAAAACTGAAATTCTGGACCAGAGAACACAGGCTATAATTATGTAATTTTTGGAGAGATTTTTTTTTTGTCCTGTCAGGAGCAACCGCTCCTGTTGTGAGAGAATTGGCCGTCTGCAAGGACGTTGCCCAGGGGACGCCCGGATGATTTTTTGATGTTTTTGTCATCCTTGTGGGAGGCTTCTCTCTTGTCCCTGCATGAGGAGCTGGAGCTGATAGAGGGAGCTCATCCGCCTCTCCCGGGATTCGAACCTGTGACCTGTCGGTCTTCAGTCCTGCCAGCACAGGGCTTTAACCCACTGCACCACCGGGGGCTCCGGGGAGATGTTGGAAGTGGGAGTTCTTCATGTCCAAGATACAGAGAGAAGTCACTGTTGGAGGTTCAGATCTGGCCTTGGTAATGCCACAAATCTACCATAGAAACCTCAAGAAACTGGGTGTCACTAACATTGGAGCTCTGAGGCAAAAAGGGAGAGATATTTCCTCTATATGGGAGCTGGGAGATTGGGGAATCCATTGTATCCAAAGTTTTTCCATTTTCCTCTTATGACCTTGAAGTATGGGAGAAAGCTTGCAATAGGTACAAAAATTATCCAGACAATTGAGAGCTGTGTGTGATGGGGTTGCCATTTAAAATAAAACTCCTCCCTTCCTTATATTTTGCTATGTATGACTACCACTCTCGGTAGAGCTTGGGTGTTGTGGATCTTCCAATATTTGTCCTTACACTCATCTTTGTTGGTGTTATTTTTAGATGGTTATGGTTCATTGAGCTTCACCAGACTTCTTTGCCAAACTAATGGTAGAGTCATGATTTTTATTGATTTCATATCAAAGGCATTGCATAAATAAAAATGTTTTGGGTTGGAAAGATTACTGTTTACAAGAAATGTTGCCCAGGGGACGCTTGACTGTATTTACTCTGTCTTCGAGGAGGCTCTTTCTGTATCCCCCTAGAATCGTGGTGCAAAAGTCATTAAGAAGAAGGACAAAGGATACCAGAAGGCATTTTAATTTGGCTAGAGTTCTGAGCTGTAGCACATTCAGTGTAATGGACCATGCAGCCCTGTGTCTGATTTAAAAGACAAAATAAGAAAGATTAATCAGCTCCCTAGATGTCTCCAAAAGGCCCAAAGCAAATGAACATTTGAGAAATAACTGGGAAACAGCGGTTCCCCTAAAAGCTGGGGCTAATGAAAATATGTGGCTTTCAAAGAAGGCATTTGTGATCACGACTGAACAAAGAACGCAGCTCACAACATGTGGTCTGTCTGTTGTGGTCTGGCATATTTTCTGTGGTCTAGCTCCCTCTCCCCCTGCCCAAGCCATTTAAATACTGCACCTGCTGAGCAGGAAATAAGCCTACGGGTGAAGAAGTGCCCTGTGTTGACTATGGCTTCATTTTCTCTTCTCTCCTTGTTTTCATCTGTTTATCTGGGGTTTAAAAAAATACTTATTCTAAAAGCCTTCTGCATATCAGTAACATTGAAGACTATCTGGCAATCCCTCATCAGATGTCTGAGAGTCCTTCCACACAGCCCTGTATCACAGAATATAAAGGCAGAAAATCCCACATTATCTGAGTGTAGACTCAGATAACCCAGTTCAAACCCAGCTACAGCAATTCTTAGATGAAACTGCGGGTTTGGACCCCTTTCAATCAGGCTTTCGTTCAGGTCATGGGACAGAGACTGTCTTGGTAGCTATTACTGACGAAATTTGTCATCAGTTAGACCGAGGCGGATCAGCGCTATTGGTACTCTTGGACCTCACAGCTGCATTCGACACCGTGGACCATGACTTGCTGATTCATCGATTGGCTATGTCTGGTGAACGAGGTTTAGCCCTGAAATGGTTCAGTTCGTTCCTCCGGGACCGGAGACAGAGGGTGGAGTGGTTAGGCCAAAGCTCTGAGAGCTCCTGCCTTTGCTGTGGAGTTCCCCAGGGTGCTATCCTCTTGCCCCTGTTATTTAACATCTACATCCGGCCACTTGCTGGACTGATGCGGAGCTTTGGCATAGAGTGCTACCAGTGTGCAGATGATATCCAGCTACTCTTGCGTCTTGAACCTGGGACAACCGTGATTCCTGAGAACTTTAGGCTGTGTTTGGAAGCAGTGATGAGTTGGCTGCGAGTGAGCAGACTAAAAGTGAATCCTGCTAAAACTGAGATCCTCTGGCCTGGCCAGCCACCAGAATTAATCCAGTCTCTGCCTGATTTCGATGGGGAAGCTCTGGTTCCATCTGCCACTGTTAAAAGCCTTGGGGTTGTGTTGGACTCATCGCTGACAATGGAGGCCCAGATAACTGTCATAAGTAAGCAGGCCTTTTTTCATCTTCGCCAGGCAAGGAAATTGGCATCCTACCTTTCGGTAGAAGCATTGGCAACAGTAATCCACGCAACAGTCACCACGAGGTTAGACTATTGCAACGCCTTATATGCCAGCCTTCCGAAGTCAACAACCCAGAAGATTCGGATGGTCCAAAATGCAGCGGCCAGGCTGCTAGCGGGATCATCTATATTACACCAATTCTGCAACAACTGCATTGGCTACCAATAGAACATCGGATCTCTTACAAGATACTGATCCTGACATTTAGAGCTCAGAATGGCCAAGGACCTTTATATCTTAGGGACCGCCTCATTCCTTTTCTCCATCAGTGGTCACCTTGATCCACCCAGGAAAATCTCCTATACATACCGGGCCCTAGGGAGGTACACCTGGAAGCTACAAGGCGTAGAGCTTTTTCGACCTATGCTCCAATTCTGCGGAACTCATTGTCTCCATACATTAGAGCAATGTTGGAGTTGCGACCTTTTGTAAAGGCACTCAAGACTTGGCTGTTTACTTGTGCATTTAAGTAATCAGATCTAATTTTCCAAATAGTCACTGTTGAATGTTTTTATATTGTGTAAATGCTATTTTAGACTGTAAGTCGCTCGGAGCACCTTGGTGGAGAGCGACTAATTAAGAAATGAAGTGAAGTGAAGTGAAGTGAAAGCAGATAATGTGGGATTTTCTGCCTTGATATTCTGGGATATAGGGCTGTGTGGAAGAGCCCTTAGAAAACTCTGCCATCTATATAAACAGTTATAACAGCCATGTATTACAGTGAGCACTTGATGTCTGTTGGAATTTGGTTCCAGGACTCACTGTGGATGCTTAAGTCCCATTTTATACGGTGGCACAGTAAAACAATGTCTCTTATTTAAAATGGCCAAATCAAGGTTTATTTGGGGGAGAAGGATGTTAAGAACTCATTTAGTTATCTCAAGATTGGACTACTGTAATGCACTCTATGTAGGACTGCCCTTGAAGATGGTTCGGAAACTACAGCTGGTGCAAAGGTCAGTGGTCAGATTGTTAACTGGAGCAAGTTACAGGGAGCGGTCAACCCCCCTGTTCAAACAACTCCACAGGCGGCCGATAAGTTTCTGGTCCCAATTCCAGGTGCAGGTTATTACCTACAAAGCTCAAAATGGTTCAGGACCTGCCTGTCTTCATGACCGCATCCTCCCCTATGAGCCCACATGGTCCTTAAGATCTTCTGGAGATG
Source organism: Anolis sagrei (assembly GCF_037176765.1). Classification (NCBI taxonomy): domain Eukaryota; kingdom Metazoa; phylum Chordata; class Lepidosauria; order Squamata; family Anolidae; genus Anolis; species Anolis sagrei. The sequence goes on from NC_090025.1 coordinate 169,902,764, forward strand.
CTCTTCTCTTGCTCCCACCCCCATCTCAGGTGGGGGATGAGAGAAAGGGCATTCTCCGTGATGGCCCCTTGTCTCTGGAACTCCCTCCCCAGGGAGATTAGGCTGGCACCCTCCCTATCCACATTCCATAAGGAACTAAAGACATGGATGTTTCATTGTGCATTCGACTGACGACTCCTTTGACAGATGATCTCTAACCATGACCTGAATTCAAGTTCCTATAATTGATTACTACACTTTTAAGTTAAGCTGAAATTATCCTGTTTAACTGCTCTATTCCTATGCTACTATACGCTCTATCCACCTTATTGACCAACCTATCCTTTAACTCATTTTGAAAATTGGCCCCTCCCCCCAAAAATGAGACTAGAGGTATCTCTGTGGTTGCTTATGATGCTTATTATTGTTTATGCTGTTTTTATGCTATTTTAATATGTTATTGTTCTGTTTTCAATTGTGTGTTGCCTTGGCCTTGGCCCCATGCAAGCCGCCACGAGTCCCCTCGGGGGGAGATAGAGGCGGGGTAGAAAAATAAAGTTCTCTTAGGGCCCTTCCACACAGCCCTATATCCCAGAATATCAAGGCAGAAAATCCTACATTATCTGCTTTGAACTGGAATACATGGTAGTGTGGACTCAGATAACCCAGTTCAAAGCAGATATTGTGGGATATTCTGTCTTGATATTCTGGAATATAGGGCTTTGTGGAAGGACTCCTAGAGAGCTCTAGTGCTTCAACAAACTACAAACCCCAAGATTTTTTGGGATGTTTCTAAGGCAGATAAAACAGTCCCTAACTTGCAAATCCCAGGATTACATGGCACACTCCGATGACAGCTAATTTGGAGTATAGCTCTATAATTATGTGGTGTGAAAGGATAATTAAAATCAGAGCGCTGAACTCAATTTGCTGTTAAAGCCGCAGGAGCATGATGAATAAAAGATGGAAACTTGGAGCCAGGAGTAAGTGAGTCTTATTAAATTCCATGAGATTTACTTTTGAAAAATTGCTTTTTTGTATGAGGGGAGAAAGCCAACTGAATTGAGTTATTTGTGAGTAAATAGGCATAGGAGCAGGAAGCATATGTCTTTGAAATGTTTCTCCCCTTACTAATCAAAACACATCAGGGATTCAGAAGAATGAATTCTGCATGAAGCTCATCTGAAGGATCTGAAATGTCTCCATGTAGAAGAATAGCCCTTGAATACGTGTGCTGCATTTTCAGTGAAGCTTCAATATACAGGAGGAACTGTTTAGAGATCCTTTCTATGACCTGAAAATTTTTTGATATTTAATGACAGGGTATGTAGCTATCATGCATTGGCAGAACATATATGTGGTAAGCGCTATGTAATCACCAAGCAAACTGATCATTATTTTAGTTTTACAAACCAGGACGCGTGTTAAATGATATTTTGGGAACCACCGAATATAATTACCAAGCTGTTTAACTTTGCTGGAACACATAATTACTATGCAATTGCACCAGGACTGTGTAGTTACTAACTATGGCCCAGCCTCTCCTTTTGGCTGGTAAATGGAGCATTTGTCCCTAAAAGAGTTCTTGGTGTTGTTAGGTAACATGCAAATACTTCTATTTGATTAGCCATTTTGTTTATTTTTCTTGGTGCAAAATAACCAATGTTCACTGAAATACCAGTTTAGAAGGCTCTGTATGTTCTGCCAGAAAGCTCCAGACCAAATTTAGCCAAGACCTGGCTCATACTAGTTGATTAAAACTGAATTTTAAATTGTCTAATTGGCTATATTAAAATTGCTAGTTTGTGGACTAGCTCACAAGTTAAACAAGAAATCATAAATGTGGAAATTTATCTGTGAAATCTCACCAGAGTCATCCTGGAACTCTTTGCTCCTTTCAGAATTGGATATTTTACCTTGGATTTTACTTATTAAGAATATTTTTGTTCATGTTTCATGAGCTCCAGAGGGTTCTAAAACAATTGCAATTGATTTACAATTGTGAAACATTTATTTTTGACAGATGTACTTGATAGGATTACAGCAAGTGTGCTTGTTACCTGGCTCCCTGACAAGCACCTGCTGAAATCCCTCTTCTATACAACCATTAAAGGTACAGGAGAGCTTTCCCTGGTTTTCAGTTAGGCAGCCCTAGTCGAGAAGTGAACAAAATCTCAAGCAGCAAATAGATGTAAGTGTGGTATTGAGATTTTAAAATATATACACAAGAGGGAAAATGGCAACCGCTACATTAGTTTACCTTTGGGGAAAACAGCATGTCTTGAGAAGAGAACAGCTACACGCACAAACAAACAGTCAATTACTAAGTGATGGAATTGGACGTAGTTGTCAGAATAATAGATAAACCGACCAGTCGCATTAAGGCTAACAGGTCAGGAATTCAGTATAACCATTTCTGTAAAATGTAGCCTGTTGGTCATATGAAGCTCCACAGGGCACAAAATATGTTTAAAAACCATTTTACCAACAGGAAAATCTACAAAAGTCCTGTTTATTTTTAAATGTGGGGCAGAAATTACCCTGCTCTCAGTCCCACCTTAGTCGCAAGCGCGGTTGGCGGGGATGAGAGACAGGGCCTTCTCAGTGGTGGCTCCTTGGCTTTGGAACTCCCCAATGAGATTAGATCAGCACCCTCCCTCCTGGCCTTTAGAAAGAGGACAAATACATGGTTGTGGGATCAAGCCTTTGGCTAATCAATAATGCAGTACAAAGAATAATTAAGGAATGACAATTTGGAATGGCTATGGTATACAATTTCTGGAACATGGGATTTTAATGTTTATACTAGGATGATTTTATGTTTGTCTGAATGTTTAAATTTTATCTATGTCTTATGTTTAATTTTTTTTGATTAATTTTAATTATTTTCAATTACTTATGATTTCTTTATGTACTGTATGTTGGCATTGAATTTTTGTCATTAGTATGTTGTAAACCTCCGTGAGTCCCCCCAGGGGTGAGAAAGACAATAACAATACAATACAATAACACACACGCACACAGAGAGTGAATATTTTTATTTCAGTCAATGACCAGTATTAATACTCATATATAACTCGAACTCATGCATAAGTTGAGAGCTGGGTTTGGGGACAAAATTCTGGATTTTGATTTGATGTCTGGATAAGTTGAGAGTCATTCCGTGGAGAGGGGAATGCGCTAATGCCACCTTAGGAGACAAGCCAGTCCCTGGCTTATGTTGCCACCACGTTTTTTGCACCCAGGCATTCAATAAAGCCCAGAAGATGCACCACAGTGGAGAAAGTAGAAAAGGTTAGTGCTTCTTTTAAGTTATCCCAGGACAGACTAAGCACTTGCCCTTTACGGCTTTACTCAGAGAAGGGGAAGTTTAATTTGCTAAGCTACAGGACTCACATTGATCCATGAATAAGTTGACCCAGTTTGTGTGGGGTTAGTTTTTTTAAACTAAATATTCTAGACTTACAAATGTGCATGTACTGTAGTTTCCCCCTCTTGTATTCATCTTGCTGAATAGTTTGGATGATGGCAGGAGTTGGACTATTTATTAATGTGCATGTCGTTTTTCTTCAAGGAGCTTCAAGACATTTTACCTTATCATAACCTGTGAGGTAAGTCAGACTGTACAAGCAAAGATGAACTAAAAGAGAAGACTCTTGAGGACATGTAGTGGGGTTCATGGCTAATAAAGAAATTGTTTGAGTGTCCCAATATTCTAGTTGTTGTTTTTAAAAATCCTACACTTTTCATTTCTGTAGACATTGGCCTTTTCTAATCAAAACTAAGTGGGGAGACAGTTGTGAAGTGTGACTCCGAGGTGTTGCTAGAAGGAGTGCCCAGTTTGGGGAACTGTTCTCTATGCATGTGTGCAATATTCACAAAACAGCTCAGCCTGCCAAGACTGCCTTGTTTCTTACAGAGTGTGTTTGACAGGCTTGCCGTCAGCAGGTCTAAGCTTAATCAAAGCAGCAAAAGGCACACAATGCTATGCAAAGTCTGACATGTGGCACAGAGAGGGTCTACGTGCTAACTTTGTATCCTCAGAAAGGCCAAGATGCCAGTCATATGGTCTCACTGTGTGCAAGGGCCTGTCTGTTCGTCTCATACAAAGGCTTTATGTAAGAGACTGATATGGTTTACCAAAAGAAATGTAAGCAGACATGGCCTTACATTGTCTTCAGATAATGCCAGCTATTTACCAGGGACAAAATGGCTCTTGCTTTCTTAACCTTTATAAGTTTTGTGGGAGATGCCTGCCATGAATGAAGGAACAGCTCCCTGGACACTGGCCATGCTGGCTGGGGGACTCCGCAAGCTGTATTCCATGCACATAACTGTTGTTTACATTGGGTAAATCTTTACCATGTAGGCTAGTCACACACTTGGTATTGTTCTAGGCACTTTCTTGCCTTTGAAATATAATTTAGAGTCATATTCAAGAATTTTTGTTGTTATTGTGTGCTTTCAGGTCATTTCTCAGTTATGGCAACCCTAAAGTGAACTTATTGTTGAGACATGTAAGGAATCAGTGAGTGTGTGTGTGCCAACTGTAAAATAAGATGCATGGAACTGCAAATAAGATGCATGGTCGGGCTATGCCCGGGGAGCAGGCTGAGCCTGTGACTTTTGTATACTGTTACATTTTTTTGTGCTTGGAGCAGCAGCAGCAGAGAGAGACAAAGTTTGAAGTATGCTCTCACTTCATGAGCTGCTGAAAGAGTTTATCTACATGGACAAAGAAAGACAATTTTTAGTCTCTCATAAAAGGACTATATGAGTTGGTGCAACTGATCACATTGTACATATGTTGTTCTGAACTACGAAGAATAAACTACTTGTTATTTATTGTTAATCTGTGTGGCATATTTTCTTTCTCTGGCAAGGCAGTGTGTGGACTGATCAAACATGAACTACACGTGGTTTATTTTTCTTACATGATTTTCTTTCGAAGATTTTTTTTATATTGAGTTTGTCACTGGTTACTCTGAAACTAAGAGACTGTGACTTTCCCATGGATTTCCATGGCTAAGTAGATATTTGAACCTTGGTCTCCTGGAGCCATAGTCCAGTGTTCAAACCCTTACACCAAACTAGCTCTTTGAATGCAAGAGTATTAAGGAATACAAAATGTGTGTAATTAAGAACCAGGGCCCAACAAAAACCACCCTCAAAATGGCAGGCTGTTTGCATTATTTGTGCACATCGATCAGTTAGAAGAAAAGTGCTTTCTCTATAGCTGTCCTTCTTAGAAGGGTAGATGCACAACAAGAACATTCAGCCTACTGGAGACATTGACACTTGGCAATTTCATTTTTCAGGCACTATGGTACTGTTTGCTTCCTGGATTTGTTTTTTGTGGGTTCAAATTCCCTGAGCTGACATTGGGTTTTGAGCTCAAATGGGACGCTCTCCACAGAAAACAACATCCTTGCCATGTTTTCCACCAGAAATCATCAGACTCTGCAGGGCACCGCCTTTTCCAAAAGCAATTTTGCTTGAGACCTTGCCGACAATTGGCTCTGTTTTGCTTACCATAATAAACTCATTAGGAAAACGTGGGTTGGATTCTGGAGTCAAGCTTTCGCCAGTTTGAGGTTTCTGAAGGTATGTTTCACACCACTGTACTATTATTAACTGCTTATTTGCAAAGGATGAAAAATTTGACGCCCAGTTTATTCTGTGCCTGAGGGATCCATTAAAAAGAATACTTTTCCTATTTGCAATAATCAGGGAGAACAAGGCGCCAGGGCCTTACCTGCCAAATGCAGAAAAGGACCTTTGCGTAACTTTTCCCTCTCTGTACCAGTTTGGTTGTCAGGTGGGGGAGAGGTTTGTGTCCTTTCTGCTATTTCCCAGAAATAACCCACAAATGGCAAGTGGCACCCCAATTCTTTAGTCCCTTTCACACGGCTGAATAAAATCCCACATTATCTGCTTTGAACAGGGATATGTGGCAGTGTGGATTCAGATAACCCAGTTCAAAGTGGATATTGTGGGATTTTCTGCCTTAATATTCTGGGATATAGGGCTGTGTGGAAAGGCCCCAATTACCACTTTCAAAGGCATAAAGTGACAAAAGAAATTGGGTGTGGGAGTTCCCACTTCATCATTAAGCTTGCACAATTTAGAGTACAGTATAAGAAATCCAGAGTGCTAGATATAACACAAGGAAAACAGAAATGAGGGTAAAAACCTGAGAATAAAGTAAGTGACACTTGCTTATTCCCAGAGTAGCCACTAATTATAAGGTGTTATGAATGGGCAAAAGGAAATGCTATTAGATTTCTTCAATGACCACTGACCAGTTTCTAGGCAGAATTCAAAGTGCTGGTTATGACCCATAATGCCTTATATAGCTTCGATCCAAACATCAGGAAACCATATTTCACTATAATCCCACCTGAGTCAGGAAGGGCTTTCTTTTGGCTGTGGTCTTGCCACTGCCGCAGACATGGTTGGTGAAGATTCAGGTGATGGCTGTCTTGGTGGCTGCTCTTGCTTTGTCTTGGCAAGTCAGGTAGACAAATGTCAGCATGGCGGTGGGTCTGTAGGTGACTGTGGAGCCCTATTCTTGATCTGCATCTTCTCCCTCAGTAAGGGCATTGGTTTCCAGGTAGAAGGTGGTCCCGGTCAGGGCTGGCTTGACACACTCTCCTCTTGGCACGTTTCTCTCTTTCGCCCTCCATTCGTGCCTCTTCAAATTCTACAGCACTACTGGTCACAGCTGACCTCCAGCTGCAGTGCTCAAGAGCCAGGGCTTCCCAGTTCTCAGTGTCTATGCCAGAGTTAATCTTCCATATTTCAATAAGTAAGCAAGTTATTGGAGACCCCGGTGGCGCAGTGGGTTAAACCGTTGAGTTGCTAAACTTGCTGACCGAAAGGTTGCCAGATCGAATTCGGAGAGCGGGGTGAGCTCCCGCTGTCAGCCCCAGCTTCTGCCAACCTTGCAGTTCAAAAACATGCAAATGTTAGATCAATAGAAACTGCTCTGGCAGGAAGGTAACATGTAGTCATGCCAGCCACATGACCTTGGAGGTGTCTATGTACAACACTAGCTCTTTGGCTTAGAAATGGAGATGAGCATCAAGCCCCAGATTCGGACACAAAGGGGTCAGGGGAAAACCTTTACCTTTACCCTTAAGCGAGTTATAGAAAAGTTTTTGTACTAAACTTTTAAAAATTTAATTCATTGGTTGGTGAATCAATTAATCAGTGAATTAAATATAAATAAGTTTTAAAATTAAGTAGTTGGCACAGCTCTATAAACAAGGGAAAGGAATAATACTAAGAAAAACAGCAAGAGGAGGTTTAGGCAAAAACATTCAGTCCAGATTTCTAGCAAGACTCTTTTGTGTTCCATTATTGGGACAAATACAAACATAAGGAAGCCATCTCCAGATAAAATATCTACCAAAATTGCAGATTAAGAGAAACTAGATAAAATATTGGAGGATCTCCTCAGCTGTGGTTTGCCCCTTTTTGGATGGGATTCTGGCTTTAACTATAGCTTAGCAAATGGGGAAGGGTATAATAAGGCCTATGAGTGAAGGTTAATATGTATGAGGGTTGAATGGAAAGTAATGCCTCCACCTTTGTTACTTGGGTTTGGATGGGAATATTTTAATAAATCAAACACAAAAATAATATTTAGAATGTGCTCTTTAAGTACCACTATTCACTTTTCAACATAATCACCAGACAATTGGATACATTTCTGCCAACAATGAACAAGTTTTCTGAAGCCATCACAGAAGACATCGACACTCTGTTTCCGCAGCCAGTGTCTCACAGTTCTCTCAACATCTTCATCAGAAGCATAATGATGTCCCCACAGATCTTCTTACATTATCAGGAACAGATGGAAGTCAGACAGTGCTAAATCTGGACTGTATGGAGGATGTTGTATGATGGTGAGATCCAGTCTCTGAAGTTTCAATCCTGTGCACTTTCATTTCAGGTGTCAGCATCCTGGGTACCCATCGTGCACAGATCTTCCGACAGCCAAGCAAAGCAATAATGTGACCCACACATTCTTGTGAAATGCTGATTATGCTTGAAATTTCTCTCTGAGTGATACAATGATCGTCTTGAATCAATCTGTCAACCTTTTGCTTGTGAAACTAGTTGTTTACTGTCACAGGACATCGAACTCTGTCACGTAAGTCAGATGGTCCCACCTCAACATCTTTAAACTTTCTCACCTAATGACACACAGTACTCACATAAATACAATAACCATAAACATCTTGCATTCTCTGATGAAGCTCCTTTGGGGTGACACCTTCTGCTGTCTAGAATTCAATGACTGCACATTGCTTAAGTCGCATTGACCGACCATCTGTGCAGGGTTCCATACTTCACACTTTAACAACACAACCGTTCAATGCTAAGGCTTCCTGCCAAAATGTAACTGTAGATGAGAGTCTACTGAACAAGCCAGTACCTGCTATATACCAGTACTGTCATCAGTTGAGGAGTTACGAAGGTGGAGGCATTACTTTTCATTCAACCCGCGTATTATCATTCAACTTAATATCAGCCTTCTAAACTACAAAATCAGACTCTAACTTTGGAAATCTGAAACTCATCAATAGTTTACTCCTTGTAAGATTTCTTATTTTGCCGTTGGTCTTTATTACAGCCAGACCCTTCTCATGCCTCTAGTCTTTGCTTTGAAATCCCATTGAAGATTTTCATGGGTAATTTCATTCCTACAGCTATTTAAAAATATTTTCCAGGGGTATTTAATGCTTCTTACTCTGTTTTTAGCTTGTTTTCATGCACATAGGTTTGGGGCTGTTCCCTTCTATGTTATTATTCCTTTATATGTATCATCATAATTGCTTGATTTCTTGCTGCTATTTTTAAAAGCAATTGCATTTAGGCTAAAACGATGTTTAAAAGCACAGCGACAGCAGCAGCAGCAGGCTAATCAGACCCCGAGACATTATTTAATCATCTAAATGTGTTCTCGAATGAAGTAGAATTTCTTTGATATCTGAGCCGCTTAACGCAGCCCATATTGGCAATACTACTTGGTGCCGTTCACTTCTAATGCCACCTGTCTCCATCAAAACCAAGACTGCATTGAATTAAGTCTTGCCAGAATGTAATGCAAACAAATAGCAGAAGCAGAATGAACAAAGAAAATGACATCTGGCCTCCTGGGCTTCTCCTTCTAATCTACAGGAAAGCTTCCAGCTAGAGACCTCAATTATTTGCTTTATTCAGCCCTTCTGCATTCTGTTTTCATTACAGCTAGGAATAATGATTTAAGGAAACTGTAATCTAAGTATATATTGAAGACACACGATGTAGCAAACACGTTGAAGCTAAACAGATTTGGTTCTAGTCAATACAAAGAAACCTATGTGTATTATCCTGGAGTTTCACCATGGAAGAAAAAGAACTATAAATTTGATGACTATGAATAATAGCAGCAATAGCAAAAGTAGTAATCTTGCTGAATAATAAGGATGGCATTTAGCCAGCTTAGAAACTGTGGCAGCAGCGCTTTCTTTGGCTCCTAGTAAACAGATATTTACCTCATCTACAATTAATTATTCATTTGTCATGGCGAATATTGTTTTTGGTGTGCGTCTTAGGTTATTTCCAACTTTGGGCAACCCTAAGGACATTTCCTAGAAAGATTTGTTCAGAGGGGGTTTGCCATTGCCTTCTTCTTCTGAGGTTTCAAAGCATGTTGCTTGCCCGTGGTCACCCACTGAGTTTCCATGACCAATTCAAACTCTGGTCTATAAAGTCATAGGCCAACATTCAAACTCTAGATCACAGTGGCTCCATTGTGAATATGTATGCACACAAAGCAGGAGGGAGAGTGGGAGGCATCATGACTAAAAGCCCTCCTTATTTTAATGCAGCAGCCAAGAGACTCACATATTCAAGAATATTCAATGTACCTGAAGCAGAGTTAGGCTACTAGTCCAATGGCTTTAATAGATATGGCACATTATTACTTAAGTTGGCACATAATATGACTATATCTGCAGGATTGACACCTGCATTTTCATGTATCCACATCTGAAAAAATGTATTCTCTCTATGCATTTTCTAGATCCTCCAGCACAACTCTATGGTATACTTGGTTCAGAAGTTATTCATTTCAATTTGGTTCACAGTTACCAATTTGCACAGTTTTGCAAATTCATTCACACTTTCCGAGAATGTATCCCTTGTGGAAAAAGGGGTCATGCTGTATTTTTTTTTTGTTTAATAGCTGGTACCCCACTGCAGCAAAGGAGTGAGGTTGATCCTTTGCTCCCAGTCTAAGGCAGTTCCCCATGCACTGGTTATTTATTTAAAGCAGCATCAGCATGTACTTGACACTAATGCAGGCATGGGCATACTTTCTAACTTGGGGGCCACATGGCAGGCCAGAGTGGGGTGGGTGGGCTGGGATGGAGGGGTTCTTCCCAAGGCCCTTCCTTATCCTTTCCTCCCCTTCCTCTTCTCTTTCGGAGGCAGAAAGTGAAGGAAAGACAGGAACATTTGGCTCCCAAAAGGGTTGGCCTTGGTCAGGATGAGATAATGGACTGGAGAGAAAAAGGATTCTATATCAGGAGTAGGCAGTGAGACCATGTATTGCCTACTCCTGATATAGAATCCTGAAATCCCAGAACTGGAAGAGACCCCCAAGGGCCATCCTGTCAAGGTCCATCCAGTCCAAACCCCTGCCATGCAGGAAGATGCCATCAAAGCACTCCAGATAGGCAGCATCTGTGGAAAAGCCTTTAGAGAGGGAGACATTACCCCACTCCAAGGCAGTCTATGCCACTCCCCAGGAAGTTCTTTCTAATCTTTTCAGTTGAATCTCTTTCCCTGCCATTTGAAACCATTGCTTCCTTGTGTCCTGGTCTCTAGAGCAGCAGAAAATCAGTTTTCCCCTTCCTCCTCAATGGGGCACCCTTTTAAATCTTGAAACATGATTCCCTCTCAACTGTCTCTTCTCCCCCAGGAGGAAGGAAAAAGAGAAGGAAGGAAAGGAGGGAGGGAAGAAGAGGGAGGAAAGAGAGAAAGAAAGAAGGAAAGACAAAATGGAAGGAAGGAGAAAGAGGGAGAGGGAGGGAGGGAAGGAAGGAAGAATGGACAAAAGGGTGGAAGGGAATGGACATAGGAAGAAAGAGGGAGGAAAGGGAGGGAGGAAAGAGAGAAGGAAGAAAAGACAAAAAGGAAGGAAGGAAGGAGAGAGAAAGAGAGGTAAGGAAAGAGGGAAGGAAGGAAGAAAGGGTGGAAGGGAAAGAAGGAGGGAAGAAGAAAGAAAGAGGGAGGTAAGGAAGGAAGGAAGGGAAAGATGGAAAGAGGAAGGAAAGAGAGAAGGATGGAAGGATATGATGGTGTGTGAGAGAGAAAGGCTTGACAAAAGAGCCCAAGGGACTGCATCCGGCCCCTGAGCCTGAGTTTGCCCATATCTGCACTAACACTATGAATAACACCATAGACCTTATCTGTCCCTGACTAGCAACCACTCCATCAGATCTTTTTCTTTTAAAACTGGAGAAATGCAGGTTGTACCACTGCACTTCATGTGCTTTCCCAAGCAATAGTTCACAGCCATACAGACCTTGCCTAAATATATTTTCTGAGATGATAGGTGTGTCATAGTTCCTTTCACAGCACAGATTTAAAGACATTTTTAGGAACCCACTTCTGTGAGATGAAGTTCACCAGAATCAATACTTCATGGCTAAATTTAGCTCCATTTTTTCTGGCTTTAGTCAACGTTAGCACAAACAGCTCATACATGTCAGTATAAAATCTAAGTACTGCATTAGGATGATATGTGTAGGTGGTAAAACCTTTTCAGAAAGAACCTAATCCCCTGAATGCAACTGGATGCTAATTGGCAAGGGAAACAATTCAGAGAAAGCCTGTGTAATTCCTCCCCAACTGGCAAAACGATTAGCTAGGAAAATGATCACTCAGGGGTATCACTTATAAGAGTGGTCACTTTAAAGATTAGTTACTGGTGGCTAATGACATTCTGATAAAAAAATAATATTTGTAAGTTTCTTATTCAGACAGGCTCCCAAAAGCCAAAGACTACACAGGTAATTTTGAATCACACTGAAAACCATCTTCTCCCCTTGCTTGCACGAACAATAACATAGGTACTCTCTGCCCTGAATCTTTGACTTGAGTGAGATGAAACTTGAATTTTTCAAACAACAAAAAATACTGAGATGCATCTCTTTCCCAACCACCAAAAAAAAGCTATTTTGTGGAATTTAATCTAAACACTCTCCATCTATTTTGTGTGTATGTGGAGCCCGGCATTCCTGCCCTCTCATCCCAAATGCCATAGAATGATACTAGGTCCAGAAAATGATGAGAAGTACAAATCAGGACCTATGTTACCAACATAGTTGATGTGACTTATACTGATAACAAGCTCCATTCATGAGAAATGTTTGGAGAATTTCTCTCCTTGAAGAGATTAGGTGAAATATTTGCTCTGAATTGTGCAAATAAAACAGAGAGTTTCAACCATTACTTCTATTTTGGACTGTTACACTTCAGATTGCAGGTGCAGGTTGACATGATATACTTTCCCCCCTCAGCCAGTGTAGACTATATTGGGATAAATTTATTTATTTATTTATTTACTTACTTACTTTATTTGTATACCGCTCTTCTCAGCCCTTAGGCGACTCAGAGCGGTTTATAACAGTTTAGATATACAGAATACAAAATCATTATGCATTTAAAAACAATTACTAGTATTATATTGCATTACATTACAATATTATAAATTGATAGGAAGTTTGACATGGAATAAAGCAATTTCCACTTTTTCTCTTTTGTCACCTAGATTAATTATTACTATAGATTAGATTCCCCAAAACTGCATCATATCATCCAAGAAGGCTGAGGAGCATGGACTCTTTTTACAATAGGAACTAGGGTTGTGTGTGGATCCTTTTTCCTTCCGCACCTGCAGCACCTCCGGCACCTTCGGGAGCATGGGAAGGGCCCCCTTGGCACGAAAACCTGCTTGACATGAAAGCAAGCAGGAACTGTTCACTGGCTCCCCCTCAGCTTTGGTGAGCATTTGGGGTTCCATGCCTCCTTGCATTGGAAAGAGAGAATGCATGTGTGGCTTGCAGGCTCAGCATGTGCACCTACCTGCAGCCAAGTGCCTCCTCTAGAGTAAGAAAGGCAGAACCTGCCTCCTTGCCTTTTAAAGAGAGAGTGCATGTGTGGCGTGCAGGACCAGTTCTGGCACCTGCCGGCAGCCGAATGCCTCCTCTAGAGTAAGAAAGGCAGAACCTGCCTCCTTGCCTTTTAAAGAGAGAGTGCACGTGTGGTGTGCAGGACCAGTTCTGGCACCTGCCGGCAGCCGAATGCCTCCTCTAGAGTAAGAAAGTCAGAACTTGAGTCTTTGCCTTGGAAAGTGTGTTTGTGTGTGTGTGGCATGCAGGCCCAGTGCATATGTTTGCCTGCAACCGAGTGCAGATAAAAATAGATAAGAAGACAGATAAGAAGTCTCCTTAAAGTGTGCACCTGCTTGCAGCTGAGCATCTCTCCTCTAGAGTAAAACAGCTTAAATGCCTAAAATGATGGGAAGGGGAGGCTGGGGAACCCCCTTCCCCCATAATGGGCTGATAGAAAACAGATCTTTCGGCACCCTAGAGCAAAAACAGATATCTGCCCTCCCAATTTTGGAAGGCTCTCAAAACATGGATCGGGGCCCCCACCAAAAGCTGGGACATGTAATGGATCAAGGTTTACCCCGAATGCACAAGCCTAATAGGAACAGATGCTATATGTAAATCTGTAAGATGTGAATGATAAAGTCTACACCCAGAGATAGAAAAGTGAATAGAGAAAGACTGATACTTCTAATTAAATGCTAATAAGCTTAAAAAAAAAACCCCAAATAAAGTGTATTTACACTAGAGGGAAGTAAAACTAAATGATCATGTTTATCTTCAATTGCCTAGGAAACTTGGGAAACAAAGAATATTATCTAATTTGCTCCAATTTTGTCATTCTTTTGATGACTACATATTTTTCCTACATAAACGTAATTTGTGTTACCTGCTTGATGACAGCTTTGATGTTTGAAATAAAAAACCCTAATTTACAGGCATTTACCAAGTGAGGGGGGGAGTATGACATCTTTGGGCCATTTTAAGAGGTGTGATAAATGATTTCCAAAGCAGAAGGAAAAATGTGGCATCGGAGCAAAAACAGCACATTTGCCAAGACATTGCCAACACGTGAAATGTCAAAAGAGAAAAAAGAACAGTGATTGTGCTTGGTACGTTGTCCGCTGCAGAAACAAGAACCCGATACCCGTGAACGTAGTTGAGGTATGATAGCCAAACACTGCAGTAGAACAATGGTTCCAAACTTTGGTCTTCCTAAAGTTTTGGATTTCGGCTCTCAGAATGCCTAATGGTTGGCCAAATCAGCTAGGACTTCTGAGACCTGAAGCCCAAAGCACCTAGAGACTAAAGTTCTGGCAGAAGTTGACCTTAAAGTCATGCTGGAGGACCTAGAGATTCATACAAAAGTGGAAATCTGCAAATGAGGAGCGATGACTTGACTTTACTTGTGAAACAAAGTTTTATTTTCTTCATTGGAGACGTTTTGGGAATCACGCTGTTGGAAGCTGCAATTTGGGAGGCGGGAAGAGGGGGAGAGAATAGACATAAAGATAGTCAGATGGTTGGAAGTATCTTTCTACTTGTTCTTGTGATTCAAAGAAGTCACTTTCCCAAATTCTTGGGAAATGTAGTATGAGATCCTACACCTGTGCATAGCTTTGCATACAAAGTTCTGTATCATCCCACCACCGAACACTAGTCAGCCAGAGTAAGGGACCTGTTGCTTACCAGAGGGAAGGGGAAGAAATGATTCAGTAGACAGCTTGCAGTGGGAGAGAAATGACAGGCCATTCTCAAAGAGAGGAGAGTGACCTTTCCTTCTCCTGAGAGCACAGAGCAGTCAGATCTTTATTGCCTGAATTACCTCCTCTCTCCCCAGTAAGCATGATCCGCAAGGCCTGTTCCTGCAGTTTGACACTTGCTATCAGTGAAAAGCCTTTGGATGGAGTGCAAGGTCAAGCAAGTAGCTCTCTGCATCATGTCCATAAAGGATGTTAAGCATGCACAAGCTGCATGTACTTTTGTGTAAGTTACTAACAGGAAGCTGACAAAATTGAGCTGTAGATCAAGGGGATGATTCTTAGAATTGTAGTTTAACCTTTATCTTCATTGAGGGAATATCATAATTCTGTTTCTATCTCCCTCAAAATGAAGACATTTTCTTTGATGAGTTCAGCCTCTATTTTTGTTATCCAATATCCCAAAAATTAAGAAAAAGAGATGGGCAGGTATTAGCCTGTCAATAAATGTAAATAACACATACACACACACATATGTCAGCTAGATGTTTGAGGTCCTTGAAAATGGCCCTGTCTGCTACATGGGGATTGTAGGCGCTATCAGTATTTATTTTAAATTCTTGATTTCAGAGAATCCCAGAGCTTCAGGATTTATGCCATTATTCATAGACTAAAACAATGCAATATTGCATTTGCTTGGTAAAACTGACAATTGCTTCCAGGATGAGTTTCAATGTGGCAGGATCATTCTTTAGTCATATGTTACAGTGCATTTGTAATCATCTTGTCTTTGCAGAAGCTACATCAAATGAAAATACTTTTTACAAGAGAGTTTCCAAGAATCCAGCAATGTAAGCCTGAATGTTTACTTACAGACGAAGGGGTATTACACCTCCTATTTAGTTTGCAAGACATATGTTTATGGATCCTGTCACAAGTCGTATACATAAAATGTCTGGGATTCTGGATGAAAGAAATTTATTGTGGAAAAGACCAAGCCGCCTCTCAAAAAAACTCTCAATTGATCAAACTTAATTTGGACTCAGGGGAGCACCAAGATAAGTAGCACATTTAAATTATGAATAATAGGGGCATGAGAAATTATACCTAGCTGCATTTACACTATAGAATGCAGCTTGACACCACTTTAAATAGAACTGTCTTCCCATGGAGGCCAGAATGGACCCCTCCTTGCTGTCCTTCCATCGATGACCTCATAGCACACAGCATGTATATCAGTGGTTCTCAACCTCTCTAATGCCATGACCCCTTAATACAGTTATTCATGTTGTGGTGACCCCTCCAACTATAAAATTATTTTCGTTGCTACTTCACAATTTTGCTACTGTTATGAATTGTAATGTAAATATCTGATATGCAGGATTATTTTCATTCACTGGACCAAATTTGGCACAAATACCCGCTATGCCCAAATTTGAACACTGGTGGGGTTGGGAATGATTGATTTTGTCATTTGGGAGTTGTAGTTACTAGGATTTATAATTCACCTACAATCAAAGAACATTCTGATCTCCACCAATGATGGAATTGAACCAAACTTGGCAAGCAACAGAAAATACTGGAAGGATTTGGTGGGCATTGACTTTGAGTTTTGGAATTGTAGTTCACCTACATCCAGAGAGCATTGTGAACCCAAACAATGATGGATCTGGACCCAACTCAATATTTCCAAATTTGAACACTGGTGGAGTTTGGGGAAAATATACCTTGACATTTGGGAGTTGTAGTTGCTAGGATTTATAGTTCACCTACAATCAAAGAGCATTCTGAACCCCACTGACAATAGAATTGGGCCAAACTTCCCACACAGAACCCTCATAACCAACAGAAAACAATGGAGGGATTTGGGAGGAATTGACAATGATTTAGGGGAGAACGTGCCTGCTCTCCCCTCCTTGCGTGGAGTCCCAGAAACAGCCCCCTTCTTGGCTGAGTGGCCGGCTGAGAGGCTGGCCAATCACAGTGCAGGAAGGCTTTTGGCAGGAGGATTCGTCATCTGTTTCCAAAAAGGAAGAGACGGGCAAGTGGAGAGATCTTCAGCCTTCTTTGCCAAAGGGGTTCCTAAGACCATCAGAAATATGTGTTTTCTGGTGGTCTTTGGTGATCCCTCTGACACCTCCTTGCAACCCCCCCCCCTCGGGGTCCTGATACCCAGGTTGAGAAACACTGATGTATAGTCACACAACTCCCCCCTTCACACCAGAGGTTTTCATCTGAAATATTATGAGCAAACTTTTAGTGTAGCCTTAATCAAATATATTGATCTGAACTTGCCATGGTTAAATGTTGGCTAAACTAGCCATACAGGGAAAAGTAACGCACCTTTAACATTTATTATGTAAACTCAGCATTTTTATTTTAGCCATTCCTAACAAAGAGCCACTTGAAAACCCATCCTTAAATGTCTAGACTCTTTACTGCCAGAGAGGAGTTTTGGTGGAAAACACATTTATTTTTGGAGATTTTATTGCAGCAGGAAGAGTCACTTTGGGATCTTGCGCTATTTGATACTGATTATAAATGTATTCATAGTTTTAACCTCTGAGCAAACGTTATTCACACAAAGGATGAAAGTAGGTGAAGAAAGAAAAAAATATAATGGTAGGAGCTTTAAAACTAACTAGTTTTTACTTTTGCATGAGTTTTCATAGATATAAACCCACTTCCTTGGATGGAATGATGAGCAATATAAAGCATCTTTACATAATTATGGGAGTGGAACAGAATGTAATAAGATTTGGAAATTGCCCTAAATTTTCCAAGGGTTATGTAAAGGGATATAGGTCTCTCAGATCTCTACAAGTTCATGTTGATGTGTGAAAGCAATATCATATATACTCAAGCTGTGTCTTTCAGCCCTTTTTGAGGTTGAAAAAGCCCCCCTCAGCTTATATTTGAACAAAATTTATTATTTTAATCTGTTATTATTTTTATTACATTTATTATTTTATTCTAATTATTATTATTACATTTACCTTATTTTACTCTATTATTATTAAATTTCCATTATTTACTCTATCATTATTATTTTATTACATTTATTATTTAACTCTATTATTTTTGGAAGGATACGTAAGCACCTTGAAGAAGGTTAGAATAATGGTTTAATCAGACAGTCATATCTTAAATTACAGTTTTATGTAAATATTCAAAAACATTCAACTTATTGATGCCTCAATTAATGTAATTTTATTGGTATCTATTTTTATTTTGAAATTTACCAGTAGGTGCTGCATTTCTCAACTTTGGCTTATACTTGAGTCAATATGATTCCCAGTTTGTTTTTTTGTGGTAAAATTAGGTGCCTTGGCTTATATTCGGGTTGGCTTATTCGCAAGTATATACAGTAAATCTGCTTACCAAATGTCAGTTTCCTTGGGTTCAACATCCTTTCTGAGAAGATTCCTTTTATTAAATGTTCAATAGCAAGAACATTTGTGTTAATATATGCAGTGTGCAATGAGGCCATTGTTTTTGTTCATACACTTGCTAATGGAATAGAATGTGCAAATATAATTCAGACCGTCTGTTTCTCTTAAAACACAGTTCTGTCCAAAAATGTGTACCTTTGCATGACTGTGTATCCCTGCAGTCATGCAAAACATGTGACTTCCTTCCCATCCCCCTGTGTGGACTGCTCCAGTGCACATGCACATTTTAAAAGCCCGAAACAGCTGATCGGGCTGTCAAATAATGGAGCCATGGAAGCACAGGTGGCTAAAAGGAAGCACAACGGAAAGCAATTACAACTCTCTGCAACCATTCCTTTCTTTCTTTTAATAATAAACAGAGCTTGAATTAACAGTTAGGTGATACAAAATCTGCTTTTGTGTACATTGGGATCTCCATATGTGCACATATGAGGTCCAGCACATCTTGGAGCTATATATATATATAAAACTTCTGCCAGGTGTCCCCCACCCTTCTCCATCTTGATCGGCTTCAAGGGAAGGCATGAAGGTGGCAGAGGACCATTTTCCAGGACTGACAGGTCTGTGTGTGGACTTGCTGTCAGGTCCCAGGATTTTTTGCCTCAGTTTTTAAACCTGCATTTTGATGCCTTCTGGAAGTGCCCTCAGTGTGTGGTTAATAGACTCTTCACTGCCAGAGAGGAGACATGGTGGAAAATTCACTTTTTTTAGAGGAGATTTTATTGCAGTAGGAGAGGAAGCGGCTGAATCTTGCCCTTCTTATGAGGCTGTAGCCATCCCTAGCTTGTCTGTTTTTCCTTTGTAGAACACATCTAGACTAACTGAAAAGTCCCAGATTTTGTTCTTGTTCTTTCCAATCTTAGAGTGGAATAAAATAAACTGACCTGAGTGATTGGTATACAAAGTTTCTGATTGTAACAGGAGCTGACAGAAAATATTCTGGGATAAACAAAATGTGTATGGCTCTCCAAAACAGAACCAGATAAAAGGGTAATGAAATCAGGGACTTTCTGGTCTTTTTATTCAGTCTTGATGAGTCCCTGAGTAACTTTTGCCATCTTGACTACTCTTTGATATTGCTTGTCCTCGTGTGTCCCAATCTTAATCCCTGAAATGTTAGAGAGTATGAGAATGTGAGGACCTTTTAACTGGTTCTTTAATCTGAATTGAACTCCATTGTGATGGTTTTAATTATTTTGATTGTGATGGTTTTAATGATTTCATCGCTTGATCTGGTTTTAATCTGCTTTGTTTTTTACCCTGCTTGGTTATTGCCTTGAGCATTTCTATGTGTCAACAGGGAGCCTGAATATACTGTCCTATTCTGTTACATAACGTTCATATATAAGTTTGGTAAATACTAGTACAGACAAGCCAGTCTCACCACAAGATACTTATAATAAATGGAGATTTAGAAAAGCAGCAAATTATGCAGTGCAAATAGCAATGCTGTCCTGTGTAGTTAACCATAGCTGCAAACCACTTAAAACTGCCTTACATGGCAGATCCATGATTTAAATCCTCATTTTTTATTATGGAAAAGCAGCTGGAGAGGTTTACCATGAAGTTCCAATTCACTTGGAGCAGTAAGATGATGGAATAAGTGTTGAACCTTTCCTGTGTTGTCAATTTCTCCAACTGAAATTGCCCCACCTCTAAGCAGTTGTTTGTTTATTGATGGTGGTCATTGCCTGAGAATCATAGACCTCCATTCTGATCAGCAAGAAGTCTTGCAGCACCCTAAAAACAAAACATTTTGCATTAACTTCCAAGTACTGCAACTCATTTTTTTCAGATGTAGTTCTGTCCTGACAAAGTTATGTAATGACAAGCCTTCTTTACAGACATTTTGGGATACAGCCAGCCATAGAGGGGTTTTTTTTTGTCGTGTCAGGAGCAACTTGAGAAACTGCAAGTTGCTTCTGGTGTGAGAGAATTGGCCGTCTGCAAGGACGTTGCCCAGGGGACGCCTGGATGTTTTGGTGATTTACCACTCTTTGGGAGGCTTCTCTCATGTCCCCACATGGGGAGCTGGAGCTGACAGAGGGAGCTCATCCGCGCTCTCCCCGGATTTGAACCTGTGACCTGGCGGTCTTCAGTCCTGACGGCACAAGGGTTTAACCCACTGCGCCACCGGGCGCTCCATCTGACTTACATCCAATTCCTAGTTAAGAATGGGGGTGAGGCAACTGGAAATGCGACTGGCGGGAATGAAAGACAGGGCCTTCTCGGCTGTGGCCCCCGCCTATGGAACACACTCCCAAACAAGGTAAGATCTGCTCCCTCCCTCCTTGCTTTTAGAAAAAAAAAACATGGTTCTGGGACCAGGCCTTCGGACAGTAGAAGTATATAGCATTTTAAAGGGACATTGACTGGAATGGCGATTTGACTGATGAGACTGTTTTATTGTTTTAATGCTTGTCGATGTATTGTTTTAATTATGTTTTATGTTTAATTGTGCTTTTACTATTGTAATTGTTTGTATTGGCATCATATCAGTGCACAATGTAAGGCATTGAATTTTGCCATTATTTATGTGTAACCCGCTTTGAGTCCCCCAGGGGTGAGAAAGGCAGTAAACAAATACTGTAAATACTGTAAATAAATAAATAAGTGGACGAGAGACAGGGCCTTCTCAGTGGTGGCCCCTCAGCTATGGAACTGCCTCTCTAGGGATATTAGATCACCCTCCCTCCCTACTGACATTATGAAAAAAGTAAAAACTTGGCTCTTTGAACAAGCCTTTGGAAATGCAGCGTAATAGATTAATATGGAACCAGGAAAAAGTGGATATGGATTAGACAATGCTTCTGGAAAAAAAGTTAACAGGAAATCACTGGTGATTATATATTTTTAATGATTTTTACATAGTTTTTATAACGTGTGCTAAATGTTTTTAATTGTGTTTTATGACTATTGTGGCATCAAATTGTTGCCAATTTGTAAGTCTCCTTGAGTCACCTTCGGGCTGAGAAAGGCGGCATAGAAATACCGTAAATAAATAAATAAGTGAAAGAAATCTACCCCTTGGAAGGGAAATTCACTCCTAGAAGAGTTATCAAGGGGAAAAGGTGTTTCCACTGAAGCTTTCTCACCAATCTCACAAGACACATTTTTCAAAATCCAATTATCGCAGGGAGTGAGGTGAAATCTTCTGAACAGGGACACAGGCAGCAAAACAAACACCACAGGGGTGTTAACCCTTTTCTATGCTATCCAAAGCTTGTGTGTGTGTGTGTGTGTGTGTTTGTGTATGGCTGGAGTTACACATAAAATGCACCTGTTCCAACTTACAAACAAATTCAACTTAGCTGGGTTGTTGTAGGTTTTTCGGGCTGTATGGCCATGTTCTAGAAGCATTCTCTCCTAACGTTTCACCTACATCTATGGCAGGCATCCTCAGATGGGGTAAGGGGCTGTGTGGAAGTGCCCTAAGGCATGTACCACCATGGCCAGATCTGACTTCTTAAGGAATGGGTGCAGCTGGAGCACGTTTTAATTGGGCAAAGGCCCTCTTGACCACCACTGATACTTGGGCCTCTAGGTTCAATGCAAAGTCCAGGAGGACCCCCTAACTGTGAACCTGTGTCTTCAAAGGAAGTGTAACACCATCCAGCACAGGTTGAATCCCCATTCCTTTGTCTGCATTCCGACTATGGTCAAAATTATGCTCATGTTAGAAGATGATGGGTCCAGTGTTGCTCTTTAGTATTGACGTAATGCAAAGCTGAAAATTCAGTTCTACAACGCATTGAGTATTCATTGTCAGTGCAAGCCTCTCTTGAAGACTCCTGGGGTGAGCTCTGACAAAGTGAAAAACATCTGACATTACACAATGTTTACCAAAGGAATTATGCAACCCATTCTCAAAATTACTGTCAATTTTGCTTTAACTTGCAGCTTGTTGGATTGGATCCAAAATTAGTACCTTGTTTTCCTAAAGTTGTTGTGAGATGGCAGTACTGGTTGCACATTTCTATTCTGTGCCACCCCCCATTATTATTTGTTTTTCACTCTGTCTGTTCCCCTGAAGCTACAGAATTATTATTATGGAACAGGAGGTACTGTCATATTACCTGATCAGCACATTTCAGAGAAACTTTGCAGCTGCTTTTATTGCCTGATATCTCACTAAGTGCTTAGTCAATATGTAAATAGATGGTGTTTGGATGATGTTGAGTGCAGGTGACTACAAAAACAAACAAGCAGAGCCCCACCCCAAAAAACGTGAGCAGTCACTTCATTTGATTATCATTTTGTACACTACAGAAACCTGGGGTGGATGGGCTATATTTGGTTCCAGAACATTATAAACTTGGCCTGGATCAAGGCATGAATTTGCTGTACACACTACCTTCCTCCTTTCCCAATATACAATCCAAAAAGATACCCAGTGGGCCAAACACCTCTACTGTTCTTTTGCAGGGTCTTCCAGCTGCTCCTTTCATTGTTAACCATAATTTCCATTCATTCCCTCCCACCTTACTTCTGCTTCAAGCTTTCATAAAGTTGTCCGTCACCCACAGATCCATTGTTCTTCTCCAAGCTTGATAGTTTGTTCTCCTGATTTACATTTTGGGCTCACTTCTAAAAAAAAAATAATACTGCGTGGCTGTGGGCATGTCTTGGAATTCTAAATCCTACAGCTCTGATGAAAACCAGGATTATCGAATATGTAGGATCAAAATCCTACATATTGGGGATTTTTCCCCCCTAAAGAATATATTTTTCAAGGAGTGGCCTCATGCAAATAAATATCATCAATGTGATTTTGATAAAGTGCCTTACCATCTGACAGCAAACACATGGCCTCCAGTTTATTTCTTGCAGCAAATGATAAAATCCAAACCAGAACATGAGGGGAAACACCCTAGATCTTCAACTAGCTTTAACATTTTTCTTCACCATCTTGTTTTCAGCTTCATTACTGAGTGACTCATTAGAATCGTCTATTCAGCAACATAGGTGTGACTCATTAATGATCCAACTGCTAAACTTTCCTTTTGACAATAGTTAAAAATGGGGAAAATTGACTGCTTCTTACCTGGAGATCTCCTGTATCTCAGGGCCCTTCCACACAGCCATATAACCCAGAATATCAAGGAAGAAAATTCTCCAATATCTACCTTGAACTGGGTCCAGATCAAGACAGGCCTTTATCACAGAAGCATCCACATTTTAAAAAAGCGGATGTTTCTGGGGACCTGTCCACACCCACCCCACAAAGCGTGCGCTTTCTGGGGTGAGTGTCCAGACGTTCTCTCAGGACTAGCCCAAGAGAATGTCTGGAGGCCCTCCCCCCTCCCCTCCATTACAAGCCTCAGCTGGCTCTCCTGGAGCAAAGAAATGATGTGCCAGGAAAGTGTGGGGGGGGGAGCAATTTTCCTCCCTCCTCCCCCACCTGCTCTCTTGGCGTGTCAATTCTATGTGCTAGGAGAGCCAGCGGAGGCTTGTAATGGAGGACGAGTAAGTTTTTATTACTTTTCTAAGGGGTCTGGGGGCTTGGGGGGGGGGAGGGGTGACTATTCCCACAGTTTACCAGGCTTGTTTAGCCTGGTAAACTGTGGGAAATAGTGGATTTCTCCCCTACCTTCCAAGAAGGTCCGGAATAAATCCACTATCAAATTAATTCGCCACAAACCAGGGTTTTCCTGGTTTGTAGTGAATTAATTCAGGACTGTCCAGAACATTGTCTGGGCAGCCCCTCCTTTATTGCGGTAGATATCACAATAAAGGTGCTGTCTGGATGAGCCCTCATATATTTGAGTCCACACTGCCAGTGTGGACACACTTCCAGTTCAAAGCAGATAATGTGGGATTTTATTCAGCTGTGTGGAAGGGGCCTGACTGGTGTTCACCAGTCACTGACTTGATTCTAGTGTTTTTCACTCAAATCATCCCACTAGAAAAGACCCTAGAATTAAGACAGTGACTAATGAACACCACCAGTCAAAGGCTGGTGAACACCACACAGACAAAGGATGTCTTGAGGCAGCAAACAATTCAAAAGGGACAAAGACCAGGCTACTTCTATGCACTAGCCCTCACTAATAAACTATGCTATCCTCATGGTTATTCACATGCTAATGAGTGGATCCCACTCAACACATACAAATCTAGCTTGCTAATTGCACCCTTTATACTTGTTCAACAGACAGTTGTTGTTTTTTCTTCCACCCTGGACATTCCATAGGTAAATATACACAACTTGCTTTAATACCCCAGATTCTCTGAAGATATCAGCCACAGATGCAAGCAAAACATCAGGAGAAAATACTGTTAGAATACGGCCATATAGCCCGGAAACAACACAACACTCCACCTTCAGAATGGTTTTGAAACTAACTATGGCCATTACTTGGCATCTTTCCTGAATTCACCATCCCTCAGGATTCATGTTTCCACATGTACAGCAGTAAGTTTAACTGAAGGAGGAAAAAAAGCATATAAAGTGGGAGGAAAATGTACAGATATTTGAGAACAGGCACTGCAGCTATAAAAAGAACAAGGCACATATGAGTCCCATACTTGCTACCTTTAGGGAAACAGATGGTGTGTAGGATGCTCATGTCAGATTAAAAAAGAAATCAGCATTTTATAAGGTTAAGCATATCACTTTGCTATCACCCTCTCTTGTATGCTGCTCCTCTGACAGAATATGAACATTTTTATTTGAATCTGGTCAGCAGGGAGTGGCCCACATAAATGGGTAAGTAAAGCAAACTTTAACATTCATGCTTGCACAAATAGAACTTTGTCAGCCATTTCCCCTCCACCCTTCTTTTGGTTGGCCCCTCATCTTTTGATGGATTTTCTCTTTGTATTCCTCTAGGTCAGGTATGGGTAAATCCAGGCCTGGGGGCTGGATGCGGCCCTTTGAGTTCTTTTCTCATGCCCTCCTCTCTTATTATATTATATCAGGATGAGGATGCTGCGGCCCACCACATCCTCATGCTGAGAGGAGGACTGGGGAAGTCACACGTGGCCTCAGCACCAGCCCCGGTCAGAGCCTCTTCCTGGCCTGCTGCTCCTAGCGGGCATGCTCC
This sequence comes from Anolis sagrei, assembly GCF_037176765.1. Classification (NCBI taxonomy): domain Eukaryota; kingdom Metazoa; phylum Chordata; class Lepidosauria; order Squamata; family Anolidae; genus Anolis; species Anolis sagrei. The sequence goes on from NC_090025.1 coordinate 169,928,110, forward strand.
CCTTCTTCTCGGCATCTGCTCCCGACCTCTGCTCACAGAGTGTTTGAGGACCAGGATATCCGTAGGGATACCAAGATGCTCTCAACCCTGCTATATGCCTGCAAAATGTGGACTATCTACAAATGTCACATGCAACTCCTGGAACGATTCCATCAGCATTGCCTCTGAAACATCCTGCAAATCTCTTGGGAAGACAAGCTAAGACCATCAGCACTGAAGTGATGGTCCTCCACCATCAACTCCACTGGACCAGCCACATTGTCCGGATGCCTGACCAGCATCTCCCAAAGCAGTTGTTCTACTCCGAACTCAGTAATAGAAAACGGAATGCTGGTAGACAGGAAAAGAGATTTAAAGATGGGCACAAAGCCAACCTTAAAAACTCTGGCATAGACACTGATAACCAGGAAACCCTGGCCCTTGAGCGCTCCAAGTGAAGGTCAGCTGTGACCAGCAGTGTTGTAGAATTTGAAGAGGCACAAATGGAGGTTGAAAGAGAGAAATGTGCCAAGAGGAAGGCATGTCAAGCCAACCCCGACCGGGACTGCCTTCCACCTGGAAACCAATGCCCTCAACGTAGGAGAGCATGCAAATCAAGAATAGGGCTCCACAGTCACCTACGGACCCACTGCCAGTACACCGATCTTGGAAGACAATCCTACTCAGACAATGAGGGATCGCCTAATGAAATAATAATGATCCCGGTTATGAGGAATGTGACTCCTGCTCCGCTTCCTGTTCATCCTCCGTCACCTTCCTCAAGGGCAAGTTCTCCCTTGGAAAGTCACTCTGGGAAGATTCACTGGTCCCAAGGAGGGGGCCTTCAGGAGGTGGCCCAAGCTGTTGCACAAGGAAGAAGCAGGAGGAAAGGGAAAAAAGAGAGTCCTGGTCAGCCACTTGCCGAGAGGAGAATTTGACATGCCCTGCATGCTTTCCTTCCCTTCCCTCCTGCTCCAGCTCTTCTGATTTCCAAGGGGGAACTTACCCTTGAGGAAGGAGTGGTTGCAGAGAAGTAGGGGGAAGAGGAGGTCGAGAACTCCCTCCCAGCCTGGGAGGTGGTAAGTTTGGATTTATTTATTTATTTATTTATTTATTTACTGCCTTTATATCCCACCCTTCTCACCCTGAGGGGGACTCAGGGTAGCTCATAAAAAAGGCACAATTTGATGCCATATATACATACATAGAATAAAACCAACATACATACTAAAACCAAATATTAAAACATATCAATCTTAAGACAATTAATTAAAATCACACAATCCAAAGGCATGTTCCAGTAGCCATGTGCTCTGGGTTTCAATTTGAAGTTTTAAGGAGCTACCCAAACTCCTCAACCCATTTGGACATGGGTGTCAGCACTTTTGGAAGCAAAACTTGGAAGAGATTCGCTGCTCTACCAACAGGGAATCGATCAGCTACCAGAGAAAGCCAGATTTGGTGAGTGGGAATTTGTTTGTCCATAGTTTTGAAGCAACAACAGTTCATTTCTCTTAATCTTTCCATTTGGAAGGGTGCAGTAGACCAATGATGAGTTGGAAATAGAGAAAATTGCAACCATGGAAGGAAGCTGCCGGAATAAGCGGCTTACCCTACAAATCATCCCAAGGATTTTGATGCAACAGAAGGTCAGCAAGTCAAACTCTGTGGCTGGATTTAGCCAAGCGTTACATAGTTTTATTTCCCCTAATAGTATTTGCTGCTAAGATAATTGCTAGTGTCCTCATTGCTAAAGCTCCAGGAAGGAAAATGATAGTGTGCAGGATTAGGAATCACTCTCTTTCTTGCATACTAGGAAGTTACAGTTTGGAAAGATGAGGATGGCAATCCATTTTTATACTGTGGTACTGCCCATGTAAGATTGCTAGCGCAGGGTTTCATTCAGCTATATACTGCCTAGCTATAATTATGCAGTGGTTGCTTCCATGAAATGTCAAATATAACTATGGGATGGAATATCAGACTATGTGGAAAAGTCTAATTTACGCTAGGGATACATTCTAGAATCCAGTTACTGGACAAGAGGCCCACTTTGTTTTTGATCCATTTGCATTCAGGAAGCAGAGCACTCAAACAACCAAACAAAGGCTAGAAACAAATGTTACGCCAATGTATCTATTAATTTTGGACAGCACTGTCTGACCTAATGCATACCCCCCAACCATCTAATTTGTCAGGCAAGATCCCAGTTAATCCTATGTTGTTCCATTTTTTTCAGCTACTTTTAAAATGACCCAGTGTCTTTTTTTTTCCTTCAGCCTTCCAATTTGCTTCAGCTTATTTACATTTTTGCAAACTACATTCTAAATAGAAAAGTAGTTTGCATTCAATTTAACTCAGCAGGATAGAGCAGGGCATAGAGGAAAGGAGAAAATAGTCTCACTTCTCCAAGTAGACTTAAACAAAAGGGAACTGTTGTAAACTCTGCTAGCTTGCATCTTCTACCTCATTAATAATATTTGACATCCTAACCAGACTCTGATGTTGCTTGGCCATATGTGTCCTGATTGCCATCTGTGAAATACAGGAGGATATCTGGATAAAGCTGACTTCTAACAAGATACTTTACAAACACCTGCTAGGCAAATGGCAACAACAAATGGAAACAAACCAATACATAAAGTGATATAATGATGATGGTAGTGATGGTGATGATGATGATGATAGAACTGCAAAGACTCTGGCACAAGCTAGTAAAGATGATCTCAGTGGTGATCAGCACACTAGGTGCAGTCCCTAAAGACCTACCATCTGTCAGCTGCAAAAGACCACCCTACTCAGATCTGCACACATTATTCGCCAATACATCGCACAGTCCTAGACACTTGGGAAATGTCTAACATGTGATCAAATACAAAAACCAGCATAGTGATCTTGTTTGCTATGTACTAATCCTGTTATTTATTTAATATAATAATAATAGCAACAACAACAACAACAACAACAACCCACCTCTCTTGTGGCTCGACACAAACATTGCAAAAATTCTAAAAACACATGTATAGTTCTATAAAATGCATATTAAATACACAGGACAGAGATCGAAACACAAGACACAAGTTTAAAATTCGTGCTTAATGCTGGCTTGTTAGGCTTGCCAAAAGAGATAGGTCTTTAGATGGGTTTTAAATTCCGGCAGCTCATTTAGCAGTCAGAGCTCTTCTGGCAGGTCATTCCACAGTCTTGGGGCAACTGATGAAAAGGTTGCCAGTCGGGTTCTGGCACGCTGGAGAAGCCACTCCCAAGAGGACCTAAGTGTGTAGGGCAGATTGTCTGGGAAAGGATGATCCTGTGGGTAACCTGGTAAAATACATATGCCATGTCAAGGTTATGGATTTTGGAGAGGTCCAACAATACAGATACCTACTGCCAGCCCTACAGCCAAGGTGTGTGGATGAGGTCAGATGGCATGAAGCATAGTGAGTCAAATCGTGATAGAATGAATGTTAGAATATATAAATATCTATTATTGGCCGGACTCAGCTTTAGGTGCTCTTACTGCCTATTACAGGGGAAACCAGCTGATTCCTAATCCATCTAAAACACAGATGTGTGTTTTTCATCTTAAGAACAGATAAGCTTCTGGGAGGGAATCCCACTGGAGCATTGCAGCACATCCAAATACCTGGGGATCACTCTGGAATGTGCTCTGACTTATAAGAAGCACTGCTTGAATGTCAAGCAAAAAGTGGGTGCTAGAAATAATATAATACGAAAGCTGACTGGTACAACCTGGGGATCACAACCAGATATTTTATTTATTTATTTATTTATTTATTTATTTATTTATTTATTTATTTGATGCATTTATTAACCGCCATTCTCAGCCCTTTAGGGCGACTCATACAGTGAAGACATCTGCCCTTGCACTTTGCTACTCTGCTGCTGAATATGCATGCCCAGTGTGGAATACATCTTACTATGTTAAAACAGTGGACGTGGTTCTTAATAAGATATGCCACATTATCACAGGATGTCTGCACCCCACACCACTGGAGAAATTATACTGTTTAGCCCGTATTGCACCACCTGACATCCGTCGGGAAGTAGCAGCCAATAATGAAAGGACCAAGGCATTAACATCTGTGGCCCATCCTCTGTTCGGATATCAGCCAGCATGCCAACACCTTAAATCAAGAAATAGCTTTCTAAGATTGAAAAAGATACTCGCAGGAACACCTCAGCAAGCAAGAGTCCAAAAGTGGCAGGTTAAAACCCAGAACCTTAATCAATGGCCAAGGCTAGATGACAAACTCCCTTCTGGGCACACAGAAGACTGGGTGACTTGGAAGGCGCTGAACAGGCTGTGCTCTGGTACCACTAAGTACAGAGCCAATATTAAGAAAAGGGGCTACAATGTGGAGTCCACGACATGTGAGTGTGGAGGAGAGCAAACCACAGACCACCCACTACAAAGCAGTCTGAGCCCTGCCACTTACACCATGGAGGATCTTTTCACAGTGATACCAGAGGCACTCCAAGTGGCCAGTTTCTGGTCAATGGAAATTTAGCATAATACCAAGTTTTTAACTTTGTTTATGTTTTAAATACATTTTAACAGTAACCTCAATTTGCTTCTGACATAGTAAATAAAATAAATAAAGTACTGAGATGTAATAAAATATCTTTACCATCATGATAGATTTCATGATGGTAATGATATATTTCATAATCAGAACTGTATAACTCTAAAACAATAAAAAACAGAAATTCCTGACAATCTTGCACCACCTTACGAGACAGAAGTAATATTTTTGAAAGAGACACATACGTGGCAGCATTCAGGGGTCAGGATCCCGTTGTTAGTCCCAACTAGATCAGTTGAAACAATGGGATTTGCTTATAGGTTGATTCACAATTCAGCAGTGGATTCAATAGTTGGGAATGGGTTTGGGCTATGATTAGCTGTTTGTAATAGCGGATCATGCCAAACAAACGGGCAATTTACTTTTGGACACAATAAATTCAGAATCCAACACATCCAGATGTATTGTTCCTGAAGTGAAAACTCATGCTGTTGTGATCCAAACAAGCAATGCGTTCTCGCTCTGATACCAGGCTATTTGGCTTTTGGATTTAGCGAGTTCAGATATCAAAAAGGATAAACTTCCGTGTCTGGTTTATTGCTTTTACACCTTTTTGCTTCATTACCACTGAGGAGAAGCTATATGGCTGGCTGGCTGACCCTCTGTCATGTGTGGTCCAGAGAAACTTTATGATATTTAAGACTAACGCTGGAAAGATTAGGGAAACACCTGGATATTTGAATGTTCCAGCTAAGAAACTGAAATGGTATCATCTATATAATCCTTACAAGTATTGCTGCTGTGTTAGGACAAGACTTCTATTTTAACAGATGCGCTCTTTGAAAAGCATCAAAAGAATAAAAGGCAGACAATAGAAAAGGAATAATGTGAGGATCTTACAGTCTTTCGAACCTGATACAACAGGCCAAGAAATACAGAATTAAAAAGAAATTTAAGCTGCCTTTCTCAAACGTAGGGCCATTAAGTTTGCTTGGTAAGGCAAAAATAGCATCTTCTTATAAAATAAAATACCCATGTTAAGCCACAAAGCTCCAGAGTAACATCTGGTTCTTCTGCTAAAATACCAGCTACATAACCCCACAGAGATCCTTCTTTGCTTTGCTACTGTCCTTCTAAAGGAAAATGAAAATAGTTCAAACAAAGATGTTTCTGAGCTCAGAAAAAGTAAACATCCTAGAAAAATCTGCTGTATTTCCAAAAAAAAAAGAAAAGAAAAGGTTTTCCTAATGTTAATAACTGTGTTAAATTGTCTCTGGAAACCATTCTGCCTCTGATTTTTTTTAAAAAAGATATCTGTGTTAATCTATATGAATGTTCATGTCTGGAATCATCAACAAAAGATAAACTTCAGTGAACAGAAAGTGTATTAGAATGAACTGCCTATTTGGAAAAGAGAGATAAAATGGGGACTGCTATATGTATAAGGGAAAGGGCGGCAGTACGCATGGAGGGAGGTTTTTTGGGTTTTTTTCGTGTCAGGAGCGACTTGAGAAACTGCAAGTCACTTCTGGTGTGAGAGAATTGGTCATCTGCAAGGGCATTGCCCAGGGGATGCCCAGATGTTTTCATGTTTCACCATCCTTGTGGGAGGCTTCTCTCATGTTCCCACATGGGGAGCTGGAGCTAACAGAGGGAGCTCAGCCACGCTCTCCCCGGATTTGAACTGGCAACCTTCAGGTCAGCAACCCAACCTTCAAGTCAGCAGTGCTGCCAGCACAAGGGTTTAACCCATTGTGCCAAAGAATGATCTGGAGGAAGTGAGGAGAGCAGACAAAACAAAAAGAAACCATATCAAAAGAACCCAAATTAGCTCTCTGTAGTTCTTTATCTATCTACCCCTCTCCCTGGTGGCAAGTAGTCATGCAAGTTGCCTCACATCTATTTATAACTATTTAGAATTTCAACAGCAATAAATACAAGGTGGGAAAAATGAAAACCACAAATGCAGAATTGGTGAAATTTGACATCTATCTGTCTAAGTGGGCCACAAACTAAACACTAGTCTGTAATGTAATATCAAAAAGCCAATGCACTGCTAGACTACACCAAAAGGCTATTCTGCTGCTTTTATGCTAAGTCACTTTGAGTCCCCTTCAGGAGAGATAATAATAATAATAATAATAATAATAATAATAATAATAATTATTATTATTATTATTATTTAACACAAACTTGATTTCAAACCATTGCCCTGTCCAATCTCATGTACATTTAATGCCACTGTTTTTTCCATCAACAAACACCTGGAAGTTCCATTCATGATATTATAGTGAATTTTACTTGTTGCCTGCATTTCCCGCAGGCTTATTGCATTTTTATAGGTCTCCTTTGTTCTCCCTCCCTCACAACCCAAAGGCTTTCAGAAAGAACATGTTTTATGTTAATATCACTCAAAGGAAATACCTGGCTTTGGATGACATTAGAACTGGTACTTGGTGCTGATGCCCTACATGGCATGGACTATGAATGCCCTTGTTATGGAAAAAGTGGACTAAGACGTTCCCTGTATGGTCTGTTCCACACAGAAGAACAGTTGAAATGTCTTAGAATCATAGAATCATAAGAGTTGGAAGAGACCTCATGGGCCATCCAGTCCAATCCCCTGCCAATACCGTGTAAAATGTCTCGCATTTTATTCTTCTAACAAAGTTGGCTGTTTCATTGTGGTTGGGAGAGCCTGCATCTCTGACCTAGACCTTTCCTCAAACTGGTGATGGATTACAATCCCCATTATTCTGAGCCTTCATAGCCCGGGTCTGGAATGGGTAACAATGGCTTTCCAGACTTTTGGATGATATCTCCCATCAGCCATAGCCAACATGGCATATGGTGTGTGTTTATGAGAACTGCTATCCAAATCTGGGGACCATGACTGATTGTCCTAGATAATTAATTTCATTTATTTATGTGTTTAGTTAATCTCACCTTATTCCCAGTGGTGACTCTTAAATGAGACATTGTTGCAGAAGATTATTATGATGTTGCATATCATCAGTCCTATTCCATAGAAACATCACTGTCCACAAACTTGGGGATTGGGATCCAACTGAGAAGCAACACTGATGATCCCAGTACAAGGGCCTGTTGCAATGCAAGGATAAAAGGCAATACATGAACCTGGACCCAAACCTATTGCTTTCACAATATTATTGAGACATTGCAGACTCTTACATGAGTCTGAATTATCTTGTGTGAGCGATAGATAAATGACATATAAACTAGTGGGATCTTTAAAAACCAATCAGGTGGGGAAATTGAAGAAAGAAGCCATGAAGAAAGAAAGAAAAAACAAGCAGATCTGATACAACAGTAAGCAGCCACACGGAGAAGGGCAGTGTCTAACTGACAGTAACCCAGTTTATGCTGAGGTCAAAAAGGTCTTTCTTGGTGAGGTGTAAAGAATAAAAGCAATGGCTGCCAACTTTCTGGTTCAAAATCCCACTAGTAGGGAGCAGGCAGCACTTTGTTCTCACAATTATGGGGCTAAGAGTCTCCCAATAGAAATGGAGCTAACAGGAAGCTAACAGGAAGCACATGGTTTGCTCCTCTCAAAATTGGTGGTGGTTGATCTTGTGGGCTGTGCTTGCCCCTGTCCTCTTGTGCCTGGTAAAAGCCAGAGTGAATTTGAGAAGAAGGTGCACAAGCACTTCTCATGGATGTCCATGCCAAGTTGCCAGATGGCTCGGCCACCACCCATCCTGCCTGCCTTGGCTCAACAGAACCTGTGGGAGCAGCTGCAGAGGAAGCACTGGAAACAAACACGTGTGCTATGTCCACAGTCTCTCATGTGGCAGCAGCAGCAACGTGGACTGTTGTGTCAATGTCATTAACCACCCAACTCCTCAAGCATGCACACAAAGTGGAAATGCATCTACTCTGTTTTTGTATAAGTGTGTGAAAAAACTCAAAACATTTCTGGCATCCACCCATCAAATCTAACTTTTAAACAAAACCCTACCAATTTTCCATGAGGCACAAAGAAATAAACAGGGTTGGTTGTCCAGTAAAAAGATGGACCAAACATGTGCATCTGAATTGCTTTCGATAGTGCAGCACTGCTGTTTAGAAGGGGAAAGGGGGATACTGGTATTGTTAGCAGTTGGATCTAATACCACTTTTAGCTGAATGCCAAAACTTGTGGTGTTTTGAGGGCAAAGAAATGGAGCCTGCTATAGTTTGCTCTTGTACCACTGCACCATTGTATCATCTTGACTTCAATAGTTGTACTTTTGAAGTATATTAAGCTGCTTGTTATTTTTACAAGTGGCATTAATTTATCTAAATATGGTTTATATCTCCGGTATTTACTTACTGCTTGTGACATTAAAAAAAGCTTATGTTCTCTGGATATTCTTCCAACACAGAAGAGGAACAAAAATACAAGTCAGGCTTGCTTTAGTGCAATGTTAATGTTTTGAACAAACAAAGTTCCATGGAGAAAACCCTTGGTTGTCCGGTGAAAGACCATTTTACAAGAACTGGCACCATAATCACTCCAAATTCAAGGTAAGGACCTTGTCCCTAGAAAATAATATCAGTTTGTCTATGTGTCTCTGCCCTAGCTCCAAGAACATAAAGCCCATATATTTTCAATTTGTCAGGATGTATATGCAAAATTATTTTGTTTTGATTGCTTAATTCTCATTAAATAAAATCTGTTAGTCCTCTGTCATACCATTTTAGTCACCAGGTGGCAGATTTCTTCAGCCTTCCCTAAACATTAAATTGGAGGCAGTCTTGGGACATTCATAACTCTATATAGCTTCGCAATGTATGGCATTCTATAGGGCTCACAGACAAAATAAAAAAAAACAACCCCTGCTGTCAGATTAGATAGCAGGGAGGAGCATGAGCAGAAAGAAAAATGAGTACGCAACAAAACTGAGGCAAGCCAGTAAGAAAATAAGATGAGTGGAAGGACAAGGAAGAGAAGAAAAAGAGTGGCGGGAAAGAAAGAGCCCAGGGTTGCTTGAGGACAAATGCTGGGAAATGCTGATTATATCTCTTAGTCAATAAACATGATGTTTTGTGGGCAAGACCACTTGTAATAGAACATAATAGAAATGTTGAAATAAAACCAAAACGCTGAAACAATAATAGAGAATACAGAAATAGGACCATTAGAAATTAATTTAGTGGGTTTGCTCAAGTTGGGACTAACCACTAGAATGTTTGCCAGTGTGTTGTCCATCAGGGCAGTAGAAACAAACTTTCTTTTGACCAAGTACTCATTGGTACTATGATTAAAACAAGAACATGGTGTGAAACTACACGTAGAATCATAGAATCAAAAGAGACCACAGGGATTAACCAATCTAACTCCATTCAGCATAGACTTTGATGGACTGGGTGATCTGGATGTCTATTTGCTTTATTAATTTATGATCTTGATTTAGTTTGGTGGCTTTACACCAGAAATTAGTGCCAATTTTAGTTTGCTTGCATCTTCTTGAGATGTACCAATTGGTAATCCATGTCCACCAAAAACCATTTAAATTTTTGTTCTGTACCTTTTCAAAGATGTTTAACATCAAACCTCTGTTTTGTTCTGGTCTACTTGTTGCTAAAGGAAATTGTGATGAAGCTTCCACTTTGCTACAACTAACCAGGCAGTACTTAAGTAAATCTGTGAGTCTAAAGAAACATTTTGGAAACATGTTTTTCTTGAGGCTGTGTAATTGATGTGATTCTCCAGCTAGTGGCTCAGAAGGGCCTTGAGCATACGTTATTCTGCTTAGATTTTAAAACAAAGTATTTTCCAGAGAATATTATATTTAGTACTCATCTATGGTGATCCTAACAAACATAACTTTCCAGAAATGTTAGGGTTTTTTTTTCAGTGGCTGCCAGTCTCTTTCCAGGCACAATTCAACATATTGGCCATGGTGTATAAAACTCTATACGGCTTAGGTCCAGACTTTCTGAAAGATCTCATCTCTTCATATGAACCTGCCTGAGCTTTAACATTTATAGGGGAAGGCATTCTCTTGGTTCTGCATCATATCAGGCTCACTTGGTAAGGAAATAAGGAAGAGCCTCCACAGTGGCTGCTCCCACATTCTGGAATTCACTTTCAGTACTACTTTCTGTTCTCAGCTCAATATGTATTTTTCAGAGGACCCATGAATAGGGAATTCTAGAGCTTGGGAAGGTTATCATTTTGGACTACAATTTGGCTGAGGGATTCTGGGGGTTAAAAGTCTAACAAGTTAACTTTCCCCAGCTTTAAGGTTATTATATAGTTGCTGTTGAATGATACTCTTGGAAACATTATCCTTTACTGTAATCTGCTGTCAATGCTCAATATAGTGAAGCAAACAACAAGCAAAAGATAGAAACAAATTTGAGAAGATAATGCTTGGCTTGAATAATTGGCATCATGGTGCAAAGATGATGCCAACATTTTAATGCACAGTGAATCCTGTATAGGAAAGAAATCTCTGTAATGGCTTGTCTTAAAAACCATGCCCATCTTATAGATGCTACAATCCTGATACATGATATTCATGCAGTTCTTTGGGTTTTAATCTGGTTCAAAAATTTCACCACTACCCCAGTTTTTCATCAGTGTAGGCAAGTCCATAATACAGGTAGGGAAACTATAAAAACTGGGAGTCCAAACAGTGCTTCCAGGACTTTGATGGAAGCCACACACGTGCTTCAAAGAGACAATATGGAAGTCTGAGATTTTAATGCACTTCTGTTGCCAAGCTCAGTCCTTACTTGCAATGATCACAGGAGAAAATAAAGATTTGGCAGAAATGTTACTGTTGAGCATATATCCTCTCTCTGAAATCAGTTTTCTCCTTGCTAGCAAAGATACACACACACACACACACACACACACACATCTATATCTATATCTATATCTATATCTATATCTATATCTATATCTATATCTATATCTATATCTATATCTATATCTATATCTCTATCCTATTTTGATAGTGTTGGAGATTGCTATGAAAAGGCCATTGTTAAAGGCTTTTAGTTTAACTTTTTTTAAACCTGGAAAACTACTTAAAGTGCACAGAATCCCTTTTCCAGAATGAAGTGCAGAATTATCCAAAGAAAGGATTTTTCTCCCCAAGAAGATTTCCTCCGGCCACCTCAATTTCTCTTCACATATAGAGTTCTATGAGCAACATGATTTCTCTTCTGATATCTGGAATTCCTGCATGTTTTAGCATTGCACTGTAAATCTGTCTTTCAATGAGATAGGTTTTCCATCAAAGATGCCAGGCCTGTTCTTCCAACATCTTATAACGATATCTTGTTTGTGTCTTTGAAAGGTAAGATTGCTTACCTTTCTTAGTTGGTACAACATGGCAAAATAATATTTATTGGCTGTCATAAAAAAGCTGCACATAATACATCACAGGGAGTGAAATGTTTGAAGACTCTTGCCAATAATTTGTTATGCACTTATTCCTTGAAGTAATGAGGGTTCATCCAGTATTGTATTTCCAAGGCCTTTGCTAACTGCCAGAGTGTGGAAAATTGACCATTTTGGACTGTATTTCCCCAAATCCCTCCAGCTACCAGAGCCATTGGCCATTTTGATTCTGGAGTTGTGATCCCTCGCTTGCTCAAAATCCTGGGGGGTGTCTGGCAGGGCAGGTTAGACAGACTACTGGGAGCTGCTGGCCATGACACATATTTTTATTTCTGAGGCAAAGAACAAAATGGCATAAGCAATAGCACAAAACCAGGGGTGTGCAATCTATTTGGTTTTCCTGGACCACATAGGAAAAATGTGGAGCCCCCGGTAGCACAGTGGGTTAAACCCTTGTGCCGGCAGGAATGAAGACCGACAGGTCACAGGTTCGAATCTGGGGAGAGCACTGATGAGCTCCCTCTGTCAGCTCCAGCTCCTCAGGTGGGGACATGAGAGAAGCTTCCCACAAGGATGATAAAACATCAAATCATCAGGGCATCCCCTGGGCAACGTCCTTGCAAACGGCCAATTCTCTTACACCAGAAGCGACTTGCAGTTTCTCAAGTTGCTCCTGACACGACAAAAAAAAAAAAAACCTAGGAAAAATAAGAATTGTCTTGGCCATACATAAAGTACACTAACACTAGCTGCTGGGCAACATTGCATTAAGAGTCCTCTTGCTCTTTATTTTATTAGTTGAATTTAACAATTTTTCATTTTTTCTGGCCAAACTGTTTGCAATTATAATGCAAATTATGGATAATATTTTGATATTTGTGGGTGTAACATATTCTGATTACTCCATTCTGTCCTGTTGTTGTCTAAGAAGTTCATGCCTGAGAACCGAGTAATAGATTTACAAAATATCTCATAATGTTTTAAGTAAGTTTACTATTTTGTGTTGAGTCACATTGAAGCCCTCCTGGATCACATGTGGCCTGCACTAAACTTTTCTTTCACACTGGTGATGGGGTCCTGGCTTTCATTACACCTAAAGGCAGTGGGTGTGTCTAAAGGTGAAAATTAGGTTGTGACCATTTGTTCCAAATGGTCTCTTAACATTTGCCTCCTAACATTTTCTATCAGAAGTGTACTCCATCTGCCAAATAGCAGGGCTGGTCCTAGCCCACTACCATGCTATCTCTGAACATGGAGATAGCATATAGCCAATATGATAGCTCTGCTGGCTATTGATACCCTTCTCCTCCATGGATTAATTTCATCCCTTTTGGTTGAGCTGACTTAGTTTGTTTCTTGGTGTTGCTCATAAGAGTTCAAGGAAACCAGAAATTACTTAAAAGATACAAAATCGTAATTCTGACATCATTGCATGGATATACAAATATTTGCTTTATAACCAACTATTCAGCCGAGTTAACTTTGTCACATCTTGTGACGAGGCCCACTAATTAATTGTGCATTGTGGAGAGAAATCGCTTCTTTTGTCAGTACTGAATGCACTGTTTCATTCAATCATCCTGAGACAGGTAAATTTGTCAAATAGCAAAATATGTCTGACAATGTCAAGTGTTTTTACAGGATAAAAGAGCACTCTGTCTTACTTTTAGATAGCTTAAAGTATGTAAAATTGTACATACAGAAAGTGTTTGCTTGCCTTGCTTCACACTCAGCATTTGACAGAACTCAGAAGAAAGCATTTTAAAAGTAATGTGTTGCCTCTTTAGCTGTTTCAAAACCAATTGTGACTGCTGCTCATCATAGAATGAGTTGGAAGAGACCACATGGGCCCTCTAGTCAAACCCCCTGTCATGCAGGAAAAACACAATAAAAGCATCCCTGGCAGATGGCCATCCAGCTTCTATTTAAAAGTTTCCAAGGAAGGAGCTTCCATCACACTCTGAGGCAGAGAGTTCCACTGTTGAACAGCTTGTACAATCAGGAAGCTTTTCCTAATGTTCAGGAGAAATCTCCTTTCCTGTAAGTTGAACCCATTGCTCTGAGTCCTAGTTTCCAGGGCAGCAGAAATCAAGTCTGCTCCCTCTTCCTTATGACATCTTTTCACATATTTATACATGGTTATCATGTGTCCTCTCAACTTCTCTTCTGCAGGGTAAACAGACCCAGTTCTTTAAGATGATCCTCATAGGGCATAATCTCCAGATCTTTGTCCATTTCAGTCGTCCTCCTCTGGACACCTTGTCAATATCTCTTTTGAACCATGGTGCCCAGAATGGGACATAGTATTGCAGATGAGGTCTAACCAAAGCAGAATACAAAGGCACCATGACTTCCATCACTCTAGATAGTATACTGCATCAAGACAAAAAGGAAACTCCCAAGACTTTTGGAATTCTTCCCTTGAAACATTCAATGTTGAATGCATCTATAGTTTAAACTTTATCACTATTAAGTTTTTAATTAAATTAATAAATGACTCCATTCTCAGTCATGAGCTAGCATTTAGCTAGTGACACAAACAGGCTTATGTTCACCTCCTGCTCCACAATTTCTTCTTATTTGTGGATAATGCAGAGGTTGGTGTATCTTTTGATCTTTTACAAGGACCAGACCCAGGTGTAGTAATTTCATTGTATGACTATGGGGGACAGAGTTCGAATCTCTGATCAGCCATGGAACACGTTGTCTGGGTGACCATAGGCAAGTTGCAGTCAGTCTCTCAACCTCAGAGGAAGGCAAAGGCAAACACCCTCTGAAGAAAAATCTTGTCAAGAAAATTCCATGATAGGGTCACTGAATGGTCTTCTTAAGTTGGAAACAGCCTGAAGTCATACAACAAAAACCACCACACCAGCTCTCTTTTGAACTGATTTACCTTTATTAAACTTTATATTACTTTATTGTCATTACAAATATAACTACAAAATCCTGAACTGTAAGGAACTTTTTGGCTGTATTTGGCAAAGCCCAATACTGATGAAACCATCTACTTGCCTCTTCTACTTTTCCATCATGTCAAACAAACATTACACAGTCATTTCCATAAAAAAGAACCGAGAAAAGAGACATATGTGGAATTGCAATGATTTAATACTGTACCTAGTCTTACATAAACATCTTCCTGTTACATACTTTTTAGAAATAATTTTGTGGAGAGTAAATATATGAAATTTTCCGATAAACATTTTATTTTCCTCTCTTCACACACACTTAACCTCTCTCCTTTTTCCTCTGAATAATGAATGAAAAATAAATACTTTCTCCCTTCCCCCTTTTTTCATTTTCTTCCTGAGCCTTCACATCTGCATCCTCATCATTCCTCACTTTTGGTCATGCTTGGTTAGGAACCCTGGGAGATGCATCTCTTGGAAGGCCATACTTTCCTTAATCTGCCCTCTCTGTGGAAAACCCAGACCACAAACAATATTGCAGTTTCCTCTTCCTTGCAAAAGTGACCCAATTCACTAGAGTTCCAGAAGCCACAGGCCTGCAACATCTGGAGGGCCACATTTTGATGGGGATCCATCATTGAAATTATATTTTCCTGTATAGCAGGAGTTTGAACTGGGTAGCCCTTGTGGTCTCTTCCAACCTTATGATTCTATGAAATTAGATTTGAACCAGGAACCATACCTACATATTCTTTTTAATCCCTGCAATATACCAGGAGAACAAGTATGATGTGGTGCTTTGAGCATTGGGCTGAGATTCTGAGAGGCAGCATTCAAATCCCATTTAACAGTGGAAACAGCACACCTCTTCTCAGTAAATCTTGCTGAGAAGATTTCATAGGTTTGCCTTAGGGTCCCTGTAATTTGGAAATCACTTGAAGGCACACAGTAACAATAATATAGTGAATTTTAAAGTTTTCTTCAACAGAATGGTTGGTCCATTTGATCTTTCATTCCTGCCACCAAGGCTGAACTTCAGCATATGTGAAGCCTCATTTCTTTTGCTGACATCTCCCTGCAAGTGCAGATTATTATTTTTATCTCGAACAGGTTTGGGGTAATGGATAGTTCAAGTGCCTTGGTGCCGATGCTGAAAAGGTTGGCTGTCTTCAACTGATAGTGTTGGCCTGTGTGCAGAAGCAACTGGAGAGAAGGAAATGGAGGGCTAAAATAAACACAACAACCATCTGATGAAAGCTGGTGTTTTTCTCTTATCACAACCATTAAAATTCCAGCCCAGGGAAGTAAAAAGAACAACAAGCTGGGCCAGGAAGCTCTTGGAATTTGGAGCCATCATTTAGAACAGCAAACAGCTTGTGCTCTGTTCATTTTTCTTCCAATGGCTTGTTATTATCTGAGCTAGGCCAGAAGGTGAGGGAGGCCTTTTTTGATGGTGGTGAAATTGTTGTTACTTTCAGCAAATTCCAGCAACTTTAGGGGTGGAGAGGAAACATACAATGTATTGTGTGAACGCAATGAGGGAAGCTTGTAGACTGAAGGACCTGGGCTCCAAATTAATGGTGGTGTGTAATTCCAATAAATGGGGATGCTGTAATGAATGAGCAATTCTACTCATTTAGAACAGTCCACATTCATGAAAATTGATACTTACTCTATTGGTGAGGTTTTTTATGATACAGGCAAGGACATCTTTGCTGTATTTTCATGGTGCCAGAAATACGTTTTTGCATTATCATATGCAGAGAAATTAGCAAAACTATGTCTCTCTCCCCCCCCCCCCCCCAAATATTGTTGAATCCATTGAGTTTCTTAAGACAACTTTTTTGGTCTATATCAGGTGTTTTTACACGGAAGGACCTTCGAAAGAGTGCTGCTCTCATTTGTTGCACCTCCTTAAACCAATATATAAAAATGTCTCTTTAGTTGTCTGTTGAACAACAATTTCTGTTGTTCACAATCAAAATAGTTTATTGTACAAGCCCAAGGTCATGACAAAAAGCACTACATTCAGATAATAGTACCCTCGAAGCCAACAGGCACCAATGATGCGAAAAAGAAACCATAATCTTGCTCAATTTCTGTTGTTAAAAACACTCTGCATTGTTTGCTGTGGTCCACAACTCAGAGCTGGCTTTCTTGTTAGGAAGATGAGGGCCATTGCCTCACCTGACTGATCATTGGAAACATTAGGAACATACTGTATGAATGAATGTGTGCCATACCTCCAACCACATACAGTTTCTAAGGTAGCCTATTTCCTACAAGTGTGATGGGAAGGCTATCACCACTGCCACCTTATCTGCTAACCTAACTAACCCTGACTGCTAACTTAACCTAACTTCTTTGATACATGGAAAGGTAAGAAACATTTTTAAAGCTCCAGGCAATGGAATATCTTTGACTATTTCCACCTCCATTTTTCATAATACAGGGTGCATACAATTCTTTGTTGAAAGCTCCACCAGCTGCTGGTCTATTTATGGCCACAAATTAAAGGGTGAATAATAACATATAAAATCATATATGACCTGGGTCCTGGCTTTCTAGAGGACTGTGCCTTTCTGTATGGTCATGCCTGGATTTTGAGATCTTAATAGGAGGCACTCCCATCACCTTCCTAGGTTTGTTTGGGGGGAACAAGGCAGAAGACCCTTGGTGGCTGCTCCCAATCTTTGGAACTCACTCCTTTTTGTCCTTCCATTGGCAGCAGAGACTTTTTTCTTCCAACAGGCCTTTATAAATTGACAGTAATGGGCTTTTAATGGTGTGTTGCTTTGTTGATTTGTATCTTGTTTTTAATGGATTGCAAATGGTTTTCATTTTATAGATAGTTTAATTGCAGGTTAAAGCAACTTTTATATGTTTTATTGATGGTTTTATATGGATTTTAATTTGAGTCCCAGTACTGAGGGAAAGGGGGATCTAATTGTGGCAATGACGACAACAACTGGCATTCTATATTGTATTTAGAGATTCATAATATAGAACCACAGATCCATAATTGATCGGTATTCAAGGAGTCTATGTTGTCTTATTGTAAGACTACAGAAATGTCTCTCAGTTTACCTTAACAGCCATGAGCCACATTGGGTGAAGGAGATTTGTTCAGCTGCCAGTTGAGATACAAGGAGGCAGACTTTTCCATCTCCTTGCACCACTGAGTAAGGATCTTTGGGCCTTATTTGCTGATGATGTGGGGTTGGAAATCTCATCTCCTTGTGCCCCAATCAGCATTGGGATTGTGTATGGGGCCAATTATATATACATAGCTACAGTATTTATTTATGACCGTATCACACATACCCCATGCTGTTTTACCAGCAAGCATGGCAAAACTGCAGGCACGCCTAGTGACTCCAGTGTGGCAACTCTTCCTCTATCACATGGGAGAAGTGTCACCCAACCAGGGCAAAAGTGTGCTGGCTCCATTGGAATCAGCACAACATTGGAGCCTTTCCGAAGAAGTGTCCAAGGATGCTTCTATGCCTGCTGGGGACGGGGCTTCTGCCGGAGGTTGAGGGATGTTGTGTGATGGGCTGCATGCCCATCTGTTCCTCAGCTGGGGCAGAAGATGCTAAACATTCCTTGTATGATGTCCTTAGGCATACATAGCTAACTACGGTGGGGTTAGGGGTGCAGAGCTCCCCACAAAGGTGAAAAGAAATTTTAAAAACCTACTATTTTCTTTATCTGAGAGAATACCTTTCCAGGAATCTTTAGGTCCTTCTGCCAAAAGCTACTATGGAGTTGAGCTGAAGTACCCAGAGATTCCACAAGAGAACATATGAATCGAATTCAAGAATATTCAATCTGCAAATATCAAATCCACAAATGTAGAGATGACGGTATTTCTATTTGTACTTGCAAATGGAAGCAAGTAGGTAATGTATATAACTAAGTAGCTGAATTAGGATATCAGTCAATATCTTCCAGTAAATCACATTTTTGAGTGATTGCTTCTACACTAAGCAGTTGCAATTCATGAAAATTGTGCATCATAGATGGAAGGTTTATGGTAGATCCAGAGGGTTTGTTTGTGTATGAGCGTGTGTCTGTTCCAAGACAACCAAACTGAAACTAAACATTTTATGCCCTTTGTTTATTTAAGAGCCAGAAGAAACATTGCGCAGTGGGCTTCAGATGCTAAAAGGCAGATAACTATAGATATAAAGAATGTGCTGTGCAATTTTTTTATTAGTTTAGATGGTAAATCCATTTCAATCTGAATGCATTTGCAAATGGAGGCTAGTAGTTAGTTAGGTGTAACACCCAACTTCCCAAGGGATGCATGATAGGAATAAGATACATAACATAAAAGAAAAATGACAAAGATAAATTTTGTTGGTTTCTATGCCTCATATACTCGCAAAGAGAGCAGGAAGAAGGAAAGACACAGCACAGGTCCAGCCCTGTCTTGAGGACAGTAAGTCCCTATGGGCTTTTTTTTTTAACAGGGTGATGTAACCACAGCTCAGTCTAAACCTGACTTAAATTGCTGGAGATGAATGATCGCCATAATCATAAGGAGTTAGCAGTTAATTCAAACCAGTGGGATAAGCACTTAGCAAAAGAAGGCAATTACACAGCACAAAAATGCTTGCATTGGAAAGAAGAGTTTATGAGCAGCTGGCTGATAATAGCCTTTTTTGAAAAATAAACACTCTCTAAATGCACAACCGGACAGGGGTGGGGAGCGAAACTCTTTGAATCTGAGGGCTGGGAAATACATTATAGGAGGGAGAAAGCATTTATCACAAGAAAAATTTGTTTTGGGTAGGTGCCATATGCCCCCCTCTGTTACACTAGAAAGAAAGTGGCAGCTACCTCCTCCTGGTTGATTATCACGTATTCCTGACAATCCCTGATTGTCACTTATCCCTGATCCTAATACGTACTTTAAAGCCATTATAGCCTTGAGCAACATTGTTGTCTATGAACTCTTTATTTCTGCATTGATTCGCATGCCAACAAACCATTTTGTAGGAATTCTGAAGCTTGAGAAGGATTGTGAAGCACTGTCCTACAGCAAACTTTAGATTTGTGCCTGTTGGGTTGCACCACATTCAAGGGAAAGTCAGACATTGTGGATAAGGTGCATTCACACAACATATTTATTTATTTCATATATTTGTATCCCGCCCTTCTCACCCTAAAAGCGGACTCAGGACGGCCTTACAGAAGCAGTAATTCAATGCCAATACATATAAATATAAAAATAATCAAATACGATAAAAACCATAGAATTAAACATTACTTATTAAAATATCAATTAAAATAAGGTAATCCAAATTTTAGTCCAAGGCATGTCCAATTGTCAATTTCATTAGTCTGTTATCCTTATTGCAGTTTTTACTGGCGAATGCTTGTTCCCATAGCCATGTCTTAAGCTTCTTCCTGAAAGATGGGAGGTAGGGAGCTGACCTGATTTTATTGGGGAGGGAGTTCCATAGATGAGGGGCCGCCACTGAGAAGGTGCTGCAAAAGTAGCAAGATCAAGAGCAGGGCCTCCTCAGATGAACTTAACTTCTGAGGTAGGTCATAGAGTAAGATATGTTTGAGCAGGTAAGCTGGTATGTAAACTTACATATCTTTCTCATAAAGAAAACCCTAAACTTTTAAAATGGCCTTCCTTGAACATATCCTAGGAACATAGGGTCTAGAGGTAATGGCGCAACCATTTGATCATTATAGAAAGGTTAGAAATGCTTGTGTCCTGGTGGAATGCAGCAAATGGGATTTTTTGTTCTATATCAGTTAACACAAACATGAGATTGCTCTCCAAGCAAAATTTTGGGACAATCATTTTGAGCAATGAGATCAATTCATCACTTTTGGTTCCTTTCTAGACCAGTTTTATCAGGTGGTGGCATTTAAAGAGGGGAAATCACCTGAAACTGCCCCATAAAGCCAAATTGACTAGAAAATTCTTTTTTGGAAGACCAAAAACTTTTGGAGATTGTCTTGGGTATAAAGGGCCATATTGGATCACCTAAAGAACTTTATGGTTCTCACCTGGTTTTAAGGAAAGACTGAAAATCTTTTTCTCAGGAATGCTGTGTTTTCATTCTAAATTAAACCCGAGATTTGGTCTAGACCAGAGCTGTACAATCTGTGGCCCTCCAGGTGTTTGGGACTCCAAACTCTCAGAAGCCTTCACCAGTTTGTCCAGTGGTCAGGAATTCTGGGGACTAAAATCCAGAACACCTGGAGAGCACCAGGTCATGCAGGTCTGATCTAGATGGTCTCTTATGTTCCCAACATTGATGCCTAAATCCAATTGCTACTCCCAACTAGAATAAATCCACTGAATTCAAGGGGATAGTAGAGTATTGCTTATCCAACATAAATGGGCCGGCAGAACTTTGGATAAGTGAAAATGTTGGATAATAAGGAGGGATTAAGGGAAAAGCCTATTAAACATCAAACTACGTTATGATTTTACAAATTAAGCATCAAAATACAATGGTTTTACAACAAATTTATTTATTTATTTATTTACTTCACTTGTATACCGCTCCTCTCAGCCCTTAGGCGACTCGGAGCGGTTTACAACAATTGAACAGTATATATAGTACAGTTAATAAGCATTTAAAACAACAGTATCACAATAAAAAAAACAAAGCATCAATACAAAATTACATCAGTATCGCAAATCCATCAGGTCTCATCACTAGAATCAGTATCCAATCTCGTTATCCATTATTCCGTGTTCCAATAATCAATCCGTCACACTGCTTAGCCAAATGCCTGTTCAAACATCCAGGTCTTCAATTTCCTCCGGAGTACCAGCAAGGAGGGGGCCGATCTAATATCTGCAGGGAGAGCATTCCACAGCCGGGGGGCCACCGCTGAGAAGGCCCTATCTCTCGTCCCCGCCAGGCGCACTTGTGAGGCCGGCGGGACTGAGAGCAGGGCCTCCCCAGACGATCTTAACGTCCTAACTGGTTCATAGGAGGAGATACGTTCGGACAGGTAAGTCGGGCCAGAACCGTTTGGGGCTTTAAAGGCCAATGCCAGCACTTTGAATTGTGCTCGGTAGCAAATTGGCAGCCAGTGGAGCTGGTGCAACAGAGGAGTTGTATGCTCCTTGAGTGCCGCTCCTGTTAGCATCCTGGCTGCCGAGCGTTGGACCATTTGAAGCTTCCGAGCAGTCTTCAGAGGCAACCCCACGTAGAGAGCGTTGCAGTAGTCTATATGGGATGTGACTAGAGCGTGGACTACCATGGCCAAGTCAGACTTCCCAAGGTACGGGCGCAGCTGGCGCACAAGTTTTAACTGTGCGAATGCTCCCCTGGTCACCGCTGAAACCTGAGGTTCCAGGCTCAGCGATGAGTCCAGGATCACACCCAAGCTGCGAACCTGCGTCTTCAGGGGGAGTGTAACCCCGTCTAACACAGCCTGTAACCCTATGCCCTGTTCGGCCTTGCGACTGACCAGGAGTACCTCTGTCTTGTCTGGATTCAATTTCAATTTGTTCGCCCTCATCCAGACCGTTACAGTGGTCAAGCACCGGTTCAGGACCTCAACAGCCTCCTTAGTAGAAGGTGGAAAGGAGTGACAGAGTTGGACATCATCTGCGTACAGGTGACATCGTACCCCGAAACTCCGGATGACATAAAAAGCAGATCAATACATGGTAACGTTATGTAATAATTACTGTATTTAAAAATTTAGCACCAAAACATTGCAATGTATTAAAACAACTGTGGATCCGGATAGGAGGCAAACTGCATTAAATAATACAGAATGTTGGTTGAGCAGAGGTTGGATGAGTGAGACTCTACTGTATTTACAGAGGTGGTAGAATCTGTCAGAGAGCTCTGGTGATCAAAAGAACAACATACCACAGTACTCCATAGAATTGAGTTATGACAGTTCAAGTGGTGCCAAACTGTTGTTATTCTGCAGTTTGTTTGGAATGACAGTGTTAACTAATAATACTTGATTCAGTGGGTATATTCCAGATAGGCATAGCAATTAGAGCTAGAATTAATTTCTTCATTTTTAAGGTTAATATAGACTCTATCAGTAACAGACTTAAGAGTAGATATCCCAGAGGTTTGGGAGTGGCTTTGTATTTCCTGTGCAATATTTCAAATCTTGCATTTTTCACCAAGCCGATTGGAAAGCACAGCCAAAAGGAAAAAGGAAAAGGGTGGTGATTTTATGTGCAGTTTCCTGTACCACAATCACTGATGAAGATGAGGACTTGGGAGAGGTGGAATTCCTCTTGACAGGGGAAATACAAATAATGACTTTATACTTTATTGCTTACATAGATTATGGCTGTTGGTTTTTTAAAACAACCCAGCCTTCACCAGTCTCAAAGAATGAAGAAGGAGGGAGGAAAAAAGGAGATCTGAATGTATAAAAATGACAGTGTTAAATCATGGTTTTTGGAATGGGGGTATAAATCTGCAACAAGGATGGAAGAAGAAGAGGAAGATAAAGCCATTTCCTTCACATGGATCATTAAATCAAGGGATTAGAAAAGGGCTATTATGTAACTGTATAAAGAGGTCTCTCTCTATCATCCATTAAATACATGAATACAGTATTTGTAACTACAATCCTGAATGATATAGAATTGCTGCTGGCAGTGGGGTTCCCTGGTCTCAGGGCCAGGCCTTGAGGATCTGGAACATTTTTTTAGCCTTCGAGACAAAATGGAGGGATCCCAGAGGGAGTAACTTGAAAACTATTTCATTTTATTGCAGAGACGTGTTCTGTACAACTGTGCTTGATGTGTCTTGATGTGTAATGATATCATATGGGGCTGCCCTTTGTCATATCTCCATAGACTTGCCTCCTGTGAGACCATAAGTGGTCATTCCAAGATGGATTACCTGACCTGACATGCCATGACATACAAAGGTTGTTATTTCCTGTGAAGTATAACTAAACATAGGCTACTTCTACACAACCATTTAAACCAGGTCAGAATGTAGATAAAAGAGATCTGGTTTCACTACCTCATCTGGCAAGATGTACCTTTCTAATGAGGATCAACACTAGATGAAAGAAGGGGAAAGCAAGAAAAAGAAAGCCAGCATTCTCATTGAAAATCTATGGTTTCCTTTATGAAGGAGGAATTTGTTTACCTTCTGGCCAATTTGTGTATCTTGTTTTTTCCCCTGAATGCTTCAATGCTAGCCCTGTCCTTCCAAGCACTCCAAATTTTGGACTTGGGATCATGCTCTGCATTGACTATAAATCAGTCAATCAATCAATCCAAAGACCCAATTTGCTCAGGAGGGAAAGTCCACAGCAGATTCATAAACTGATAAGACCACATAAAAACAGGATGAGTTCAATGCTAAATGCATAAGAACAAGAGTAAAAACACTGCAAATTTATGCAAGGCAAGTTTCAACCTGGGTCTAATACAGGAAGTTGTCTTATCCTGGCTACCTCAGAGAGAAACTTGGCAACAGTCAAGATCACATGAGGGAAATTGTCACCTAATAAAAACTTTACATGAAATTGGACTGATCTACCAGGTAGGTTGTTCGGTAGTGGGTTATGTAGCTGAGCCTGTTTCTAAAAACTGCAGGACAATAAGATGTAATACATATATTCAACATCCTGATTGTTACATGGGCAAAGTCTTGAATTGTATGGGACACCTGCAAACAATGGACTGGATGGCCCATGAGGTCTCTTCCAACTCTATGATTCTATGATTCTATGAAATCTGCCTCAAAGCACTTTGGATGGGAACATACTGCACCTTGCCTTGGAGAATAGGCAGCGATATTTGGCCACACCAAATTTTTAAGAAAATTTGCTTCATGGAGAGGCCCTGCATAGTGTATATTCAGGGTGCTTGGGGAACAAGAAACGTATGAGTGAGACCGCAGCTCACAGAAGACAATGTCCCACAGTCTTTGTTGAATAGATTTCAGTGCCATATCATAATCCAGATGTGATAAAAGAGATGAAGAAAGGCCAATAGAAGAGGCTTTTAAAGAGTTAAGCTTGAACCAGTTGTTAGTGTAATCATCCTGGGCTAGATGATGAATCAGACTGGAGCCCAGTTTTGAAACACTGACTATGAGCCAATATTTAAGGGCCCACTACCAAGCTCTTGTTGACAGAGGGATTTCTCCAGATTCTAACAACAAGACACAAGATGGCTCACATCTGGGGGACTGGAAGAGGGCACTCAAGAACTATGATTGGTGCTGGTCTGTCTAGCTGTTAAACCATCAATCCAGATGCTGGATATACATCTATTGGATGCAGTGAATTGATCCAGAATTTCTGATAAGATTTTAAATAGAGTTTCCAGCTGGATGCACATTGCAATGTGCATTGGGAATTGATGTTTTGTGGATACCCTGACCTCGAGCTGGCTTCAAACTGATTTTTTTTTCCTGTGTAAAAGGGTTCTCGTTAGACTTCTTGCCATATCTCTGGCAACATGTCCTGCTTCCATGAGAGTGGCAAAAACATACTTATTTGTTTAATAGGTTTATCTCCTGGTTTCAAAAACATACTGCTAAGTTAAGTAATTAAACATGCATACATGGGGGGGGGGGGGAGTAAATTGTAAAGTTCTGTATCAAAACAAGGGATGTAAAAGTTTCAGTGTTGTTGACTTTTTCAAAATATCCCCTTCATTTTCTTTCTTCTGGTTTGTATTTTGTTGTGGAAATTCCCATTTCCTTATTGGGGTGAAATTCCCCCTGATTTCTGCATTTCTTTGTGCAGTTTTATTCATTAATGCAATTTTCCCTCATTGGGTAAAATGTATTCAGTATATTTACTGTGCATTTTATATGTTTTTGTTATAAAATGTGCACTTTGTTTTGTTCCCATTTTATATTTCAGAAACACCCTGTGGCCCTTGCAAATGCTCTAGTATAAAAACACCTTTTAGATGCCACGAAAATCCAGCCATTCTATCTCACTTTGTAAAATTGCTCACTATGCGGAAATATAGGAAATGAGGGTTTGTTCATTTGAATCTCCATAGCAACAGGCTGCATTGCTTCCCCTCTTAACCTGCACACAGTAATGAATGGGTGCTTTGTCATCTGTCGTTGGAGGCTTATGGCTTTTATTGGCTTGTTTTTAGCAAATGCCGTCAATAAGTCCCATTTCACAGTGATCAATTATGGGCATAAGTAGCTCATAAAACTCATGGCTACTTCCTCTTTCTGATTTGTCATGTAATATTCCTAGAGAGAGTCGAGAACTTGGCCCATACTTTGTGCAGATTTCTTTTGTTTCTGAAGGCAACAAAAGAATTGTTCCTTTATTTGTATCCTGCTTTTCTCCCATGGGTGGGATCCAGAGTACAATAGTTAAAAGTGGCAAAAATTACATAACATAAAAGTCAGCAAAGCCAAATAATTAGATTACACACTATTATATGTAACTTAATTTCCTAGGCTGCCTTGTTCTCATGAGGTGGACACTTTCCTCTGTCTGAGGCAATATTCACACGTTCTCTAATGGTATGGCCACTGGCAAAGGTGTCACTCCATGGTGTAGTAGTTTGAGGGTTGAACTGGGAGACCAGGGGTTGAAAGCCTGCTCCACCATTAAAGAGCACTTGGGGAAGTCACAATCACCAAGCCTCACAGGAAGTTGATAGGAAACCCCCTCTGAATCAATCTTGCTAACAATAAGTCAGAGTCAACTTGAAGGCACACATCAACAAATGCACCAACAGCCGGAGTGGCAGTAAAAGCAACAACAACAGGGCCAGCCTTATGTATCTTTAGGACTGGCCTACCAAGAGCCATTATAATTTCATTTTTCTGAGCCCTATTTCCATGTCTCCTATATGGCACATTCTATCATCTGGAAGACATTCTACAGACAAATAAAAGCAAAATACATTCAAGGAAGCAATATTCTTCCTTGTAGTAAGTCTGGGACCCATGTTCCTTTCTCCTCTTAGCAAGTCTTTCATGTGCTGTATCGTATGAAGGATATTGGCATATTTCTAAAACAAAATAGGAAATTCCAGACCGAAGACTTTGAAACCGAATCTTAACAGCTGCTCCCAAGTCCCAGGTTTCATGTTCGTCTGAATGTTCCATAAACAGTTCCGAATCCAAAATTACATTTGAGGCTGAATCTGCCACATTTTATTTGACTGAAAAAGAGAAAGAGAAACAGGGAAGAGGAGAGTAGGCGTTCTGCAGTTCTTTCAAGTAATTCTAATGACAGAAACCTTATTGAAAGAATGATGCTGGCATGAAGAAACCCAAACACTTTCATTTGGAAGAAAGTAAAGTTAACTCTCCAACTTGGCAGAAATCTTGCTGAATTCATGGAAGAGACTCTGTAGACTGACTGACACTTGGGGTTCATTTGGCTTTCGTTTTTAAATTGTTTTCAGATATACCTGAAAGTATCAGTGTCTAGAATTGCCAGACCAGTGCAGCACAGGTTGGACATAACATACACAAAAACCAATTTTTCTAGTTTCTAACAGCCCTCACAACCTCTGAGGATGCCTGCCATAGACGCAGGTGAACCATCAGGAGAGAATTCTTCCAGAACATGGCCATACAGCCTGAAAAACCTACAACAACCCAGTGATTCCAGCCATGAAAGCCTTTGACAATACATTATAACATACATATATGGTGGCAGAGCTATGCTAGGTTAGCACTATGCAACCTCTATACAAAACAGCAACACTGCACACCATATCTTCATATCTAGTTGTACAACATACATTTGTGTCTGTCACTGACAGGATGGTAGTGGTGGTTGTGTGCCTTCAAGTGTTTCCTGATCTGTGGCAACCCTACCACAGGGTTTCCTTGACACAATTTGTTCAGAAGAGGTTTACCATTGCCTTCCTCAGTGCCTTAAGCCTAAGCTTATCCAATGGTTTTCATGGCTGAGCAGATGTTTTTGAACCTTTATCTCCAGAGTCACAGTCCGATGGTCAAACCATTACTCTCACAGAAAGGAAGGAAACATAAATTTTGGAGTTCGATGCCATCTGTATGCAGGTGACATTCAGCTCTATTACTCTTTTCTACCTTCTTCTAAGGAGGCTGTTCAGGTCCTGAACTGGTGCTTGGCAGCTGTGACAGTCTGGGTGAGGGCGAACAAACTGAAATTGAATCCAGACAAGACAGAGGTCCTCCTAGTCAGTTGTAAGGCCAAACAGGGATTAGGGTTGCAGCCTTTGCTGGATGGGGTTACAGAAACTATTAATAAGGAAAAACACACAAAAGTACTATTTTAAGCAGAGAAATCCTGGAGTTGACATACTAAACGGAAGACTTCTGGGAAAGAAATAGTCACCAAATGAGCCTTCAGGGAAGCACCAGACTCCATCCTCTCCCCTCCCTCTGCCTAAGTTAACTGAGTGCAAACTACTATCTCTTAATAAAGCAGACAAAATCCAGTTCTTGTTCTGGAGAAGCTGAACTAGAATGTTTTCATCTGTTGAGATGAGGCCTGCTGTTTGGTTCAGAGAGAATGTACAGAGAGAACTCAACACATTGAATTACTGTAAGACAAAGATTTATCTTCCCTTTCCCAGAATGATAGCCTCAGGGATTTTAAAGCCGTAAAACCACATATAGCATATCGCCCAAACAATTCTTTTTGAGGCTGGATTAATTATTGGTTAGAAGTGGCCTAGGATTTTTGTTTGTTTCAAATACTGGGTTTGCTAAAGTGCCCACAGCAACTTGTGGAATTTGTGCACCGACAAACTGGAAATCTATGTAGAATGTTTGCTGTACAAAATGCGCTTGACTCTTGTTCTTTGTTTATGTATGCAGGGCCCCTATTGACTTTAATGAGAGTTTTGTGAATAGACCTCACAGATCATGAAAAATTTCAGAAAAACTCAACATATTTTCTGAAAAGCTTTGTTATATACACATACAAACAGAGAAATTCCCAGTCAAGGCCTGTGAACTGGACCAAAAGACAGAAGAGGAAGACCCAAAATTTGTTTCATGGGATGTAAAGGGAATGTTTGCATTCCCATGTCAGTGGGACAATGAATCTGCTTCAGGTTTTAGTCCAAACTTTAAATGAGCTATCCAAAGTGTTCCAAGATAGATTCAGAATGTGAGAGAGTTCCTTTAAAGCAGTGGTTCCCAACCTTTTTTTGACCAGGGCCCACTTTGACCAGGGCCCACTTTGACCAGGGACCATTCTCCAACATTAGTACCAAAAGGCTTACGAATCAGTGTTTGGTCAACTTTAGATCCAGTTTGGTTATTTGGGGTGCTGATTCAGAAAATTGCATTGGATAGACCACAGCAGCTCTAGTTTCTGATACAGAGCATATGCCATCCAGTAGTCGCATTCTGCTCACTCACAGAAAACCATATTTAATAAGACTTGGCACTATTAGAGAGTTTTGCGGGATCAGTTGCTCTCGTTGCAATGGTGTAGTAACGGTGAGGCTGTGGACCATATTTTAGTTCTTGCAGACCATTGGTATTCCACGGACCACAGGTTTGGAACCACAGCTTTAAAGTGTAGTGCATAACTCTCTGTCATTGTCTTCAATGTGTCAGGGAAATATTTATGTAATTTCTGCCTTTTCTCCAGTCGTGAGTTTCAAAGCAGAATTACAAAAATTAAAACAGATATAGCTAAAAGTTCACAAGTTAACATGCAATTACACTATCAATAGAATTAAAAGCAGTTAAAATTATGGTTGTTAAAAAGAGAAAAAACCCAGCTCATATTGACAAGACAGCACATTACGAAAAGCCCACTCAGCAACCAGCCTTCAAAATTCTGCTGAAACAAACAAACACAAATGATTTTCACCTGCCTACAAAAGGACAGCAAGGAGGCTCTTGGTGACTTCTCTAGAAAGGGAGTTCTAAAGCCATGGAGCTACCACTGAGGGATTAGTGAGACTGAGAAAGTCTCACCAGAAGACATCAATACACAGGCAGACTCATATGGAAAAATATGATCCTTTAGAACAGTTGTTCTCAGACTGTGGGTCCTCAGATGTTTTGACCTTCAACTCCCAAAAATCCTTAACAGCTGGTAATAAATAAGAGAAACCATAAAAAAACTATTTATGGCCACGGTGGCACAACAGGTTAAACCGCTGAGCTGTTAAACTTGCTGACCAGAAGCTTGGTGGTTTGAATCTGCGGGACGGGGTGAGCTCCTGCCAACCTAGCAGTGTGAAAACAGGCAAATCTGAGTGGATCAATAGGTACCCCCTCAGCAGGAAAGTAAATGGTGCTCCATGTAGTCATGCCATCCACATGACCTAGGATAGTGGTTCTAAACATGTGGGTCCCCAGATGTTTTGGCCTTCAACTCCCAGAAATCCTAACAGCTGGTAAACTGGCTGGGATTTCTGGGAGTTGAAGGCCAAAACACCTGGGGACCCACAGGTTGAGAACAACTGCTTTAGAATATGATCAATTATTTATATTCTCTCTGTGTGCCCCATTGAGTTGGCTGTTGCCTTATAGTGACCCATGAATTTTGTAGGATCTTCTAAGGTGAGGTGGGTTCTCCAGTTCCTTCCTCTGAAACAGTTTACAGTACCTGGTATTCCTTGGTAGTTTCCCATTCAAGTCTTGGTAGTCTTGGTAGTCTCCCATTCAAGAAGCTGAGCAGACTCTGCTCAGCTTCTAAGGTGACATTAATCTGGTGCTTTCAGGAAATTAGACCCCTTTAAGAGGTTAATTATATAGTAAATATGGATATATTATGCTCAATATAATAGGGGACTTTGAATGTGTACAAATGTATATGTACATATGTGCCTTTATGTCAACCCCATGAATTTCTTAGGATTTTCTTAGCCATGGAATATCATGAAATATAACTATATAACCTGGTATTCATTTGCAGAATCCCTAACAAGTACTAACTAGGGATGACACTACTCATCAGCTTCCAATATCAGCCAAGATGTGGTGTCTTTAGTATTGTTGTTGTTCATTCGTTCAGTCATCTCCGACTCTTCGTGACCTCATGGACCAGCCCACGCCAGAGCTCCCTGTCAGCCGTCACCACCCCCAGCTCCTTCAAGGTCAGTCCAGTCACTTCAAGGATGCCATCCATCCATCTTGTCCTTGGTCGGCCCCTCTTCCTTTTACCTTCCACTTTCCCCAGCATAATTGTCTTCTCTAGGCTTTGCTGTCTCCTCATGATGTGGCCAAAGTACTTTAGTACAAAGTGTCTTTAGTATATTTAGTCCTATTTTCCCCAACAGTAGGACTCACAGAGGCTCAGGTAACTATTATATAGACCTTCATAGATTACAGCCAGGACTTCAAATTATGCCTGGAAATGGACTGCCAGTCAGTGAAGCTACTGCAATAAACGAGTTGTGTGCTCACTGTAACAATTTGGCTGCAGCTCTTTGGGCCAGCTGAAGTTCCCAAACAATGGTCAAAAGCAGACCCACATAGAGTATATTACGATAATCTATTTTAGCAGCTGGGGTTGCTGAAACAGCTATTGTGAATTCCAATTTCACAACAGAGCAATAAACAGACACATTGAAAGAAATACAATTGGTTCCACAATGGCAATATTTGGCAGGAGGCTGATGGCGCCCAATTAGTGTAGTGAGTGTGAATTTTACACTATGGAAGCACAAAGTAGGATCTTGGTCTTATTTTCTACTTCTCCTTCCCTTGTGTCTCATCAATCTTATCCAACACAGGTTTCATGAGAGCTGAGAAATTTGCTTTAACCCAAATGTGGAAAACTTAACCATTTTTGCTGAGGGTTTTTAGGAGCGGTAGTCCAAAAAAATAAATAAAAAGGTAACTTTTCTAAGCTTTTTGACCAGCTATTCCTCCATCAAGACATTTCTAGCACACTGATACTTTGCATTCCAGCTCACACTCCACTTTGGAGACACAGGCAATTATAGAAGAGTCTGGAAATTCCTCTTATCTGCTTATACTGGAAATCATTGATTTATTGGATACGAAAGATGGCGACAAATTATCTGGTGTCCTTTGGCTCTGTGTTTCTTATTCATTTTGGTTAATGAAGGGTTGTTGAGGAGAATTATCACCTGGCAAAAAAGAGAGTCTTGCAACACCTAAAAGGGTTAAAAAAAATACTGTTTCATAGCTCATTTCATCAGATGTATGACATAATGTCTTCAATTGGCAAACACATACATGTAAACACACACATACATGGGGAAATACGTTTGCAAGGTTAGAGAGAAAGAAATTGTAGAAAGTACAGAAAGAGATAATTTCTTTAACTGCTTTTTTGAGCCAGGAACAACTTGAGAAACTGCAAGTTGCTTCTGGTGTGAGAGATTTGGCTGTCTGCAAGGACGTTGCCCTGATTTTTTTTGATGTTTTACCTCCTTGTGGGCTGCTGAAGCTGACACAGGGGAGCTCATCTCCGTTCTCCCCAGACCTGTTGGTCTTCAGTCCTGCCAGCACAAGAGTTTAATCCATTGTGCCACCGAGGGCTCCTCTTTAACTGCCATATCCATACTACATTACTATGCCATTATATGTAATGGGACTTGAGCATCCTCAGATTCTGGCATCCACAGAGTTCTGGAACCAAACCCAGTGAATACCACACCAATGGGTCATTGTAGGTAATTTATAGACATTTTCTAGGTCCTCCAGTATGACTCTATGGTACTCTTGGGCCAGAGGTTCTTCATTTCAATAGTGTTCACTATTTTCCGAATACATCTGCCCTTGCGCTTTGCTACTCTGCTGCTGAATACTCATGCCCAGTATGGGATACATCTCACCACATTAAAACAGTGGATGTGGCTCTTCATGAGGCATGTCACATTATCACAGGATGTCTACGACCTACACCACTGGAGAAATTATACTTCTTAGTCATATTGCACCACCTGACATCCTTCAGGAAGTAGCAGCCAACAATGAAAGGACCAGGGCAGTGACATCTCTGGCCCATCCTACGTTTGGATATCAGCCAGCACGCCAATGCTTCAAATCAAGAAATCGTTTTCTAAGATCTACAGAGATACTTGGAGAAACACCTCAGTAAGCGAGAATCAAAAAGTGGCAGGCTAAAACCCGGAACCTCAAGCCATGGCTGATACCAAATGAGAGACTCCCCCCCCCCTCCCGGGCACACAGAAGACTGGGTGATTTGGAGGCATTGAACAGACTGTGTCTGGTGCCATGAGATGCACAGCCAACCTCAAGAAATAGGCCACAAAGTGGAGTCCACAACATGTGAGTGTGGAGAAGAGCAAACCACAGACCACCTATTATAATGCAGTCTGAGCCCTGCCACATGTACAATGGAGGACATTCTTATAGCAACACAAGAGACACTTCAAGTGGCCAGCTACTGGTCAAAGGACATCTAGTATAAATGTCCTTTACTTGTGTTTTTAAATACATTACAACTGTACCCTCAGTTCACTTCTGACATGATAAATAAATAAATAAATACTTTTATCTGAGATTCTGCATCTCACAAAGTCCAGGAACATAACCCCACCAATATGGGGATCATACTGTATGTGCCGATGTTGAAAACATTTCCCTACATATACTTTTATGTAGGGAAAAACACCCTGTTGCCTAGAGATCTTGTTCTTGACTCACAATGACCTCTTTTTGATTGAACATCCCATTTTTAAATTGGTTTAATGTTGACTGGAGCCTCCTTTTCAAATTACAGAGAGAGACGAGGAGCAGAGAGAACGCCACTTCCTCTTTGTGAAAACAATGAGTTTAAAGGGGGCTCTCCCTTTCCATTTTTTAAAACCTTTAATTAATAAAGGCATTCTTTGGAGCATAACAGGAAAAAATGTGATGAATGTTCTTGATAGGTTATGATTAATAATGGTCTGGGGAGGTTTTAGAGACATGAGACGCCCCATAAACATAGAATTAATACTGAAGTGAACATTTTTATAATGTCCATCTTGGCATCCGTTCCAGCACATGAGGTTAGTAGCTTTATTTGCTATTTAATTAATGCATTAAAAAAATAAAACAAACAGCTCTTTGCAAAACCATAACAACTCAATGCATGAGTTATGTGGGTTCGAGCTGGCACAGTTAACAAAAACATTCCTAATGCCACTTTATTTCCACTAACCATTTGTATTGTAAACTTGAGCAAACTGTTCCATGCCAGATTTGAGGTTCATGCTCAGGGCACATGGAACAACAAGGCCAGACACGAGCTGTGGATGAGAAAAGTTGAAGTGCAACAGAATTTGCAGTAATTAGAGGAATGAGGTGATAGGCTTTAAACCTCTGTAATCCAAAATAATACAGCTGCATATAGTTTTCTCCTACCTTCGTCTGCCAGATCAGTTTCAGAAATAGGATATATTTTGAAGCTGAGATAGGTTTCTGTAAAAAGAGGCATCCATTATGTTCTAGGAGAATTGTGAAGTTCTTGACCACAGTCACATTCATTGGTTGTTGCAGTAGCTTGCATACCTTGAAAATATCATATTCTTGATTTTGTATGGGAAACATCTTCCAGTCTGATAAGAATAAAAGAAATCCAGTCTGACAAAAACAAATCAACATAAACCAAAAACACAAAGCAAGGAGAGAAAAAAAATATATCTATAATAGAGCCTATGAGGGGACCCCGGTGATGCAGTGGTTTAGAGTCCTGAGCTGCTGAACTTGGTGACCAAAAGGTCAATGGTAAGCAGTGTTAGCTTCTGCCAACCTAGCAGTTCGAAGACATGCAAATGTGAGTAGATCAATAGGTACTGCTCCGGTGGGAAGGTAACAGCGCTCCATGCAGTCATGGCATCCACATGACCTTATTTATTTCCTATTTATTTTCCTATATTTATACCCTGCCCTTCTCACATACCCCCCCCCCCGGGGGGGGGGGGGGAGGACTCAAGGCAGCCTCACAACAAGGACCATACAGTGTCATCATAAACATAAAACATTTCAATAAAACAATTGATTAAACACGCCAGTTAAAAACCAAATCCAAGTCTGGGTCCATTCATTGTCATAGGTTGCCTGAGTCTTCTTTCCACGTAGTGCTAATCACTAGTCGAAAACCTGTGTTTGCTTGTGTTTTTAAATACCTTGGAGGTGTCTACAGACAACACTGGCTCTTCGGCTTAGAAATGGAGATGAGCACCAACCCCCAGAGTCGAACATGACTAGACTTAATGTCAGGGGAAAACCTTGACCTTTACCTATAATAGAGCCTAAATTTTAGGGGTATTTGTGGTGTTTGGATTACAGCTTCGAGAATCCTCTAACCAATATGGCCAGCATAGTTGGTAGTAAGAAATTGAAATTCTGAGACTTGTAACTCAAAAAAGTACAATAGTCTATGGTGGCTAAAAGTGTGGTCCAGGTTTACCATTATTCAGCCTTACCATTAGTCTTGGACAGCAGATTTTGTGTATCATAAAAGGGCAGTAGCTGGTTATTTATTTGGTTTGTTGTATTTTAACTGCCAGGGTGGTATTCACAGAGCTGGATGATAGCTTCCATGTCATTGGAACAGAGAATACTTTCTAGAATTCCGTCTGAATTATGAAGAATCAACCCAAAATGCTGAATCATTCAACCAAACTGTATTCAGCACCTTGGATAGTACCTTTAAAGTTTCAACTAATATTGGAACAGATTAACGGACATGCAAGTTATTCACAACCACTGGGAAGTGTTCACTGATGGTGTTTGTGATCATATAAAAGGAGTCGTGCACACAACTAAATGAAGTTCTTTTGCCCTGTCTGGCACCTGACACAGTTAGAATCATAGAATCATAGTGTTGGAAGAGACCTTGTGGACCATCCAGTCCAACTCCCTGACAAGAAACAGGAAAATTGCATTCAAACACCCCAGACAGATGGCCATCCAGCCTCTGTTTAAAAGCCTCCAAAGAAGGAGCCTCCACCACATTCCAGACAGAGAGTTCCACTGCTGAACAGCTCTCACAGTTGGGAAGTTCTTCCTAATGTTCAGGTGGAATCTCCTTTCCCTTAGTTTGATTGTTCTGC
Source organism: Anolis sagrei (assembly GCF_037176765.1). NCBI lineage: Eukaryota > Metazoa > Chordata > Lepidosauria > Squamata > Anolidae > Anolis > Anolis sagrei. The sequence goes on from NC_090025.1 coordinate 169,963,873, forward strand.
TCAGTTGGCTGAGAGGATGATCAGGCCAGGTGACATTACTTAATTACACAGATGTAACTAAGTAGTCAGTCTAGGATTTTGATATCTCCCCTTCCAAACCAATTTTTCAAAGCTTCAAATCTAAATATAGTGGAACACCATAGGCTACCACATATATTATATGAATTATCCCAACAGCTACACAATCACATGATCCCACAGCTGCACAATCCTATGGTCCAACAATTACCTGCACAATCCCATGATCCCATGGAGTTAAGTATAATATCCAAGTGGATTCCCTCAGAGGACAAATGAAAGAAAAGAAAACCATGTCTTTTCATACAGAGCCAAAGTTTGAGGTGTATTTTTAGTGAAAAGGAGTTAGAAAATGCAAAAGGCACACTGCTAGCTATAACACAGTGAAATGGGTACACATGAGTATTATCCAAATATATTGTGAGTTTGTCTTTTTTCATTTGCTGTGCTTGACAACAGTGTGTGACATCAAAGTGACTTAAATACCTATGGCATTCCATTCCAGCAATGTGGGCTTTTGGGAGTAATGCACAGAGGTATGACGAATGAGACTGAAAAGCAAGCAGTGATTATCTCTGGTATTAATACCCAAATAAAGCCTGTGATTCAATCACCTCACTTTATTTGTACAATCCCTTCCCATTGGCCATGTTCCCTACAGCAGAAATTCTGGAGCAGAATATGATAACTGATAAGAAGTTTCACAGAGGAATAACAGAACTCCCACATCTGCCTGTCCTCCTCCCTTAAGCATTTATATATAACATTAGAAATGATTGTTTAGTCCCTTACAGTTGTAGATATGATCTAATACAAACGTAGCTTCTCAAATGCAATTTAAATGAAACCCCTAAGGGGTGCTGCTATATGAAAAATGAATCCCCCTAGTTTTCTAATCAATCTAAGTCCTCCAAATTCATTTTTATCTCCATGGTGACAAGGATGTATTTGCACTGAAGCAATGAGCCATGTCATGCTATGTGTTGCTAGATAACAGCTAGCAAGGTTGATAGGTCACTTTATCTCCATTTTGGGAGATAGACTACAGGAATGGTGAACTCCCTGATTATTAATTTGCTACAGCCTTGGTGTGCATCTCCATCCAGTGCTGAGTTAAGAAATAATAATGTTGACAGACTCAAAGTGCATTTCCAGATAAGAGTCATAGGATCAGAGATGGATGACATACTTTATTAACAATTGAGGTTGGAATCCTGAAATATTTTAGAGCCTGGGCAATCTTTGTTTAACACTAAGTGGACAATTTTAACTCCAAGGCTGGAGTTAAAATTGCTGGATGAAACATTAACAACCTTAGATATGCAGATGATGCCACTTTGATGGCTGAAAGTGAGGAGGAGCTGAGGAGCCTTCTAACCAAAGTGAAAGAAGAAAGTGCAAAAGCCAGATTGCAGTTAAACATAAAAAACCAAGATTATGGCAACCAGACTGATTGATAACTGGCAAATAGAGGGAGAAAACATGGAAGTATTGACAGACTTTGTATTTCTAGGCATAAAGATTACAGACGCAGACTGTGGCCAGGGAAATCAGACAACGTTTGATTCTTGGAAGGAGAGCAATGATTGATCTCAATAAAATAGTGAAGAGTAGAGACATCACACTGGCAGTGAAGATCCACATAGTTAAAGCAATGGTATTCCCTGTAGTAACCTACAAATGTGAGAGTTGGACTATAAGGAAGGCCGAGCAAAAGAAGATAGACGCTTTTGAATTGTGGTGCTGGAGGAACGTTCTGACAGTGCCTTGGACCGCAAGAAGATCAAACCAGGCTATACTCCAGGAAATAATGCCTGGCTTCTCACTGGAGAGAAGGATATTAGAGGCAAAGATGAAATACTTTGGCCACATAATGAGAAGACAGGAAAGCTTAGAGAAGATAATGATGCTGGGGAAAATGGAAGGAAAAAGGAAGAGGGGCAGATGAAGGGCAGGATGGATGGTATCCTTGAAGTGACTGGCTTGACCTTGAAGGAGATGGGGGTGGCAATGACCAACAGGGAGCTCTGGTGTGGGCTGGTCCATAAGGTCATGAAGAGTCGGAAGCAGGTGAATTAATAAACAACAACAAGTAGACAACAAAACTTGAAAGTAAATTACTATGTACTGGATGATTAAGAGGAGGAAACTCGATTACTAAGTCTAGAATCTTGGGATTTGTAGTTTCATGACATATTAAGAATTCCCAGCCATAGAGCTCTAATGCCTCCCCAAACACCAGGATTCCATAGGATATAACCATGATAGTTTAAGTGGAACCTTAAGCTGTAACTGAGCAGTGTGAAAAAGATCAATATATAGGATGCTGAAAATTTAATACCATTTATTTCAATAAGAACTTTCCAGGTTTGTAACTTGCCCCCACTACTTCAATGAAAAGAATTCAGTTGCTTAGCTAATTAAAACCTGGCTTTGAATCAGTTTATTTATCCATGTTTCTGGTGCTCAGTTAGAGTTACCTCCCTTTGTCTTGCAGGCTCTTCATTCTTAACATACAAGTACAACATCCTCCTCCAGTCCAGGAGCAACTGTATCTATTAATTTTTGCAACAGAAGATAGCTGAGAATTGTTCGGTTTAATCTTTCATGAGAACTTTACCAAACATGTACATCTTTACATAAATTCAATGAAGAGAGCTTGACACTTTTAAAAATCCATTGTTTGAGAAAGTAAAACAGTTTTATTAGTTTCTCATTTTTGATAGGTTTTAATACAACAGGGTCTTTTTTGTACAAACAAGATAGAATATTAAAAAGCAGAGATAGGTTGCTTTACACCAAGACAAAATCCAAAGTCTACATTCTACTGTACCTTTGTTAGGTCAATCAAGGATACATAGATGAAAGTATTATGCTCTATCCACATTTATTTTTTCACAGAGTTTGAAAAGTTGCTTTCTTGGTAAGTTTTGCATAACCAAGCAAAAACATTTTGAACTTTCTAGAGACCACTTGAAATCTGCCTCAAAAATGTATGCTGGGAGTATTTTTTCTTTCACTTATGCTCACGTTTCTTGCAATTTTCTTAGTAGTTGTCGGGCATATAGATTTTTAATATGCTGGAGATATATACTGTTTACCATGGCTCTTGTAAAACAACCACTCACAGATTCAGTAGGATTGGCTAGTGTAGAATCTTTATCTTTCCCATCTCAAGGTTTGTTTGTTGCATTGTTTACTTCTGACATGATGCTATAATCCAACACTGAAAATCTGTGTTTCATTCACCATCCTCCTGTTGGTGATAAAAAAAACCTTACAGTTAAAGGACAAGAAGAAAAAGGAGTGAAAAAACAAGACTTTGCAAAAAGGATCCTCAGACACATGACTCAGACACATGTTTTCATATACACATTGTACACCAAGTCACAAAATGTGCAATAGACATATATTCAGGCTATTATCAAGGAACTAAGTGTTTATGAAATATTTTTTCTAGCTTACGCTTACAGATTAATTTAAAATACTTTGTCCTTTTGGGGGGGGGGGCAAAAACCATATTTCTTTTACAATGACATTATATACCCCAAAATGTACATGTGTACATTACGTCACATGTGTAGCATTGCAGATGTCAAGTCATGGAAAGGGCTGCTTTTTTGGTCACTTACTGGTTTGGAAATTAGTTCAGATAAAATATATTTTATTTGTCGTGTCAGGGCAACCAGTCAATTATATTACATTTCTAACAGAACAAAGCAAACAAACAAACAGAGAAAATACAAAATTTGTGAGTTTGGTAGTTGATTAAATGTCCAGAAAAAAAGATAAATAGTTGGTACTAGTTTGGTGGTGGGGATCAGAAAAATAATTGGACTGGGCCTACCTTTTCCTTTGCCGAAAGTTCAGAATCACCTTTCCCTTCCCTTCCCCTCCCTTCCTTTCTGCTAAAGAGAAGTGACAATAGTTCATCAGACCTGGGAGGTTTTTGCATAGAGCACAAGGGCAGCAAAATATCCCTCTGCGCCCTCTCCAAAAAGGTACTTATATGTGTCTAAATTTCACTTACGTAAGTGTAAGTGACTAACAGGATGCTGACTTTCATTTGCTTACTCAGATTTCCATCCTGCCAAGTTCGATGGAGCTAAGTGCTCCCAGCTAAGTGGATACCGAATTACAGTGTAATTTTTCTTGTTTTCTGTTAATCCAATAAAAGAGTTTAAAATGTAGACCTCAAACTCATAATAACAGGTATCAATTATACTAACAGGCTGAGTCTACCCTTTACAATGACCAGCTAGGCCTGGGGTGCAAAGAGACTCACCCACTTTGAATTCCATCTCTGTCAAAGTGTGAGACTTGAAGAGCCTCCACAGAATTAAAACAAAACAAAACCAAGGATTCATAAATGACTGATTGGTTAGTCTTTTCGTTTTTGCTTAGAAAGAAGCAGTGAATGAATATTCCAGCAGCAGCAGCACTGCCATTACCACACACCCCAAAAAGCCAAATATAAAAGCTTTCAGCTGCCTTCATTGCTGAGCCAGCCATAACTGTAACCTCAGTAATACAGGACCAGTGGAAATTATGAGCAATAAGTTTTTTATTAAATTCTCTGCTGATTTCTTTTGATTTATGTCCCAGATATCTGCCAGATGGGTGGATTTTCCCCCTTTCAACTACCAATGGTTTCCTTTGTCAAAACTTTCATCATTTTTGTCAAATGTTAATTGTTGTTATTTTAGACTTTTGAAAAAGGAAGATGAAAAGCATTCCATAGTTTCCCCCTTTGTTCTTATTTTATATTTCCATGCCCCTTTACCTCTAAAACTCATTGTTCTGCAGACACAAAATTGATTCATAATACCTCAACCCATAAAGCATTATTTGTAGCCCACATGTAACTTGCACATCTTGATGACAGTAATGTGTGGTCTGTGTGGTCAATGCATATAATAATTCCATGTCAAATCTAAAAACCCTGAAAATCAAGAACTTGTTTTTTTTTAAGCAATTTGTGGTTGAAGAATATAAGTGCAAATGAAATCCAAAAATGAAAAAAGAATATAATCACAGCTGAAATCTTGTTGAGATTCTGTGCCAGCCTTCTATGCATGCCAGAGAGTTTATTATCTATGGTACCAACAAAACAGAGGGTAGATTTCCAGGTTCCCATGAATCTGTAAGCGGAACAAGACACTTGTCATCTTGAAATTCCATCCCCATGAAGCCTGAAGTCTAAAATTACTTCACCACAACTCATCTTGTCACACCAGGTTATCACATGCATCTTATCATAAATGGTACATAACTCATAAATAGTGGATAAATCATAAATAGCAGATAGCTCATAACTCAAGAATTCTGACTGGCTTCCTCAAATCTGAAATGTATTTCCTTGATTTTTTTTTTAGTTTAGCATTTGAGGATGATTCTGAAATAAGATTACATAATGAGATGAATCACGGCGGCGTTCATGCCCTTAGCGTTTAGGTAGTGCATTTATTAATTAATTTATTTATCATGTCAGGAGCAACCAGACAGTTGTATTACATTTTTAACAAAACAAACAAACAAACAAACAAAACACAAAGTTTGCAAGCTTGGTAGTTGATTAGTAGAGGACATGAGAGAAGCCTCCTCGCAGGATTGCAAGATATCTGGGCATCCCCTGGGCAACATCTTCGTAGATGGCTGATTCTCTCACTCCAGAAGCGACCAGGTAGTGCATTAAGAAGACAGTTAGCATTTAGGTAGTTATTAAGAACAAAGGTGGACAAATGTCAGTGTGCTGGAAGAACAAAGACCACCAGCATTAAAGCAATGCTCCTCCACCATCAAATCCACTGGACTGGTCACATTGTCTGAATGCCCAATCACTGTCTCCCAAAGCAGTTACTCTACTCCAAACTCAAGAAAGGGAAACGGAATGTTGGTGGACAGGAAAAGAGATTTAAAGAGGGGCCTAAAACCAACCTTAAAAACTGTGGCATAGACACCAAGAACTGGGAAGCCGTGACACTTGAGCTCTCTAATTGGAGGTCAGCTGTGACCAGCAGTGCTGCAGAATTCAAAAAGGCACAAACAGAGGGTGAAAGAGTGAAACGTGCCAAGAGGAAGGCATGCCAAGTCAGACCAGGACCACCTCCCACCTAGAAACCGATGTCTTCACTGTGGGAGAACATGCAGATCAAGTATAGGGCTCCACAGCCACCTACGGACCCACCGCCAAGACACCACACCTGGAAGATAATCAATCTCAAGCTACAAGGAATGCCTAAGTAAATTGTATTACAGCATGAACATTACACTTGGAAGGAAACGGAATGAGGACGCTCATCTCTAACGTTCACAACAACACCAATCGATGAGCTACTGATGATTGGCACTGCTGATTCATGTCCACTGGCTTCCTGCTACATGGCAATGATACCAACTTCTCCCACGAAAATTCCCCATGAGAGTTACGTGCCTTGTAACCTTACTTTCCGGAAAACCTCATTCATGATACTACTGATGAAACTCTATGACAACCTCTGTGTAAACATACCATAGAATTGCCTGGAGAACTCAGCAAATTCCTAAGGAGATCATTTCCCTCCAGGTGCAGGTAAGTGTCACCACAGATGTGGGTCCTACATTTATGAGAGTCTTAGTGGTGATGTTACCAAACTTTCTCATGACTGCTAGTTTCACTGGTGACTTCCATATCAGCAGGACAGGGAAGCCCTTTAAAGTTTTAAAGGATGTAGAAAGATGGGCCAAAATGAAGTTTTGCAAGATACTTCATTTAGGCAGAAAAAATGAAGTGCAAAGATACAGAAAGGGGGACATGTGGCTCGACAGCAGTATGTGTGAAAAAGATCTTGGAGTCCTCATAGATAACAAGTTAAACATGAGACAACAATGTCATGCTGCAGTTAAAAAAGCCAAAGGGAATTTTGGCCTGCATAAATAGGAGTGTAGTGTTTAGATCTAGGGAAGTCATGCTACCCCTCTATTCTGCCTTAGTCAGACCACACCTGGAATCACACTGTGCCCAATTCTGGGCACTAGTTGAAGGGAGACGTTGACAAGCTGGAATGTGTCCAGGGGAGGGCGACTAAAATGATCAAGGGTCTAGAGAACAAGTCCTATGAGGAGAGGCTTAAAGAGCTGGGCATGTTTAGCCTGCAGAAGAGAAGGCTGAGAGGAGACATGATAGCCATGTATAAATATGTGAGAAGAAGTCATAGGGAAGAGGGAGCAAGCTTCCTGGAGACTAGGACGCGGAACAATGGCTTCAAACTACAAGAAAGGAGATTCCATCTGAACATTAGGAAGAACTTCCTGACTGTGAGAGCTGTTCAGCAGTGGAACTCTCTGCCCCAGAGTGTGGTGGAGGCTCCTTCTTTGGAGGATTTTAAGCAGAGGATGGACGGCCATCTGTCAGGGGTGCTTTGAATGTGATTTTCTTGCTTCTTGGCAGGGGGTTGGACTGGATAGCCTATGAGGTCTCTTCCAACTCTATGACTCTATGATTCTTTGATTTATCCTAGCTGCTGGGCCTGTTCAAGGGATAGGGTTCAGCCCAGTAGATAAATACTTATTCTTTGGACTAAACTCATAGTATATTTACCACTCACTGATATGAGAGTCGTAACCTGTGCTGCTCCTATGAAAGAGGAGGAGAAGGAAGGAAACTTGAATGTGAGAAATTGGTTACATGATGGAAAAGCTTGCTTTTACTTCTAACATTGACCACGTTTTTCCTCACAGGTCTAGAAGGCTTTAAAAAGCAACACCAAAACTGGACCTTGTGTGATTCAGTATGTTGTCATCCCTGAGCAATTTCTGTATTTGCTCTTACAGGGGATAATGGAATGTAAATAATCCCGGCATTTTTTTTTTGCTTGAAGTGGTATTTGCGAAACGTGTTTAAGCTGCTGAGAATGTGTTAGCCTCCACATTTTATGTTGCTCTCCTGATTTATTGGCTAGATGGCAGAAAGGACCTGAATAAAGAAAAATAATGTCCAATGCTTTCAAGATGCCATTTGGCTTTTCTAAGCTTTTCTTCTGGCAGCCAGTGTCATACCTTGCTCTGTTTCTTGACAGGGTTGCCTTTCAAATTGAATAAGCATAAGCTCAGCCATTTCCTACCCGTATAGCTCTCCACAATGCCTTGCTTGGATGGAGTGTTACAAACAGACTTTTTAAAGCCTTAAATGATGCATGTGTGCCGCACCTTAACCCAGAAAGATAAGTCTCTAATCTTTACACAAATGTCCCATTTCCTGCCTCTCTGATTCTAAGTTAATGACTACTAGAATTCCTTTCCTAGCCAGGTAATGCTTCCAAGCCATAAAAAAAATTAATTTCTTTCAAAGATCACAGCTGCAGATGTGTTCTTTAAGATCGGCAAAAGCGAACAAAGTCAGTCCAGCACTTAATTGTTCTAGTATGACTTCCCTACATTTAGACATCATTCACTGGAACTGCATCTGCTGGCAATTAAATTAATGATGAGTCTGGTGTTTTAAGCTGTCAAGGGATTAGAATAGCAGACTGACCAGAGCATTGCCAGTTCCAGGTTGGTGCAGTTACACGGTTGCCAGGGAATGAGACCCAGTCATAGTCAGGGAAATATAATTGCTTTCTTTGGTTCAGTTTTTGGAGAAGAACCTTCCCATTGTTTAATAAGAAACATCACTAAAAATGGATGTTGCCTGCGGGCTGAGAGGAGTGGTATATAAATACAGTAAATAAATAAACAAACAAATAAATAAATGTGATAGACAGCAAAACTGATATATTAACCCATCCCTCCTAAAGGGTTCATTTTCTGGCTAAGTGGAGTAACCCAGTGGCTGCTAGAAAACTATGTTATCTTTTCTTTCACAAGACCAAATGAAATACTATTCAGGTCTAGATTCAGTAGCACTTAATGGATAGGGGAATGTTGGGTCAATCCAATACATTCTGGATTGATATTTTATCTACAAAATGTTGCTCTAAAACTCCAAATATTTCTAGCTTTGCACATTTTCTGGACTAAATGATAACATATATTTTGTCGCTTAATTTTTCAAAACAACGTTTTTATGTCCATTGCCTAGAGAAGTGTTGTGGTCTCCTTGGACATCTTCAAAAATTTATTATTTATTTATTTAGAGCTTTTATAACCTGGTCTTCTCGACCTCCGAAGAGGGACTCAGGCCGGCTAACAGCAGAAAATTCAACACAAATATAGTAAACATAATAGCATCATAATACATTAATACAAAATACATTAAAATACAGATCATACAATATCATACAATTACAAAAGCCAGGTTGTCAGAATAAAATCACAAATTCATCACCATCCGCTGGTGTGGTCAGCCGTTATTGACTCGATCATCATTCTGTAAATGCTATATTCCAAAGCCAGGTTTTTACCAGCTTTCTGAAAGTCAGGAGGGAAGAAGCAGATCAAATCTCCAATGGGAGAGAGTTCCAGAGCCGAGGGGCCACCACCGAGAAGGCCCTGTCCCTCGTCCCCACCAGACGTGATTGTGAAGGTGGTGGAACCGAGAGCAGGGCCTCTCCAGAATATCTTAAGAACATTGATGGTTCATAGGGGAGAATCCGTTCGGACAGGTAAACTGGGCCGGAGTCGTTTAGGTATTTATAGGTCAACACCAGCACTTTGAATTGTGTTCGGAAGCTAATTGGCAGCCAGTGGAGCTGACACAGCAGAGTAGTATGCTCCCTGTACCCCGCTCCTGTTAGTAATCTGGTTGCCACTCGTTGGACTAGTTGAAGGCACTACCTGCTGGAGATGTTTTCACTGGAGATCCTGCATTGGCCAATGGACTGGACTCAATAATCCAAAAGACCCCTTCCAATTATATGAACCTATAAAAGGAACATTCGGGCCTTTCATTCACAGCACAGAACAGTGTAAGCTTTGGGTTGTTGTAGGTTTTTCCGGGCTATATGGCCATGTTCTGGAGGCAATTTTTCTCCTGACGTTTCGCCTGCATCTATGGCAAGCTTCCTCAGAGGTAGCGAGCTTTGCAGGAAAACGTGGTCTCCCAGCATGATCAACTTTCTAAGCTGTGACAGGTACAGTTTTGAAGTATTTCGTGGAAGCTTAGAATTAAGGACATCATTTCACAAAATACAGATGGGATGATAGCTGTAAATTATCCTTGGGCACAAACATTTGCCATGTGATACCACTTATGTCACAATCTGCTTCTGAGGTTCAGAGTGTAGCTAAAGCACATGCTGACATTACCGCAATGGTTTTTCATGTGGTTCTGATATGCCCACTCATTTTTCATTGTGCTCCTTTAAAGAGCTGTAACCAGTGATTAACACAGGAACTTAATACAGTTTAAATTTTAAATATACCTACTACTTAGCAGTTGTTAAAGACATGTTCAACACCCTCAGAAAACCACTGACAACATATCAGGCAATTTTATTCTTCCAAAGCTTTGTGCCATTCCTACGGGAAGAAAAATGGTAAACAGAATATTACAAAATAGAGAAGTGAGCTAAGGAAAGCCCTAAAGAAAAAATTCTATATAATTGAGAATAGGAGAAGAAAGGTATAGAGGAAATTGAGTTCATGCAGTTTTAATATTTGGCTTCTAATCTGATGGATTTTATTTGGATTGCATTGAACCTTCCAGTTTATATTCTGAAATCTAGTAGATTCTGGATTGGCTGCTAGGCCTAATGTTTGCACATGCAAAAAAATATATCAAGTGTGTTATTGTGTGTTTTCCGGGCTGTATGGCCACGTTCCAGAAATATTCTCTCCTGATGTTTGGATCCACCAACATATTCCAGTAAATCTAAATGCTAAGTCAGGACCAGTTTTGTCCTTAGTACAAGTTGGTGCAAATTCCAGCTGTTACTAGACCTGCCAGCTCAAGACTATCAACTACAGTCGCTGAGTAAAAATAAATAAATTAATAGCCCTGCCCATACCTTAACAGGCCTTCAAAAAGTAATTAATCAGCATATGTTAGTTTTACACTAATTTAAGAAAATTTCATAACATATAATTAAGAAATGTGAATGTAATTAAACTTGAATAGAATGATAAAAGAAGCAATAGCTATTCTAGTCTCATAACATACAGTTAAATGATATGATTGGAGCTAGATTTAAAATGAATGATAAAATATGACACCTTAGCATTTGGCTGAAAATAAAGGAAAGAAAAATGGAAGCTTCTGAAATATTTTGGGTTAGAAAAATCCCAAGATGCTGTCAAAACAAAATAACTCCCAAGATATAGTAAAAACAGAAGTTTTATAAATTTTACAATGAATATTGTGTTAAAAACTCTATCTGTATTTTGTTCATGCAAGTGATCAAACCACAGAATAGAGGCAAAATAGAGATGTGATGCCAACAGGAGCCTCAGCTAAAATATTATAAAAGTTCTCCCTTATATTAAGTATGACCAAGCTGTGATACTTGCTCCAATATTAGATTGGTACAATGAAGCTATTATTACTGGAGCTGAACAAAACAAGTTAAAATGCCAGTTATAACAAATATTATGGCATAGTGACAATATGGGGTTTCATATCCACCATGGAAAAAAGCTCCTCTCATCAATGGCAAAGTGTAGCAAACATTCAGATAAGATATAATCAGCATTATTTGCAATGGGCATTTAATACCGGTTGATATTCCATTGTTGTGCACCTTCAAGTCAGTTCCAACTTATGGCAACTCTACAGTGTACTATTACATCCCAGGGACTGTGCCAATATATTCTCAGTCAATGTCTCAATGATGGTATATATGCACTGTAGAATTAATTCAGTTTGATGCCATTTTACTTGCCATGGCTCAATGTTGTTATGTGATTTCAGCTGTGCTAAATCGTGGGTTCAGAGACCCAGAGTGTCTAGCTTCCCAGAAGGCTGAATAAGGCACAGACAGGTTGAGGGCAAAATCAGAGGTTTTAGTCTTAGTGGCAAGAGAGGATGTCAGTGGAGATTGCCCTCAAAGAACTGATATACTACAATTGCAAATATAGAGCATTTTTATTTATTTATTTACTGTATTTATTTCATTGACAGGTATTCAAGGAACCTGTGCCAGTTCCTGATTGGTCTGGAAACTATCCAGCTGGGATTCTTGTCCTGAGTGGGTCAGACAACATGGGACATAATCGCTGGTTGGCTCTTTGTGTAGTGACAAATTCAATAAACTGCCATTGGAGCATTTGAAGGGTCAGTCCATTTTCTGATCCCCCTTTGAAAAGAGTTAGATCTGAAAGGAATGCAGTGTGGTATTGGGACGTGAGTCCATGATGGGCTATATGGGTTGGCTTGGGTGTACACAAGAGGGTTAGATCAAGTTACACAATGGGTGCATGAGGATGATGACCACTTCAATGAGTGAGACTGACTTGGGGCATGAGAGATGGATCTTTCCTACAGATAGCCCTGATCTTATAAATAGGACCAGGAAATGAACACAGACACTCTGAGGCAAATTCACTGAGTAATTCCCCCCATGCCTCCCAGTTTATTGTGATAGGATTATGGAAATAAAAGGAAGGAATCTGTGTGTGTGTGTTCAGACAGCACTCCAGAAGCAATTCATAACAAAGAGGTAAGGGTGTGTGCACTCATTATGTTCCAGATGGAATCGCATCCCATATTTTATATACTTTTATACATTTCATAATTTGGAGGTCCAATTTCTTGGTATCAGTGTTATGGAATCGATGCACCAACACTATTTGGCAGAGGAGGCTAGAGACCAAGGTAAAACTATAATTCCCACAATTCCATGAGGCTGCAACATGGTCAAGTAAAGTAACGCATGATGCCAAGCAAATGAGAGGAAAAAGTCTCCTTGTAAACAACTTTCTGATTTTTTGAGAAGAAGGAAATTTTTTTAAAATAAACCTTGTCATCGGTATAACTATGTGCAATGCTATTATTTGAATAACAGTATTATTTTTAAAAGATAACAAAAGAAGAGTCTAATTTGAACACTGTTTCTTTTATTGCTTATTCTGAGGTACACTAGATAGTGTAGAGATGCTGTCAAAGTTTGAATGACAACACTTCAGGGAAAGGCAAGAAAAGTTCAGGAAAAACACTGACAGTTCTTGTCCTTGGCTTGCTTTCCTTTTATGTTGATATACTTTGACTAAGTGGAGCAGTTTGTTTAACAAACTAGGCTGAATTCCAACTACAGGACACAGCATTTACCCCCTTTCTCTTTCTCGGTGGTTGTCTCTCACCCAAACTGGGCAATGTCTTTCTGCTAGAGAACAGCATGTACCAACTCTCTTATTTGTGTTTACCACACGTGAGGGTCTATTCAGCACTCTGTTCTGGTCAGTTGAGGATTATGCGCCTTTGTTTCATGCCCCCTTCCTTTTGGCAAAGGGGCAATGAGCGCCTTTCTTTGGGTTAATGAGTGGTTCTGCATGACTCAACTTCACAGATTTTATTGTGTCCCAATGCAACTTGATCTGCAAAGCTGTCATTTCCACGAGAAGACCAAAGTGTCTGGATTTTCTGAGATAATTTGAGAAATATAGACATCCTTCAAATCATGATAAAGGCAGCATTCAACACAGGCTGAATCCACATGAGGGCTATGTCCCAGCATCAGTGTGTAGTATCCTGTCCTGGTTTGACTCCTATACTGTCAGACTCACCTGCTTCTATCAAAGTTGGAATTAGTTTGGACAGCCAGACGGGAACCTCTTCTCTGAAATCACCTCTGAACAAAAAGGTGCTTCTACCTGAAGTGGACAGAAAGTGCAGAAGAGAGAGCGACCTCCATAGGAACAGCCCTTGGAGCCCATTCTTCCTTCCCTTGATGCATTGGCCTCAATGGGTCTGACCATAATAGGGGCTTAAACCTTGGCACAGCCTCCCTCGCAAACACTTAAAAAAAATCAAGAACTGATGGGAGCAATCAGGTGATCATTTATAGGTGGAAAACTTCACAATTTTCAGTTTGTTTTATCAGTTGCTACTTTAGTTAGCAATGATATTAGTATTCTTGATCCTTTTGTCACTGCTGCAGCTTTTTCCTTGCCATTGGGTCACCTTATGTCCGAAAGAAGAACCTTTTGTCTAATCTGTTTCTTTGTGATGTACATGGGACAATTCCACTTTGAGTTTGTTTCCTTACTAACCTCACTGCCAGCCTCCTTCCTCAAAAGGGAAGAAGGAGAAATGCATACATACATTGTATGTCAGTCAGGAGTTAACTACGCTTCACTTCCCTTTTTTTGTGCTACTTTTGGAAAGGGCCTCCAAAATGTGGTGCACTGGTAGGAAACCTTACAAGTTTCCCTAAGGTGGCCAGTATACACTTTTGATCTAGAGCAGGCATGGGTAAACTTGGGTCCTCCGTCTATTTTGGGCTTCAACTCCCACAATTCTTAACACCTGGAGGGCCGAGGTTTGCCTATGCCTGATCTAGAGCCATCTATTTAGATGTTCAGCCTTGCTAAGGCCCTGACTTGGGATCAGAGGTGTGCTAATTGGTTGTGGATTATACTGTGATGTCCTCTGTGGGACTCTGTTTTTGAAGTGCATGGAAACAGAACCCAGACTGTGTGTGATGTGGTTGTTAATTTTTTACTCCAAATGAGAGTCCAGATAGAGAATACATTCAGAGGCACCTATTATGAGGTTCAGCTGATATGCCAGCTGGATTCCTTATTAAAGCAAGAACAGGAAATGTAGAGGACATGAGAGAAGCCTCGTCGCAGGATTGCAAGACATCCGGGCATCCCCTGGGCAACGTCTTCGTAGACGGCTGATTCTCTCACTCCAGAAGCAACCAGGTAGTGCATTAAGAAGACAGTTAGCATTTAGGCAGTTATTAAGAACAAAGGTGGACAAATGTCAGTGTGCTGGAAGAACAAAGACCACCAGCATTGAAGCAATGCTCCTCCGCCATCAAATCCGCTGGACTGGTCACATTGTCCGAATGCCCAATCACTGTCCCCAAAGCAGTTGCTCTACTCCAAACTCAAGAAAGGGAAACGGAATGTTGGTGGGCAGGAAAAGAGATTTAAAGATGGGCTCAAAGCCAACCTTAAAAACTCTGGCATAGACATTGAGAACTGGGAAGCCCTGGTCCTTGAGCGCTCCAGCTGGAGCTCAGGTGTGACCAGCAATGCTGTAGAATTTGAAGAGGCACGAATGGAGAGCGAAAGAGAGAAATGTGCCAAGAGGAAAGTACGTCAAGCCAACCCCGAACAGGACCGCCTCCCACCTGGAAGCCAATGCCCTCACTGCAGGTGAACATGCAGGTCAAGAATAGGGCTCCACAGTCACCTATGTACCCACCGTCAGTACACCAATCTTGGAAGACAATCCTACTCAGACAACGAGGGATTGCCTAAGTAAGTAAAGCAAGATGACCTATAATGGTCATGCACACACTAGTAATTTCATCTTGACTTCTGCAATGAGCTGAGGCTACTTCTATACCAAGTTTGGAAACTTGAAAAAGCACAAAAACAAGCACAGCCTGAATGGTTATTGGTGCATCTGGGAGTGCTTTTATTACACCTACATTTAAAATAATTCAAGGTATAAATTAATTGGTTTACCTTTAAATCCCTACATGGTTTGGGGCCAAGTTATGGTTGGGGTTGCTTCTGATTCTGTGATCCACCCTGTACACCCAGGTCTTCTGGGGACATTTATTTCAGTTGGCCAGAACTAGGCTTGAAACTCTTAACCAAATGACTTTAAAATCAGCCGTCCTAGGATTGTGGACTGACCTGCCAGAAGAGATTCAACAGCCGGATATACCCATCCACATTTAAAACAGTACTGTAGACCAATCTCTTCTGGCAGGCCTATCCAAATGGTTTTGAAATTATGAGTTTTTAAATTATGAATGGATTGTTGTCCATATGCAGGCTTCTTAAATGAATATTATTCTCATTCAACGGAGAATATATATTTTAATTTCCATTTGTGTTCTTAACTGTGTTGTGTGTTTATTTGTTGCTGTATTTCATTGTTTCCTACTGCAAAGCATAGGGAGATGGGGATAAGAAATAAATTTTACCAAAAAAGTAACCTTCTTAAATTTTGCCCATCTATATAATTTTCTAACCTTAATTCCTTTCCATAGCATAAAGGGTGTTGCATGAGAAGCAACCTTGTTTTCGGAATAGACTTCCCTCCTGTTTTCTTTTCTCAGCTCTAGTCAGGGGTAAAAAAAGAACTGCTGCTTTAGTCTAAGAGCATATTGAGCATAATTATTCTAGCTATGCAAGTCAACGGGAGCCAAAATTCTTCCTAAAGCAGCATGTGTCAGGATAATAAACCAAAAATAACAAAATAAGCATTACTTCAACATTTATCAGTCTTCATTTTTCATTCAATGATAGCATGCAACACATTATGTTTTATCTTTTTTCAGACTGAACTGGCTGCAAACATGGAATTTGTAATATGCTATGGTCCTCTTTTTCTCCTGGATTGCCGGCCCTGTGGGGGAATATGTATAATAAAAACAATACATTTAGCCTATCAAGTTGTTCAGAAGTGATCAAGTCAAAAGGGGAGCATTAGATTCATTTGAAAAATCAGTATGTACATAAACTTTTATTTTTCTATGTACTGAATTATATAAATATGTATAATCTGATTTCTGATGCAATATAATAATATAATCAATGGATTGCTCTTATTCTGTAGTTCAAAAGCAGCTGAACATTAAGAAAAAAAATATCCACAGATTATTTATATAATTTAAAGTAGATAATGAATAATAATCATCATAACCATAGTAACACTTTATTTATATTCCGTCCTATCTCCTCAAAGGGACTCAAGGCGGATCAGAGTCCACATACGCAGCAAACATTCAGTGCTGTTTTGGACAGACAGGACTGAGGCAGACAGAACAGAAAAGCAAGCCTGTAGCCGGGGGGGGGGGGGGGGTAGGGGTTCAACCCCCCCCCCAAATTTTCAGGTTAAAAAAACCTGGTTTACTCATGAATTTTAACTACTTAACCAAATCCCCATGCTAAGTCTATGAGATGCAAAAAATTAAGAGTCCCACCAGAACTGCAAGCACTATCTCAAGCAAATATTGACAAGTTATTCACACTGTCATTACTTGCAGCAATAGCCAATGTAGTGAAGGGGGTGTTGAATGCTCTCATTAAGGAGGCCAGACTTGGTGGAGGTGGTTGACAGGGGTGGAGCTGCAGGCTATTGAAGGCTGCTCTGCCCCCTGCTGTGCTCTTTGCTTCATTGTGAGCTAGGAGGCAGGTTTCCACCCCCCCCCAAATTTTCAACCCCCCCCCCCCCCCGAAATTTTCAACCCTTACCGATCTTTTTTTCTGGCTACGGCCCTGCAGAAAGGAGGTATGTTGTGTCGACAGCCAGTTTTTGGCACCTTGGAGGTTGAGCTCTAATCCAGTCTACAGAGGGGTGCTGTTGCTCCATCCTCTATGACGAAGAGCCATCAGGAGTTTCTCCTTTCTCTTGGTCACCGGGCATTTTCCAATCTTTTTCTTTATAGCGTCGTAAAATACTAAAATTGTTAACGCTTCTTGGTACAACATATAGTATAATGTTTTAAAAGGAAATATGTAAGTACAATACAACTTCCTATCCATGGAGGATACATTCCTAAATTTACTGTTGGTACAGCGAGAGCTATTGAAATAAATTATTTTCACTATAAACTACTTAGGTCTTCATCACACTCAATAAATAAAGCATTGGGGATCATTATTTTCTCCTTAAGTTTTCCAACACCCCATTTAGAAATTAAATTAATGATTTTCCTACCCCCATCACATATTTTCCTTCATTCAGCTTCCTTTTCAAATTATCCGTTTGCATTCTCATCACATGGGAGACATTCTCCTCCCATTGTCTCCTTCCCCATTTTCTTTTACTTGAAGAAATCCTCTGTATTTGTACTCCTGGAAGTAGTTTTTAACAAGAGAGCATTACACGGGATTTCTTCTATTCTATATTATCCTATATTGAAATTTATAAGTACAGATACTTCTCAATTCAAAAGGTAACTCTATTGAATTTACATTATTTAAAAGATATAAATTACTGTTCCTTTCTCCTCAGTTCTTAAGATTATGATGGAAGAAAGGATTCTATGATGCCCATCTCAGCTCTTCCCTCCAGAATGACGTCATAGTTATCTTTACAGGTGGACAATGGGGAATTCCCATCACATGATAAATTTCACATTTTTACACGTCTCTACATAAGGAATTAAAAAAGAAAGCATAGGAAAAAAAACATACTTTATAAACAGCAAAATACATGGAACCCATGGTAGGAGCTTGCATTATGTGATAGGCTCCATAGTAGCCATTTCTTAAATGTGTAGAAACACTAATTTTATTGCGTGTGATGAAGTCCATACAGTCTTTCTGAAAAACATTGAAAATTCTTATAGAGATATCCGCTATAAGAATGCAGTAACTGGTAAATCCTGAAGCATTACCTGAAAGATCTAGAAAATTCCTAGAGATGACATATTTTATTGGATGCAAGTAAATGAAAGCCATTGGAATAGTGTCTGCACTTAATAAACTTTTTTAAGTATTTGGAACATAGCGCTGAATATCAAAATGCAGCACATCTGCATGAAAAATGCCTTCTAACTATACCCACTAAATAGTCCAAAGTTTCTTCAAACATAAAAAGTTTTTGGCCCCATTTACACTGCCATATAATGCCTTTCATAATGCAATTTAACTGCATTAATGTTTTATAACTGCATTATATGGCAGTGTAGATGGAGCTTTTGTCTGCTGGCAGAAGGAGAGTTCACCGGCTTCTCCTGGATTGACTGAAAAAGAGACACAAACCTGAGCTCATACACAAAAATATATATCTATTTCACATGATTAATACACAGAAATACACACATGCACATATAATGTGATTTTACCACATGGTTTCCATCAAATGGTGCAGTCCTGGAAAAAAAAGACACTTAACTATGCTGATTAAATGAACTGATTTGTTCAGTTTCCACATTCCTTCTTTCTATTTCTGGGCTCCAGATTCTCAAAAGGTGTCCCACCTGGACCCATCCAAGTCCTTTAAACCCACAAATGCAAACATCTGAAACTGTTTATCTCAGCAAAGGAAGCCTATTTAGATCTTAAACAAGCTTTGCGCATATCGTTTCCTGTGAAGCAAGTTTCATTCCAAACACATTTTAAAAACAGAGTGTGGGAGAGATAAATAAGGCACACGATATTTAAAGAAGCGGTGACAATGTTCCTGTGAAAAGGCTATTTTCTAAAACAGTTTTTTCCCCTTTCCAAACAGGAACTACGCTGAACAAGGGGAACTTCCAGGAACTTTAAAGCATCCTTTTGTGACTCTGCTCAGGGCCAAAGATAGCTGCCTGCATCCTTGCATGATCAGTGTTTGTCAAACAAAAGAGACATTTTAGTATTTGTTTTAGTGTGAGGCCTTAGCTGCTTTCCTCTGGAGCAATTATAGCTGAGGTAATTCCACCAAGAACGCTTGCAATGAAATTTGCCCTTTCCTGTGCCCTCTAAAATATGCTTTTATATGACTGTTTTAATTAAAATGTTGAGTTTTCCACCCCTTTTGCTTGAATAGAACATTGAACATTTCTCAGAACATTGTTGCAAAGGATGAAAATCTCCTTTTCTTTTCTTTTCTCTTTGTAAAAGTGGTTTCTTCAGGAAATGTTCCAGCCAGGAACTCCCCTCTTTCTCTCTCTAGTCCTTTGCTCCACTGCTCCTTGACTAAGTCCGCACTGCTGGAGGGAATAAAAAAAGTTTTCCTCAACAGCTAATTATGTCCATTTTCAAAGCGCACAAAGTGGCAGATTAGTCATCCAATATCAGCTGCAAAAGAAAAGTGTCTTCACTGGAAAAATATTTCTTTCTTTCTTTTTTTAAAGGCATGGTATCACATGACTTCATTCCATATTTTTTTTGCTGGATAATGAGTTTAATGATGTATCCACTATTTAATTAGACATGAAGCCTGTATTAAAGAGTTGCCTTTTAGAGGAAGGAATGATTAGTTCTATGTTACATTCTTAGGATCTCATCACACTGAGGTCCTGAAGGTGAGCGACAGCAGGGGGATTCGCCAAGCATTGTGGTGAATTTGTGGGGCAGTGGGGGAAGTCATCGCCCAGCCCCCTACATTGCCTGCTGCACTACTTTCCCCATCACGTGGGGGAAATTGACACTGCCCAGGTTCCCCCCATTCTGTCTAATGAGAAGACGGGAGGCTTCCCATTTTCCCATTAGATAGAACAAGGGAAAGCTGGGCAGTGTCACTTTCCCCCACATGATGGGGAAAGCGGTGCATTAGGTGATGCAGGGCACAGGGCAACGGTTTCCTCCACTGCCCCATGAATTCACCATGCTGGGCAACATCCTAGGATGCTTCCTTTATGGAGCCCCACCGGAAGCAGCCTTACGCTGTATGATGGGCTCCATCGGGCTCCTTCAAAGAAGCATCCTGGAAGCCTCCCAGGATGCTTCTCAAAGTCCATGTGATGACTTCTGTTTAGCCAAACTTGCACCAGATGAAAAGATTTCTGCATGCTTCAGATTACATTAATGGTATAGTCAGCCAATATGTGTGTTTGTGTGTGAATCTGAAGTGAAGGTTGTTGCTGTGAACTGCTGTCCAATCAGTGTTGACTATGGTAATTCTGTGAATGAGCAGGCCTAAATACACTAAAGCAGGAGTATCAAACTCAGGGAACTTCCAGACAAGCCCAAATCCCGAGAGGAACAGGGATTTTAAATCCTAGTTCCTCTTGGGATTGAGGCCCCACAGCAGCCCCAACCTCAAGATTTTGTTTGGGGGAGGGCTGCATGCCCTCCAGGTCAACACATGGGAATCTTTCTCTGGGGGGCCTGAGGATACAGCCAGGATCCTCTGGTAAGTTTAGAAGGAAAACAGGGGGCTGAGAGGGGAGGGTGGGCATGTCATCCCAATCCTTTGGGCTCTTAGAGCTTGAAGAACTGGGATAGCAATAGGGATTGACCCCCGGGATCATGGAAGGTAGTCCTAAAAGTCAATCACCCCAGTCCCAACACCTGAAAAGATCCAGACCTTGCAGTAGAGTCCAGATCTTTTCAGTTGTTTTTAAAATCCAGATTAATCTGAGGCATCATTTGGATGTTTCAGCTTAATCTGTATTCCATCACAAGTTTTGGGTCTGTGTGGGTCCTCAATTTTCATCAAGGGTCACACCTGCCTTATAGTTGACTTCAAAGGACCATTTGTAACTGTAGGAGTGTATAGATGTAACTATGTTGCCCTGGCATTGAAAGCCTCGTGGGTCACATAAAATGATGCGGTGGATTAAATTTGGTCCGTGGGCCTTGTGTTTGTTACATGTGCCCTAAAGGCATCAAATCCCTACTGACCTTGGTAGCTAAACACGGTCAGACCTTCTTAGTACTTGGATAGGAGATCATTGACGAAGACCAGGTGCTATTGTCTGTATTTCAAAAGAAGGAACTGGCAAAACCACCTCCTAGGATTCCTTGTCTAGGAAAATTCTACAAAATTCTTGGGGTCACTATAAGTTGACAGGTGACTTGAAAGCACATACATACAAGCACATATACACATGAAAGAGAATAATCAAGTTACCCTATTATCAAGAGCCTTGGTCAGGTTTTACAGGGACAGGGGTGTGGCTTCCTTGACTGAGTTTATCTATGTATAATGTAGACTTCATCTTTTCTTACTGTCTTCTATCTAATTGTTGTTTGTAGTAAATTCACATTTTTTAAAAAATCAAAATTTTATTTTACATCTTTGCTATTTGCTGATTACTTCTATTCAAATTTAATTCAACCTGCTCCGGCATGTGGCATTGTCATAGCACACCTCCATGATGGCGGCTGCTCTTGATATCCATCAGAAGCAACAAGCTGTGATTGGACCAGGCTGTGGCGCAGCTAGTTAGTAGCCAGCTGCATTAAATCACTACTGATGGAGAGGTCATGAGTTCGAAGCCAGCCCAAGTCGGTGTGTGCTCCCAACCATTAATTGTCTAGCTTGTTGTTGAGCTATGCAGCCTGAAAGACAGTCGCATCTATCAAGTAGGAAATTTAGTTACCGCTTTATGTGGGGAGGCTAATTTAACTAATTTATGACACCATAAAAACCTTCCAGCAGCGTGCATAAGAATAAGGAAGTACTCCATCAAGGACTTGGTGTCACAAGTGGACGGTGAAGCGGCAGCTCCCCCTGTGGCCAGAATCGAGCATATCCTCATGAAGCCAAAAAGCTGAAATATTAAATTGCCTCTGTGTCTGTATATATAGGTTGTACGTCTAATGGCATTGAATGTTTGCCATGTATATATGCACCGTGAGAAGGGCGGAATATAAATACTGTAAATAAATTCAAAAAATGAGTTCCTGATTTGTGAGAATGAGACAGTGGGGAACATCCACAAGAGACTGAAGAAGGTGCATGGCTATGACACTGTTGATTGCAGTACTGTTAGTTGCTGGGCTCATGAGTTATCTGGTGAAAAACGGCATGAAGTGGCAGACCACACACTGCAGACAAGCTTTTGCTGAGAATCCAGACTAAAATGTGCCAAACAGCAGGAGTATTGGGGGCAAACATTGGCAGATGATCTTTGGCATTATAGCATGCTAATGCTATGCAGAAGAAGGCACCGTAAACCATTTTTGAATGTATTTTACCATGAAAATCCTATGATGCGACAATTTAAAATGAAACCATAAATAGTGCCAGAAGGTGAAACTCCCCAGTTGGATTGGGATGTGCTGAAAATAACAATGCATACTGATGGGGCTTTCACCCATAATATTATTTGCTGCAGAAAAGAATATTTAGTCATAGAAAAAATCAATGGGAGATACTTTCTAGCAAGTGTACTTAGGATGATACTGTTTGTTTAAATGAGCTGGTAGCAAAGCCACCGTTCTTGAAATCATTACTTAGGCTAAACCACATTCACCCACCCATTTTAGTTAAAGGTTCTGAGTCCCAGACGGTCAGTGAGCCTTCAAACCTGGCAGTTCTTCTACTTCTTTCTTTCTTTTTTTTCTTGCTTGCTGTGGAACTGAACTGGACCTGCTAATGACTGTCTCTGGCTTCATCCCTTTGAACTCGGTGTCCGGTGCTGTGGCTACAAGATTAAAAATAGAGATGAAACATGAATCTCACTACATTTCTTGAGTTGTCTGGTGTTACAGAGATCAAAAGGATATCTGTACATCTGGTTCATAGAAGGGCCATTATTACAAGCCACATAAGTCTCGTCTTTTCCCTCGTATGCCAGATTCAATGGGATGATCTCTAATTAGTATTATCCTCTCGCTCGGATTTCAGTAATCCTCTGCAAATTGCAAGGTAAATGGAAAGAAATTCAGCCTCAGCCAAGATGTCTGGCCCATATTTACAATTGAATGAAATGTCTTTTTTAAAGGGATATCAGATACCTGCTTAGTAATTGTTTCTTTATCTCATTGCTGTAACTTTTACCCCAAGCTGTTTGCAGGGGCTACATTTGTTCTTGTTATTAACTGTTATCAATTTGACAATTTATGGCAACCCTATGAATGAGAGGCCTCCTAGGGTACATCTACACTGTAAAATTAATACAGTTTGATACCACTTCAACTCCCATTACTCAATGTTATGGAATCATGGGAGTTGTAGTCCAGTACCTCACCAAATGGCACATTCCAGGGTGTCATACCATTGAGCCATGGCAACTAAAATGTGTCAGACTGCATTAATTTTACAATGGAGATGTTTCCCAATTCATGCTATTGTCAGCAGTCTTACTCAGGTCTTACCAACTCAGGGCCCTTCTACACAGGCCCCAAACCCATGATCCATCATGGGTTAACCTGAAGCCCAAAGAAGTGGAATGTCACCCACCTCCTCCCCTGCAGGCCCCCCAGTTTCCCCTCCAAATCTATGGTCTCAGATCTGTCTTCTCCCTCATGACCTTCTGGAAGAAGCTCAAACCCTGGTTATGGGATCAAGATTGTTTTAGTGAATGGCAATGAACTGATTTGGAATACGACTTAAAATGGTGAACTGTTTTTAATGTGTATTTTTAATTGCTTTTAATGTATGCTAAGTCTATTTTATGCTTTGTTATTTATTGTTTGGCACCCAATGGTGCCTGCTCGTAGCTGTTCAGGGTCCCTCTTCGGAGGTGAGAAGGACGAGATAGAAATGCTAATAATAATAATAATTATTATTATTTATACCCTGCCTTTCTCCCCGTGGGGACTCAAGGTGGCTAACACTCCACACTAGGCAAGTTTAAAAGGTGCAATACAAAAGTTTAAAAGTAATTAAATAGTAGCAGTGTGGTAGAAACAAAATTAAAATACAGTAGATATACTAAAATAACATTTTAAACTCTTATTCTCCCCAATCCTACTCACGGTATGCATTTTAGGAACTAAGATATGATGCTTGGCATGTCCAGAATAATTGTCCCTAAAGATTCTTGTTCAGAGAAATGTAGAAAAATATATTGTTTACTCTCCTCTTTTAAAGTTTCAATTCAGAGTTTGTACTCTAAAACAATTGTAAGCAGAGAAAGAGGAAGTGGCTTACCACAACAAAGATACTCTTGGCTTGTAAACCTCTCCCGGTTACAAGGGCTAGATAGTTGCTCATCACAAATGCCAAAGATTTTTCTTCAAAACCTCCCAAGAAAAAGACATTCCCTGCCAAGCATGTGTGGACAGAAACTTCAAAGACATTACACCATTATTTAGGCTATCTACTGTGACTGTACTGAAAAACAGCAGAATGATGTTGCATGTATCTTTGTAAGTATGTATTTTACTTTCTGATTGAAATAGCTGTTATTGGAAAGTAATGAGAAAGTTATATTTTACAAGGAGGCCATATGTCTTCCCTTAAAAACTGGAAATTGGTGTTTGTATGTGACTTGAACAACAACAAAAATGTTTATGGTATCAGACAGGGAACATTGAGACTTCCAGCTGTCCCTGCATCCAAGGTCCATCAATACCAGATGGTCAGGGATTATGAGTGTTGCATTCCAATGCTGTTTCTGAAGGTTGGCAATCCTAAATCTGGTATTCCAGAATCCAAAACACTCCAAAGTTGTTCACATGCATGATTCCCATCTATGTTTTAAGGCATTTTCAATCACATTCCAGTGCTTTTCTTCACATTCCACTGCCTTTTACACATCCGGCATTCAGTTCTTCAGCTCTGCCAGATGATGGGCTGAATAGTTAGAAAGCTAGTTAAAAAAACTCTGATGTTTGCAATGCAGCAGGCAAGGACTCTTAATCAAATCAGTACCATCAAGTGATCTAATTTAGGATGTGGCCTTTCCTCTATCAATGTCACACCAAGGATGCTGTTAACATAATGGCACAGATTGACTCTGGCAACTTCCCAGAGGATTTCGATTGTTTCCTCTCTCTGCAGAAGTCAATCTACCCTTCTAACAATTCCCCTGAAATAAGCACATCAACATCATTTAGGAATTATGAGCATTAGCAGGAGGAAGAAAAAACTAAACTAAATATGCATTAATGTTGGGATAATTTTGCATGAATTTGTCTAGTTTTCTTCATTCAAGTAAATAGCCATCACTACATCTTTTACTAGAAATTCTGTAATATAACTGGAACACTGTGAAGGACTCCCTTTCATATATTCTTCCACCATTTATTGGATGAACATGAAGCACAAAGTACTGCTTTTTAAATGGCACTATTTCCTTCATTCAGTACCCTGGTCATCCAGTGCTTATTACTGTTACCGTAGTTTGGGAGAGTAATTTTCTGCATTACCCATTACCAACACGTTACCACTATGGATACTGAATGCTCTCTAGTTTCCTCCAAGTAACTACTCAGGCATTGCACTTTGGATATTATGAGTATGGGGCCCCTTCTACATGGCCATATAAAATCCATATTATCTGCTTTGAACTGGATTATATGGAAGTGTAGACTCATATAATCCAGTTTAAAACAGATA
Source organism: Anolis sagrei (assembly GCF_037176765.1). Taxonomy (NCBI): domain Eukaryota; kingdom Metazoa; phylum Chordata; class Lepidosauria; order Squamata; family Anolidae; genus Anolis; species Anolis sagrei. Next base: position 169,989,875 of record NC_090025.1, read on the forward strand.
ATGTGGATTATCTGCTTTGATCATTTGGATTATATGGCACTTTGGAAAGGTCTACATCACCCTATAATCCACTTTCTGAATCCAGATTATCTGTTTTGAACAGGATTATATGAGTTTACACTGCCCTATAATCCAGTTCAAAGCAGATAATTTGGATTCAGAAACTGGATTATATGGCAGTGTAGATGGGGGTCTGAGAAAATGGGAAATATTTTGCAACTGCAACCTTTCCTAGTCTCCGTATGTCTTCTCTCCCCTTTTGTTCATACTGCAACATTACACACAGAGAAAGCAATGAGTTAGAGGCAAACTGCCCACTGCCATTCCTTTGAACATCTAAAAGTAACTCTGTTCCACCTTGTCACTGCAAAAACAAGTTAGAAAAATGATTTTAATGGCTTGTTTATTTTTATCTATTTATTTAAATATTTATATCCTGCCCTTTAGCTAAAGATCTCAGGGCAATAAAATCATAACTAGTTCATAGTCCTACTCACTTTGTCCACACCATGAAAAATTTTATACACTTCTGTCATATTCTCTTTGACTTAATTTGTTTCTAAACTGAAAGGTCCCAACCTTTTTTCCATTAGTAAATTGCTGCTCATTTTGATCACCTTTTCAGCACTTTTCCCAGCTCTCTAATACTTTCTTTTCCATTTCTTATTGGAGCAACACACAAGGAACACTGGAAGAGACCTCATGGGCTATCCAGTCCAACCCCCTGCCAAGAAGCAGGAAAATTGCATTCAAAGCACCCCTGACAGATGGCCATCCAGCCTCTGCTTAAAAACCTCCAAAGAAAGAGCCTCCACCACACTCCGGGGCAGAGAGTTCCACTGCTGAACAGTGCTCACAGTTAGGAAGTTCTTCCTCATGTTCAGATGGAATCTCCTTTCCTGTAGTTGAAACCATTGTTCCGCGTCCTAGTCTCCAGGGCAGCAGAAAACAAGCTTGCTACCTCCTTTCTATGACTTACCCACACATATTTATACATGGCCATCATGTCTTATCTCATGTCTCATTTCATCCTTCTCTTCTGCAGTCTAAATATGCCCAGCTTATTAAGCTGCACCTCATAGGGCATGTTCTCCAGAAACTTGATCATTTTAGTCACCCTCCTCCGGAAACATTCCAGCTTGTTAACATCTCCCTTCAATTCTGGTGCCCAGAATTGGACACAATATTCCAGGTGTGGTCTGACCAAGGCAGAATAGAGAGGTAGCATGAATCTAGACCAGGGGTCCTCAAACTAAGGCCCGGGGGCCGGATGCGGCCCTCCAAGGTCATTTACCCGGCCCTCACTCAGGGTCAACCTAAGTCTGAAATGACTTGAAAGCACACAACAACAATGACAACAATCCTATCTCATCAGCCAAAAGCAGGCCCACACTTCCCATTGAGATAATAAGTTTATATTTGTTAAAATGGTTCTTCATTTTAATTACTGTATTGTTTTTAAGTGATTTTTGCACTACAAATAAGATATGTGGTATGCATAGGAATTCATTCATGGTGTTTTGTTTTTTTTTCAAATTATAATCCGGCCCTCCAACAGTTTGAGGAACTGTGACCCGGCCCTCTGTTTAAAAAGTTTGTGAAGCTCTGATCTAGACACTATACTATTGATGCAGGTGAAAATCCCATTTTGTTTTGTTGTTGTTTTTTGTTTTGTTTTTTGCTGCTGCATGACATTATTTCCTTACATTTAACTTGCTGTCCACGAAGACTCCAAGATCTTTTTCACACATACTGTTATCGAACAAAATAGCCTTAAACAATCAAATCCTTAACACACAGCCCTCTGTGGCTCATACCAATTAATCAAATAAAGTTTACCAAGCCAAAGCTGCACTCCTCCTTTTAAGACTTCCCATTTCATTTTGTAGACACATTTGCTGTGCCAGTCCTGCCTAAGGAAGGCTTACACGCCCAGGAGTCTGTAATTGAAAGCACAGGTTCCTGACATCTGAACCAGATGTACAAAGAGGGATACAGAGAAGAATCTGATTTGCATCATGTTATGTGAAACAATAATCTCCAGACTGTTTTGATGTGTTCTTTAGCCTGTGAACTAGCACTAAAGGGGGAACATTGGGTGAAGTTGATTGCAATAGGCTAATGGGAACCTTATATCGCCAACATGCCTAAAAGGTACAAATGGATGAATATGTGTGTATATATATAGAGAGAGAGGCCAGGAATGAACAAGTGGTCCAAAAAGCCTTGATCTATTAAATAAAGCAGCTGTCTGACTAATAAGAAAGGAATTCACAATCACCCTTTATCAGGTTTGACTTCATCAGTCCTTCTGGTGCAGGTCCTACTTTTTTAGATATTTACATTTGTCACATTTATTTTCTCTTTCCAACAAAAGAGGTTTGACAACCTTATTGGATAATTTGTTAGGTGCCAGCATCCTCAGAGGCAGACGTTTAGGGGGATGGACGTATTATGAAAACCTTGGGCCAGTTCCAGTACAAGAACCCAAAACATACACACACAACTTCCCCCTCCTCTCTTTCATTTTTTAAAGAAGGAAAGCATTATTGCTGTTTCTTACGCTTAGCCCCTATTGCATACCATGCCACATTTTGGAATATCTTGCCATTAAGGCAGCGAGACTTTTGGGCTCCACCATTATTTTCTTTTTTTGAAAAACCCACAGTGCACTGTAGTTATTTTGACTGTCTGCCCAGAGTAGTAAACGCCTTTTAAGTACAGAGATCTGAGGCCTCAACATCTGTTTGGGTGACTATACTGCTGTTATTATTAAATTATTATTTTTATTATGATCTAACATTTATTGAGCAGCTGAGGGGCGCTCAGAGTTATATGGCAAACCAGTGGGACATAGACTCACGTCCCAAGAAAATCATAACATAGGCTTTTAGGTATATGTTTTGAGTTGCATACCAGCCAGTATTCCTGAAACTGGTACCAACAGTCTCAATTAATCCTCTGCCATCCTACTTTCTAGCTGCTTTTAAAATGTCCCAGTTTCTTTATCCTCCTTCCCCCCCCCCCCTTTGTGCTAAGCTCCCTTCTTTTTCTGAAAATTGAGTTCAAATTGCAAAAATAATTTGCTCTCAATTAACTCAGCAGCAGGAAATAATAATAATAATAATAATAATAATAATAATAATAATAATAATAAACTTTTATTTATACCCCACCTCCATCTCCCATAGGGATTCAGGGCGGCTTACAAGATAACACACAATGGTACCATACAACATTTAAGATGCAATACAACAACGCAATAAGATCAATAACACAGAAGATAAAACCAACATATAAAATTGATAAAAACAACCTCTATTCGATACAGATAGTAAAATATAGCCATGATGGGCATGAATTTTGCCCTTACCAGAGATTCAAGTAAAAGCAAGCAACTGCAGCCTCTCCTATCTTGTGAGTTTTCCTCATTATTAACTTTTGCCAGCATGTCCACACTCTATTGTTACTTGGGCACATACCTCATGGTTTTCATCTGTGAAATACTGGAGGGTGTATACTTGAGTGTGATTGTCCCATTGCATTTCATTCAGAGGGAAAGAAGAGAGGCCTGTCAGGATTTGGAAATTATCTGGCATTTTCTAAGTGATAGCAGAGTTAAGTCCCCTTAGGAGAGATAAAGTGGGATATAAATAAACATAATAATAATAATACCTCTGGCCTAACCACCTATAAAAGAGTTAATATATAATAATGAAATAAAACTTTATTTATATACTGCTCTATCTCCCTGAGGGGGATTTAGGGCGGTTTCCAAGCAACATCACCAAAATATACAGAGTAAACAGCGTAACATAAAATTAACAAAACAACATAAGCATAAAAATATCACAATAACACATATATATTAAAAATAATCCTGCCTGGTCAGAGCAATTAAAAGACCTGGCCGAGGCTAGTGCAAACTCAAAATATGAGACGACCAGGAATTAAGTACAGTGCTGTAACAGGCTAGGAACAATGGCAGGTACGGGTCTGTGGCTGCTCATTTCCAGGTTCTATTAGAGAGATGACCGGTGTAATAGGTAGGAAGTATAAGGCCATATTCAACAATGTTTGGGGCTGGGCTAGAACTGGTCATTCTCAAAGGCTTGTTGAAACCACCAGGTCTTCAAGCTCTTACGAAAGGAGGGATGGGACCTGTCTTATTTCCCTTGGAAGGACATTCCAGAGGCGGGAAGCCACCACCGAGAAGGCCCTCTCTCTCCTCCCCACCAACCGTACTTGTGACGGTGGTGGGAGCAAATGGAGGGCCTCTCCGGAAGATCTTAGAGTTCGCACCGGTTCATAGAAGGAAATGCAATCACGAAGATAGGCGGGGCCACTATAATTAGGGGTTAGGGTTAGGGGAAGCTTCTCTCATGTTTCTGCATGGGAAGCTGGAGCTGACAGACAGGAGCTTACCCCGCTCCCTGGATTCAAAATGCCGACCTTTTGGTCAGCAGTCCTGCCAGCACATGAGTTTAACCCATTGCATCACCAGGGTCTCCTATTGTAGCAAACTACAGTATCAAGATCTTCCACAGTCCAAGAACTTATCTCTGTGCAATGAAGTCCAAGATCCCCATCTGTTGCTTTGCCCTGAGGAATGTTTTTCTTCTTCTATAGGCCTTAAAAATGAAAAAGGAAATAAAAAAAACCCAAAAGATGGGAAGCAGCATGGAGGGAGGGTGGAGTCATGCCACCTGCCTATAAGTATGGCTTCACAGAGGCAAAGTGTCTCAACTGTATGATGCTAGCAGCTGTGCAATATCCCCTGTCATCATGGTGGGAAATAGATACTATTCCACATCATGGAAACACTACAATACAGTACACATACTGCCTTTGTAAATAGAGAACCTGTCAAATAGTTTGCAACATGGACAGGCAGAAAACAATAGCAAGCCTGGATATCTGTATGGACAAATCCTGTATATATAGAAGTACCTTGATTTCTTCCCAGTCAGCCAACAATCTACCAGTGAGGATCTTGTTTTGAATTAGGATATTCTCTTTATTGATCGTATTGTAGTGTGCTTTTTAAAATATGGGTTCATGCCTTCCAGAAATGGAAACAATGCTTGAACACTGAAAAACTGCTGCCCTGATTGACAGATGGCTGAATTAGATGCCATGTTCGGTATGCAGAACTTGCTTGCTTATTAATGAACATGCAGACCATCATCTACAGATTTATTTATTTATCGTGTCAGAAGCAAAATTGAGAATACAGTTATAATGCATAAAAACTATAAACAAAGTTTTAAAAAACTTGACATTATACTAAATTTCCTTTGACCAGAACCTGGCCACATGAAGTGCCTCTGGTGTTGCTGTAAGAAAGTCCTCCTTTGTGCATGGGGCGGGGCACAGACTGCATTGGAGTAGGTGGTCTGTGGTTTGTTCTTTTCCACACTTGCAGGCCGCGGACTCCACTTCGAAGCCCCATTTCAGAAGATTATCTACATATAAGAGAGTTTAAACTACCTCCACACCACCAACCCTACTCCCATACCCCTCATCCCTTGTGTCTATAGACTAGAATGAGGGGGAAATTCATTTGAGTCCTTAGGTGTGGAGTGGAGTGGAGTGTTTTTAGAGAGTTTTAAACATCTCCTACCCCTGCACAAAGGAAGGAAACTGCAGACTGGTGTCCTTGCAGGATAGAAGAGCTTCCATGCATACCATGCATTTTGTTTAACCAGAGGCTATCAGATGGATGAGACTTCCACATTGACAAACAGACTGATCGGCAAACTCCCAGATAAGCAACACCCTTAAATATTCAGATTGTCAATCTAAAAGAGACACAGACATTCAGGATAGCCGTTCAGATAGGCAGGTAGACTGAAAGACAGACTGCTTGTCTCCAAAACATTCTGTCAGTCAGATGGTCCAGCAATCACCAGACAGATGACCCAAATCCAAGATGGTTTGACAGAAAGATTGACAACCTGGCAGGATAGAGATAGTGGTGACTGGTAAGAGGGACTGTCACCTTCGCAGATTGACTGACTGACAGATTGACTGGGTAAAGACAGTGTATCAGAGAAGGCATCTGCCATATGGCCACCACAAAGAAGCCATTTTTAATTGCTCTTCATGGCAGCTGTCTCTTTATGTTCATGGCAACCCACATACAGGGTATGATCTCCCCTCCCCAGATTAGTGTAAGAAAAAGTCAATTGTGTGTGGCTGGGGAATAAATACTGTATTGATTTCCGTCTGAAATATAAAGCAAATTGAAAAGGCATGAGGATTCAACTACGATAACTACCCTGTCTATAAATCACAGTGGCACAAATAATAATTAGCATTTTTATAACTGCTGGAAAATTCAGTTCCTACTGACAGTTGTTTTTGAAGCAAGACATAAAACCCTAGAAAATGGATGACAATGCCAGGATTTCACATAGTAGTAATGAGTTTTGTCATAAAATAGGGGAATACTACAGCATTCCAGCCCAAAACATTTAGCTCCGTGAGGTGGTCTCGTGAATGGTGCCCCCACCCTCCCAAGTCAAGTTATATTATATCTTATATTGTATTATATCTTCACTGAGCCAAGTTATTTTGGTACAGGATACAGAAAATCCTCCTAAGTGCCTTTCTCTACCCCTGCCATTAAAATTATTACCATGATAAATTAAGTAACTAATTATTTGTTTTCCTTTTATGACATTCAAAATATGCTTCCTAAGATGGTCACTTCATTCTCTCTGATCAAAGTCCAGCTCCATCTAATCGTAGTATTGTCTGCTCACTCTACCTAATGGCAGTGCGGGCCTTGACTTTCTCCTTAAGAAAGACGAGAAGGTTCCATTTAAAGTGTATCCTCTTTTATCTTTAACCGGTTTTCTGTATCAGTTTGATGGATAGACCCGAAGTTTTTTTTAAAGCTGCTCATTTCTCTATTCTGTTCCCTGTTGTATAACCCAGTTATATTTTGCTTGTCTTGGGATGAACTCTTGATCATGCCGTTGTATTTCAGTAGCCTCCTAAACCTAAATGGAATAAAGATTATTGTGTCATTTGAGTTTCATCTTGCCTTAGGGAATTTATCTGCCCGAAAGCTTCCATTTAGCATTTGTGCAATGGGACAGCAGCAGTAACTTTTACAGTGTTGTAATTATTTTACCAAAGTTCCATTAAGTCTTCCATATTTACAAAATGGAGATTAATTGCTTGCCTTTTATAATCTTTGTAAAGAGTGATATCTATTAAATTTTGCAGAAGAGCAGCAGGATTATTTAAAGAACTGCTGGGCCTTTTCTCTCTTTCCTAAGTCCAGTCTTGCAAAGATTTAACTAGCATAATAAACTTTATTAAATGTAATGCCAGATGGCCTTTTCCCTTTGGGAAAGACTGTCTGTCCATTAAATCTGGAATCTTATACTGTACATGATTTCATTTCAGTCAAACGAAGTTCAGAAACTGGTATACTGTATTTGCAAGTATGTGTGAAAAAGAGAGATAGAGGGCACTCCCAGACTGCGCCAAATCGTGGGATTTTTAAGAGGGCCAAAAAAATCTGAGACCTCAGAGCAGGTCCTCACATTGACCTGCTGGTTCCAGGATTTCTTCCCTGCCATCTTCACTGGCCTCCCTTCTGTGTCTTGGGATGAAATTGAGGATGGATCAAGGACATCCACCAGAATTTTTTTAAGTATACGATAATGTACTGAACCATATATGTGCATATCCTAATAGAACAATTGTTCACAACCTGTGGTCAGTGAACCACCAAGGGTCCCCAAGAACTAAAATATGGTCTGTGGCCTCACCGTTACTACACCGTTGCAACAAGAGTGACTGGTGTCACAAAACTCTCTTATAGTGCTGAGGCAGCGGGGATGTCTGGAGGGGAGAGGCTGACTACCCATGAAAGGCATGACAACAAGCCCCCTGACTGCTTCTCCTCCTCCTCCCCCTGAGCAAAGCTGTTCCATGTGGCACCTGGAAGAGGGAGCACCTTGGTGTCTTCGTTTTTGGGCATGTTCCTGCAGTTATTTAGGGTGCTGATTCAGAAAACTGCATTGGATGGACCACACCAGCTCTAGATTATTAAATATGGTTTTCTGTGGCTGAGCAGATGGCGACTACTGGATGGCATGTGTTCTGTATTCAAAACTAGAGCTGATGTGGTCTATCCAATGCAATTTTCTGAATCAGCACCCCAAATAACCAAATCAAATCAAAAGTTGACCAAAAACTGATTTGTAACTCTTTTGGGACTAATGTTGGAGAGTGGTCTCTAGTCAAAGTTATCTCTAGTCAAGTGATCCTTGGTCAAAAAAAAAAAAGGTTGGAAATCATTGTAATAGAATGAATGCAAACGTATGTGCATGTGCACATATACAGATCAGTGCATAATGGGGGGAATTTCTCCCTATTAAAGCTCTGTTGACAGTGTTACAGTGTTAATTAAAGAGTTTCAGAGAGTTCTAATAGCTTTCAGTTCATACTTCCTTTTGATCAGCTGTGTGTCCGTTTGACAGTCAAGTCAGCTGATCAGCTGTTTCAGACTTTTTAAAAGGGAGGGTCATCAACTGGAGTAGCCTTCACAGGGAGGAGGGAACGGAAACATGTTTTTTCCCCTGGCATGCAGGGTCACACCAACATGCAAATATCCGCATCTTTCAGTCGGAAACTGGATAAAAGGGGACCCCTTTCTCCTGCAGCTTTTCTCCTTTTTCTCCTGCAGCTTCCCTCACTGGAAAACATTGAGGGTTTTCCAGTGATGTTGTCTAGCCACCACCCGTTTTGAAATGGGAGCTCACATGATTAAGGTATTGTGTGGATGCGGCCACACAGAGATAGAGTAGAGAAGTTGTGTGTGTATTGCACACATTCCTCTTAACAAACCAATACATAGTTACCTCCCAAGAACAGAACTCACAGAAAGGCAGATGTGATCTTTATTCCATCAAGCTTACTGAGCAAACATTAGACAGGGAATGTGGGGGATGCGTGAAAGGAAATATCTCATATCTTACAAAATTCCCCAATATGATTGTGAAAATCTATTGGGAGTGCAAATTAGAGATGTTTTCCTTTGTCCTGGTAAATTTATTTTGCTCTTATTAAACTAATATATCAGAAACTCATTGGTTTATAAGAAAATGACATAATTCGATACCATGATTATGCTGTGGGTGGGAAGAGAAAGTGGAGAGAATAATGAGAATTGAACTCTAAAGAATACTACAACTCCCTCTCTCAAATGAAAGAAAGTTTTAATCTGATGCTCATCTAATGCTTAATCTGAGCTAAGGAGATGGTTGTGACTTAAAATTGAATCACTGCAACAATGATATGTTGATGACTTACTGCAGCAATGGGAGATATTTCCCCCCGTTTTAGACAGAAACTGGCACATCAAGTTCACCTATCCAGTGATGAAGGGAGTTCCAGTTCAATGATATCTAGAGGACCAAACATTGCCCATGCTCAGTTTATCTTTATGTCTGTGTATATACGGTTGCTTCCAGAACATGTTAGGCACATGACATGTTAGGCACATTTTTGAGTTCATTAGGGGTCAATTCCATGTCAACGTATACAGGATTGCAGCCTTAAGAATGAAGCAAAAAGGAACAATGTGATGTTGGGCATGTTTTCAAAGTCTGAGTGACTGTATGGAATAAGTCAGCAATGAATAGCAATGTCAAAGTGGTTTGTGTTTGAGAAAGAGAAAGAGAGTTTATACAATGGCACTGTATTACCTAAGGAGACATACCACCTCTCTCCTCCCCAACTACTCCATTTTCATCTTTCTCCGATAAAACAGGGATGGGAATGATGCAGCTGCATGCTGGACTGCATCTCTCAGGACTCCTTACTATTGGAATTGCTAGTTACTGGGATCTGAATCCAGAGGACTCCACTTTGCCCACCTTCTGATTTAAGATGTTCTCCTATCAAATGCTGTTGCCATTGCATAAGCAGCTATAATGGCAAGCCCACTCTTTCCATCTTCACCAGAGTAGAGCATTGTAGTGGTCTCTGTGGTTTGAACTCTACAGTTTTCTTTCTATGGGTGCAAAGTAAAGCAACAGCAGTCTAGTCATCTTTCTGGGCCTCCTTTCCTGGAAGCCCACCATCTGTTTTCTTCAAGAAGCAATCTTGGCACAGCATTGTTTTGATGTGTGGGTATGTGGACGAGGGGCAGTATGGTAGCAGCCTTGTATCAGAAATGGAGAGCTGTGCAAGCAATAGAGGAATGTATGTATGTGATATTTGCTTCTGTGTCACTTGGGTCTCATGGCCTCGTGGCAGGCCCATAGCCAAAATTTTGATTTGGGGGGGGGGGTGACTTTTATGGGGGGGGTGAGGATCTACCCTAGCAAACGTTTTGTATTGTTATCCCAATACCCCCATGCATATGGGATATATTGAGCATGGTGATCAGATCATGATATGAATAAACATAACAGTTTAAATAATGTACCAGTAAGACCTTCTCGCAGACCACCCTGAGAATTGGGGGGGGGGGCTGAAGCCCCTCAAGCCCCCCTCCCCCCAGCTACATGCCTGCTTTGTGGTCATGGCTCATGGTAGAGTTAGCCATGTATTTGAGGCCCCTTCCACACAGCTGTATAAAATCCACATTGCACTGGATTATATGGCAGTGTGGACTCAGATAACCCAGTTCAAAGCAGATATTGTTGATTATCTGTCTTGATATTCTGGGTTGTATGGCTGTGTGGAAAGGCCCTAAGACATATAAAATAGTCTCTTTTATAGTGTGCACAGTATACAGAGTTTTCAGCTTCCTTCTTTCCTTGATTGTTTATTCAGTCATTTTGCTTATGTATTTATTACTTTATTTATATACCAGACTGGCAGACTTACAAGAACTGCACAGACTTGCTTCTAAGATTAATTGAAGGTCCTGATTTTGACCTTTTCTGTGCCTTCAGGTTGACTCTAATATATGCTGATTGTATCATAAAATTTTCATGGCAAGATATATTCAGAAGTGCCTTGTCATTGCCTTCCTCTAAAGCAAAGAGAGTTGCTTGTTCAGAGTCACCCAGTAGGTCTCCATGGCTGATCAGGAATTCAATCTATTTGTATCTCTCCTTTTTTGATAGTTACAAACAGTCAAAAAGCCAGCCTTGATAGAAGTATAATGTTTACAGACCAGGCTTGCATAACCTGTGGCCCTCCAGATGTTTTGGACTTTAGAATTCCTGACCAATAAATAAGATGTCTAAGGCTGTTGGAAATGCAAACAGCTGGAGGGCCACGGGTTGTGCAGGCTTGGTCTAGACTTAGGCTGGATCTACACTGCCATATAATCCAGATTATCAAAGTAGATAATCCACAATATCTGCTTTCAACTGTATTATATTAGTCTACATTGCCATATAATCCAGTTCAAAACAGATAATCTGGATTTTATATGGCAGTGTGGATCCAGCCTAAAGTTGGATCTACACTGCCCTATATCCCAGGATCTGATCCCAGATTATCTACTTTGAACTGGATTATATGCGTCTATACTGCCAGAAAATCTGGGATAAGAAGATAATCTAGGATCAGATCTTGGGATATAGGGTAGTACAATTCCAGCCTAAGATGGCTGTTCATAGTTTTGTTGAATTTTAATATCCCTGGAAAAAATCAATTTGCAAAATTGAACAGTTGGTGTCTATGGTAAATAAGGACCCTATCCCATTGCAAAGGAAAACTCTATACCTTACCCAGTGTGTTCCCATATGTAGACTGAAGGGTGTGGTTGCCATTGTGTCATTTGTCTCAGAAACAATCCATTTTCATTTGATTCCAGAAAAAGAAATATTCCCAGAAATTTCAGCCAATGCCTTCTTTGGGATATCACCTCATGCTTGGAGAAGTGCAGATTTAATAGAAGCTGCTAAGTTGCAGGAAGAGAAAATGCTGCTTTCGCAGAAAGGGAACCAGCCACTCCCTGACCAAAAGCAATTACAGCTGTAGCTAAACCTTCTTCGTTTTCCCATCCGCACCCCTTACTCAAGTCACTGGCTCTCTTATCTCCCCTCAGATTGTGGCCAAGGAAACGCCCAACATCTTCAAGGCTGGATTGCATGTCTGCTGCTGCTCCTGACTCATCTGGAATGGAATTCATTCAAAGCAAGACATTTCTGGCCGCCCACGAATCTTTGTTTGTTTGAATTTTCTCCAGCAGGTGCATGGAATCATGCCTTGAAGGATGGGGTGGGAATCTGGCCTCTTGAGTGCTGTGTAACTTCCAAGCATTCGTTTACTGCAGAAAACAGATGTCATGGAACAAACTTCCTCAATAAAACAAAAATAAAATAAAATGCTTTTGGAAAGAATATAGGAAGGGGCCAGCCTCCATTTCTCAATAAAAATAACTTGAAAGGGTTTATTCTTGAAGAATGTTTGTCCTCGCTCTTTGCTAACAGCGTACTGCGGGAAGTATCACTGGAAATTCCTTCCCTGCTATATTTGATCCATCTTTCCCTATTAAACTCAATGGACCTAGGATCAGAAGGTATAACACTATAATGCTTAGAGCAAATCTGGATTCACACACATATGGTTCTGAACAGTATTCCCCATCAGCCCCTGCCAGCACACACTGTTAAGTGGGAATGGGGATTATAGCAAAGACACTGAGGAGATCCCAGGTTGCTAGAAAAGGATCCATGCCTTTTAGGCTTACCTTCAAATACCCTCACATACGATAATCATAATCATAAATAAATAACTTTATTTTGATACCCCACCTCCATCTCCCCTAAGGGACACAAGGCAGCTTACAAAGGGAGAAACCCAGGGAGCAAAAAGTTAAAAACATAACACAATAAGATAGCAGCAAAATAAAACCAAAATAAACATCTATATAAATAAAAATGTAATGTTCGTTTGTGCGATTAACATAACTCAAAAACCACTGGATGAATTGACATGAAATTTGGACACTACACTCCTAACAGACCAGCGAGTGACCATTACTCATAAACCCCTCCCAGAAAACAGCGGAAAGGACTTAAAACCCCCCAAAAGCTAAATGACGATACAGTGCATGCGCAAAAATAGGAGCTCCCAGCATCCCCTACACCAGGGCCTTTAAGAGGAGGATGTTCCAAATGCACTGCTTCCAAGCTGCAAGCTTGCTTCTCATTGGATTTCTTTGAGAGCATTCCAATGCATATATATTTCCTATTTCCTATTCCTGGACTGCAACTCCCAGCAATCCTCCAGGTAGATAAGATAAATACATTAGATAAAGATTGATAGCTGGTAGATAGATCAATCAGAAGGACCACTGGGAGTTGCAGTCCAAGAATAGGTAGAGAAGGACAAAAGGAGAGAAAGAAAAAGGGAGGGGAAGGAAGGAAAGAGGTAGAGAAGGAAGGAAGGAGGAAAGAAAAAAGGGAAGGGAGGAAAGAGGGAGGGAAGGAAGGAGAGAGGGAGGGAGGGAAGGTTGGCTACAGCAACACATGGCGGGTACAGCTAGTATCACAGTAAAACATAACATAAAAACAGTACCATACAGAACGATAAATGTGCTGAGTTCAGAGGGCTCCGAGTTTGTACAAATTCCTAGAGAGAGCTAAGGGAAAGTGCAAAATTCAGAAGGCAGGGCTGGGAGGATAATGTTCATGGATATTAAAATTGTAGAGTGGAGGGCCATGCTAAAGTGCTGGAACTTAGGTAACCTTGGGCCAATTCTTTGGAACTACCTAGTCAAAGGCACAGCGGAACATCCATGTTTTTAGATTCTTGAAGCAGGTGAACAGGATAGGTGCCAATGTAATCTTCCTAGGAAGAGAGTTCCAGAGCCGGGGGGGGGGGGGGGGCACCACCAAGAAGACCCTCTCCCTCGTCTCCACCAACCACGCTTGAGATGGAGGCAGAAGCAAGAGAAGGGCCTCCCTGGATGATCTTAGGGCTCGTGTTGGTTCATAGGGAAACATGCAATCGTAAAGCTGTGTAATGTTATTGCTGTGTAATGTTATAGACCTGAAAGCTGTATAATGTTATAGACCTGAAAGGACTGTAAGGGCAATCACAGTGCAATCATTCTTCAGAGATAGCTATCTAACCACTGTTTAAAGATCTTAGGATGGCTGTATTCATTCCAAGAGGGAATGACTACAGCTACCCAAGGAAATCTATTTCATAGCTGAACACTTCTTATCACCAAGTTCTTCCTAATGTTTGGGACATTGCTTCCTCAAAAATTATTGTAACTTGAATCTATTGGTTCATATACTAGTTTTTTTTATGTCAGGAGTGACTTGAGAAATTGCAAGTCACTTCTGGTGTGAGAAAATTGGCCAGCTGCAAGGATGCTGCCCAGGGGATGCCCGGATGTTTGATGTTTTACCATGCTTGTGGGAGGCTTCTCTCATGTCCCTGCATGGGGAACTGTAGCTGACAGAGGTAGCTCAACCCGCTCTCACCAGATATGAACCGCTGACTTGTTGGTCAGCAGTACTGCCAGCACAAGGGTTTAACCCTTGCAAGACTGAGGGCTCCGTGTTATAGGTTCTGGAACAGAAGAAAATTTTTCCTCCATTGTTTACATCATAGTGTCTCTCAATCTTATTTAAAGATGATATCTAAACTGTTTCACAATTTGATCTTTATAGGTGTTGGGTCACCCACATCCAGGCATTTTTCAACTTGCCAATATTTTCTTGAACTGTTGTGTCAAGAGATGGACAAAGTATCTTGCCAAATCAGAATAGTGTTGGGCTATCACATCAGTGATGTTCTACTATCAAAATACATTTGAAGAAGCAATATAACCATCCCCACGAAAGCAAGTCATAATGGCAAGTACTATGATTGTGAAGATATCTCAGTGTTCAGTTGGACATTCATGTAGATAAATGCATTTGTGCATAAAAATACAACTGGTCCCACTGAAATGAATGTAACTGAATCTCATGACCTCATAAACGAAATCTGATTGCTTTTGATAAAACTTGATCATACTAGGTTTATCTGGCTCGTCTTCCGAAAACCTGTTTGGAAGACTTCTGACAATATTAATTTAACTCTCGCTCCCACACTTCCTCAACAAAATCCCATGTTTTCATCAGGAATCCAAACTGTAAAAATGTCAGTTCATCCTTGCTGATTGTTTTCCCATAGTATTCTGGAGTTTGTCTGCTCTGCTGATTCTGGCTTCAGATATACCTCGTCCATCCAGGAGGATGGATGACTCATCTTAGATTGTTTTCATCTTGTGCTTTTCTAGCATCCGTTTAACTCCAGATACAAATGCTATTTCTTATCTTCCACCTGCACCCTATTTTTGAGCTATTCAATCATCCTGCCATTTGCTTGACTTTTTATTTAGGAAAAATAGTTGGTTTATGCTTTAAACATGATTTGCTGCTTGACTAGAGAGATGATTTGACATTAATAGATGCCTTCACCCACATCTCCATGCGTAGGTGTTTGTGCATATATGAATATATAAGATCTACCAAAAGTATAGCTTGGATTCAAGCCATAAATGACTTCAACTTTCTCCATGAATTCCAGTTTTTTAAAAATGGATATGCCAGTCTCTAAATTTAAACTTTAAAACCTTCATTGTTCTCTGTATCTTTGAATCAATTTGAAACTTTTCTCTTTGAGGAGTTGCCATTTATCTGTTCTTTTAAAGAATTCAATAAGATTCCTGCTGGGTTAGACCAAAGCCTTATCTAGTCCAGCTTTTTCTTCCCTTGGTAGCCATTAGATGCCTCTGGATAGTCCACAAGCTGGGAGAGCAACAACACCCTCTCACTCATATTTGGACTCTATCTATCTATCTATCTATCTATCTATCTATCTATCTATCTATCTATCTATCTACACATACACATACACACACACACACACACACACAGGCAAACTGTTTTTGATATCAGAAGATGTAATATACCCTAGTCTCCAAGGACCAGAAGAAGAATCCTTATCTGCAGGACTTAATCCCATCCCAAATTGCCATCATTTTTTCCTTTTAGTGTCACATCTTAATTAGATAGTAAGCCTAAGGGAATGAAAGACATCTCTATGTTCAGTTAGACATTCTTGTAGGTATGCAAAAGAATAAAATCAAAGTTCCACTGAAATGAATGTAACAACTTAATCTTGTGACCTCATAAATGAAATCTCATTGCTTTTGATGAAACTTCATTGCAACTCGGCTTGGGTCCTGCCTATCTTTGTGACTTCAACCACCCCTCCTCCCATGAACCGGCATGGGTTGTAAGATTTGCCGAGGAGACCCTCCTCTCAGTCCTGCCACTGTCACAAGCATGTTTGGTGGGGATGAGGGAGAGGGCCTTCTCGGTGGTGGCTCCCCAACTTTGGAATACCCTCCCCAGGGCGATCAAACAGCCCCTCCCCCCTGTCCTCCTTCTGTAGGGATTTGAAGACCTGGATATTCAAACAAGCTTTTCAGAATGCCTAGTCCCTAGCTGTTCTGCACAATAGTTACGCAGACTTCCACTTCATCCCATGCTCTCTTTCCATTGTTACAGCTATGTACTTATCCCATTACCTTGTCCTATTGTTTGCAGCCTAGCCACGCTTACAGCGGCTTACTGCCATTCGTTGATGAGTGTAGTTTTATTGAGTTTTAGTTGTTGTTTTATATGCTTATGTGATTTACTCTATTGTATTTTGTATTGTGTTTTCTTTTATGTTTTTTTAGGCACCTTGTGCTGTGTGTAACCAACCCTGAGTCCCTTCAGGAAGATGGTGGTGGGATACAAGAATTAAGTTATTGTTATTTTGTTGTTTATTCATTCAGTCGCTTCCAACTTTATGTGACCTCATGGACCAGCCCACACCAGATCTCCCTGTCAGCTGTCACCACCCCCAGCTCCTTCAGAGTCAAGCCAGTTGTTTCAAGAATACCATCCATCCATCTTGCCCTTGGTCGGCCCCTCTTCCTTTTCCCTTCTATTTTCCCCAACATCGTTGTCTTCTCTAAGCTTTCCTGTCTTCTCATTATGTGGCCAAAGTACTTCAACTTTGCCTCTAATATCCTTCCCTCCAATTATTATTATTATTATTATTATTATTATTAATATTTTGGATCATCTTCCAAAAACCTATTTGGATGACTTCTAACAATATTTCACTGATTCCCTCTCCCACACTTCCAAATCAAAATCCCATATTTTGATCAGAAATCCAAGCTATAAAATTTCAGTTCACCCTTATTGATTTTTTTCTCATGGTCTTCTGGAGTTTATCTGCTCTTTTGGATTGGTCTTTTACTAGTAAAGTTCTTTGTACAGTGATTGCACTACATAACTAAATGATAAAAATAACTATAATAACTATTTAGAAATATGGGGTATAAATGAATATAAAAACAATGACAACAACAACAAGCAGCAGTAAAAGTTATATATCTGCATGGACAAATGTGGGCATAGTTGCACATGTATCTGAATCTAAAATGCTAAGGCAAAAACATATTGTTGCTCCATTGTAGGTCAAACTCTTACTATCAATGTTGATAATCTAAAAATTTGGTTGTTGTATTTTTTGGGGACGGCGTGGTTATGTTCTAGAAGCATTCTCTCCTGATATTTCATCTGCATCTATGGCAGGCACCCTCAGAAGTTGTGAGGTCTGTTGGAAACTAGGAAAATTAGGTTTATATATCTGTGGAAAGCCCAAGGTGGGAGAAAGAACTCTTGTATGTTGGAGCTAGGTGTGAATGTTTCAATTGGCCACCTTGGTTAGCATTTGATGGCCTGACAGTTTTTAGGTGTGGCTTGTTCCTGCCTGGGGGAATCTTTTGTTGAGAGGTGATTGGCTGTTCCTGATTGTTTCTTGCCTGTGTTTGAGTTTTGTTCTTTATTTACTGTTATAATTTTAGAGTTTTTTTAAAATACAGGTAGCCAGATTTTCTTCATTTTTATGGTTTCTTCCTTTTTATTGAAATTATCCACATGCTTGTGGATTTCAGTGGCTTCTCTGTGTAGTCTGACATGGTAGTTATTACAGTGGTCCAGCGTTTCTGTGTTCTCAAATAATATGCTGTGTCCAGGTTGGTTCATCAGATGTTTTGCTATGGCTGACTTCTCTGGTTGAAGTAGTCTGCAGTGCCTTTCATGTTCCTTGATTTGTGTTTGGGCCATGCCGCATTTATGTAGACATGTCCACAGCTAAAAACTGCTTTTCACCAAATCATGAAGTACATCATGTACTTTCCCCATGCTGTTGGTAATGCAATACTTGATGAAAAAGCAAGCAAGCAAAAAAAAAAAAGCTTCCTTGAACAGCTATCTTCATAGCTGGATAAGTCTTGTGTTTTATTTCTCTTAGTCTCATCAGATATACAGGTCTTGTCATAGTCTGTGGGATGATTATATTTACATTTTATGAATCAGGTTTCATCTTGACTTTCCCATCGCAAGGGAGATTTTAAAAGGCACCATGAGAATACAGTCTACTTTCAGTCCTACATAAATAACAAAAGCCTAGGGTTCAGATTTGTGAAAGGAAATTAATGTACGTGCTTAGTAGACCGACACTTGGACAAACAAAAACACTAAAACCAAAGAAGAGACATAGCTGCATTTTTGACATTGGCTCAGGGGAAATGGTAGTATAATCTATGAAATATAAGGTCTTTGTTAGTTTCAGCACTCAAGAGTATTGAGAACCAGAGTATCTATGACAGATGGAATTCCCATCTCACATTTATTTACTTGATAGCAACAAAAAATAAAAATGCACACTGATTTTCCCACATGCAAGTTTTCATAAGAAGAACTATGTACACAGGATCATACTGACATAATTGAAATGATGAATTTACAAATTTAGATTAACGTCTTCACAACACTGTTCCTGAACAGCACAGCTCCCAATTGCTGGTGAAGGACAAACATTTGAATGTGCTCCTATACAAAATTGAAAGAGCACACAAAACAACTGCAGTATTATTGTAGTATTATAGCCAAGCTGATTTCTCAGTCTTTTTTATGCACAAGAATTTTCACCCACAATTTGCAGAGGTGCTATGAAAGGATCATTAAATATTGGGAAATACTGATTGACTTTATCAGTGATATCCATTGTAAATACCATTAAATCCTATAGTAAACCAATTACACTAAAGACATCTCTTCAGTGCATGTTGACAATAGCTGGAATGCTTGTTGCTAATTGGTAGGAAGGAAAAACAGCAAAGGCTAAACAGTTTAATAAGATCTGTAAACAATGACAATGGTCAAATTAACTGCTTTTCAATCTTTTGTGTCAAAATGTAATCCAAGCCTACACTCAGAGGTTACTTACCAAATGAGCCAAACAAATACAGAACAAGCAAATTCCCATTCCTAGCTCTGCTTAAGATTCCATTCACTTAATACGCATGATGGTCTTTGTTTCATTTCATTGAAAAAGTTCTACATCTCCTTAGATTTCCTAATTAAAGAGACAAGCTAGAATTCAATAGGAACCATACATCTTTCTAAGTCAGTGTTTCTCAATCTGGGGGTTGGTACCCCTGGGGGAGTCATGAGGGGGTGTCAGAGGGGACCATCAGAAACCGCAGTATTTTCTGTTGGTCATGGGGGTTCTGTGTGGGAAGTTTGGCCCAATTATATAATTGGTGGGGTTCAGAATTCTCTGTGACTGTAGGTGAACTATAACTCCCAGCAACAACTCTGAAATGTCAAGTCTATTTTTCTCAAACTCCAGCAGTGTTCACATTTGGGCATATTGAGTATTTGTGCCAAGTGTGGTCCAGATCCATCATTGTTTGAGTCCACAGTGTTCTCTGGATGGAGGTGAACCACAACTCCAAACTCAAGGTCAATGCCCAGCAAACCCTTCCAGTATTTTCTGTTGGTCATGAAAGTTCACTGTGCCAAGTTTGTTTCAATTCCATCGTTTGTGGAGTTTATAATGCTTTTTGATTGTAGGTGAACTATAAATCCCAGCAACTACACCTCCCAAATGACAATCCACCTCCCCCCCCCCCCCCCGCAACCCCACCAGTTTTCAAATTTGTGCGTATCGGGTATTTGTGCCAAATTTGGTCCAGTGAATGAAAACACATCCTGCATATCAGATATTTACATTACGATTCATAACAGTAGCAAACTTACAGTTATGAAGTAACAATGAAAATAATTTTATGGTTCAGGGTCACCACAATATGAGGAACTGTATTAAGGGGTCACGACATTAGGAAGATTGAGAAACATTGTTCTATGTGGACTTCATAAGGGATCTAAATGCTCAAAAGTGGCAGATGTTGGGGGCTAAGCACGGTCAGCTGTGCTTCATACTTGGATGGGAGGCTGTCCCTGGGGACTGGCAGCATGGGCTCCCTCTCATCAATGCCTTATCCTGAGGCTTGCATTAATGGCCTTCCTGGGGCTGATCTAGGATTTGACACTCCGAATTAACCCCAAAATAATGTGTCCATGTAGAACCACCCAGACATTCTGCTATCTGAGGCAGAATAGCAAATGCTTCTTATTTATTTATTTATTTACTTTGCTTGTATACCGCAGTTTCTCAGCCCATAGGCGACTCAACACAGTTCACAACAAGAGCAAAAAGTCAATCCAACAACATACAAAATTTAAAAACCATTAACAGCATAATATACAGAATAATGACACATCAATAACAACACATTAACGTCTCGTAACTAGAATTGTGATCCAATTCATCATCCATAATTCCGTTTCCTATATTCATCGTGTACATTGCACTGTTTATCCGAACGCCTGTTCAAACAGCCAGGTTTTTAGTTTTCTTCGAAACACCATTAACGAAGGGGTTGATCTAATGTCCATGGGAAGGGCGCTCCACAGCCGAGGGGCCACCACAGAGAAGGCCCTGTCCCTCGTCCCGTGCTTGTGATGCCGGCGGGATCGAGAGCAGGACCTCCCCAGAAGATCTTAGAGTCCTGGTGGGTTCATAGGCAGAGATACGTTCGGATAGGTAGCTTGGGCCAGAACCGTTTAGGGCTTTATAGGCCAGCACTTTGAATTGAGCCCAGTAGCAAATCGGCAGCCAGTGGAGCTGGTGCAGCAGAGGAGTTGTGTGCTCCCTGCGCTCCGCTCCTGTTAGTATCATGGCTGCCGAGTGTTGGACTAGTTGAAGCTTCCGAGCCGTCTTCAAAGGCAACCCCACGTAGAGAGCGTTGCAGTAGTCTAAACGGGATGTAACCAGAGCATGAACTACCGTGGCCAAGTCAGACTTCCCAAGGTACGGGCACAGCTGGCACACAAGCTTTAACTGTGCAAATGCTCCCCTGGTCACCGCCGAAACCTGGGGTTCCAGGCTCAGCGATGAGTCCAGGATCACACCCAAGCTGCGAACCTGCGTCTTCAGGGGGAGTGCGACCCCATCCAACACAGGCTGTAACCCTATACCCTGTTCGGCCTTGCGACTAACCAGGAGTACCTCTGTCTTGTCTGGATTCAATTTCAATTTGTTCGCCCTCATCCAGACCGTCACAGCGGCCAAGCACCGGTTCAGGACCTGGACAGCCTCCTTAGTAGCAGGTGGAAAGGAGTGACAGAGTTGGACATCATCTGCATACAGATGACATCGCACCCCAAAACTCCGGATGATCTCCCCCAGCGGCTTCATGTAGATGTTAAACAACATGGGAGACAGTATTGAGCCCTGAGGAACCCCACAAGACAAAGGTTGTGGGGTTGAACAGGTGTCTCCCAGTAATACCTTCTGAGAGCGGCCCTCTAGGAATGACCAGAGCCACTGCAAAACAGTACCTCCAAGACCCATTCCCACAAGGTGTCCCAGAAGGATACCATGGTCGACGGTATCAAAGGCCGCTGAGAGGTCCAGCAGCACCAACAGGGACACACTCCCCCTGTCGAGCTCCCGGCGCAGATCATCAACTAAGGCAACCAAGGCTGTCTCGGTACCATGTCCCAGCCTAAAGCCAGACTGTGCCAGATCCAGATAATCCATGTCTACCAAGAATACCTGGAGTTGTGAGGCCACCACACGTTCTATGACTTTGCCCAAAAAGGGGAGATTGGAAACAGGCCGATAATTGACGAATTGAGTGGGGTCCAGTGATGGTTTTTTCAACAGCGGTTTTATTACAGCTTGTTTTAAGCTGGCTGGAATTTTGCCTTCCCGAAGGGAGGCATTAACCACCACCTTCACCCACTCGACCAATCCCTTTCTGGCCTCCTTTAGAAGCCAGGATGGGCAGGGGTCTAGGATGCATGTGGTTGCCCTCATTCCTCCAAGTATCTTGTCCACATCCTTGGGTTTCACCAATTGAAATGAATCCATCAAAACTGGACAAGCAGGTGCTCGTGTTACATCCTCAGAGACTGCCGTTAATATGGTATCCAGACCAGAGCGGATCAAAGCGACTTTGTCTGCAAAGAACTGAGCAAAGGCTTCACAGCGAGCTGCCGAGTCACCAGGGCTCCCATCCTGAATGGTGGGTTTTAAAAGGCCTCTGACAACTCGGAACAGTTCGGCCGGATGGTTCTTTGCAGATGCAATAGTGGCAGCAAAGAAGGTCTTCTTTGCGGCTTTTATTGCCGCGGCATATGCCCTTAAAAAGGACACAAACCGTGTTCGATTTGGCTTGCTCGGATTTGAACGCCACATGCTCTCTAGTTCCCTCTTCCTTCGCTTCATCGCTGCCAGCTCCTCGGTGAACCAAGGGGCTGGTTTAGCTCAGCTACTTGAGAGGGGACGTTCTGGAGCAATCGTGTCTATTGCCCTAGTCATCTCCCCATTCCAGAGAGCGACCAGGGCATCGACAGGATCACCTACCAAGGTGGCGGGAAATTCCCCAAGAGCCATCAGGAATCCTTCAGGATCCATAAGCCTCCTGGGGCGGACCAGCTTAATGGGACCTCCACCTCTGCAGAGGTTGGGGGGTGCAGTAAGTCTAAATCTGACCAGGTGGTGGTCGGTCCATGGCAACGGAGAGATGGACATTCTTAGGCATTCTGAAGTTAACAAGGTGCATATTTCTCAAAGCTAGCAATTTATCCCAAGCAATTTATGACTCTGAGGGTAAAAGAAATAATCCTCAGATGAATGCTTCCCCCTTCCTCAGTAAAATATATACCACTGTAACATGCTGCCCTTCCATGACACATCAAATCTGCTGCCTGAGGCAGCTGTGTTACTTTGCCTAATGGTCTTGCTTCCTATGAGGTTCCATGTAATAAATTTGCAACTAGTCTTGGGATAAATATGCATCCATAGCCACCCACTGTGTATCAGTGATGGAAATGTTAGCTCTGGTTAGATAAAATAGGATAAAGACTCAGCAACTTGGAGAGATGAATGGGGCCTTTAAGCAGAAAGAACACATTTTCCCGGTACTCTTATGTAAACTTTCCAAAGCAATGTAATAGTTTCCCCAGCTGTGAAGTTCAGCCATTATGAATGATTATCTGCATATGCTCTTTCTCCAACCCTCTCCCTCTTGAGAAGCTGGTTTATCCAGAAGGGCCAAACTGTGTGCAGTCGTCATCAGACCTCCAAAGACTGAAGAGAAATTAAAAATGGTCCCCAGTGACTATTATCATTTTTGTTGGTAAATTATAAACACAGAAGTTTAGGAAAGAGGAGGAGGAGGAGAATGGAAAACTTAGTGTGTATTATTCAGCATGATTTAAATGTTCAACAGTGGGAAAATCTGGGTTAAATAAAACTGAATCGGATAACACCTAGACCACACAGAGAGAGATCCCAAACTTGTATGGAAACTGAAAAGTAATATGGCCCCTTTGCATAAAGCATGGCTAAGAAAAATAACTTTTAACTGAATGCAATTTAGCTTAATTTTAGAAGAGAATTTCTAGTCTCAATGTCATTTTGCCATTCTTAGATTCATGGGGAATCCTGCCGTTGGGATTCTATTAGTTGTAATTTCAGCTTTGCTCCTATATACTTTGCTCCTTTGTCACAATCCAGGGATCCTTGTGAAAGGGATCTAGATAAAAACTCTCACACAGAGAGAGATCCACATTAATATCACAGAAAGGAAGCGAACCATGCACACAAAGTTATGTGCAAACTGATTGGCTCCCAATCTTTGAAACCAATGGAGTGAAAAGCAAATGCACATGCATCCAAGAACCCATCCTTAGAATAAACTTTGCTATTAATTATTATATTGTAATTACTTACACTGTTGTTCCACCTTTGCTGTAGTGAGCTCATAGTGGCATATGGCACTCTCTTTTTTCCAACTTTAGCCTCACAAAAGACCTATGGAGCAGGTCAAGATGAGGGGAAAATGTTCCAAATTGAGCTTCCTGGCTCAATGGGAACTAGAACCTGGATCTGTCAAATCCTAGACTAGCAATCTAACCCCTTCACCAGATGATTCCCATAGCAGACGAACTATTTTTCAACAATTGCACCTTAGAGAAAACTGGAAATATCCTATCCAGCCCATGAGACCAGAAAATGGAATCACATCTCCATTTCAAGAATTACCAAAAACAAAAGATGTGAGCACTCACTGGAGACAAGAGCAGATGCTTTGGATCAATGTACAACAACCTAAGTTCAGTGAAATACAGAAACAGAACTTGACAAAAACTGATAACCCAGGCTACAATTATTCTGCAATTGCAAGCCACAAGAAGGCACTTCCAAGGGATGAGTTGGCAGAGGAAGGAAGAGCTGGATGCTAAAGCAGAACAAAAGATGCATACAGATTTTCTTTTTTAAAGAATGTCCACAATTAACTTCCATAACTAGGTACAGTGAGCTACCGAGAAACAGGAAATAAAAGACTGACTCCATTTCTTCTTCAGGTTTTTTTCACACTCTTAAAATGGAGCTGGATTTCATCTCATTTATCAGAGGGAAAGGCCTGGAGCTTTGTTTACACTATGCTGTGAGATTATAAATAGCCACATTTGGAACAGGGATCATGGTGCAGCATTACAAGAATGACAACAATAACAGCTCAGGCTGCCAGGCACACTTCTCTATCTGGTAACACACCATAGCCATGTGGCTCAGCATTACCTCACACTGTTGCTACTTGCTAGCACTGCCGATAAAGGCAAAGAATGTTGATCTTTTGTCCATAAATAACATTGCACTACTACATGGTACAATCAGCTGCCTTTTTTATCTGTGTTCAGTGTCTACTCATATGAGCAATGAACTGCAATAGGAGAACTGACAGAAATACCGTGAGTTGGCTACTTTTTTGGAGTCCAGCTCCCAGACTTCTCCCAGTCAATATGGGGGTCATATATCATAACCACCAATAGGAATAAGATAACATCGACTTCTAGGATCAGGAAATCCTTGAATTAGTCAACCAAATCTTACAAACATTTGGCCAACTTTTCAAAATTGCTTTGGTCCCACAAATGTTTCTAGTAGTTAATGCTGGATAGAATATGTGTGGGGAGCCAGGTTTGATTGAAGGACTATGATTCTGGGGACCAGGGTTTGAATCCCTCCTTGGCCATGAAATCATTTGCATGACCTTGGGTCACAATGTCTCAGCCTCAGGTGAAGACAACAACAAACCCCTTCTAAACCAATCTTCCAGTGACCGTTTCCCTCCTAGCTGAGATGGGACCAGAATGAGTAGTTTATCAGAGCTCTCTTGTTTCAAGGTAATCTTTGTCTAGTGATATCTCAATTTCTCTCTTCAGTGTTTTGTTGAAGACCACCTAATCATAAAAACCTGACCTGTTTTGTCAGTTCCTTTGTGGCATAAAACCATTGATAGCAGATGACTTCCATATCACTGCCCCACTGACATGGATAGGGTTCAGCACCATGGATAGTTCTTCTGTGGCAATAGACTACAGCTCCTTGGTTGGCTACTTTACACTTCAAATTAACACCCTGAATGATTTTATGCCCTACTGACATGGAAGCCACTATTTGGCACTGAGTTAGAAGAACACACACAAACACAGACATAAATCATGTAGCAATTTCCGTGAATTGGTTGTCCTCTGATCTATCTAAAGGTGCTGCCTCCTTCAACTAGAACAATAGATGTATCCCCCTTCTCATCTATAGGAAAGTGATTTCAGTATTCCTCTGATGTATTTTACTAGTAGTTTCCTGCCAATCTAACAGACCATCCACACTACAGAATTATAACCATTAGACAACACTTTAACTGCCAGGACTTTATATTCTGGAATCCTAGAGTTTGTAGTTTGTCATGGCACTAGAGGATAATAGCTCACAAAACTAAAAAAAAAAAGTTGGCAATTAATGTGGTGTCAAACTGCTATAATTCTGCAGTGTGGTTATAGCTTTAACTTTATTCTATCTTCTCTTTTCTATTCTTCTCTTTCCCAAGTTTGTACTGGTTCATGCCTAGATTTTTTTTCCACTCAGAACCAGGCCTGGATTAGTAGGCCTGGATCACAATTTTTACACAACATTTTATTTTCTCACCATTTTAGTGAGAAGACCCATAACTGAGAGCTTTAAAACAAAGATCTTGATCCCAACTGGTCAATGCCTCAAGATTTGGCAAAAGTTATACATTCATGTTTTGGGATTTTAACAGGAGCAAGTGAACAACAACAATAATAATAAAATTAATAAATTGAAGTTTTAAAGTGGTGAAATCAGTTTTGAAATGTCAGGTACACTGAACCCATGTGAATACATATTGTGTCTCTTTGGGTTGATACAATTTCTGGTGACACATTTTCTTGGCTAGATTTGTTCAGAGGTGGATTGCTTTTATCTTCTAATATTGCGAGAGTGTGACTTGCTCAATGCTAGTAGGTTTCCATAGTGGAGGATTCAAATCCTCTCTTCAGAGTCATAGAGGCTCTAGCCACCACACTTTGGGGACACTTGACCAACACATGACCCAATTCTATGTATCTCAGTACATCTCACAAAGTTGATTCGTTGATTCTGAGTTCATTCCACTGGCTTATTCCTGGAAAAAATGCATTTAGGATTATAGCCTTAAAAATTCATAGACTATTTACTAAGATTTAAAGTGGAGTTTGTAAATCACTGCCTGGTTTTGGCCATTTAATCCAGCTGCCTGCTCAGTCTAGGAAATTGTTTAAAGACCTCAGCAAAGATGATTCTACTATTCCTCCAATTAATTAATTCCATTGCCAAAAAGCCAAATACACTGCTGTGTTTAACTTTTAGTATAATTAGTCATATAAATTCAAAGCCAAAAATGTACATATTCTTTGGAGCAACTGGTTAAGATTTGAAGTCAAGGATTAATTGCTTAAAAACTTTGTTCTTCCTTCCTGGAATTGCTCAAAATCTGATCCTCCTGCTAGTATTATTAGGTATTTTTGCTGGCAGATTGAGGTGACCTAGTGCTTTGCTAATGACTATGGAATAGAATAACCACTGTGGGAGCTGGTACTAGACAGAAGGAAAAGTTTGCTATGTGTTATCTTAGGGGACCCATTTATGGATTGTGTAGGAGGGGGGAAAGTTTTTAAACTGTTATAGAGACCCCTAGAACTGGCTTCCATGACTTGAGGTATGGCTGGTGGTCATCATAAAGGAGTCATGGAGATCTGTCTTTCTCTTGGTAGAAGCACAAGGAGAAAGCGGTCTCAGAAGAAACAAGACTATCCAAAAGGACTGATCTGCATGTAAGATAAGAAGAAGTACTTGGTATATGCATTCGTGCTCCTTTTCAATGCTGCAAACTTGCCTCAAGTGGGAAAGTTTTGCTCAGTTGTAGGTAAAACCCACTGTTTGCTTCAGATTTAGGGCTGAACCACTGATATTGCAGGAGCAGCTCAAGATAACAAAGGAGGACATGTCTGACAGCAGAGCCAAATATGATGTTGATATCTCTTAAATCTAAAAAAAAAACATCTCCAATGGTTTGCATCCAGTTATGGTCTTAAGTGTACAGGTCACCACTGCACACTGTGTCTTGTACTGAAGTTGTGCATCATGTGAAATGACACCTACACATTGACATACGTTACATGAAATATAATAGACAGTCATGGGTTTGAAAGTGTAAAAAGAACACAGATGTAACAAATATGGGTGTTTTTGTTCAAATCAGAGCTTGGTAAACTTTCTTTGCTTGGATTACAACTCCTAAATAGTTGTGAATACATTGCTTAAAAATATTAAAAATACAACTGGGAAACTGTGAGTTTTCTGGGTTGTATGACCATGTTCCAGAAGCATTCTCTCCTGATGTTTCACCCACATCTGTGGCAGGCATCCTCAGAGGTTGAGGGATCTGTTGGAAACTAGGCAAATGAGGTTTAGATATCTGTGGAATGTCTAGGGTGGGAGAAAGAACTCTTGTCTGCTTCAGGCAGGTGTGAATGTTGCAAATAGCCACCTTTATGAGCATTTAATGGCCTTGCAGCTTCAATACCTGGCTGGTTGCTGCCTGGGGGGATTCTTTGATGGGTTGTGTTAGCTGTCCCTGATTGATTCTTGTCTGGAATTCCCCTGCTTTAGGGGTGTTGCTCTTTATTTACTGTTCTGATTTTAGAGTTTTAAGATACTTTTTTTTGTTTGGTTCAGGGTTTGAAAAACATAATTTCCAGATAAATATTTCCTAATTTGTGAAAGTCTGTAAGTGGCATGCTCTAAGCAATTGTGATTGATGCTTAATGGATCCTGCTTGATGACATGGTCTCAGATTTTGGCCCTGAAATCTCATCATCTGCAGTGTTTTTGACTTAGTAACCTTATTGGGAGCAGATTGAAGGTTCCGCCAAAGGGCAGCAAATGTTAATTACTTCCATTTGTTGCAATTGTATTTTTGCTGGCCGGTACTGAAAAATATATTTCTGCAATTTGTGTAAAAACAATCTTCTGTATTCAGTACCACAATGCAGCTGTACCTAGAGTAATGTGTGAGTATGAGGGTCCCATTCAGTGCTATACATTAAGAAGCAAAAAGTCTTGAATTTGTCCTTAAATCTAACAGGGATTCACAAGAGAGGATCTCAGGCAGAATTTCTTTAAACTTGTACTCTGATGCCTGCAGCTTTTAGATGATTCTCCTAGTTCTCCCTTCTCAGCAATTGAAAACTACTACTGTTATATTCAAGAGCCCTTGCGGTACTACAGATATCACAAAACCATCTAAAAGTATTCTTACAGTTAAAGATAAGGCACTGCAAGTCACTGCAGGTAAGGAAAGCATGCCTTTTGTCTTCTTAAACTATGCTGAAGATGCACATTTCAAGGATGATTGAAGACACTTCATGAGCTTTATTTTTTTTTAAAAAAAAAAACAACCATGAAGAGGCTTGAAGATTAATTGTAAGGAAGAAAATAAAACTCTGTGTACTATAGTGTAATGAGAGGATGCCTACTTTTTCACAGAGATGCATTTAGGTTGGTAGATGGGAAGTTTAATGGGGTGAAGATGGATAAAATTAGGGGAGTTTTATATAAGTAATATAAGATGTTTATAGTACGTACTGATTCAATTTGGTTGTAACATTATAGTTATATTACAACAATAAACATTTTTTTTGAAAGAATAAATGAGCACACGGCTGATATCATGTTAAATTCAAACAGTTCTTAGGTATTTGCCCCATATATAAATACACACATATATACACGTACACATGCATGGGTTAATAATCCAGAATCTTACACCTTCCTACAGAATTCTGTTCAAGGACAAAGAAAGTCTGGCTTTTCTCAGCAAATAAATTGTTTGCCTTGCAAATGCTGTCAAAAAATCATACAGAACTCCAGTTACTATGCTTTCAAGGACACACACAAGATATACTGCCAGGTTTTTGAAAGCCCACATTTTATTTTCTGCAGTTCATACAAAGTTATCCCAAAGCAAAGCAGGTAGGCTAATAAGACAGTTCTAAATGGCCTAAACAACACCTCCTCCTTTTAGCATTTAGTTAGAAACTAAGGACTTCATCCCATGAAGGAGAGGAGGGAGGTGGGGGAATCATCTGTTTGGCCTCCAAATGCGGTAGGACACCATGCTCTTTTTATTGCAATAATTTCTTCTCTCCATTGGTGATCAAATGGGCCATAGTGAGAGGAGATTACAGCTCTTGGTGTTCTGAGATTAGTATTTCCTGGTGGCAGTGAACAAGAAAATGTCAGCATGCTGGAAGAAGCAAAGACCACCAGCATTGAAATGATGGTTCTCTGCCATCAACTCCGCTGGACCAGCCACGTTGTCCAAATGCCCAATCACAGTCTCCCAAAACAGTTCCTCTACTCCGAACTCAAGAATGGAAAATGGAGTGTTGGAGGGCAGGAAAAGAGATTTAAAGAGGGGATCAAAGCCAACCTTAAAAACTCTGGCATAGATATCGAGAACTGGGAAGCCCTGCCCTTTGAGTACTCTAGCTGGAGGTCAGCTGTGACCAGCAGTGCTGTAGAATTTGAAGAGGCACGAATGGATGGCAAAAGAGAGAAATGTGCCAAGAGAAAGCCAAACCTGAACAGGACCGCCTTCCACCTGGAAACCAATGCCCTCACTGTGGGAGAACATGCAGGTCAAGAATAGGGCTCCACAGTTACCTACGTACCCATCGCCAGGACACCAAACGTAGAGGACAATCTTATCAGACGAGGGATTGCCCAAGTAAGTAAATAAGTGAACAAGAATCTAAGTGAATATTTCTGTGTTATCGGAATACTCAGAAAGGAGATGAAAATTATGACGTGGATGTATTTATGAGTATAGATAGGTATAGTCATGTATGTGATCCCCAGTTCATCCATCCCCAGCTGTGAATTTTTTGTTTTACTGTGAACCATTTTTAGCTTCATGAAATGGAATCAGGACAAACACCTATTCTATTACTTGCCTACTCACAAGTCCGATTATCTCAAATCCATCAAGTAAGTGCATATAGCATTCCAGCCTACATACAGCAGCCTCATCCCATGCTTCCAAACTAGGTGAAATAAGGGACAAAGGCTTCTGTCCATTTAATGGTTGTGTGGAAGAGGAAATTTCAGCAGGTGTTAATTGTTGCCTCGTTGCATCACAAGTAACACCCGCAGAAATATCTAATTTGCCACTGCTGAAAGCAAAGAAGCCCTCTCCAATTTTCAACTGGTGATCCTATCACAAATACATCCATGAAAAATGTAATACAGCAAAACACAGTTTTGACTAGATAAGAAAAGTTAATCAGGAGGATTATGCACAGCCATGTTCTCGGTGAAATGTGGCTCTTTTGCCAGTATAATAGAATTTCAGAGTCTTGAACTGTGATTATTTTACTTAGACTAGCTTTATAAAAAAATAAACATTAGATTTTAGGGTATGAAGGAGATAAGGAGAATATGAGGAAGTGAGCGTTAACTCCTTATCTTGATGGCATAAAAATCAAATTGTCTAGAGTGAAAACTGTTGCATCATAACATAGTATGCTCTGATAACGTCTTTGCAATAGCCTGAAATAAATATGGGTTGCTGGAGAAGTACCTGATGTTTCCCATTGATTTAAGAGCCTCTATGCTGTGGAGTTCAAATATCTACTACTTGACATGAAGTTCAGCCAGCCATAAAGACACCTAATGGAGTATAATCAATGCATATTCACCCAAATGGCTTGCACAGTTAATGACAAACTGATGAATGCTTAACCTTCTGCGTGCATTGGTGCTACTTGACATTTCTCTCTGGTCCATTTAGTCTGATGGACTGGGTTGTGGTGGAGGGAAGCCATTTTTGAGCAACAAGTAGACAGGCGGTCATTAAGGATTGATACACCCCAAAGAGTCGATGAAAGGGCTCTCCAAAGATATTTCCACAAACCCCTTTTCATGAATGTGCTTATTAAAGACTAATTTTGAAGACGTAAAAACTGCTGACAAGACCGCTAAATGAGATCTCAACTTGATACTATTAAGGGCAGCCTCTGTCCCACGTCAGCCTTTTCATTGGCGTGGGTAAACCACAGTGGAAGCCCAACTTTTTCCTAAATGTTTTCACTTAACAAACTAAATAACATTGCAGATCACCAAGGGTTGAGATCCCAACTGTGTTGTGATAAGGGGCGTTGCCCTCATGATTGGAGTTAACCTCTTGGAGAGGCAGGAAAAATTGTTTTTGTGGGTTTGCAGTCAATTTGCCCTTGACTCCATAAAGCTGATTGCTAAGCAAACTTGGCAGGCAGATACCATGATTATATCTGACAGATGAACCTAGTAGTTGTGTGCGGGCTAAAGGTCAGGCAGGGACAGAATGTAGGAATAAGATACAGTCTTCATTTTATGCAAGTTAAACATTAATGGATATGCTGGCGTAGTATACTTTGTTTTGTAGAATTTTTTTGCATAACTGTTGCTAATGGGGCTTAGTGGTGAAACAAACCAGGATTTTCCCTTTGGGATAAGCAACATGCATGCCCAAATCCCCAATTTGGGAGAATCAAGAGTCCCCCAAGGAGAAAAAATAATAAACTAAAACAAGACACAAGGGAATTGATGCCTCATTTCAGAGAAATAAGCTTATGTTCCCAGAAATTTCTGTGAAGCCCAAATGTTCTCTAGGGGTGCATCTACGCCAAGCATGGGCAAACTTGGGCCCTCCAGATGTTTTGGACTTCAACTCCCACAATTCCTTACAGTTGAAGTCCAAAACACCTGGAGGGTCCAAGTTTGCCCATGCCTGATCTACACTGTAGAATTAATGCACTTTAATTAATACACCACTATAACTGCATCCACCACTGTCTCAAGCATGGTTGGTGTAGACTAGGAAGAGGGCCTTCTCAGAGGTGGCTCCCCGGCTCCGGAATACCATCCCTAAAGAAATTAGATTAGCCCCCTCTCTTCAGGCCTTCCGGGTGAGTCTAAACACATGGCTCTTCAGACAAGCCTTTGATCCTGAGTAATCCATGGGCAATATGATGAATCATTGATAGTTCTGGCCCGCACTTTGATTGATTGTTGCCCAGGAGATCCCACTACATTTTGGGAATTTTATAATTTTCAATTTTTTATAATTTCAGTAATGAGATTTTTATGCACTGCTATTATACTTATGTCATTGTATTTATACTTATGTATTGTTGTCTGCATGTGGCACTTGGAGTACTTCTGCGAACCGCCCTGAGTCCCTTTGGGGAGATAATGGTGAGGTACAAATAAAGATTATTATTATAACTGGCATGGCTTAATGCAATGGAATTTTGGAAATTGTAGTTTGCATCAGCCCTCTTTAGCAGAGAAGTATACATTTCTTATTAATTATTTTTATTTGCTTGTTAAAATTCAAGGATTGTATGAATAAGCCCTTGCATTTTAACAAGCAAATAGAAATAATTAACAAGAAATGAGAGCACAGTGCACTGAAAGGAGGTATTCTTAGGACATTGAGGGAAAACCCAATGAAATCATGGCAGGGTCAGCCACACTTCAGACTGTATCAACTGGTTCAGGAAGCAATAGTCTCCACTCAGGACTGATAAAGGTTGGCTTAAATTCCTGTGTTTGGTTTGGGGCCTGTTCTTTTAACGAGGACATTGACAACTTACAAAAGATTTGGAGAGAATGGCTTTAAAAATGAGGTCAAGGAGGCTAGGAAAGAAAGAAGCCAATTAAAATCTTGTTTAGCCTAGATTAACAGGCGAGAGTGTTATCACCATGTGTACTTGATTGATATTTGTCCTTTATGTCAATCTTTGGGATTTTATTTCTCTATATTCACCCCTTTTAATGATTATTTTCTACAGTTATATGTTACTGATTTGGATATGTGATATTTTTGTATATATGTGAGGCATTGAATTTGCCATTTATTATGTTGTAAACCGCTTTGAGTCCCCCCAGGGGTGAGAAAAGCAGTATAGAAATGCAGTTAATAAATAAATAAATAAAATTTGGAAATGTAACTATGTGCAAGTAATACTTTTAGTTATGTCTTAGGGTGCATCTTCACAAGGGTTTAACTCATTGAGCTGTGGTTATGCAATGGGTTAAAGTAACCCTTGTGCCAGCTGAACTGCTGACCTGAAAACCTGAAGGTCAGCAGATTGAATCTGTGAGATGAGGTGAGCTCCCATCTGTCAGCCCCAGCTTACCATGCGGGGACATGAGAGAAGCCTCCCACAGGACGGAAACACATCCGGCCATCCCCTGGGCAACGTCCCTGCAGACAGCCAATTCTCTCACACCAGAAGTGACTTGCAGTATATTCTCAAGTCACTTCTAACACAATAACAAAACTGTAGAATTAATGTCATTTTGAACTCACTTTAACTCTCTTGATTCCACAGCATTGGGCCATGGCAGTTAAAGGGCTGTCAAACTGCATTAATTACACATTGTAGATGCACCCTAAGATACTCATTCTGTTTTCATCAATATCCTTTTCCCACCAGACACCTTCTGCTGAAATGCCCACCTATCACTGCTTTTTTGCTTAATTTAAAGTCTTAGCTGACTATTT
Source organism: Anolis sagrei (assembly GCF_037176765.1). Classification (NCBI taxonomy): domain Eukaryota; kingdom Metazoa; phylum Chordata; class Lepidosauria; order Squamata; family Anolidae; genus Anolis; species Anolis sagrei. Next base: position 170,024,244 of record NC_090025.1, read on the forward strand.
CCCCCATTTATTGATTTTCTTCAATTATTATATTTCGTTATGTTTCATTTTTGTTATTTTGTTGTTAATGGTTTCATTGTACCTTGAGCAAATGACTTCTCAAAAGGAAATCTATAAAAGAAAGCTATAGCTAATTTATCTGAATTACAGATACAGCTAATTTGTTAATCTAGCTATCTTCTATATCTTCCATACACCACTTCTTTCTTCTATCTATCTTCTATCTATCTATCATCTGTCTATCTGTCTGTCTATCTATCTATCCACATAATAAAAGTGAAGAATGTGTATGTATATGCAGCAGAGGTGTCCCACTCACACTGACAGTCTCCTGCCTCTACAAACAAGCTATAGTCTCAAGTGATGAGAAGCCTCCAAAGGCACTCCCTCCACTGACATTGCAGGTTATAACGAGTGCCATGAACACGTAGCCCAAATGCTGCCAATGTCCTCCCCAAACACTAACCACCTAACCACCCATCTGGGAGTTATAGTTCACTCTTATCCAGAGAGCATTGAACCGAGCCAACAATGGATCTGGACCAAACTTTGCACACAGAACCAACATGGGCAAATGTGATTACTGGCTGGGTTTCTGAGTGATTACCCTGGAAATCTGGGAGTTGTAGTTCACCCACATCCTTCTGCATTTTCTATTGGGAGCATTCATAAAAAAAAAGGAAAGACTGGCCTTTTCTGATAAATAGTGTTAGACATTACCAAGCTGATATTACCAAACAAAAAAACAAACAATGCCTTTCTCAAATAACTTGGGCACCGCTGGCTCCCCAAGCTAGTTTATAATACACTTAAAGATGACATTTGCAAGTCTAACATACAGGAAACATTTCTAGCTAATAAGAGACCTGTTGCAGTTGGACAATATTTTGCTAGGAGCTTTATTTGATTTGAACTAAGAGGTCAGGAAAGTAAACTAAATATTCCTTTGAAAAGTAAAATCTCTGCATGTTTTATGATTCTATGAGACAGAGTGGGAAAGACCAAGATGACTGATATTATTGTTAAAAACAGCTACGATAACAGTGATTTTTTAAAAAAAGTTGTAAAGTGGGGAGGCTGAGTGCAGGAAAATGAAAGTCAGAGGCACAAATGGAAACACAACTGGGAGGCGACTGAAGTGTGAGAGAAAAAGATCTGAGGGCAAACTAATGACTTATTTATTTATTTATTTATTTATTTGCTTTATTTCTATACCGCGTTTCTCAACCTATAATAGGTGACTCAATGCGGTTTACACAATATTAATTACCACAACAATAACAATTAAAACACAGCATACCCAATAACAAACACACAACCATTCATACAGTGCCTCGATCGCAACCAAGATCCAGTCTCATATTCTTATACCGTTCCTATGTTCAGTTTACCGTCATTCTGTGTACAATTGCGCTGATTAGCCAAACGCTTGCTCAAAAAGCCAGGTTTTGAGCTTCTTCCTAAATGCCAGCAACGAAGGGGCCTGTCTGATGTCGCTTGGTAGGGCATTCCATAACCGAGGGGCCACCACCGAGAAGGCCCTGTCTCTCGTTCCCGCCAACCGTGCCTGTGACGCAGGCGGAACCGAGAGCAGGGCCTCCCCGGACGATCTTAATGTCCGTGTCGGTTCATAGGAGGAGATGCGTTCGGAGAGGTAGGTGGGGCCGGAACCGTTTAGGGCTTTGTAGGCTAATGCCAGCACCTTGAATTGTGCCCGGTAGGGAATTGGCAGCCAGTGGAGCTGGCTCAACAGAGGAGTGGTATGCTCCCTGAGAGCTGCTCCTGTTAGCAACCTGGCTGCCGAGCGCTGGACCATCTGGAGCTTCCGGGCAGTCTTCAAGGGCAGCCCCACGTAGAGCGCGTTGCAGTAATCTATGCGGGATGTGACCAGAGCGTGGACTACCGTGGCCAAGTCCGACTTCCCGAGGTACGGGCGCAGCTGGCGCACGAGCCGAAGCTGTGCAAATGCTCCCCTGGCCACCGCTGAGACCTGAGGCTCCAGGCTCAGCGATGAATCCAGGGTCACACCCAAGCTGCGAACCTGCGTCTTCAGGGGGAGTGTAACCCCGTCCAACACAGGCTGTAACCCTATGCCCCGTTCGGCCTTTCGACTGACCAGGAGTGCCTCTGTCTTGTCTGGATTCAACTTCAATTTGTTCACCCTCATCCAGTCCGACACAGCAGCCAAGCACCGGTTCAGGACCTGAACAGCCTCCTTAGAAGTAGGTGGAAAGGAGTGACAGAGTTGGACATCATCTGCGTACAGATAACACCGCACCCCGAAACTCCGGATGATCTCTCCCAACGGCTTCATGTAGATGTTAAACAACAAAAACTGTGATGTGACAAGAGAAACGTGAAGTAACTTGGCATTGTTTAGAATTGCTCGGGGATGACAAGCCTAGGGGGAAATATGGTGGCCAGATGTAACTGCTGAACACAGTAACATAACACTCAAAAGATGGTGTTGGCTTTCAGAGCCGTTTATGTGCTGCTGGGCATGCTCCATAGTGTGGACATGCTCCATAGTGTAACCACAGGTGAGAGCCAAAACTCTTGCCAGAATGGGCTCACACCCAGGACTTCATCAGACAGAGCAAGGGGAAAGCATTCCCTTCCATCTTTCCCCATCTTCAGGGATGACCAGCCATCACACAGGCTTATTGAACCTTTCTCTGTTTTCTTCCCACTTTGCCTTGTCTTTTTCTATCAGGAGTCAATTGACACTGGACTCAAGGTAAAGGTCTTGGACTCCATTTCAATGCGAAATGTAGCCCTATGAATTCCCACTGGAAGTTCCCTCATGTCATGCGACGGCCTCTGTGGGACTTTCCTAAGAGCACGAAAACAGAGCTTAGCAGCCATCTGATGAGGTCTCCAGTGTGGTCAATCTTGCAAATCATGACTAGTAGTGATGCCATTTTCACAGCCCCGACAACATATGAAAACAAGGGCCTTTTGAAGGCACTTCAAAAGGCCCTTGCTTTTGACGAAAATTACATTCTCCCTGCCCCCCAGAATCATTTGATTCATTATCAGTTCTTATAAATCAAAAGTAAGCATTTCTGCAATACACTTATCTTCCACATTAAACCACTTCATATCTAACATTAAAACACAACAGAAAGTTAAGCAAATCTAAAACATTTGGGATATTTTGCCTTGTACTTTTAAAAGATCCCACTCCCATCAAATTAGACGTGGCACAAATAACATTTAATCCTTCCAGATCTGAACTGGACAATTTGGAGACAGCAACTACAGTTAGCTCATGGTGTTAAGACTATATTTCCTCCCAAAGTGTTGCATTTCAGCTCCCATCTGCCACAGTAAAAATGGCACTATGCTGGCTGATGATGATGGGCCTTATATTGTAACACAACATGTAATATAGCAGATTGAAGGGAACATGTCTGTGTCATCTGTAGACCACAGCATCTAGTGGAATGTCTGACATCCCACTAAACTCAAAGTGAAACCAAAGCTAGTAATGAGAAAATAGTTTATAACATGCTTTCTTGCTAAGAAAAATAAGAAAAGGGCTTTTTTTAGAAACAAAGAAGTCCATATCCCTTTGTTTCGCTGTCCAAGGAAAACCCTGTCTTTCAACTGATATAAGCTATACTTTGGAAAGAGGCTTATATTCTCTTTCTTTTGATGCTGTTCCACATGTATGAGAAGATACTACCAATCTGTCACTTATGACTTTAAAACATGGAATGTAATAAATAAGTGCCATGCAAGCTGCCATCCAAAGGCAAAGGGGGGACGGGACATTGAGACGATTAAGAGAAAGCGGGGTGTCAGTCCAACTATAATAAAGCCAGTATCAATTCAGGCCGCTGTAATTTAAAACAGCTGCTTGCTGGCCATGGGTTGTGGTAGAGCAGGCCAAATTCTTGGACACTGAGTTATTCTTAGAAGTATGCACGCAGGCATTGGCAAGCTTTGTTGAACACCGCCTTCTGCCAGCACCCTGTCAAAAGCATGTGCCAATGGATCTTAGAGCCATTGTTCACATTTATGAAACAATAACACTTAAAATTTCAAATTATCTATAGGTCAAAGAGACGCAATAGCCAGCACGCTCAAAAACTGGCCCGACACCAGCAAATGATAAGGTTGATAAGCCTGTCATTTTAATGAAGACAAAAGTTGTCATTCATTTCATTCATCACCACATATATAGTCAGATTAAATATGGTGGGAATGTATTTCCTAAGCTGCTGAGACATAATGATTAGACAGATCCGGCTCTGCCTACCACTGGGCAAAGCAACACAACCAGTTCAGACAGTAGGGGCTGCGGCAGATCCCATTTTGGGGGAAAGATTGGAAAACAAACAAAAGGTGCAGTTTCTTCAGAGCTGCTATCCATTATTGCCTCCTATAGATTAGAGTCAAATGTACAACATAGTGTACCCCTAAAGTAGCCCCGTGCCCACCACCTTAGTTCTGAAGCTATGTCCATTATTATTATTATTATTATTATTATTATTATTATTATTATTAGAAACACAACAAGATGAGTACACAGCAAACAAAATCACTATGCTGGCTGTTGTATTGGATCACACGTCAGACACTTCCTAAATGTCTAGGATGTATCAGTGATGTATTGGTGAATAATGTGTGCATATCCAAGTAGGGTGGCCTTTTGCAGCTGACAGATGATAATTTTGTCAGCGCCAATTGTGTTTAAGTGCAGGCCAAGGTTTTTAGGCACTGCACCCAGTGTGCCGATCACCACTGGGACCCCCTTGACTGGCTTGTGTCAGAGTCTTTGCAGTTCAATCTTTAAATCCTCATATCGTGTCAGCTTTTCCAGTTGTTTCTCTTCAATCCTGCTGTCGCCTGGGATTGCAATATCGACAATCCATACCTTGTTGTTGTTATTGTTATTATTATTACATGTAAAATATAGTCTTCTACTACACATCGCAATGTCAGAAGCACTGGTACCTAGTTTTTGTATCAGACCTGGACAATCTAGACCAGCCTTTCTCAAATGGGGCTCCTCTGAACCCTAATGTTGCACAAGAGAGCATGATTTAGATATACATATAGAAACCTAAACCACACATATCCCAAATGTCTAATCCATCCCCTGTATGGGCAGTTCCTTTTGAAGCAAAGATGAAACATAACCTTATGGCATGGCCAGCAAAGTCTCAGCTAGGCTGGGAGGAGGAAGTGGAAGCAGAGAAGAGGAGGGCTGTAATTTAACCCTTAGTAACATTGCCAGGGAGATGAAGGGCAGTGATAAAGATGAAGGAGGAGTGGAGTAGTTCGGATCTTAGCAATATTGTTGCTGGTACTCAGCAGCAACAATGGTGACACAGGGTGCCACCAATACCACCACAACCACCCATCTTAACTAAGCACTTGTTCCGTGATTGCTCCTAATGACATGGAACTTGTGCTGCATAATGGGGGCTGTGATGGGTGCAGGTACCACACCGTTCTTCTCTCAACTTATACCCCATGAAAGGAGGAGGAAGAAATTGTTGTTGGCATCATCTCATTTAGTTATATAACTCCCATCTCTGTATATGGGCTTTACTGCTCTCAGGCTTGCAATCTAGTAAAACATGACACAAAAGGGAAAAGGAGTGAGCATATGGGAGAAGATTAATGTCCAGCAGAAAGCGAGGACCTTTCATCTGCTTCTTGGCCCAGACATGATAGTGTTGTACCTGTCTCTTCTTCTGTCCCTCAGGAGTCAGGACAGTGACAGCTGGGATGGAAGGAGGACCTTTCATTTGTTTCTGGATCAGACACGATGGCACTGTGCTTGCCTATTCTCTCAAGGCCAGGACAGTGGCTAATTGGAATAGAATAATGCCTCTGTTATCACAGTCACTGCGGTACATCAATAACAGCAGATTGCTAAAATCCTCCTCATTGTTGCCACCATCATTTCCTTTATCTGGCATGACACTGTCCTTGCTAAGCACTGTCTTTTTGCTGCCTTTCCCTCCAACTTCACTGCTTCTACTTCTTCAGCCTGACCTAGTTGAGCCTTCACAGAGCACTCCATCATCTCTTCAGGAGAGACTACTCAAGCTGAATGAATGAATTTTATTATTATGGTCATAGATTAGGAGCGTAAAATATTAGAGGGGTTTGTGTGTGTGTTTTTTTAAAAGCCTTAACATTAAACCCAGAAATTCAAAACATTAAAAGCAGAAAGTCCAGAATATGGGACCATCCTAACCAGTTTCATTTTTAAAAATCTGTAGATGTAGCTATTAAAATGAATGGGTTAAAACATTATCCAGTCCAGTTTAAGTGATACGTAAAAGGGTCTCTAGAAGGCATCATGTGGAGTGTCCTCTACTTCTTGCTTTCCTTCAGCAGGCAAAACATTTTTAATTGAAACATTTTGAGGACTATTATTTATGTATTTATTGTGTCAGAAGTGAATTGAGGGTACAGTTATAATGTATTTTAAAACACAAACAAAGTTTTAAAACTTGGCATTATGCTAAGTGTCCTTTGATCAGAAGCTGGCCACTTGGAGTGCTTCTGGTGTCACTGTAGAAGGTCTTCCATTGTGCATGTGACAGGGCTCAGGCGGTTGTTATAGGTGGTCTGTAGTTTGCTCTTCTCCGCACTCACATGTTGTGGACTCCACTTTGTATCCCCATTTCTTAAGGTTGGCTCTACATCTCGTGGTGCCAGAGCACAGCCTGTCCAGCACCTTCAGGGTCACCCAATCTTATGTGTGCCCAGAAGGGAGCCTTTCATCTGGTATCAGCCACTGATTGAGATTCCGGGTTTTAGCCTGCCATGTTTGTACTCTTACTTGCTGTGGTGTTCCTGCAAGTATCTCTGTAGATCTTAGAATTATAGAATCATAGAATCAAAGAGTTGGAAAAGACCTCATGGGCCATCCAGTCCAACCCCCTGCCAAGAAGCAGGAATATTGCATTCAAATCACCCCTGACAAATGGCCATCCAGCCTCTGCTTAAAAGCTTCCAAAGAAGGAGCCTCCACCACACTCCGGGGTAGAGAGTTCCACTGCTGAACGGCTCTCACAGTCAGGAAGTTCTTCCTAATGTTCAGATGGAATCTTAGGAAGCTATTTCTTGATTTAAGACATTGACATGCTGGCTGGTATCCAAACAGAGGAAAAGCCAGTGATGTCAAGGCCTTGGTCCTTTCCTTTCAGGCTGCTGCTTCCCAGTGGATATCAGTTGGTGCAATACTGGCTAAACAGTATTATTTCTCTAGCAGAGTTGGGCATTGGCATCCTGTGATAATGCGGCATGTCTAACTAAGACCCACATCCACTGTTTTAATGTGGTGAGATGTATTCCATACTGGGCATACATATTCAGCAGCAGAGTAGCAAAGTGCAAAGGCAGATGTCTTCACTGTATCTGGTTGCAACCCCCAGGTTTGGAACTGAAATTTTTAAAGAAAGTGTTTTTAAGAGTGTTCAGTACAATTTTGTTTTAAACTGCCTTTAAAATTGCATATTTTAAATTGTTTTTATATGGTTTATAGCTTTATTCCATTTTAATGTTGATCTTTTGTAGTATTTAACTACATTGGAACTCATCTTGAGTCCTGATGTGAGAGATGTATACTTTAATTTAGGAATAAAGATGATGATACCACCGAACAGAACAATTGCATGGAGCTTTTGATACTGGCCAAAGACAATGTGTTTGGGATTTTAAAAAACCTATTCACAGGTTTTAGCATTGTAATCCAGTCCTGAACCACATGATTTTATTGACTGTTTTTAGGATAGCAATCTGAAGTTATACTAGCAAAAATACTTACTTCTGCGCTATGTGTGTTCATTATTAGAATGCAAATCTTGTTGATCTGGATGGCAAATGCTTCAATTTGTTTTAGAACTGAAAATATGGCAGCGAAACATCATTCTCTTGGCTGAAATTTAAACATAGCAGACCTTTTCCTATGTTAAAAAAGACTGCACTTTGTTTTCCAGAGGAATTCCTGGAATGCAGTCAGCAAGGAACTATATCTAATTATATTGAAATGGGACCTTAACTTTATTATACATGGCTACTTTTCTCTGATAGCAGAAAGAAAGATGTTGACAAAAGAAAACTTTCTTGAGGGCCTGAGAAATAAGCAAGTTTCCCAAACTGAGCTGCTAAAATAACTGCAGATAGGATAGTACAAAATGTTTTAATTAGGATTTTTTAAAAAAAAAAATTCCTTTGCCCTAAAACATTACATTGTTGGGGCATCTGTGATCTCAAACGAGGAATAATCCCAATGGGAAGCTAGAAGTGTTTTCGATTATTATCTTGAAAGTCTGAAATTCCTTGGGTGAAATTTAGTATGAAATGCATCCATGCAATGGTGAAGGTGAGTGTGTGTGTCAACATCTGTGCTTTATTAAATCTGAACTATTTTTACTAGGCAATGAACTGGAGAGACCAAACCCCCCGATAGAACCAGAAACTCCTGGAAATGGGTCTTTGAAAACATTCCTCACTGCATTTTTCAAGAAAACGTACACATTTGTTAGCTCCTCTTTTCTTCAGTGCTCACAATGATCACAAATTGTTGCTGTTTTGAATTTTTTATATAAAATGTGTTGTTTCAACATGGCTAGGATGTTGCACACTACATTCCACAAAGTGGTTTCTCCATCCAATGCCTTCTATCTCAAATAGATAGACAACTTTAAATTTAACATAGGCATAAAACAAATCCTATCATGCTGAACAAGGCTAGGCAATAATAGTATGCCAAAGCAGTAGTAAGCAATGCAGAAGTCCACAAAGTGAAAAAGTTCTTAATGCATGAACCAGGATAGGAGTAATCATTTCAAGGTCTAATATTTTCACCTAGGTTTGCATTTCTAAAGCCCCTACTGGCGCAGTGGGTAAACCGCTGAACTGCGGAACTTGCTGACTGAAAAGTTGCTGGTTCAAATCTGGAGTGTGGGGTGAGTTCCCACTGTTAGCCCCAGCTTGTACCAACCTAGCAGTTTGAAAACATACAAATGTTAGTAGATCAATAAATACTGCTCCAGCTGGAAGGTTACGGCGCTCCATGCAGTCATTCCGGCCACATGACCTTGGAGGTGTCTATGGACAACACCTGCTCTTCAGCTTAGAAATGGAGATGAGCACCAACCCCCAGAGTTGGACACAAATTGACTTAATGTCAGGGAAAACCTTTACCCTTTACTTGCATTTGTAAATCTTCTTGGGTATTTGTGTTGCATGTACCTTCAAGTTGCTTGTCGACAGATGACAATCCATGAATTTCATAGACAAGGAATACTAATGAATACAGAGCGTCGACCGCATCTAGTTTGTACAACAGAAACTTCTGAAAAGCTGCTCTTCTTGTTCTAATATAGCATCTGAATTCTAGCCATTATAGCCATTTGTTCTTATTCTTTAGTTCTGTTAACTGATATTTTTGAATTTTCAAAAAAGCTATAGACTTTGGTATTATTTAAGGGAATGTACACCAATTAAAGAAGTAGTAGTATGACTCGGTTTCAAGACTGAGGTCCTGACCAGTATCCCACCTGCATCTGATACATGAATGTGACTATAGATGTCCCTTGATTCACCATCAAAATAAATTGTACTATGTGTATTGAGTCACAACACAGTTATTATGCAAGAATAAGTTATACTGGATAGAATACCAGCACAACCACAGTCCCCTGGGTGTGATAAAGAAAAGCCTGAGGTCAAATCGCACATTAAGGAAAACGCATATTTCCTGTTGTTACAATGTTTTCCCTCAAGCCACACCTTTCCTTCCAATTCCCATGCCTGAATAATCAGACTTGCAAATGAAGTCCGTGCTTACTTTTCAGTGACCAATCACCAAAGAAGCACAAAATAATTTGCAATATACAGAGTGAGGTGTGCTTGTGTTAGATGAAACAGCCATGTTTTACAGGTTGAGCATTCCTTATCTAAGTACTCCAAAATCCAAAACTGTCCATACGGTTACCTGTGACAGTAAAACCTTTGCTTTTCCGATATTTCAATGTACATAAACTTGCACAATGTTATTTTAAAATATTGTCTAAAATTACCATCTGGCTTTGTGTATAATGTGTACATGAAACACAAATGAACTTTATATTTGGATTACCAAGATATCTCAATATGTATGTAGATGGAAATACTGTACAGGTATTTCAAAATACGGAAAAAACCAAAATCCAGAATGATTCTGGTTCAGAGTATTCTGGATGTATTGTTATATTGCTTTTAATGATGCATCATTAGAAGCAATAGTAGTTTGATCCTTGCTATGTTGTAATCACTATCGAACTTTAATGGAATTCAGCTTAGAATACTGGATAGGTATTATTATTATTATTATTATTATTATTATTATTTATATACCACTTTTTCCCTTAAAGAGACTCAAAGCACTGACTGACACCAGAGCCAGTGGCAACATCCAGCACCTGGCGGTATTGAATCATATTTACAGATACTTTGGTCCAATTAGCTGCCATTTTGAATAATATTTCAATATCTTGCAAGAAGCAAAAAACAATAGGCCTGATAGCATGATTGGTTCTTGTCTTTGGTATAATCTGTTAGAGGTCTTCCTTTGAGGAGGAATACAAATATAGTCCGTCCTCCATATTTTTTGAGGTTAAGGGTGCAAAACCTCTATGGCAGTGGAAAAGCCATGATTTTTTTAAAAAAAATACTTTTTTTTTTTTTTTACCAGAGAGAACAACTTGCTAGGAATTTCTAGGTCCCTTAAGTGTGACATTATGGTCAACTTCCATTGTGGTAGAAGACTTTACTAGAGGACCAGGAGATTCCAAGAGAATTATTCAAAGACTGTATTTATCAAATCCACGAAGAAGTAAAACTGAAAAAGTTAAGCCCATAAATGTGGAGGACTGACTGTACAATATTTATTTATACCTGGAGTTCCTTGCTCAGCCGGAGTTACATACAGAGACCATCTTGGTTCTACATTGAAGATCTGTGAGTCCAAACTAATTCCACCATCTATGAAATGAACCATATTATTTTGGAAACATCTTTCAATAGCCACCTAATCCAGACTTATCACTGCCTAATTATGAATTCTTTAGTTGAGCATGGGGTTTTATTTTTCTGTTAATTAGTTATAGTGTGTGTGTGTGTGTGTGTGTGTGTGTCCCATCCTATCTTAAAGATACATTATTTCTAAGATGTCATGTCTTTTCCCCTAAATATCAGCCATGGTAGTTTGCAGTGGGAACTAGAATCAGTGAATGTGTTTAGTTTTGGATTTGAAACCATTATTTAATTGGATGGTGAGTTCATGAGGAAGCTGAGGTGTCTACTTTCATAGGTTTCTTTAAAGGCAATTCAAAAGAGGAAGCCAAGCGAGAAATAAAGGAGTGCGCAGACTCTTCATGTCACCAGGAGTATTGCAGGTAGGAGCTGTAAAAAGGAGGGAATCAAGATGAACATGAAAATCATACTGACCACTAAAGCAAGCTAACAGTTATTAACCTTGTAAACTCTTAAGATAACAGCTGAGATGACTTAAATTCGAGTTGATCTGTTACCATCTCTGGAAGCATTAGAAGTCAGAAGCTGTTGAAGATCTCACTGCAGATGAAGAGGAAGAAAAGAATTCCTTCTTGCATGAACTATAATGACAATTGACAGAGAAGTTCATGTAAAATTGTGAGCTTAGTTCTTATATCCTTCTTGGTATACTGCAACTAGCTAGAAAGACTTCCTTGACGACATCAGGTCAACAGTACTGCAGGCTTTTCCCACTTTATAGCTCTGTTCTACAAATATATATAATAGTATTGTCTATATACAGTGACAGACTTTGTATTTCTAGGTGCAAAGATGACTGCAGATGCAGACTTCAGCCAGGAAATCAGAAGACTCTTACTTCTTGGGAGGAGAACAATGACCAATCTCAATAAAATAGTGAAGAGTAGAGACATCACACTGGCAATGAAGATCCGCATTGTAAAACAATGGTATTCCCCGTAGTAACCTATGGGTGTGAGAGCTAGACCATAGGGAAGGCTGAGCGAAGGAAGATAGATGCTTTTGAACTCTGGTGCTGGAGGAAAGTTCTGAGAGTGCCTTGGACCACGAGAAGATCCAACCAGTCCACACTTCAGGAAATAAAGCCCGACTGGTCATTGGAGGGAAGGATATTAGAGGTCAAGATAATGAGAAGACAAGAAAGTTTAGAGAAGACAGTGATGCTGGGGAAAGTGGAAGGAAAAAGGAAGAGGAGCTGACCAAGGGCAAGATGGATGGATGGTATCTTTAAAGCGACTAGTTTGACTCTTAAGGAGCTGGGGGTGTTGATGGCTGAAAGGGAGCTCTGGCATGGGCTGGTCCATGAGTCGGAAGTGACTGAACGAATTAACAACAACAACGTTGTCTATATATGATAGTATTGTCTATTACTTTCAACGATGTCCTATAGTACTTAATGTCCATAATTTGTAAGGTCAGACATGCCCTTCTTAGGATTCATTCAGGGCACAAGTGACATTAATATCTATTACATCACCTTGTACAAACAAATGTTAAGTTGTTCAGTCATCAATGTTTAACACTTATGGAAACATACAACTTAAGTATTCCTTATATGAAATTCCTGGGACCAGAAGTGTTTTAGATTTTGGAATACTTGCATACTTGCATATGCAACATGAGATGGGATCTAGGTCTCAGCACACAAAGACCTCACAACCTCTGAAGATGCCTGTCATAGATGTGGGCAAAACGTCAAGAGGGGATGCTTCTGGGGCATGGCCATATAGCCCGGAAAACTCACAGCAACACAATTAATTTATGTGCCATATATACCATATACACATAGCCTGATATTTTAATCTTTTGCGCATGAAACTAAGTTTGTGTGCATTGAACCATCAAAAAGCAAAGGTCTCACTATCTAAATCATCCATGTGAACAATTTTGGATTTTGGTGGTTTTTGGAATTCCAGATAAGGAATGTTCAACCTATACCAGGATTAACACTTCCCTATTTATTTATTTATTTATTTATGGCATTTCTTGCCCGCCTTTCTCAGCCCTAAGGCGACTCAGAGTCGGTTACAGATTGGCAACAGTTCAATGCCACAGATTCATAAAAATACGATTTAAAACAACCAGCATAACAATATAAAAACATATAAAAACCATTAAAAACATATAATCACCAGTGTCATCCTCTTAAAGATATTTTCCAATAGCATTATCTGGCCATTCCATATCAATTATTCATAGTTTCATGTTTATCTATTCTGCTGCACTTGCAAAAGCTTGCTCAAAGAGCCAAGTTTTTACTTTTTTTGGAAAGTCAGGAGGGAGGTGGCCGATCTAATATCCCTGGGGAGGGAGTTACACAGCCGGTGGGGCAACCACTGAGAGGGCCTTGTCTCTTGTCCGTGCCAGACGTGCCTATGAAATCTAAAACCCTGGTCTGCTCTGAGAATGAACAAGTAGACTTAGGATTCAGTCTAAACCACCTCACTGTGGAAACAAGAGCTCTCTTAGAGCTTGAAACAAAATCTCACTGAATAATGGTTTAAGTATAGGGAGAGAGCATATTCACGAGCCATCTCACCTGAGTGGTCCTTAGGAAAAGAGATTCTATGCATGTATTGAGGAAACATGGATGATGAGGGACCAAATACAGGATCACGGAGCAAAGTTACTCTGGATGATTCCAATCCTCCTTGCTGAATGGCTTGAGGGCTGATGTCTGGACAACTTTGGTATCTAACACCATGAGGCCTGATTCATAGAGTGAAGGTCCTTAAATATCTTTAAAAAGAAGTTAAGAGCTTGAAGCGTGTGTCTCGGTTTTAAAATAATGCTGTTTTCAGTACAGTCAGTCCAGCTCAAGATGATTTACTTAAGCTGAGAATCTGGCACTGGACACAAAACCAGCTAATAATAAGCCATTTTTATTTTCTTTGACTGAGCCTCCGCCTGCCTGACTTTGTTTTTCCTGTTTCCATCATGTTGTCAAATGGAATAATCATCAGAATGTTTTTGAATTTAAGCCTCTCTCCCAAAGGCAAAATAAAAACACCCACCGCTTTATTTCACTGCTGCTATCCCGCAAGAAAGAACTTACATTGACCATTTGTCTGGAAGACAAAGTTGGCAGCTGAAAAGATAACATTCTGGGCATATTTCCTCACATTGTTTTACCTGCTGTAACTGTTCACAGATGGTTTCTTGAAATCTTGTTTTATATGTTATTAGAGAGAGATACACATACCTTGAAGACCACACCTAGCTTCAGAAGCATTCCAGCTACAACTTAATCCAACGCTGTGCCAAAGATGGCTTAAGAATTTACTTTATAATATCCTCTTTCTTTCCCACTCAGCATCCATAGAGCTCCTGGGTATAGCCTGTCGCTGGCAACGTGAATTCCATTCCCCTTGTTTGGTCTGAGCAATATGGCCCCATTCCAAACAATGTTAGTCACACTTCGGTCCTATTGCAATCCATAGGGAATTAAATTAGATAGAACCAAAGTATCCTGCTGGTTTCAATAGGATGTCAGAACAATAAGTCCTCTTTGAATTTGGGATTATCCCTCTAACATGCAAGGATTCTTAATCAAAGAGCTGGGCCATATTTAGGATAACAGAGCATCCCTCCCACAGCAAAAATGCCAATATTAAGAAATTCTGTGCTGCCTTGTTAGATAGTAGCCTATACATAGGCTGAACCAGATTTGAAAAACAACTGGAATCCCATGAATGCTCTTGATCAGTCCCATATGATTCAAGAAAAGCATTTCATTTCTGTTGAGGCATAGTGTTATCTTCTAATATACTTAGGAGTCTGGGTGCCTATCCATTCAGATGTCAAAGGAGGATACACACACACACACAAATCTGAACTAGTGTTATTGTTGGGTTGCTGTGAGTTTTCTGGGCTGCATGGCCATGTTCAAGAAGCAATCTCTCCTGACGTTTCATCTGCATCTATAGCAAGCATCCACAGAGGTTGTGAGGTCTTTTGGAAAACTAGGCAAGTGAGGTTTATATATCTGTGGAATGTCTAGGGTGGAAGAAAGAACTCTTGCCTGCTTGAGGCAAGTGTGAATGTTGCAATTGGCCACCTTGAGTAGCAAAGCCAAAATCCTATACTGCCATCAGCCTATGGTGCATGTGTGTATATATATACAAATACACACACACACACACACAATTTTGAAGATTGCATGTTTGCGTGTGTGTGTACACACACACACATACATAGAAACATACAATCTTCAAAATTCAGCAGTCAAAATACAAGTATTTTCCCCCAATACACCTTCACGTCATTTCCAACTTACAATTACCCTAGGTAGACCCTATCATGAGGTTTTCTTGGCAAGATTAGGTTGTCTTTGCTTTCCTTTGAGACAGAAAGAGTGTGATTTGCTCAAGGTCAACTAGTGTGTTTCCATGACCAAGCAGTCCATTCACTCAAACCTGTATACCACTAGTTTTTCCAGCGCTCAAACCAGTACACTGCTGTTTTTTCTGCTTCATTAACCGATGGAAGTCTGGAATGACAACAAATTATTTTCCAAACATTATAACAAATAACACAAATCATAGAATCATAGAGTTGGAAGAGACCTCATGGGCCATCCAGTCAAACCCCCTGCCAAGAAGCAGGAAAATTGCATTCAAAATATCCCCAACAGGTGGTCAAATGAAAAGTAAAATTGAATTACTTTTTTAAAAAGACCTTCCAAGCTCTGTTCAAAAATCCTGGTCCTAATACATTCAGGGGTTTAAAGGTCATCATCAGGTTTTTGAACAGTAACCAGAAACAAACTGGAAGCTTCAGCAGCTGTTCCATCAAAGGAGTCACATTTTCTGATATGCAGCCTTGTTAAATCTAAGGGTTATGAACATTCAGGGGAGTTACAAATGTTTTCTGAGTCATGTGCAACCTTTCTTTTCTTTTTCTTTTTTCTTTTTTGAAATTTCTCTATCTTTGAATCTTCCATAGGGAAAATAATCTGAATGTGAAAAGGACATACTATAACTTAAAAGAGAAAAATATATCTTAAAAGAGAAATTGAAACAACCCCAAGAGATCCATATTTCACCCAAATAACAAAGAAAGTTAAATATTTATTACATTCTCTGTATTTTCAAGTGAAAAGTTTATGAGATGCCATTTATGACTGAAAAATATGAACAGAATTCAAGCAAGTCTTTCATTTTTGAAGTCATGCCAAATGAACAAAAGTTAGAGGTTTTTGAAGTGTGTGTGTGTGCGGGGGGAATATTATTACATACTCCCCGCTTCTCAAGAAGAAAGAAGTTCCAGAAGCTGCACTACAGGCTGTAGTTTCCTTTTTGGAGGATAGAGAACTGGAGATTGATGGCTTTTTAAAAATAAATGTTATTATTCCATAATCCATGTATAAAAAACCATATATACAGATTGCAGTTCTGTAAAACCACAACACACATTTGGCAGATTTATCTCTGCCTTGTATTTAAGCCTTAGCCTGGGTAGCCATAGGCAAAAGGGTCAGGAAAGCCACTGCAAAACCAGGTTGCTGTGAATTTTCTGGGCTGTATTTCTATGTTCCAGAAGCATTCTCCCCCGTTGTTTTGCTCACATCTATGCCAAGCATCCTCAGAAGTTGTGAGGTCTGTTGGAAACTAGGCAAGTGAGGTTTATATATCTGTGGAATGTCCAGGATATGAGAAAGAACTCTTTTCTGTGTGAGGCAGGTGTGAATGTTGCAACTGACAACCTTGAATGGCTTTGCGCAAACCCAATCAACAATTGGGCCACACAGTTTACAGAAAACCTACGCACATGGATAGATACCTACATAAAAACTCCAATCATCACCCAAGTCAAAAGAGAAGCACAATTCAAGCCCTGGCAGACCGTGCAAAAATAATCTCCGAACCCTACCTCCTCCAAAGTGAACTGAACCACCTAAACTGGGCTCTAGAAGTCAATGGATACTCCACCACAGACATCAGAAAAGCTGAAAGGCCAAAAACAAGCCATGAGAGCAAAGACCATGAACAACTTATGGTTGCTTACCTGTAACCATGTATCTTTGAGTGGCCATTTGTGAAATTCGCACATAGGTAGTTTCCCTCCTCCTGTGCAGCAAGCCTTAGAATTTTCTGGAAAGCTTTACCTCTTTAGCGATGGTCCCATCTACCCCCCCCCCCCCCCCTTCATCATGGACATAGCCAGTGGCTGAGGCCTCAGTTTCTTTACCATCTACAGCAGCCAAAATGGAGGCATGACAAAAAGCGAGGAGGACAGGTGGGGATTTGCAAATTTTCACAGAGACCACAACGAAGAATGCATGGTTGCTTACCTGTAACTGTGTTTGGATTTGCATTCTATTGCTGCTGTATTTTTCAATTTATACAATGTGTTTCGGTGTATGTAGCTTATGATGGTGTGTTCTGATATAAGCATTTTGTTGTATATATTTTATGTTGATGTGTTTTGGCTATGCAGTACCTCTCCTCAAGCCACAAACAAAATGTATTATTATAATAATCAACAACAGCATGTAATTGTGCCCCGTATACAATTTACATTTGCATTTGCTGAAATCAGAGAACTCTGAACTGTTGTTGCTTATTCGTTCAGTCGCTTCCAACTCTTTGTGACCTCATGGGCCAGCCCACACCAGAGCTCCCTGTTGGTCATGGCCACTCCCAGCTCCTTCAGAGTCAAGTCAGTCACTTCAAGGATACCATCCATCTTGCCTTTGGTCAGCCGCTCTTCCGTTTTTCTTCCATTTTCCCCAGCATCATTATCTTCTCCAAGCTTTCCTGTCTTCTCATTATGAGGCCAAATTACTTCATCTTGGCCTCTAATATCTTTCCCTCCAGTGAGCGGTTGGGCATTATTTCCTGAAGTATGGACTGGTTGGATCTTGTTGCGGTCCAAGGCAGAATTTTCCTCCAACACCACAGATCAAAAGCATCTATTGTCCTTCGCTCAGCCTTCTTTACGGTCCAGCTCTTGCATCCATAGGTTACTACGGGAAATAGCATTGCTTTGACTATGTGGATCTTGGTTGCCAGTGTGATGTCTCTACTCTTCACTATTTTATTGAGATTGGTCATTGCTCTCCTCCCAAGAAGGAAACGTCTTCTGATTTCCTATCTGCAGTAATCTTTGCACCTAGAAATACAAAGTCTGTCACTGTCTCCACATTTTCTCCCTCTGGGAATAGCAAAGTTAATTAAGATGGGAATTTTCCACACTTTTGGGACTGGAGGAACATAGCTCATGTCAGAACACTGAAACCTGACCTGTTTTCAGTACACCATCAAATTAGATGCGTTAATTAGTTATATTGAAACAAGCTCCTTAGGTGGCATCAGGACAATTGGGTTGGCATCTCATGGTAGAATTGATTGGATGTTGATGCATGAGCTGTTGTTCAAAACACACAACAATTATCAAATTGAAATGAACAATACATACAAGGAGGCAATGTAAGAATGCAAAAACCGGACCAGTCAATTCCAGAGGTTGGGGTACTTTTTCCAGGGGCTTTGAATCCCCTCATTCAATCAGTTTCAAAAATTCTGATTGAAAGATTCATTAAATCAACAAAAATTTGAGATGTAACAAAAATCTATAAAAACCTGGCAAAATATTATAAACAACAGTCAAGAGAAGGGAGAGAGTATTGACATGTTTTATGTCAATGAACAGGTGAATCCATACCTCACAACCTCTGAGGATGCCTGCCATAGATGCAGGCGAAACATCAGGAGAGAATGCTTCTAGAACATGGCCATACAGCTCGAAAAGCCTACAACAACCCATTGATTCTGGCCATGAAAGCCTTCAACAATACATTAAATCCAGACAAAGTCCAAATGTGGTGATGCTGAGCCCTTTCTAAACACAGATTCAGTATGTAACATTCAGAGTAAAATCCAGAGCAGATTTACCAACCCACTAATATAAGAGCTAACATATTGGTGAGGAACGACTAGTCTTCAACTTTTGAGGTTTTGTGTTATAATGTGTAATACTGAGGAAGGAACTGCAGATTTTCCATCTCCATCAAGTGTTATGCTTCATCTTGAATGGCTCCCAAAGGTCGCTGAGAAGAAGAAAATTAATAAATGGGTCCAGTGCCAGGAGAAAGATGAGCTATGATTTTTAAAAGCTCCAATATACAGAGGATGAGGAAGAAAGTGTGGGTGGGTAGGGGTGAAAAGGTAGAAGGAAGTGCTTTGTTAATGGAAGTCACATTGTCTACCCTTCTTTCTTTCCTTCCATTCTAAGTGACACATACCTGTGCAAACGGGAGTCCCCAGTGGCACAGTGGGTTAAACCGCTGAGCTGCTGAACTTGCTGACTGAAAGGTCACCAAATTCGGGGAGCAGGATGAGCTCCCGCTGTTAGCCCCAGTTTCTGCCAATTTAGCAGTTTGAAAACATGCAAATATGAAGATCAATAAGTACCACACCGGTGGGAAGGTAATGGCACTCCATGCAATCATGATCTTGGAGGTGTCTATGGACAACGCTGGCTCTTTGGCTTAGAAATAGAGATGAGCACCAACACCCAGAGTTGGACATGACTGGACTTAATGTCAGGGAAAAACCTTTACCTTTTACTACATGTGCAAAAGGCCCAAAAGCAGCAATCTGGGCACGGTTTTGTAGCACAACTCATCATCTGTAACCGTCATTAATGCATTCACTCAGTTTTGTTTCATTCTAATCCCTTTTGCAACCATGCCTCCCTCTTATTCAGCACATTTCAGATTTTAAAGAGTCCTTTGCAATGAAATAAAATACGATACACCCTTTATGATTTAAAGAAAGTGGAAGTATCCTTTTAAACTCCCCCCCCCCCCCCCCAAAAATACCCATTAAGCTAAAGAGCGGCCAAGGCATTGTTTAAAAGCCAAGATTTTATTGCACGCTGTTATTGAAATTCAGGGTGGTCTTGCTTCTCCACAAATATTGGACTTTCTGACTGCAAACTAAATGCAACTTGGAATTTAACCACTAGAATGTGCATGTTTTCCTCATGAATTCTGGACTGTGACGATCTCTAATCCAAGCTTGGAAAGCGGGGTTGAGACAATTACAATTGCTGGAATCCTGCAGCCAGTATGTCAGTAGACACATTGAGTGGGGGATTCTGGATGTTATTGTCCCAAAGACAAAGATTTCTCAGTTCTGCTTCTAATACAGCACCTGAAGAATTATTTGGCCAAGTTCACAGGTTGCATTGTATAGAATGGTGGTTGTGTTCAAATGTGTCTTCCACTTAGCCAGGAAAATCTCTGAGATTCCCTAAACTGAGTCAACACCCTCTAGGTGTTTTGGACTTCAACTCCCACAATTCCTGGCCTCAGGCCCTTTCCTTTCCATTATCTTTAAGCAGCAGTTTTTCGAGATTTATTTGTTTCTTCTCCATCTATTTGCATTTTTCCTATGCCTCTGCAAAAGTGGAGGACCTATTGTAGTCTTCGTTATCAGCTCTGCATGTCACAAATTTCATAAATTATTGCTCTTTTGACAAACTGATATTGCTCTTGTCTATTCAGATGTAAATCTCACTGATTTAAAGAGAATTCAGTGTTAAGTAATTGCTTATACAACTACAAACATAGCCATTATTTCTCTTTTTTCCTTTGTTCCCCATATCAATAAATCTTAATAATGATACCAAAAATATTCCAGATTTTGCAAAGTGAAATAAAGTATGGAACAAATCCTGCAATCAGCGGTGCATATTCAGTGAAATCTATGAAAATATTCTATATTGTACTTATTCACATTCAAGAAACTGTCAGGACACAGATTTGTAGATTTTCAAACTAGTTCCCAAGGATGAACACTGAGCTTATGAACACATTTGAAAGATTGATGATTGAATTGTTTATATTTTCCCCCACGTCTTAATAGCACTATAGATTAATCTAAATGATACTGTCTGGTCTCTGACAAAAATTACGTGGGAAGGAAGAATAACACATAAAATAAATCTGAAAACTACACTTCAGACTCCAATCTTCAAACCACATTATGTGATTCAGTGTGGTCAAAGCAAACAAGGGATATATCCGTTGATGGAGCAATTCTGCCCTCTAGTGGCAGATTTAAAGAATGCATCTTTAGGATTTCTCAAATCCTGATAGTACTCAGTAAAAGGGTTGGTTCCAATTTTAGAACAAGATGTTTTCCTGACGAATATGAAACTTGGATAAACAATTTAAATTGATTAATATTTGTTACCATATGACCTTCTCACAATTGTTTTGTGTCCTATTTAGTAGATTCAAACACAGCCAGTCTGACATATTGAGAGCTGGACTGGGATTCTGAGACTTTTTTCAGGCATGAAACCACCCTAGGCCATCTTGAGCGAGTCACACTATCTCAGCATAAGAAGATGGCAATCACAAACCTCCTCAGAGTAAATTTTGCTAAGAAAACCCAACAATAATCCTATTTCAATCTTGTTGTGTTATTTTATTTATTATGTCAGAAGCAAATTGAGGGTACTGTTGTAATATATTTAAAAACACAAAGTTAAAAACTTGGCATTATATTAGATTGCCTTTGACCAGTAGCTGGCCACTTGGAGTGCCTCTGGTGTTGGTATAAGAAGGCTCAGACTGCATTGTAATAGATGGTCTGTGGTTGGCTCCTCTCCACACGTGCATGTTGTGTACTCCACTTTGTAGCCCCATTTCTTAAGGTTGGCTGTGCATCTCATTGTCCCAGAACACAGTCTGTTCAGCACCTTCCAAGTCAGTCGCCCAGTCTTTGGTCTGCCCAGGAAGGAGTCTCTCATTCGATATCAGCAATGGATTGAGGTTCCGGGTTTTAGCCTGCCACTTTTGGAATTTTGCTTGCTGAGGTGTTCCTGTGAGTATCTCTGTAGATCTTAGAAAGCTGTTTCTTGATTTAAAGCATTAGTGTGCTGGCTGATATCCGAACAGGAGATGGGCCAGAGCTGTCACTCCCTTGGTCTTTTCATTATTGGCTGCTACTTCCTGGCGGACGTCAGGTGGTGCAATACCGGCTATACAGTGTAATTTCTCCAGCGGTGTAGGGCACAGACATCCCGTGATAATGCAGCATGTCTCATTAAGAGCCACATCCACTGTTTTAGCGTGGTGAGATGTGTTCTACACTGGGAATGCATACTCAGTAGCAGAGTAGCATAGTG
This sequence comes from Anolis sagrei, assembly GCF_037176765.1. Lineage (NCBI taxonomy): Eukaryota > Metazoa > Chordata > Lepidosauria > Squamata > Anolidae > Anolis > Anolis sagrei. The sequence goes on from NC_090025.1 coordinate 170,046,435, forward strand.
CAAGGGCAGATGTCTTCACTGTGTCTGGTTGTGATCCCCAGGTCTCCCAGTCAGCTTTCGTATGATGTTGTTTCTAGCACCCACTTTTTGCTTGATATTCAGGCATGTCTCATTAAGAGCCATATGCACTGTTTTGATGTGGTGAGATGCAACCAAACAAATCTTGTTGTGTTGTGTTTGGCAGCATGCAACCAAATGCATCTTGTTGTGTTGTGCTTCCATGAATTAATCCAAAGGCCCAAAATAACAAGATTAAAATATGTTTCCCTATGTCACTGAAATAGATAGATAAGATAAGATAAGATAAGATAAGATAAGATAAGATAAGATAAGATAAGATAAGATAAGATAGATAGATAGACAGACAGACAGACAGACAGACAGACAGACAGGACAGGACAGGACAGGACAGGACAGGACAGGACAGGACAGACATCTAACTCGTCTTAGATGTCCAGTTATAAGAGGGAACAGCTCCTTTTGTGTGAGGTTTGTTTAGAAACTTAAATCCCTAATTTTGTACTGAGTGCACTGTGTGTGTATCCTGCATGAGAACAAAAGCTGTCACTACAATCAGGTAATATGTCTGAGTTGATAGATGGTGAAAGAGAGCAGCATCAATCACCTAGCTGTCCTTCCTGAGCCATTTCCCTTTGTTGAAAGGCAGAGAGTGTGAGCCATGTGGCCTGTTTTGTTCCCTGAAATTGATCTGCTGACTTCAGGTGTGATGTAGCAGCAACAATGTTACATGTCTACTTTTAAATGCCAATGGTTGTAGCAATAGTAGTATAGTGTCTAGTCAAGGGTAACACTCCATTCTGCTTTGATCAGATCTCATATGGAATATGGTGTCCAGTTCTGGATGCCACAATTCAAGAACAATATTGACAAGCTGGAACGTTTCGAGACACAGGGGACCAAAATGATCAAAGGTTTAGAGACCTTGAGGAGTGCCCTATGAAGAGCAGCTTAGGGAGTTGGGTATGTTTAGCCTGGAAGGTGCAACAACCTGTCAAAGCCAACAAATGAGCAATTCCAAGGTTAAGAGAGACATGGTAGTCATGCTTAAATAATTGAAAGAATGTCATAATGATGAGGGAGCAAGCTTGTTTTCTTCTGCTTTAAAAACTAAGACACGGAGCAATAGCTTCAAATGGTAAGATAATGTATTCCCCCTAAACATGAGGAAGAACTTCCTGTCGATAAGGACTATTTGACAATGGAATAGACTGCCTCAGAGCATGGTAGAATTCCCTTCTTTATGGGGTTTTCAACAGACTGGATGGGCATCAGTTAGGAATGTTTTATGTGTTCCTAAATGGCAGGGAGATAGACTGGATGGCCCCTATGCTCTCTTCCAGGTCTATGATTCTAGGTGTGGTGAAGGATTCTGTCCCAGCTTTTATATACTGAATAAGGGAGAGGCACTATCCTTTGCCTCATTATCCTCATTATCCTTTGCCTCATGAGCCACCTTTGCCTAGATATGGGTATTCTCCACCATTCCATCTTCCCTATCTGGTTGCTTGAAACTTGCCTATTATTTCCACTGGGATAAATGGGCAAATATGAAGATTTATGATCTAAATTACCTATTCACTCAGCAACTCTTGCTTCTTTCTCCAACACTGATGTAGTGAACAACAGTATCTACAAGGTAGGTGCATGTAGTTACCCCTGTACATTGTTTGCTTTTCATTTCTGTTCCAGGCCAAACACTGAATTAAGTTAATAGGCTTGAACATTGCTTACCACCAAGGATAATCAACTGCATTTTGGTGGAGCCACAACTCCAAGCCTTGAATGGCCAGAACTTTCTGATTGGTAGAATAATGGCGTCATTACCTGCTACAACGTGAAAGACTTCCCGGGCCCTCAGAAGTTCAGTCCTCATAGTAACAGACGCAGCAGTGAGCTTTCCGAATAACAATAGCTTATATTTGCTTGAGCACTGGAATTTGCTTCCATGGGCTGTATTAGTGATGACAACCAATGGCCTGCATGATTTCCAAAAGGAGAACAAGTTTTCCTTCAGGTCAGGAGTGACTTGAGAAAATGCAAGTTCTAATGCGAGATAATTAGCTGTCTGCAAGGACACTGCCCAGGGGACGCCCAAATGTTTGATGTTTTACCATCCTTGTGGGAGGCTTCACTCATGTCCCTGAATGGGGAGCTGGAGCTGACAGAGGGAGCTCAACCCGCTCTCCCTGGATTTGAATCACTGACTTCTCAGTACTCCTGCTGGCAGAAATGTTTAATTCACTGTGCCACTGGGGGCTCCTACTCAGAGTCAACACTCAGGTAGATTGCCTGCTCAGCTGCAAGCACAGGAAAAAGGAAGGTCGAGGAGAGATGGTGGGGTATTCTGGGTCAGAAGAGAGGTAGGATGACAGGATGGGAGGGAGGACCCCTTCTGAGAGTTTGTGCCACTCCATGTAGAGCTAGAAGGGCCAATGGTTTGACTCGGTAGGTTGCAACTTCCTATATTCCCATATCTACAGGCTGTCTACATGCTATGCAACTTCATGGCAAAGGGATGCATCATGAAAGATAATCAGAAGGCCTCTCCCCTCTCATGTTTATGACAGCTTTTTCTACCAGGCCCTTTCCAGATGTGCTAAACTACAAATTCCACCATCACCAAACTGTATGAAGTCAGATCCTGCTGCATCCTGCTGTAAATTCCATGAAAAGTCAGGAGAATTTTGAGACTGAGTCAGGAAATAGCTTAGTCTTTCAAATTAGTGTTTTATTCTCTTGTATATCTTCCCCATCCATATACCTACAAGAACAGAACCTCAGAAGATCCAGAAGTTTCATGATTGGAGAAGTATTGTGAGGTGAGAGCAAATGGATGCCGTCTTTCATAGAAAATCACAGAATCTTAGGATTGGTCCAACTCTGTGCCACACAGAAATATACATTTATAAAAGATTCCCTTCCAATTTCTGTCTAAAGATTTCCAAATAAGGAGAGTACCCTGCCCTGATTCCATTGTCAAGCAGTACTTCCTAATATTTAATTGGAACCCCCTTTTTCTTCTAATTCAAATCCATTGGTGCAAGTTTCTGGAGCAGCAAAAAAGCAAGTATCAAAAGTGTCATTGAAACTTAATGGCGCAGTTGGGAGAGAGAGGATAGTCTGTCCCCCATTAAAATATTTTAGGGTTATTATTTAAAATATGGCTGTGACTCTGTATTGCTATAAATCACATATTCTGCCATCCTCTAGATCCTCTATTTCTCCTTTGGTGTCTCTTCTGAATTGTCCCAGACAGTAAAATGTCTGGGAAAGTGCAGGACAAAAAGTCTGCAAAAAGCTGAAGAATGCTGGATTTATCACTGTCCTTTCCCACTTGGTTGCATGAGATTCTCTCTTTTAAGAGGTAAGCCCCTGGTAAAATGTGTCTTTCCATCAGACATTCCCCTGCAGCATTCATAAAATAGCAATGTGGTTTCATCTCAGCAATTTATGGGTACTTCACTCTCTGTCTGGAAAGTTTTCTAAACATTATTGTCAGAGCTGCCCAGACTGCCCAAACCCCACACAGTCTATTGGGAAGGCAATGGTTTTAGGGATGTTGACCTACACTTTTGCTCAACATTCACTCAATCAGCAACTAACTACTTCATCACACTAGAGAATGAATCCACTTTAAATCCAGTTTCTGCCTCCTGCAGAATTCTGGGATTTGTAGTTTAAGGAGACTGTTAAAAGCTCCTCCCTAAACTAAAAACCCCATAATTCTGCAGGAGGCAGCAACTGGATTTAAAGTGGACTCATTCTGTGATGAGGTCGTAGGTTGTGCATACCAATTCAGTCCACAAAATGAATTGAATCCCGAAATTTCATAATTCTTTGGGCCGGGACTGGGGCACAGCTGGCTGGGAGTCAGCTGCATTAAGATCATTACTGACCGAAAGGTCATGAGTTCGAAGCCAGCCTGGGTCAGAGTGAGTGTCCGACCAATTTGTGTAGCTTGCTGTCGACCTTTGCAACCCGAAAGACACCCGAAAGACTATGCGGGGAGGCTAATTTAACTAATTTACAATGCCATAAAAATCTCCAGCAAGCCTGCAAAAATGAGGAAGTACTTCATCAGTGTCACAAATGGACGGTGGCTCCCCTGGTGGCCAGAATACCCTCATGAAAAGTTGGGATGTTAAATTGCCTTTGTGTCTGTCTATATATGTTGTGTGTCTATGGCATTGAATGTTTGTCATGTATATGTACATTGTAGTCTGCCCTAAGTCCCCTGCGGGGTGAGAAGGGCAGAATATAAATACTGTAAATAAATAAATAAATAAATAAATAAATAGGTACCCTGCCCAAAACAAGAGTAACGTAATTAAGTTGTGGAAAATGCTTTAATAATTTGATTTAGTCATGCATCGACAGTGAGTTGTGCTATGTTTCAAGACATGAATATAATGTTAATGGGAGCTGAGAATATGACTGATCATTTAACAATATAGTACGTCAAAGATACACGTGTATTCAACAAACCCTTATTTGTTCCCAACATAATGTGGTACTATCAATGACATTATCAAAAGTGCAAACTGTGATACCAATTTATACATCCCCAGTTTTGAGATGGATGCAGAATTTGACGAATGATCATCTTTGTTAAGGCTCACGCTCAGTATGATCCTGCCAGGCACAACATTGAAATGGTATTTCAATAGGATTCGCACGGCATTTCTTTCCCAGCCATGGAACAAAGCTAGCACTTGTCTTGCAGTAATAAGTACAAGCTTGCCTCTATCACCTGTACCATAAAGCGTGACTCTTTCCCTCCAGTAATGCTAAAAGCAATAACGTCTCAAAGAGAAAGAAATCAAAGTAAATTATTTCATTTGAAAAATGTTGCAGTGATTTCTGATGAAATAAATTCCATTTTCGTGAGTAATTTCTCTAAACAGAAATGTGTCAACCTTACTAGTTGGTTCATAGTATAAAATTCAGTGGCTAGAAGGATCCAATAGTGTTTAATTCCAAGTATCCTCAGGATATATTATTCAAATAAATTACTCTTGTGTAAATAATATTTCACTAACCTCGGTCTAGTAACAATTGAGTGAACAGTAGTAATCGCCTCTTATATAAAAGCTCTCAAAAAGTAGTTGAAGAGAAAGTAGACCTTTTGCCATTCATAATAACCTGCAGTATGGCCAAAGCTTTGATGGTCAACCATGTCAGCTCTTGTGAAGAAATACCCATCAGCCTCCTATTAATAATATGACACCAGAAAGTCCCATAAACTCAGTCTTTCACTTCAATTCCATTTTGAGCATTCATCTTGACCCGTAGTCACAGCTTCTGGATGGCCTGGCCTTTCTGGCCATGTGAAATATTGGCAGAAAGGCACCACTCCATTCTGTTGCGATGAGTAATCTGTTCAGATAACTGATAGAAAGAAAAAGGAACAAGGTATAAGTGTCTCATGAATATCATATGGCCCAGGTAGAGTGTGGGGAATTATTCCATGGGTAACTTTTAATAGGCAGTCCCCCATGACACAATTGGTTAAACCATTGAATTTGCTGATCAAGGGGTCAGTGGTTCGATTTCGGGGAGCATGGTGAGCTCCCACTGTTAGCCCCAGCTTCTGCCAATCTAGCAGTTCGAAAACATGTAAATGTGAGTAGATCAATAGGTACCGCTCCAGCAGGAAAGTAATGGCGCTCCATGCAGTCATGCTGGCCACATGACCTTAGAGGTGTCTATGGACAATGTTGGATCTTCAGCTTAGAAATGGAGATGAGCACCACCCCCAGAGTCGGACATGACTAGACCTAATGTCAAGGGGAAACCTTTACCTTTACTTAACTTTTAATAGCAATTTTTATAAACTAATGTCTACAACTTGATTGTCACTGGAAGAATAAATTTTGCTAAGTTTAAAAGTCCCTTACTGTTCCTTATTATTAATTTTCCCTATTTCTATTGCAATTTTCAGCCAGCAAACCTAAGAGCATCTATTATGGGGAAAGCTGAGCAATTTGTCTGCATCACTCATGCATACAATATATTCAGATACAAACTAAAATAATCTGACTGAACTCTTTTAAATTTAGACTGTCATATATTCATTGTGGTAATATAAGAAGCATGCATAGATTTGAAGCAACACTAAGGGGGTATACATGTTTGATTATAGAAAACTGTACCTCCAAGACGTCAAATCACCCAGAGTGTTCACAGTCTTCTAATCTTAAAAGAGAGAGAAATTAGATACACAAGAATTACCCAGATGGACCCTTAAATATTTATTTTTAAAGAGAAATTCTATACATTAATTCCCATGCAAAATCTTCCACCCTGGCAACAAAGCTTTGAACCATTGTGCTACTTCACCTGCAAAGAAATACAGCCATAACAGTACATTCAACTGTCTGCATTTGCTGGGATTAGGGGTGCAAAACCCGTGAAAGTGGAGAAACCACATATTAAAAAATTACCTACATCTAGTTTGTTAATTGGAGTTGATCTATAGACCTCTTAGGTAGTTCCCAGCCCCAAACAGGATCCCCATAGCTCAATATTGTGGTCCTGAAGAAATTGGCAACAGTAAAGCTTTTCTGAATGTCATCTAGTGACTCTGTTAAGCATTTATATAAATCTGGTATGCAATGTTTACAGTGAACTCTGCAGAAGGCAGCTATGCTTCATAAAAATGAAAATCCAATTGTTTAGCAAGCCTTGCAAATGTTAATTATGTAACTCGATTTTTGTTCCTGGGTTATAAATGTCAATTCTTCATCAGTTATATTGTAAAAACATGAACAAAGTTTATTAAACTGCAAAAACATTTTACTAGTTTTTCAGTTAATATTTCAGCGAGTCTCAACCATTACAACAAAGTTTGTGTCAGTCACACAAAAAAAAGTTTCTGGAGTATAACTACTACATTTAAAGTAAGTACCACACAATTAAACAAGAAATAATACTTTCAAACCAGGAACAGAGGGTTATTTTTTTTAAGTTACATTTTGATCAAGAAATGTTCAGTTTTGATATCTGTTTTATATACCTATACACTAGGGTCCCATGAAAATATATCAGGCAGAATGTGGTCAAAAGTAGGAAAGTTTTAAGAAGCCCTGCTATGGACCATACTTAAATTCTAAATGCAATCCCAGTGATTAAGGTGACCCGATCCGTCCCTAGATGTGAAGCCACTAAAAAGAGTAAACGGCGGAATAGTCAACTTTCCACTGTCTCCTGCAATAATAGTTTTGAATACTGGCTTGTTTCAGAGCTAATAAATATCTCTACACCTTCCCATTTAGATGTATCAAGTAACCATTCATTCGTTCTTATTGAGATATGACATGAATGGAAAGGCTGAATACATGGGTGAAATGCTTGCACGTATTAACTTGGGATGCAAACATACAAACTGAGCCTTCGGCATAAATCCAGGTCATCTTCTTTCAAATTACTGTACAGCACAGATGAGCATATAAATTACAAAGTATACGAAGTATAATTGAGCACCAAATAAGCTTTTCTGAGCAGCAGGGCTGTCCTTAGCAAACTTTGAAGAAAGGAAAGCAATAACCCTGGAATGGACAGCCACAACTAATACAGACCCGTACCTAATATTACCTAATATTATTGTTGCCGGGCCCCCTAGAATTTTTGGGCTTGCACAAATCTTGGCCCGGCCTTTTAAATTTTCAATTGCCTTGAACAGGCAGGATTACTTTTAATATATGTGTCTTATGGCGACAATTTTTATGCTTATATTTTGTTTGTTAATTTTATGGTTATGTTATTTTTACTCTGCATGTTTTGTGATATTACTTGGGAACCGCTCTGAGTCCCCTCAGGGAGATGGAGCGGTATATAAATAAAGTTTTATTTATTATTATGATTATCATCAGAGTTTCTTTTCCACCCAATAAAACTATTCTACCCAGGTTCTAAAATCGACCAATGTTATTGTTGCTTGTAGAAAAAGCCTACAGAGGGGCAAACAGAGGCCAGTGTGAGTTTACTTCTTCATTTATCTGTGTACCTCCTTCCATTGTTCTTTCACCATTAAATGTAGCTTGTCCGTGCTAGAGAAATATGACCTTCCTTCTTAGATTATAAAAATTCCTAACCACATGATTTGGACCGTCTAAATTGTTGACATAACCTTCTGCTTTTCAACCCTGGCATGACAGAGGTGTGATCTCCAATGAATAAAAGTAAAAGGAAGGGTAGTCTTCTCTCAAGCTATACTAACATCTTTTGATGTATGACTAAAGGCTGATGTTTGGGATTATGGCATTAGGTTCACTTGCACATTGCACTGTCAGACCATGCCTTGTTAAAGAAAGAAACATTACTCTGAAGAAAATTCATTCTCTTCTTTAACTTAGTTGGTTTGTGAAGGCTAGATTCAAATAAACAAGGAAAAAAGCTAGGCCTGAAATCAAACAGCTATTATTTTAGCATGCATAGACTTAATAAAAGTACAATACTATAAAGGCCACAGTCGATGATTTATTTAACACTGAAAGAATATGCCGGTGAAACATTACAAAACCATGTGCTACTCTACGTCAGAGCTGTCCAAATTGTGTGTCGTGACAAGTTAGTGTGTCGACTGCAGTGTGTAGATGTGTCACATGAATATAACAAGAAATGACAAAAACCTTATATTACAAATAATATATTTTGAAAAATATAAATGAAAGGTTTTCATGAGATATGTTGTGTCCCCCATACATTTCATTATTACAGTGTATGTTTGTGTCCATATCTCTTATAAGAAGTTGGTTTAATCTCTGGCTTGCTAGTAAAACTGAATTACAGTGTTGTAAAATGATGCAGGTCTAAAAAAGTACATTGTAGTTTGGTGAACCACTAGAGCTTTCCACTAGAGCTTTTACAGTTGACCCTCCACACCTGCACATTTAGTTTGTATGGATTTGATTATTTGTGGATTTAATGAATATATTCTCTCAAGAAATCTCCAGTCCTTATGGTGGAAGCTGACCTCAGTGTTGCCCTGGAGGATCTAGAGATTGCTACAGAAGAGGGCTACTAAACTTCTTCCAAAATTCCACATCAGCACTTCATATGATGTTGCCATGGCAGTTACAGTGAAACCATAAAGCTATAATCGTTTAATACGAAAGGGCTCAAAATCCAAGTGGCAAGCATGGCTGCTGTTACAATTCCAAACAATGTAGAGATGCCCTGAGTCCAAAGAAACGGGAGATACTTTGTCAGGTATGCCACTAAAACACACTTTTTACCTTTAGGTGCTGTTCTGGTTTGGCTGGAAATCTTGGTAGCCACATCCACTGGTAGACCAACATAAACACCCCCGTAGTTCCTTAATGGAGAAGTAAAAAAAAATGGAAATCCACTTGGTGGGAGGGCATATTAAGACTAAGCCATGACCTTTTAAGTATTCAAACAACTTCACATGCATAAATGACTTTTAATTCTTACAATCCTTACAAAAGACAATGCAATAGACCATCTGATGGCTGCATTACTGTGTGATAAGTATTCTGATGATCACATCCAACAGTTGAATATCTCCTTCAAAAATCGGCAGGATAAAACTGGATGAAACCCATCTTATCTGCACCTGCAGACATAGGCATTATCATCCATACCACATGCCACATTCACTGCACATATTATGTTGAATTGTTGAAAATATGTAGTTATAGAAAGAATATAGCAGGCATGGGCAAACTTTGGCCCTCCGGGTGTTTCAGCTGTTAGGAATTGTGGGAGTTGAAGTCCAAAACGCCTGGAGGGCTGAAGTTTGCCCATGCCTGGGATAGAGAATGAAACATAATGGGTGATGCTGGCAAGTCACAAACTTTCAGCCCCAGAAATTTCAGCACTAGATTCCCCTTGGGGTTGCTTTAGTGTCCTCATAAGTTGGAAACAACTTGAATGCACACAACAATATTATCATTAACAGTAGCAGCAGATATAGCTGGCTCACTTGAATATAATGTTCCCCAAATTGGTGAAATGTATTGTATTTCCATTTATAGGACAACTATTCAAATTTTACATCTTTATATATAAAGTTACAATTTTATGTATCTGTATATAAAATACACCATTTTATGCACATCTCTGTGTTCTTTTGTCCTCTTCTGAGCTGTAACTGGCCATTCTAATGCTGACTTCAGGGCTTTGTTTCCTGGGTTCAAGAATGAGGAGAAGGGTCTGGTAGTTAAAAATCAGTATTTGCTGAACTTCACTCCACACAACAAAACACACCTCTTTTTGTCATCTTCAGAAACTGATTCTTCTGTTCTACAAAAAGAGAAATCACAAAAAGATGGTTGGCAGCTAGATTTTAAAATCTCCTGTCTGTTTACCTCAACAACACAACAATCTTCTACCTCACTTAATACAGTAGATGTGAGATTGGAGAACACAGTTACAACATCAACTATCTCTAAATGTCAACCCCCCCCCCCCAATATATAATACGGAGACTATAATAATAATCAATCTAGTAAAAGTACTTACAAGCTGATAGAGAATGCATTGACAGTGATTCTATTGTATAAAATACAATTCTAATAGACATGATAACATACCTGCAGAATGATTAAGTGGGTAGTGATGTATTACTTAAGGTTGTATAAAAATCTTAATTTTAAACGGATTTTGGATATGTTTAAATTTCTGTTGTGTTTTAATGTTAGACATGCAGTGCTTGATTAGTTATGTTATTAATTAGTTTTGTTTATCTGTGATAATTTTAATTTTGTTATAATTGTGATTTTTTTGGGATCTGGGGGGATTGTTTATTTCTCTTTGTTAGTGTATTCTGGCATTGAATATTTTGCCATTTTTGTTGGGAACTGCCCTGAGTCCCTTTGGGGAGATAGGATGGTATATAAATAAAGTTTAATTGTATTATTTATTAGGGACAGGCTGAAAAGGCTGAGTCAAGACCATGTGACATTTGTGACAAAGGATTGCATCATACATTTGTCCCTGGCTGATGATGGGCCAGCAGGTGGGTATAAAAGAAGGCAGGAAATGCTTATTCTTTCTCTTGCCATGCGCCCCTTGCTGAACTCTCTTGCTGATATTCATTGACTGTGTTGTAAGTATATCTCTGTATATGCCATTGACTGATTGTAGATCAGCGGATCCTGATCTGTGTATGTATATTTGTATATAGAGCAACGTGTCAAGATTAAAAGCCTCCTGAGTTTAGATGAAAACTGAATCAAAGATTCCTTTTCTGAACATAGCACATAACAAGGTCAGATGGTGCAAATACACTCTGCTGATAAGCACTCTGCTGTGTTCATTTTTGCTTATCTCTGAGGCATTAAGTCTAGTGCACAGAGTTTCCAGGGAGGATGTGATTGGGAAATTATAAATCACAAACCTATCCCGCTTCTAGATAAGCATTACTGAGCCTAGTAATATATTTACAACTAAAGTGCTACTATTGTTATAATATTAACATTCCTGATATATATCACAAATTCTTTTTGCAGCCTCACTCACTGGTTCAAGGAGGTTGAAAACATCTTCCTCAGGTGCATTTACCGAATGTTTGGCACAGCTGGTAAATCATTGGCAATTATAAGATCTATCAACCAAAAGGTTGCAAGTTCGAAGCCCCGGGTTGGCGTGAGCTGCCTGAGCTGCCAACTGTCAGCCTAGGTCATTGTTTACCTAAGCAATTCGAAAACAGTTTTAGCTGTGATTAGAGAAATTAGGTACCCCTAAAAACGGGGGAGATATTTTACGATGCCATAAAAAAGAAAGAAGATCAGAAAATGTTGGGTGACCAAAAGGAAGGAGGAAGCCCTGACGGCTCTTCGTCATAGAGGATAGAGCAACAGCACCCCTTGGACTCGAGCCCAACCTTCCATGACACCAAAAACAGCTGAAACAAACCACCTCCTTCTGTTCTGTCTGTCTGTGTATTGTTTATACAAAGTGGCATTAAATGTTTGCTGTGCATATGTACTGTGATCCGTCCTGAGTACCCTTCAGGGTGAGAAGGGCGGAATATAAATAAAGTATTATTATTATTATTATTACTATTATTATTATTATTATTATTATTATTATTATTATTGCAGTTTGATACCACTTTAACTACCATGGCTCAGTTCTGTGGATTATGGGAGTAATACCTTTACATTTTCAGCCTTTTCTGTCAAATATTGCATGTGCCTCACTAAACAACAAATCCCAGGATTCCATTGTATTGAGCCATGGCAGTTAAACTAGTATCAATTTGCTCTAATTCTATATTGTGACTGTAGCTCTTCTTATGCCCCAATTGCCAGCTGAATGGACCTTCTTCAATCAATCCATCTGCTTGCTGTTAAGGTGCACTAGAGGAGGGCATTTGTGTAGGTTTACAGTTAGTCTGACAAAATTTAGAGCCCTTAATGGATCTGCAACCTTAATTTATAACTGCAATACATAATGCCAGGCTATGTTGTTAGCTCTCACATGGGAAAATATAATAGCCATTTTTGTCCTTTTTGACTAGAGCTGACTGATTTATTTATTTATTTATTTTTGCTTTGTGCAGTTTTGTTGTCAATTTAGTTCTTGTTTCATTATTTTGTATTTCACAAGAAGCTGTTTTGGCGTGCTTTTTGTCTTGAATGCAACGTGAGAAAGGCTGTAGTTATAACAAGCCCTATCACTGACCTATTAAACTCTGAGTAAGCATGCAAAGGAATGCTCTTCAATGTATAGCAAAATGTCCTTATTCACAATACCGTACAATAGGTAAGTGAATGTCAGTGTGAAATATGGGGAAGCAAGTAATGGCAATATTTGCACAGTAGGTGGTGCTAAATTTTATTACTTTCTTGACAAAGGGGTATTCTTCAATGCACCCAGCAGCCAAATTGAGCATATTCACACAAGCCTGTTTTCAGTCGGAAAAGACAAGCACATGCTTGAATCTCTGCATTTGAAAATGTGGGTTAACAGTGACTTCTGTGCCAAACTCAGTTATTGAAACCAAAGGAAAGACACATCTTCTTCTTTTGTCCTAGCCATTCGCTTTTGGAAAAAATAAAGATCTACTTCCCAGAAAATGTCAACGGCAAAGTTCAGTTTATGACTTGATTCTTCTTGATTAATCCTAACTTAAATAGACCCACTGAATCGATTGTTGACAATTAAATCAACACATAAGTATATCTGGTTTACTCTGTTTGGGACTAACAATAGATTTCAACCTAATATTTGTAGTTTTTATATCTCTTACCAACCAGAATTTTAGAAATGCAGGAAATTTCATATTAAAAATGTATATGAATCACTCCTATGTAGAGACTTAATCCTATATAGTAGCAATGGTTGCATCTACACTGTAGAAATAATGCAGTTTGTAGCTGCTGAGACATCATCCCTCTTTGGCAGAGAAGGCTAAAGACCTTGTACAACTACAGCTCCCATGATTCCATAGCACTGAGCCATGGCAGTTAAAGCAGTGTCAAACTGCACTGATTCTGCGGTGTTTATGCACTCTTGAGTTGCACCCCTTTCTTCCTCCAGATGTACTGCCACAACACATACAGACACAAACACACACATCTAGCTTGAAAGCTGGATGTTATATATTGATAACAGACCCTTCTGTACATCCAAAAAAAGATGACTATGTTTATTTATTCTTTCATACATCCAAAAAAAATGGAAAGAGTTGATCAGATAATAAAGATAACCACCACTACTAATTATTATAGATTTTTTTTCATGTCAGGAGCAACTTGAGAAACTGCAAGTCACTTCTGGTGTGAGAGAATTGGCTGTCTGCAAGGACGTTGCCCAGGGGACGCCCAGATGTTTGATGTTTTCCCACCCTTGTGGGAGGCTTCTCTCATGTCCCTGCATGGGGAGCTGGAGCTGACAGAGGTAGCTCAACCAGCTCTCCCCAGGTTCGAACCATTGACCTGCCAGTACAAGGGTTTAACCCATTGTGCCACCAGGAGTCCTGCCAGTACAAGGGTTTAACCCATTGTGCCACCAGGAGTCCTGCCAGTACAAGGGTTTAACCCATTGTGCCACCAGGAGCTTCATTATTATAGATAAAGACAGCTCATTTATTATTATGATATGTAATAAATGAGACCATGCAACGGATAACCTGGACCTCTCCCCCTCATCGCATGTAGGGATGAATAGCAAAAATCCCCATCCCACACCTAAACCATTTGTTGATGTTGAGGCTTCAAGTTGTTTTGGAAAAGAGAAACAATTTTATAGTGTGGAAAAGACAGAGCTGTTGTTTCCCAATGCAAAAATAAAATAGTGAGTGGAAACAACAATAACAGTAGTAATAAAAACAGTGTTCATTATAGTGATCTGGCTGGATTATTTGTGATGAGCCCATTAATTAAGAAGAACATTTAAAGGGAAACAGGTTATTTTGCAAGTTAGTGAAAATAAAATAAACAATGCAAAAATTCAAGAGTACAAATGAAGCAATGTTTTTGCAAATATAGTATATTTCATAATATGAGAGATTATGATTCATGAGAAAATTGATATTATACAGAATCTAGGAATGTCACTTAGAGCACACAAAGATTTTGTTATAAAACCTAGATAGGGAGATCTGGATAAACAATAAGAAATGACTACAATACACCTCTTATGTCAATGGAGGATACAACCACAGATTTCATATGAGTATACAAACCTATGGATAAGAGAACCTTATTGAAATGAAGGTGACGTATGCAATAGAATTGCATTGGAGAATTTAGAAAATGCCTAGAGGGGACATATCTTGTCGGATATAGATGAATGAAATTGCCGATACTGGTCCCAGAGATACAAGGATCATGCCATACTTAAAAAAATAGAAAGAAGATCTTGGTTGGCCAGAACAGTATTCCTCACTAGATGAGATTCACAAACTGCATTTAACTATTCCAACAGTGTACACAGAGCACTCAAGTCTTTTGTGTTGACTGACTGATTCAGAACTATAGTGAGTCATCAGAATGATGTTATTTGTCATTTACAAAGCACATTGAGACCACAGCTGTTGATTGGAGGAAGGTGCTTGATGATTTGGTCATTTGAGCTGAAGGCTGAGAAGATTGTACAAGATTAATTCCTCCAGTGATCTCAGTGGAATGGGCAACGTAATGAAAGAAAAAGATTAAGCTCTGATTCCCACGCTATGACGGCAGTGACAAAAGAACCAAACAAACACCACTTCCATGTGAGTGGCCTGAAAGCTGCGGATTAATTAGGACTGTACAAGAGAGACAATCCTCAAAATCATCTTATTATGAGTGGAGTGTGGAACTCCAACCATGAAGTAGCAGTTTGAGGTGACATACACGTTCCCAAGATAGATAGATGGATGGATGGATAGATGCATGGATAGATAGATAGATAGATAGATAGATAGATAGATAGAGCAAGCTTTGGATAGCATAGAGAAGGGTTAACAATCCTGTGGTGTTTGTTGTGCTATCTATGTCACTGTTCAGAAGATTTCACTTCACTTTCTGTCTCTGTAAGAAATGGTTTCTGAAAAAATTGGCTTGTGGAAACAAGGATTGGTGATAAAGCTTCAGTGGAGACACATTTTCCCCATGATAACTCTTTCAGGAGTGAATTTCCCTTCCTAGGAATACATTTCTCTCGCTTCCTGTTGTCTCACCCCTGTTCTTAACAATGAGTCATTTGTAAGTTGAATTTTGTAAATCGAGGACTGCCTGTACAGTAATTTATGAACAGGAAGTTCTTATACCCAATTCCCAAAGTAATTCATTACATTTTGTTGACCTTCAGTTGATACGTTTGCCACTTTGGAGGCCAATATATTCCTTCTTCTCCAGAGAGTCCCATTCAGCAGAACAAGAGGAAACTAAATGAGTTTACACTAAGAACATTTACCTCATTCTAGGAAAAAAGCCAGAGAAATGTGTATTGTCTTCTGTTTAATCAGTGAGATTTAAGCAGAACATGACAGCAAGGTCTAAGACGTGGCTAGGAGTCCAACAAAAACACTGAGTCGGGACTCAAAATGAGTCCCCTTCCAAGTTTTTAATCCTGGAGACCTTTGAAGGCAAGCAATACTAACATTACACTTGTCACAAAATGGTGCATTACAAAAGGCCCCAGGTTACAAAAGTCAGCCATGCATTTTTCTATAAACTATTCAGTTCCTTCTCAGCCTGCTTCAGTTTTCTTCTGTCTCTTTTCCAGTCTGTATTCCGTATCAACTATGCATTCTTAGGCTTCCTAAGAATACTTTCTATATCTCTGTTTTTTACTCCTTTTCAAAATTATTTCTGCAAAACCTGCAGTATTACCAGATGTTGTTGAAATCAAACTTCTGCCAGAGTTTGGACAAGGATCAGATATTATGCAGCAATATTGGGGAGGCCCAAAAATCCCCCTCTTCACCTAAAAACGTTTACACAATATAGGAGCCTCCGGAGGCGCAATGGGTTAAACCCATGTGCTAGCAAGACTGCTGATCGAAAGCTTGGCACTTCGAATACGGGGAGTGTGGTGAGCTCCCGTTTGTCAGCTCTAGCTTCTCAGGCAGAGATATGAGAGAAGCCTCCCACTGGATGGTAAAACATTTGGGCATCCCCTGGGCAATGTCCTTGCAGGCAGCTAATTCTCTCACACCAGAAGCAACTTGCAGTTTCTCATGTAACGCCTGACACGAAAAAAAATGTACACAATTCAATTTTGGCAATTAAAAAGAGAAAAGGGACAAGAGAAATGTGTATATACTTACACATCTTTTGTTGTTCCTTCAGCATCTAAAAAGAAAAGATCAATAATATATAATTACTATAAACTTAACGGAAGTAACAATGCAAATATACCCCTTTCCCCCTTTTCTTTTTCTTCTGTTTTCCCTCCATTGCTACATGTCCATGATACACTTCAATTATGCCCAGTATCCTTTTGCCATAAAATGTCACTTTCAAAATGTTATCTGTTAAGAGACAAAAATTATTTGTTGGTTTTCTCTCAAAAAAAGTAATTTGTTACAATGCTCATTGTTTTTCGTTACTTTCACCGCCCTTAAAAAAGGCCTTCATAGTTTCAAAGAATAGCATATTATTTGAAAAATTCTGCTCAGTGCCTCTTTAAAAAACCATGAAAAGAAGGGAGAAAGTATTACTCATTATACCAAAAGGCCTATGTTGTTTGTATTTGTTACATAACTTCTCAAATATGACTTGGTTACATGATGGTTGCAAAAAGGATAACTTTCACTCCGCTTGAGCAGCTGAGGGGGAAAAGGAAGGGGCCTGAGGCTGTTAGGAATTGTGGGAGTTGAAGTCCAAAACACCTGGAGGGCCAAAGTTTGCCCATGCCCGTTCTAAGTTACTTCCACATATGGCCTGTTTATGACTGTCACTACCCTTCAATGGGGGCAGGAAGACCTTGGTCTTGCCTGGTACTCACTGATTCTGTAAACAGCAGTTACTGAAAACAAAATCATTATTTGAGCGTGGATCCATAGTCAGCCAAAACAATAACATGAAGATATACAGTATTACCAGAAAATAGAGATTAGCAGGTGTCAGGGGAACTAAAACATCAACAAAATGCTAAACAACTTTGAGGAATGAAAATAAAATGGAGGGCGGAGGCAAAACAATATGATAGACAAGAATATGGAGGGCTGGCTGAAACCTTGAACAGGAACATTTTATGCCGTAACCTTTAATTGCAATCTCATTGCTTTGCTTTGCAGTACTAACAGTTAATAACTTTATTAGCCAGCAAACCATGTCGTGTTCCTTGGGGTATTCATAAAGCATCATGTGCTCCTCCTAGACCACAGCGATTGCTGGTTTCTTCCTGCAGGACTGAATGACACTGAGGGACACCAGGAAGACAAGAAACATTGTGGAGCCTAATATCAATGATACAGCGAGAGAATACAACTCAGGCAGTTCCATGTGAGATAGCATAGCACCAGGGGAGGCAACCCAAAACTTGTCTACTAGGTGCCTATTGACATAACACTGGTAGAGCGCACCATGGGAAAAATTCTGGAAGGAGACCTGTAGGATCCCACCACCTATGGCTTTGTCCAGGCTCTGGGAACTGTTCTTCTGGAGAAGTTCAAGTTGAGTCAGCGAGGTATGGCCTTCTTGCCAGTAGACAAGGAACAACCCAGTGACTTCAGGTTCATCTACACTATGGAATTAATGTGGGTCGACACCACTTGAACTGCCACGGCTCGAGGCTTGGCTCAAAGAGCTGTTGATGAGCTCAGCTCTTCCACCAACCATCATTTCCCAACACCAGCCCCCTCTCTTAGCTTTGCATTCTTTCCAACGCTATGCAGTAGGAATGGGCTTATACCTGTCCCTCAAGATCAGTGGTTCCCAACCTGAGGTCCCCAGATGTTTTTGGCCTACAACTCCCAGTATCCCAGCCAGTTTACCAGCTGTTAGGATTTCTGGGAGTTGAAGGCCAAAAACAACTGGGGACCCCAGGCTGAAAACAACTGATCTAGATGTTGTTCAAATGCAACTCCTATCAGCCTTAATCTACATGGGAAACAGTGAGGATTCACTGTATGCGCAATCCAACAACAAAACCATTAAATTCCCCTGTTCTAATTTTATGGTTTCATAGGACAGACATGTGATTATACCCATGCAGATGAGATCTCTGCTGTGTACATTTTTAAAAGGCTCCAGTTATAGGTGATGAGTCAGGCTCTGAAAACCAGCTGCCCACCAGAGTGGACAAATAACACTATGTTACACAATTATTGTTCCTGGGTTATACATGTCATTTCCTAATTGGTTCTATCATGAAAACATGGGAAAAGTTTATTAAACCGCAAAAACTTTGTTTTCGCATGACATCCTGCAGCACATTTTGCTATAGTTTTTCAGTGAATATCTCACAGTCTCAACCAATACAACATAGCTTGTGGCAGCCACAAAAAGATGTTTCCGGAGTATAACAACTACTTTCAAAGTAAGTACCACACAAGTAAACAGAAAATAATACTTTCAAATCAGGAACAGGAAAAAAAATCAAATTTTGTTACATAGTGTAATCTGAACCCCTATAAAGCAGGTCCTGTGTAAATTGCATTGGAACAAATGGGCTTTGTAATGAGCTTTACTAATAATATAATATAATATAACATATACATATAATATTTATAATATTACAATGTAATACAATATTATAATAATAATACAATATTATAATTATATATTTTATATTACATGTAATATTACTAATAATATTGCAGTCTAATGGTATAGTGCAATATAGTGATCTATAGTACTGATATTGTACTATGCTAATAATATAATATATTGTATGTATGTATGTATATATGTCTTGTAAGCCGCTCTGAGTCTCCTTTAGTGTGAGAAGAGTGGCATATAAACGTTGTAAATAAATAAATAAATAAATAAAACAAAGCCTACATGAGCAAAGTCTGATATGTAATACAAAATCCTATAGTATGATTCCATCTGATATTGAAAGCTAAGCTGAATAGTATTTGGACAGCAGACAACCAACAATACCAATACAATATTTCAGAGGAAGGAACTGGCAAAACACCTATGAGTATTCCTTATCTACAAAAATTCTTATGAAATTCATGGGGTCACTATGTCAACAGGACACTTGAAGGCACACACATATGAGAAAGGGTAGCTGTGTGTGGTACATACACTCTCTTTTCCAACTTTATGTTGAACAAGCAGAGATCAAGTGCAAGACATTTATGTTCTCTGTCCCCAGCCATTCTTTCTGTGTGGGACCATTTTACTAACATTTATTTCAAACACGACAACTGCAGATCATCACTTGCACAATGACTAGAAGTAACATTGCATCACTTCTGCTTTGAGGATTTGGCCAAAACTGACCAGAAAAAAAATCAAAAGATGTTTGAAGTAGTGGGGGCATGTGGGTCTCTTTAGAGAAGAGTTTAGGAGAGGGTTCTACAGGCCACACTTTGGGTCCTCCTATATCCGAGGGTGTGATCCCAGGTTTTCTGTTTAAACTGGATTATATGAGTCCCCACTGTCAGATAATCTGGGATAAACATAAAACCTGGGATCAGATCCTGGGATATAGGTCCTGTCTGGAAGGGTTCTTCCTCTAGATCTGGATACAGAATGATCATAAACTATTCGCAGTATGCAATCTGCCTTATGGTCAGGGCTTCTACAATAATATTTAGAATCTGAAAGATGTGGCCCAAAACATACTTTCCCTCAAATTCTACTCATGAAGATGACTGAAAAATTGGCGCTGCAATCAGATTTGCATGAATAGCATGCTCTGGGTAAAGATTCCATTGTGAGAAAAGAATGATAAATGGCTTAATTTGCCCAGGAAAGTTTTGTCTATTCCCACTTGTGCACAGCACAGTGTTCTACTTCTTGAAGCAGAACCCAAGTCACAACAACTCTTGCTGCAATATTCAGAAACCAGTGCTTGTCTTCATCTACTGCAGTGGTTCCTAACCTTTGTTCATCCTAAGTTTTGAATTTCAACTCCCAAAATTCCTAACATGCCGGCTAAGACAACAGGGGCTTCAAAATGGTGAAGTCAAAAACAACTGGAGGAAACAACAAAGGTTGGAAAATACTGATGTAATGGAAGGAGTGGGAACCTATGGACTGCACATGCCATCAGCCCAGTCAGGTTAGATAATGACCAGGAATCATGTGCCATGCATTTCTTGCCATGATCTATGTCAATACTGACATTTGATGCAAACTGTGTCACTCATTATTACCTGTCACAATCACAACCAGCTGGTAGCAGCCAAGCACTCCACTATGATCTCCCTGCCATTCAGATGGTGATAAGGCTGCACAAAATTCATAAGGTTTATCAGAAAATGGAAACTGATGGGCTAGATCTAGCCCTTGTGAGATCCTACTTAACTACTCCACCAAATCTGTTCATCATTTTGGACTGCAACTCCCAGAATTCCCCAGCTAACATGGCCAATTACCTTACGGACTAGGAGGTTCTGCTAGTTATCCAAAATATAACTTTTCCAAATTCTGTACTCAACTAATAGTTTCTCCAAAGCTCTCTTCTTACAAATGATCATCCAGACAAAGAAGTATTTCAGGTGTTTTAGATCAGGGCTTCTTAAATTTTTCCACTTGCGACCCCTTTCCATCTGATAAATTTTTACATTACCCTCAGACATTTACTGATAACAAATTAGCATCTGCAAGGATTACTTAACAGGCTGATTTTACTTTTTATGAAGTACAGCTGAAGCATTTTCTGTAAGCCCATTGTAAACACTGCACATTGATGCTAACAGATTTCTGTACATGTGAGGTGTTCAAAAACCGTTGCCAGATTTTTCACAGCCCTAACACTGAGCTAAAGGGGACCCCATATGGAGTCAGGATCCACAGTTTAAAAAGCAGTGGCTTAGATAATGCTTAGTCAACTTTATTCAGTTATTAACTGTACGGAATAATGGTTTTCCATGTTTTCTGTACAGTTTAGACTTTAAGCTTGGAAAATACAAGTCGTCTTTGAGGGTTCGTAAATTCAAGGGATGCAATCAACTCAATCAATATTTACCAGTAAATACCCTTCTTTGGTTGGTTGTACAGTAGTTTTCTTGAGCAAGACTTAAAAGAGAGTGCAAAAGTTGACAAACATTTCCCTCTATGGCTTCAAACTATAGGAAAGGCGATTCTACCTGAACATTAGGAGAAACTTCCTAACTGTGAGAGCTGTTCAGTAGTGGAACTCTCTGCCCTGGAATGTGGTGGAGGTTTCTTCTTTGGAGGCTTTTAAACAGAGGCTGGATAGTCATCTGTCAGGGGTACATTGAATGTGATTTTCCTGTTTCTATGTAGGGGGTTGGACTGGTTGGTCCACGAGGTCTCTTCCAACTCTATGGTTCTATGATTCTAAGTCAATCTAAACAGAGGTAGCTTGGGCTATGTTGCCTGGAGGCATCCTCTGTCAGACTACACAGAGAAGCCAATGAAAACCATAAGCACATGGAAAATTTCAACAGAAAGGATGAAACCATAGGCTGGATAGGCATCTGTTGGAGGTGTTTTGAATGCAATTTTCCTACTTCTTGGCAGGGGGTTAGACTGGATGGCCCAGGAGGTCTCTTCCAACTCTATGATTCTATCAGTAGGAACCTCTGATTCCAGTAGTTTTTCAGGAAATATGTCAAGTAATTTTCAGTCAATAAATCCCTCACTTTTAGCCAGAACAATACTACTGCTGGGAAGCCATAGTAGACCTCAGAATTTTTACTTTTAAACAATAAATTTGTTACTCATTACATTTTTAGGAGTAACACAATGCTTGTTTCCCTCCATAGAAAAGGGATACTTTCTTTCTTGACAGAGAGTACCTCCCATGCTGTCCCTCCCATGGCATCTGCCACTGCCTCCCCACCTATGCCACTCCATAGGTATGACAGTCAAGAGTATTGCAGTCAATCTTCAGCTGCTTATGAACAAGCTAGGATATTAAGCCAACCTCAAATTGCAATATACGGCAATAGTCCCACCTGTGACCCACAATAAGGACTAACTTACATAATCAGCCCAATAACACTTATACTTCAGAAGGGAGAAGGGAAATGAAATGGAAAATTCTGACCATTTAACTGACTTTTGGAGTCGGATATGAGTGGAGAATCCAAAAGAAGAGAACAGTAGGTTGTAGTTCAGGGACAACTGCAAACTAACAAAATTGTAACATTGGGAAAAGGCAGTGGACCAGCATTTATGTTTATTGTTATCAAGAAGCCATTCATTAAATGAACTGTTCCCTGCTGTTGATTAAATTCTGCTTAAGTTGCTACTTGAGGGACTATCGTGTCACAGCCACCTGAGCAAGAATTTTTAATAACACACATACACTTTGCTGATTTGAAGCTTCATTATGGGGGGAGGAAGGCAGGCAATAGGA
Source organism: Anolis sagrei (assembly GCF_037176765.1). Lineage (NCBI taxonomy): Eukaryota > Metazoa > Chordata > Lepidosauria > Squamata > Anolidae > Anolis > Anolis sagrei. The sequence goes on from NC_090025.1 coordinate 170,069,364, forward strand.
ACCCAGCATTTAATACTAACCCAGGGAAGTTGTAATGGGCCCTTCCTTGCTGTCCTTCTGTTGATAACTGAAACAATTTCTGTTCCATCTGGCTTTTGCAAATAACCTTTGCGAAGGACTTTTCAGTATACTGCCCTGAGTCCCTTTTGGGAGAGAGGGCAGTCTAGAAATTATTATTATTATTATTATTATTATTATTATTATTATTATATTACAGTAATCCTTCGCTCCTTCGTGGTTCGCTTTTCGCGGACTAACTGTTTTGTGTTTTTTTTCCTTTCTGAGGCCAATGGACCTCAGAAAAGGAGGCTGGTGTGTGGGCTGGGTCTAAGGCATGGTGGGAAAGGCCTGCTGATCACAAAGTGTGGCCTACTGCACTACCGCAGCTCTAGAAGTGGCTCCAGAGGCCTTTATTGGGTAGACTTGCAGCAGAAGGGGGTAAGGAAACATAAGGGTTAGACTGCACATGCACGCGTGGACACTTCTTATATATGCCCAATGGAAGTGGAGTGCTTTCTAAAAGTTGCTGATCAACTAAAGTAACTGAAGGATTTTGTTTATAAGGTAGAGGGAAAGGGTTATGTAGTGTATAAGTGTGTGGGGAGGGTTTATAAAGACTTAAAATAGTGTAGAACTACTAAAATAATGTATAAATATTAAGATAAATATAGCATCCCTACTTCGCAGATTTTCACTTTTTAATCTTTTTGCGGGTGGTCATGGAATGTAACACCCGCGAAAAGTGAGGGAACACTATATTTTCAGATTTGAATATACAGAATGGGGTATCTTAGAAATGCGACCTATATGTAAACCTGAAACTCCTTTATGCTGCATATACCTTAAATGCAGGTTAAATGAATGTAGTATTTAAACAACTTTGTGCATGAAACAAAGTTTGCATACACTGAACCAGTAGTAAGCAAAGGTAAAATGATCTCATCCACCCGTGTGGATAATTCTGGATCTGGATTCTGAACATTTTGATTTCCTGATATGCAATATTGAACCTGTAGTAGTAGTTCTCTGTAGGGTTAAAACCAGAAAAAGTCTGAAGAATTTTTCATTTGTTTCATTCTTTTGTATCTCATGGAATATTATTAATTGAACAGGATTGGTGTGAAAGCAATTTCCATATTGGAAAAAATATGCTTGGACACCTCAATTAATTAATCAACTTAAATATACTGAAAGTAATAAAGCTGTAAATTGTAATAATTCAAATGTAAGACTATGAGTCTGAAGTTCTCAGGAGGTTGCTCAAGACCTCTTGATGTGAGTCACTATTCTGCCCTTGACTTTTTAAAATTATCTCTCTGCTGGATCACTTCAACTGCAGAAAGACTGTCTGTTCTCACATAAGGAGGCATGTCAAATGCAGTGACCCATGAGGAAAGTCTCCTTTGAGGAATGATCGCTTTTAATCTTACATGCTCTACTTGAAACAGCAACCTTGAAACTTTCTCTGACCTTCCAGTAGGCTCCCCAGCCTGCAATTTGACCTTCACTGTCTCTCCTAGCTCTTATATTGTGAATGCAGACAGACATTCTGCTGCAACAAATAAAAATAAAGCAATAGTAAACACAATGGGACACCGCTCAGCTTCCCTAAAGGGTGCTTCACATACTGCACGATAATCAACTCAGATTTCTCACCAAGGACAGACTCGACAAGAAGCTGACAAATTGATGGCTATGCAAGGCCCATGTTAGAAAACATATCTTTGTTTCATTCATGGTTTAAGATACATACTTAAAGCTCCTTTAAAGTATCCTCTGTTCTCAACTATCTTCTGCAACACAGCACCCCCAGAAATGTCCAATTACAACATGCATCACTAGCAAACACAGCCAATGGCTGCAATTGTTGCAAATGATGGAAATTGTGATCCTAATATCAAGAACAGGGGTCCTCAAACTACGGCCCAGAAGCCGAATACGGCCCTCCAAGGTAATTTACCCAGCCCTCGCTCAGGGTCAACATAAGTCTGAAAGAACTTGAAAGCACACAACAACAATCCTTTCTCATCAGCAAAAGCAGGCCTACACTTCCCATTGAAATACTAATAAGTTTATATTTGTTTAAAAAAAATTCTTCATTTTAATTGTTGTATTGTTTTTAAGTGGGTTTTTATTTTGCACTACAAATAAGATATGTGCATGTGCATAGGAATTCATTCATGCTTTTTTCAAATTATATTCCAGCCCTCCAACAGTTTGAGGGACTGTGACCTGGCCCGCTGTATAAAAAGTTTGTGAACCCCTGATCTAGAAGATGCCAATTTGGGAAAAGCTGGTCCGTATGTTAAGTTGTACTCTATGAAACAGCAGTAGATCTTCATTGTTTCTAAGCCATTAGCTTGGCAATCTGTCATCTGTGACAATTGAAAAGAGGCAGAAACTTGGGAGGCTGTTATGATTTGACCACCCTGCATACACTAGAATGACTATGAGACAAAATATGAGGGTTTTGTAGCTCATATTATGTTGCCCTTTTCTCCAGTTCCAGATAGGTAGAATCTGGCTACTGTCAATCAATAGTGGCAGGATTTTTTTAGCCTATGCTGAGATGTTCCAAGGCTACAGCATATCCTTTAAAACAGATACTAGGTCCAAACCCTGACACAGCATATCTGAAAATACGTGCTGCTCATTATAAACGTTTCTATTATATGACCTGGTCTTACTTTGTTCCTTCTCTGATCTGCATAATCCTTCTGGCCATAGAAATACCTTGTTTATCGAGTGTTGTTGTTGCCTACCTTGACATTATTTCTGACTTATGGTGACCCAAAGGCAAACTTTTCACGTGATCTTCTCAGCATGATTTGTTTAGAGGCAGCTTGCAATTGCCCTCTTCACTTGTGGTGTGACAAAGGACCTCATCAGATGGAGGACCAGAAGCCGGGGGACAGGATATGACTTACCCAAAGTCACCTAGTGGTTTCCATGGCCAAGTTGGAATTGAAATCCTGGGCTCCTTGAAACCAAACCCAATTAAACTACTACACTACCCTGTGTAGCTTCATAAAGAGTACATTCTCTATATGTCATTCCATTTTGTCCGGTTTGAAATAGGCAGAGTGCTTTATCCATATGGTTTTTAACAATCATTTTTGTAAGCAGATTATACTTTCCAGAAATATATACATGTAACTTTATTTGCATAATTTGATCAGAAAAATATGATTTTCTTTGTAACAAAATACTACCTAATTATTATTCACCGCATGCAACCCCCAGTTCAGAGTAGAGAAGTTTATAAAGAAACACAATCCCTCTTCCAGCTAGAACTATTTTTATTTTATATTCTAGTGGAAGATCAAGACTCAACCTCAGGATATTTTTCAACCCATTAGCGATGATGGAAAGACTAAGACAATAGCTTTTATCCCTTGATCCATGAAGATCGATATTTCAATACAACCTAGAATACCTCCAGAAGCTATGTACAACGCAGATGATTTAAACTGCAAGTTCTCTTTTTTAAGCAAAATTAGTGACTACCTCTGGTAAGGGTTTCCAGCTCTTCTGTCCTTAATACCATTATAGCAATAAGAATTACCACTCTCTACTGTCTAGAGCAGTGGTTCCCAACCTTGAAGCAACTGTGGGCCACTGAGGCAAAATGTACATCATGGACCTCTTCCCACCACCCACACACAAAGTGTGCTCTATCCCTTTGCCCTAGCCAAAGGGAGAGAGTACCCATGTGCTTTCTTACTTTCCTTGCTTCTACACAAGGAGCCAGTGATGATGGAGCTATTCCTGGCCTCTGCTTTCGCTGACCTACAGCCTTTGGCTGGCTCTTCCTCCTTGCAATCCAACCTGCGAATGGGGTTGTCTCAAAATATGGGAATTGGGAAGCCTACTTAAAATGACTGGAAAACTGCCTGCTGCAGGGAGAGAGTGAATGTGCCTGCAGCTCCTGTCTCCTCTAGAGTTGAAACAACTTTAAGGAAGCTTTAATTCCGGTCTCCTCTACAGACAGAAGGAAAACAATTGCAGAAAGACTGGTATCTTAACTTTTATGCTTTTAATCCAGGACTTAATGAAGGATATAATGACAAACAATGCCTAAAACGATGGGAAGGGGGGCCTGTGGGAAGCCCCCCCCCCCCCCAAATTGGCACCAATGGGCTGGATAGAAAATGAATATTGCAGTTTCCTAGATCGAAAATGAATTTCTGTCCTTAATTTGGGAGGCTCCCAAAAAATGGATCGGGACCTCCATTGAAATCTAGGGCACCAAAACAGATCGTGGTTTACCTGGATTACACAAACCTATTGGCTACAAGCATGGACTGGTTCCATCCAACAGGTTCCTACATTAAAAAAATACTAAGACTGCCATCCAGCTAACAAAGCAGAGAGCAGTTCCATATTATGGCTTTCAAGCCTCCAAAACACAGCTTAGTTCTATGAAGGTCTTTGAAGACATTTCCATATCTTCAAATGCTTCTTATACGAGTATTTGACAACTGACAGGAGAGAACTGCTGAAGAAACTTGTAGACCAGTTGGACCATCCTAAGGTTACATCTGGTGGGTCAGAGGTTCCCTATCTCTCTTAAAAAAACAAATGAAAATGCAAATATCTCCCATAAAACCCTACAGGAAAAAAATAAACTAGAAGAGGAAAAACAATGGTACATTTGAATGAGAAGCACATCCTGCCTTCTGAGAGGAGGCCAAAGGATATCAGGGGGTTGCACCATCTGCCTGCAAGGAGAAGGCATGACTGGTCTCATCAGTCAGTTGAAGATGGAGTGGCACTAAGGTGCTCTTCTTCTCTCCTCCCTGCCACAAAAAACACTGAATTCTAATTGACATTTACCCTGGAACTAAAACGCTGAAGATAAACATACTGCCCCATCTATCAGCTGGAGAGCTAATAGCTTGCAGTTATATGGATGTGATGTGCGTGTTATGAAAAACCTACTGAAAGCCTCCTTGAAGAGCAGTCAGTTGGAAATCAGATTGTAAGTCTTCTAAATGAATAAATACACTTGACCTTGTCCGGTTCCTAGGAAATAAGAGCTCAGCTGTCCTCCTGGTCTTCCTTCTATTCCCAGGAAAAATGCACAAGAGGCAATCTTCTGGCTCTCATCCATTCAAATAGGGAACACATGGTGCTCTATATGTGGGCAAGAAACATCTACTTGCATGGGCAACAGCTGAAAAATTGCAAGTGACAGCCAGGGTAAAGTCCAATTAAACTTGTCACTAGCCTCATCTATTATGCTTTTGTAACACAGACTCCCACAATACTCCGGTTTGGAGCAATCAACATTATTTTCTTCCGGTGTGTTTACTCCTTCTCATAAGAAGGGTCATTTTCTTTTTGTAAATCTGTTGTTTAAAGAAATTTCAGAGCAAGAATGGTCAAATTCCATCTTGGCTGATTTTGTAATTATCAGACCAAAATGAAATGCAACCATATAATGATTGTAATAGAAAATAACAATCCTTATATAATGAAAGGTTAGGTAACATCACCAAGCAGGGACAACACCTACAAAAGTAATTTCTGAGACAATAGAAGTTGAAAAGTAAGTCATTTCATCAGCTGTTTTCTGGAGTTTTTGTGACCACCAAGGACACTCAAAGAATTTTATTTTTCTAAGTAGCTCACACACAGAGAAGCCATCTACTATGGAAAGAGGCCTAAAGAGACCATCCACACCACAGAATTATAGCAGTTTATACCATTATAATTGCCATGGATTCATTCTATAGAGTCCTGGGATTCGTAGTTTGTTGTGGCACTAGAGCTCTCTAACAGTGATGGGTCAAAATCTCTCAGAATTACAAATCCCAGGATTCCATACCATTGAGCAATTGCACTTAATGTGGTATAAACCTGCTATAATTCTGCAAGTGAGGATGCAGTTTAGGCCCCATCTACACTGTCATATAATGCAGTTTCAAACTGCATTGTTTGGTCTGTGTAGACTGACTTAAATAATGCTGTTTAATATAATAATGCATCATATATATATAATGCATTATATAAATCTACACTGACCAAATTGCATTATATGGCACCGTATATCGGGTCTCAGTCAAAAACCCAATAAAATGAAATTAAAAGAAGTGAAGGATATGATTCACAGCTTCTGTGTCCATCTCAGAAGACTGAGAAATCTTTTCTAACCTCCTTTTTATAAATTAAAATATTTGTAAGACCCTTTTTCAGTCTTGCAATTCAAAGAAGTGCAGTAAAAACAAAACAAAACAAACTGACTCTTAGGAAAATTCTCATCTTGTAATAAGATAATCTTCACAGATATAGAGTATGAAGACAAAGATAGCACATGACATAATGTCTGGATATACACTACCACATGATGCAGTTTAGAACAGAAGTATCTGGTCAGTGGAGACTCAAATGATGCAGTTAAATGCAGTTAAACTGCATTCCATTAATCTTCAACACTAACTATACAATACAGTTCCAAACTGCATTATATAGTAATGTAGAGTCAGCCAAAGTCTAAGCAAAAGTACAGTTGTAAAGCATGAGAAAAGTCCCTTTTACGCAACTCAAGCAGCTTTTCTTTAGCACTCAAATTATGACTACATTTTAACTGCATCTCAGTTAAAAATCTTAAAGATTTTCAGGAACTGGATTAATGCTACTTGGGAGGTCAGCTGTACCCCTCAAACAACCTGTTGGTTACCACATTTTATTTTTAATTACATGAAAACTTCAACCGGTTCCCATTTTTGCCACGACATTTACATTACAATAATTCATGACTTGATGTAAGTAATGTACTCAGTAATGTACAACACATGATAACAAAACCAACCATTCTCTAGCATATGACCTAGATGAAAATGTTTAATCTTCCTCTTAACTGTTAGCTAATTACTTCAAATTACGTAACATGTTTGCAAAATGCAAGTTTGCAAGCTTTGTGAACATTTTTGCAAAGATAAGGCTTCAGAGTTCCTGGAACTCAAGCTCATTTAGCATCTGGGCAGTGTTTGATTTATCCAAGTAAATCTTTTATTAAAAAAAACGTATTTATTCTCAACAAATAGCAAATTTATGTTTGTAAAGACTATTTCCACCTAATTTACTCCTTGTTCTAATGGGGGTCAGAGTCCACGTTAAATGGCTCTTGTACTTCATTCAAGGACAGTTATAAATGTATGCTGGCAGATTTTCCCAACCTGGTGTATTTAAAATGTGTTTGATGTGGGTACTGAATACTCCAACACATCTGGAGTGGAAGGCTTTCATGGCTGGAATCACTGGGTTGCTGTGAGTTTTCCAGGCTCTATGGCCATGTTCCAGAAGCATTATCTCCTGATGTTTCGCTCGCATCTATGGCTGGCAACCTCAGAGATTGTGAGGTTTGTTGGAAACTATGCAAGTGGGGTTTCTATATTCGTGGAATATCCAGGGTGGGAGAAAGAACTCTTGTCTGTTTGAAGCAAGTGCGACTGTTACAATTCACACTTTCATTCCAAAGATATATAAACTTCATTTGCCTAGTTTCCCACAGACCTCACAACCTCTGAGGATTCCTGCCAAAGGTGTGTGAGAGACATCAGGAGAGAATGCTTCTGGAACATGGCCATACAGCCCAGAAAGCTCACAACAAGCCAACATCTGGAGTTTTCCAGACTAGAAAGGCTGTTTAAATATCTTTAGTCAAAGTGAGCCGTCAGTTCAAGTGATGTCAAACCGCATAGAAGTGAACCCAAGAAGACTTGAGTTGTCCTAGTGAAAGAGGATGTCAAAAAGGCATCTCTTCCTATTAGATGGATTTATTGGACACATTTAGTTAGAATTTTGTCTCACTAGCAACAATTTATCTTCCAAATTCCATTATTCCATAGCACTGAGCCATGGCAATTAAAGTAGTGTCAGTTCATCTACAGTGTAGATCAGTGGTTCCCAACATTGGTCCATGGACCACCAGTGGTTTGCAAGAACGAAAATATGGTCCGCGGCCTCATCATTACTACATCGTTGCCTTGAAAGTACGCGGCAACAAGAGCGACTGATCTCACAAAACCCTCTTATGGTGCCAAAGCAACAGGGATATTAGAAGGGGAGAGGCTGACTACCCACAAAAGATTACTACTACCACATCAGCTCTAGATTATTAAATATGGTTTTCTGTGGGCGAGCAGATGGTGACTACTGGATGGCATATGTTCTATATCAGAAACTAGAGCTGATGCAGTCTATCCAATGCAGTTTTCTGAATCAGCCCGCCAAATAACCAAACCGAATCTAAAGTTGACCAAAAACTGATTCGTAACCTTTCAGTACTAATGTTGGAAAGTGGTCCCTGGTCAAAGTGGTCCCTGTAAAAAAAAAAGTTGGGAACCACTGGTGTAGATGTACCCTCGGCTTATGAATTAAACCACACCGAGTTCAGTAAGACTTATCCATAGGTAAGCATGTACGAGACTGGAGAATGCAAGCATATTTGGGAAATACATGCCACTTCGACAGTTACTGTAAGTTTAAATAATTACAACCTAATATTATATAGATAATAATGTCATAAAAATAACAAAACACTTTTTAAAAGGGATTACCATGAAGCACATCCAGTTCCAGGATTGCCCGAGAAAAGCTCTCATGGGATCATAACAGCTTGGAGTCATGGGATAGTTTCTTGATTGATTATAGAGCAGCATAATGTGAAATGTGAATGGATCATAAATTCAATTGAGCAGGCTGACGCTAGATCACAAGTTTTGAAAATTATATCAAGAGGTCGTTGGAGATGTGAAATGTTGATTAAGGGATGGTTATTGGTCATATTTTGTGTCAGAGTGAAGCTTCCCTGACTTTAATTGCCACAGACTTGAATCAGAATCACTGCAGCCACTAATATAAGTGTTATTCATAAAGGACTTTGCATTCATGTGCTGACAAAGAAGCACATGAATGCAAAGTCAGTCATTCCCACCCTGAGCCATCTGCATGTTAAGTGGCTGAAAAGAAAGAGCCTTTTATAGTATGGGGGAAAGAGGATGCAGGGATAATTTTCAAGGTGACAGGGAATATATCATGGACTCCAGCAGACATAGAGAAGTCACACCAAACGATCAGCTGCAGGGAAGGGTCATAACTATTTTCAATCCATCTCCTGCTCCCTCCTGCCTACATCCTTAGCCAAGGAGGCAAAAGGTTATGCCCAGTGAGGCACTTGATAGCCAAGACAGGCATTCTGCTCTTGCCTTAGAACAAGACAGACTTCATGTGGAATCTCTCCCATCTGGATATTTAGTTATGTGTGTTTCTTGAAGTTGTCCATCAACTTATGGTAACCCTATGATGAATTCCTTCCTCTGCAGCACCGGACATCAATTGGGTGCATCTGCACTGTAGAATGAATGCAGTTTGACCCCACCTTAACTGCTATGACTCAGTGCTAATCATCAGAGTTTTGGTTTTACGAGGGCTTTAGTCTGCCAAAGAATACTGGTACCTCACAAAATTATAACTTCTAGGATTCCATAGTAAAGATAAAGATTTCCCCTTGATATTAAGTCTACTTGTGTCTGACTTGGGGGGGGGGGGAGTTGCTCCTCTCCATTTCTAAACCAAAGAGCTGGCATTGTCCGTAGACACCTCCTAGGTCATGTGGCCAGCATGACTGCATGGAGTGCTGTTACCTTCCTGCTGGAGTGGTACCTATTGATCTACTGCCATGATTGCCCAGCCTAATCGACCATCGGATTGAATCTCAGCACTTTGAATCTCAGCACTTTGCCCCAGCCCTTGCCCTATAAACTGTTTTTGCACAAGCCCATGCCCAGCCCTCTCTCATTTTGATCTGCCCACCATAGTCCTGCTTCTGACTATTGAGATTGGCTTTGATTTATTCTAATGATGTTTTATATCTTACTGTTTTAAATTGTGTCATTAGATTGTTTATATGTTTATTGTGTTTTTAATATGTTTTACTGGTCTAACTTCCTTGTTGCTAGGCTTGTCCCACTTGTAAGCCACCCGAGTCCCTTCAGGAAGATGGTGGCGGGATTTAAAAATAAAGTTTTTGAACAGCTAGGTTGGCAGAAGCAGGGGCTGACAGAGGGAGCACACTCCACTCCCTGGATTTGGATGGCCAACCTTTCGTTCAGCAAGTTTGGCAACTCAGCTGTGTAACCTGCTGTGCCATCAGAGTGTCCTAGCAGGGATTCCATAGCACTGAACAAAAGTGGTGCCAAACTGCACCAATTCTACAGTATGTAGAGATGCATCTCAAGTACCAACCAGGGCTGATTCTGCTTGGCTTGCACCATCAGATGCAACTGGGTGCCTATACTGTGCTGAGGCACCTGATTTCCATCTAGCAGAGCATACTTTGGAAAGCATACTTTGGAAAGTCTCCTCTGCTTGACTATGAACACACACTAGGAGAGGAAAAGGGGGAACTTGACAAAAAAAGACCCCAAGCTTTGTTTTCTGTTTCTTGAAGAGGGTGATGGTGGGAGAAAACAAGGGGGAGAAGGATTCTGAAATAAACCACAGCTGTGGACCATACATCCAAACACACACAAGTCAAGTTTAAATGCCCAGCATCTCTCAAAGCAGTCAAGCTGGATCAAGCGACACTGAGGGTGCATCTGTAGAAGTAATGCAATTTGACACTGCCTTGACTGATGTGGCTCAAGGCTACAGGAATTACAAGGTCTTTAACCTTCTCTGCCAAAGAGTGCAGCATTGAGCCATGGCAGTTAACATTATTTTATTTATTTAGGTAGGTAGGTAAAAGTTTCCCCTGACATTAAGTCTAGTCGTGTCTGACTCTGGGGGGTGGTGCTCATCTCCATTTCTAAGCCAAAGAGCTGGTGTTGTTCGTAGACACCTCCACAACACCTCATGTGGCCAGCATGACTGTGTGGAGCACCGTTACCTTCCTGCTGGAGCGGTACCTATTGATCTACTCACATTTGCATGTTTTTGAACTGTTAGGTTGGCAGGAGGTGGGGCTAACAATGTGAGCTCACCCCAATCCCCGGATTCAAGAAGCCATTGAAATCCACAAGCATGTGGACAATTTCAACAGAAAGGAAAAAACCATGAAAATGAACAAAATCTGGCTACCAGTATTAAAAAAAACTCTAAAATTACAACAGCAAAACAGCAGAGAGGAAACAACCAGGCACATCTCAACACCTCTCAACAGGGGATTTTCCCAGGCTTAGGCAGGCCTTCAAATGCTAATGAAGGTGGTCAGTTGAAACATTCACACCTAGCTCCAGCAGGGAAGAGCTCCTTGCCCCACCCCAGCCATTCCACAGATATATAAACCCATTGTCCTAATTCCAACAGACCTCACTACCTCTGAGGATGCTTGCCATAGATGCAGGCAAAACGTCAGGAGAAATGCCTCTAGAACATGGCCCTATAGCCTGAAAAAACCCACAAGAACCTAGTGTTTCCAGCCATGAAAGCCTTCGACAATACAGCCGACCTTTCGGTCAGCAAGCTCAGAAGTTTAACCCACTGCATCACCGGGAGGGGGGGGGGGGATTATTTATTTACTTCATTTCTACCCCGCCTTTCTAACCCCTCAGGGAACTCAAGGTGGCTTACAACTCTGGCAAGAATTCAATGCCGGTAAAATAAATTATAAAACTATAAAAACATCCCCTTAGATAAAACCAATTAAGAGTTAATATAAAACACATAAAAACAGTATACATATTAACAAATAAAGTGCATAATTCCAGTCATTCCACAATGTAGATCAATCCTGGGCCAGCTAATCACTTCCCAACAAAGGATTCCCCTAAGCAGTAAGAAGCCAGACCTTAAAACTGCTAGGCCATTAAATGCAAATCAACGTGGCCAACTGAAACATTCACAACCACCTCCAACAGACAAGAGTTCTTTCTCTTGCCCTGGACATTCCACAGATATATAAACCCCATTTTCCTAGTTTCCCACTGACCTCACAATCTCTGAGGATGCCTGCCATAGATGCAGGTGAAACGTCAGGAGAGAATGCTTCTGAACATGGCCATACAACTGGGAAAACTCACAGCAACCCAGTCCTGGGCCAACTCAGGGCCTCTGGGTGTTTAAAACTTCAACTCCCACAATTCCTAATAGCCTCAGGCCCTTTCCCTTCCCTCCTCAGCCACTTAAGCCTGTTAGGAATTGTGGGAACTGATGTCCAAAACACCTGGTATGAATCAGATATGGGTAAACCCAGGCCCTAGAGCTGGAGAGGAGGTGCTTTTTTCTCAGGCCCTCCTCTCTCACATCATCCTATTATTCCTTCCTTCTCTCTTTACTTTCTCTCTCCCTTCTTCCTTCCCCTCCACTCTTTTGTCCTTCCTTCCTTTCCTCTATCCCTCTTTTTTCTTCCACCCTTTCATCCTTCCTTCCTTCCCTTTTGTCTTTCCTTCCTTCCCTCCCTCCCTCCCTCCCTCCCTCTCTCATCCTTCCCTTCCTCCCTTTCGTCCTTCCTGCTTTCCTTCATCCTTCCCTTCCACCCTTTCATCCTTCCTTTCTTTTTGTCTTTCCTTCCTTCCCTCTTTCCTCCCTCCATCTCTCACTCCCTCTTTCTCCTTCCATCCTTCTGTCCTTCCTCTCTTTTCCTTCCTCCTTCCCTTCCACCCTTTCATCCTTCCTTCCTTCTCTCTTTCCTTTCTCTCTCCCTTCTTCCTTCCTTCCCGTCCACTCTTTTGTCCTTCCTTCCCTCTCTCCCTCTTTCTCCTTCCACCCTTCATCCTTCCTTCCCTCCCATTTGCCTTTCCTTCCTTCCCTCTTTCCTCCCGCCTTCCCTCCATCTCCCATCCTTACCTTCCTCCCTTTGGTCCTTCTCTTTTTCCTTCCTCCATCCCTTCCTTCCTTCCATCCTTCCTTTCTACCCTTTCATCCTTCCTTTCCGTTTGTCTTTCCTTCCATCCCTCTTTCCTCCCTTCATCTCTCATTCCCTTTTTCCTTCCATCCTTTTGTCTTTCTCTTTTTCCTTCTTCCATCCTTCCCTTCCAACCTTTCATCCTTCCTTCTCTCTTTCCTTCCTTCCATAACCAGCCAGCCAAGTCCTCCAAGTCAGAAAGTTTGCCCCCCCCCTTTGTGTGTGTGTGTGTGTGTGTGTGTGTGTGTGTGTCAGGAGCGACTTGAGAAACTGCAAGTCGCTTCTGGTGTGAGAGAATGGGCCGTCTGCAAGCACGTTGCCCAGGGGACTCTCGGATGTTTGGATGTTTTACCATCCTTGTGGGAGGCTTCTCTGTTTGCCCATGCCTGGTGTAGATGCACCCGAAGTTTCCACCCAGTTCTAGAAGCCCTGTCTCCAAAAAAGAGCAAACGAGACGGAGGTTCGGCTTCACTCAGGAGTCTTCTCGCTCTCGAAAGAGAAGAAGGAGAAAGAGAACGAAGGGGAGAAAGCGTGCCTTCCCTTCCTGCCCTTCCCGACCCTCTCTTTTGGGTGTTCCTTGCCCTCTCCTCCCTCAACAAGCTCCCGCATCCCCTTTCCCGGTGGATCCTGCCGCTTTCCTGTCCTTCCTCCTCCTCCCTTGTTTGCCCACCTCTTCCCTCCCTCCTCACCTCGGCTGCCTGTTGTAGTGGCCGTGGACTTCCCGCAACCCATCTCTTCGTAGTATTGCCCGGCTTTGCTTACTTGCAGGAGGAGGAGGAGGAGAAAGAAGAGGAGGCGAGAGCGTCCCCAGGTGGAAGTGAGGCGGGACCAGGGCCCACGCAGCCGCTCCGCCTCCCGGCAAAGGCTCTGCCCCGACTCAGCCGCCCAAGACGGTGGATGCGCCAGGAGCCAAGGGAGGCGGACCCAAGCCGGCGCCGAAGGTACCCTCCTCCTTTCCTTCCTCCTCCTTTTCCCCACCCGTCGCCTTGGCAACAGCGCTGGCCTATCAGCGGCCCCTGCATCCTGAACCGCGCCCTCCCATTGGCCCGAGCGGAAGTGAGCGGGAATTCGAAAGGGAGGAAAAGATGCTCAAGTCGCTTTTGCTTCCCTGACTTTGAATCCTTCAACAAAGCTAAACAGAACCCCACATTTTCAGCTTTGAACTGGGATATAGGGCAGTGTGGATTCAGACAACCCAGGGCCCTTCCACACAGCCCTATATACCAGAATATCAAGGCAGAATTATTTATTTATTTATTTGCAACATTTATATGCTGCCCAGGGCCGTAGCCAGAAAAAAATTTCGGGGAGGGTTGCCAATTTTTTTTTGGGGGGGGGTTGAAATTTGGGGGGGGTGAAAATTTCGGGGGGGGGTTGAAAATTTTGGGGTGGGTGGGGTTGAAACCTGCGTCCTAGCTCACGCTGAAGCAAAGAGCACAGCAGGGGGCAGAGCATCCTTCAATAGCCTGCAGCTCCACCCCTGTCAACCACCTCCACCAAGTCTGGCCTCCTTAATGAGAGCATTTAACACCCCCCCCCCCCAACTTGGTTGCTTCACTACATCGGCTATTGCTGCAAGTAATGACAGTGTGAATAAATTGTCAATATTTGCTTGAGATAGTGCTTACAGTTCTGGAGGGATTCTTATTTTTTTGCATCTCATAGACTTAGCATGGGGATTTGGTTAACCAGTTAAAATTCATGAGTAAACCGGGTTTTTTAAAAAAATCTGAAACATTTCGGGGGGGGGGTTGAACCCCTAAAACCACCCCCTCGCTACAGGCCTGATGCCGCCCTTCTCACTCCGATGGAGACTCAGAGCGGCTTACAAGTAAAAAGTAAATACAATATATTATTGTTATCATAGCACAATATTAACATTATATATTAAAAGGTAAAAGTTGTTCCCTAACATTAAGTCCAGTCATGTCTGACTCTGGGGTGTGGTGCTCATCTCCATTTCTAAGCTGACACCTCCAAGGTCATGTGGCCAGCATGACTGCATGGAGTGCCATTATCTTCCCACCAGAGCGGTACCTATTGATCTACTTGCATTTGTATGTTTTCGAACTGATATGTTGGCAGAAGGTGGACCTAATGACAGGAGCTCACCACACTCCCTGGATTTGAACTGCCAACTTTTTATTCAGCAAATTGAGCAGCCCAGCAGTTTAACCTCCTGTGCCACTGGGGGCCCTTTTAGACACTATAAGTTACAGCAAAACAGATACTGGAATAACTTGGTTTCATTAGAATATACATTTGGATATTGTTTTGAATATCCAGCAGGGACTACAAATGTTTGCAAACTGCTCTGGAGATATCTACACACTGAAGAATTTATGCTGTTTGACACCACTTTAACATAACCTAGAGACCACATGACCTAAGCCAGCTCTTTGGCTTAGAAATGGAGGTGAGCACCACCCTCTAGAGTCAGACACAACTAGACTTAATGTCAGGGAAAACCTTTGTGGCGGAATGAAAATCACATGTAATTCAAGTCTTTATCAATTCACGTACTGTCTTGCTAGAAAAAAAGATATGTCACACAGATTATCAGTAAAGAATAAGGTGTTTACCCTTTGTTATGCAGAACAACATATATACAGTTATGTGAACAATTGCACTGACTTACACAGTGTCCTTTGAGAGAGATTCAAAATGGTCCTTGGGTATCCATGTGAAGAATCTTCTTCCAGCAGCCCAGAAGCAGAAAATACTGTCTTGGTAAGCCCCCTGCACAGAAAATCTAAACATGTAAGAGTTGCCAAAACTCCCAGGCTCAGCTAGCCTCTTGGGCGTGCTCCAACCAATCAGTTTCATGCTTTGCATTTTTCAGTTAACACACTCACCAACTGGTTTTTACATGCTCCAACAACATTTACCTTTACTTTTATAATGTTTAAAAGCATCTGTTACCACAAAGTATTTTTAATACATAACATAAATGGTTTCTCTAAATGCAAATAGCACACCATATGTTCAAGTTGTACTTAGAATAGCTGAGTTGTGCACATGTTAAATAACCCTTGCAATAAAAACAATTGCATTGCATTTTTGAAGCTTTTTCTTTCTTGCTTGCCTCACATGGTTCCTAAAAGGTTCTCAGGTTACTTGAAAAGTAGAGGGTCACATTCTTTATTCAGGCCCATCAGCAAACAACAGAAATCTCCAGGGCAGAATTGGAATGGCTGCAATTACATTCATGGACAAAAATGCATATGTTGCATTATTGCCAATGATGTAAACAAAATAAGTGGATCATTTGTTGAAACAAAAAACAAGGAGAGGAGGATGATCCAAATGCACTGATTCCAAGCTGCAAACTTTCTTCTCCTTGGATTTCTCTGAGAGCATCCCAATCCCGATTTCCTACTCCTGGACTGCAACTCCCAGCAATCCTCCAGATAGATAAAATAGATAGATTAGATCAGGGGTCCTCAAACTTTGTAAACAGAGGGCCAGCTCACAGTCCCTCAAACTGTTGGAGGGCCGGATTATAATTTGAAAAAAAATATGAATGAATTCCTATGCACACTGCACATATCTGATTTGTAGTGGGAAAAACACTTAAAAACAATACAATAATTAAAATGAAGAACAATTTTAACAATATAAGTTTAATATTTCAATGGGAAGTGTGGGCTTGCTTTTGGCTGGTGAGATAAGATTGTTGTTGTTTTGTACTTTCAAGTAATTTCAGACTTAGGTTGAACCTGAGTGAGGGCCGGGTAAATGACCTTGGAGGGCTGTATCTGGCCCTTGGGCCCTTTGAGGACCCCTGGATTAGATAGAGATAGATAGGTAAGTAGGTAGATTGATCCAGAGGACTGCTGAGGGTTGCAGTCCAAGAATAGGTAGGGAAGGAAGGAAGGGGAGAAAGAGGAGAGGAAAGGAAAAAGGGGGGGGGGGGGGAGAGAGAGAAAGGGAAGAGGAAGAGAAGGAAGGAAAAAGAGGATGGTTGTGGGGTCTGTTGGAAACTAGGAAAATGGGGTTTACATATCTGTAAAATGTCCAGGGTGGAAGAAAGAACTCTTGTCTGTTTGAGGTAGGTGTGAATGTTCCAACTGGCCACCTTGATTAGCATTTAATGGTCTTGCAGGTTCATTGGAAGGTGATTCACTGACTTCTTCATCAGGCAAATGGCACCTGTATCTTCAGAATTTGTCCACCCTTGCTCTCATTTGGTATTAGCCAAATCTTTGAACACTCAGACTTTATTTGTTTACTTGTTTACTTGTTTATTTGTTTATTTGAACACTTTACTTTATTTGTTTCATATCCCATCTCCCTCTCTACAACTGGGACTCAAGACTGTGCTGAAGTTTCTTTAGATTTTACACAGAATGTAACAGTTGCTAGACAAAATAGCATTCACTTTGCTCACCCTTTCTTACACAGAGAATACAGGTCTTGAGTTCAAAAAAATCCTAACAAGACAACAAACGTCCTGGGGCACATTGAATACTGTGTGTCCTAAGGCACGGTCTAGTTATATCCATCAGTTGTCATTCATTGGCAACCTCCACAAGGCCAAATCGGCTTCCTTTGACCTCTGGGAACAAGAAACGTGTTGGCAGCAAAATCCAATCTTACTGAAAATGGAAAAGCATAAACACAATAATAAAAGGTTTGCCATTTGACAAAACAGGATAGCAAGGTTAATAGGCTGGCATGTTATCAAGACTTTGAATCAGCAATCCTTTTGCTATTGAGGAAAGTACTCCATCACTTTCTTAACCACAGGGAGGTATTTTAATCCTATCAAGCTGGGCTTGCACAGGTTTAAATGCTTTATTACGACAGATTATTTATTCCTGCATTAGTCCATCTAGATTGTTATCAGAAAATCTCTCCTTTCTTGAAAAGGAAGGTGGAAATCTTGCATTTTTCATAAAGGTATTTTACAAAAGAAAAGATTTGCAACAAAGAACAAGCAATTTCTCTGTGGAAGGTCCAGATAGACTTGAATCATTTGAGCAATTCCCCAGTTATGTAGGACTGAACTATTGATGCATATACACTATAGAATGAATGCAGTTTAATATTGCTTTAACTGGCATTGCTTAATGCTATGGAGTCATGGGAATTGTAGTTTTATCAGGCCTTTAGCCTTCTCTGCTCAAGCTTACCAAGCTACATCCCATTATACACTTTATTTATACACTTCATTTATATTCCGCTTTATCTCCCTGGAGGGACTCAGGGCCCTTCCACACAGCCCTATATCCCAGAATATCAAGGCAGAAAATCCCACATTATCTGAGTGTGGACTCAGATAACTCAGTTCAAAGCAGATATTGTGAGATTGTCTGCCTTGATATTCTGGGATAGAGGGCTGTGAGGAATGGCCCCCAAAGCGGATTTCAGTTTTACATATATAAGGCAAACATTCAATGCCTTTTTACACAATAAACAACAACATGCAATGTACAGAGAGAGGTAAAGGCCTTACCCTTTCATCTCCGGCATCAGGAGGCAATGCTCAACTCCGGTCATCGGGAGGTACTCTTGTTCCATTTTCCAAAGAGCCTGTTGTCCATAGACTTCTCTCTGATTGTGTTCCTGGCATGTCTGCATGGGGCTCCCTTTTACCTCCCTGCCAAGATGATACCTCCCTGCATTACATGCTTTCAAACTGCTAGATGGGCAGAAGCTAGGGCTGACAGCTGGGAGTTCACCTCGACATATGACTTGGAACTGTTAACTCTTTGGTCAGCAGATTCCCTGCAGCTAGCGGTTTAACCTGCTGTGCTACTGTGGTGGGGTAAACCATCCATAGCATTGAACTGACAGTTCAAGTCATGTCAAACTGCATGACTTGAGCAATGACTTGAACTTCTGGAATGTAAATGAACCCCAAGTTGTATGGCACAAGCCTTCTAGTCCAGAATATATCCCATTAATTGCCATATATACTTGAGTATAAGCCGAGTTTTTCAGCCCCTTTTAGGCTGAAAAAGCCCCCCCCCCAAAAAAACTTGACTTATACTTGAGTCAAGATTATTTATTGTTTTACTCTGTTGTTGTTGTTGTTATTATTATTATTATTATTACATTTATTGTTTTGCTCTATTTATTATTATTATTACATTTTCATTATTTTACTCTATTATTATTTTTCTTACATTTATTAATTTACTCTATTAATACTGTTATTATTACATTTACATTATCTTACTCTATTATTATTATTACATTTATTACTTTAATAATAATAATAAACTTCTAAAAATTAATACTCTCTTCATTATTACTGGAAGGATACATAAGCACATTTACATTGAAGAAGGTTAGAATAATGGTTTAATCAGAGTTGGACAGTCTTATCTTACATTACAGTTTTATGTGAATATTCAAAACATTTAACCTACTGATGCCTCAATTAATGTAAATTTATTGGTTTTTATTTTTATTTTGAAATTTACCAGTAGCTGCTGCATTTTCCACCCTCAGTTTATATTCGAGCCAATATGTTTTCCCAGTTTTTATGGTAAAATTAGGTGCCTCAGCTTATATTTTGATCGGCTTATACTCGAGTATATACAATAACTATTTACTTAACAGCATACACCTCATTCAGCTGTTGTAGGCACCAGGTTTCTCTATATAGGATCACTGTGTAGGAATTATGCTGCAGCCTTGTTCTCACGTTACTGAACAATAAGTCCAACAGGCTGAGAAAGGCAGTATACAAATGCAGCATAATAATAATAATAATAATAATAATAATAATAATAAAGGTTCGGTGGGAATTGCTTCTAAATACACTTATATGGGATTTCACTCTACATAAGAATGTAAGAAATGCATTTTCCACCCAATCAAACACTCCTATCTGGCAAAATGGGCAGCTGTTCCAAATGGCAAATACTGAAAGGGAGATGGATCTGTGTGCCACCTGCCCTGCAATCCCTAAATTGGAGTGAAGATTGCATTTTCATTGTTAGTGCTGAAGAAAGATTCCACTTGGAAAAGATGATGTGCCATGTTATTTTTCACATCAGGCAGCAAAATGTTTTGGAAAAGCAATGGATCAAGTGCAATCTATCATTTTTCTTTCTCATAATGGCCAACTTTGGATGCTTATTCATAGGGTCCAAAGACGTTATCCGCTGATATTCCTGTCTTCTCATGGAAACCTCATGTTTATCAACAAGTGGAGATCCTATTGATTAACAAAATCACTGGATGAATAATGTTTCTGTTTACATGAGAGGCAAACATTTGAAAATTATCCCATAATAAAACTTACTTCAAAACTTACTTTTGAAACTTCTGCAGTTTCCAAAAGAAAGGGAAAGCTAATCCGTCTGATTTATTGAAAATGCACTTAAATCTGGCAGCCTAAGCCTAAATTTCTCCACATCTTTGTTGACTCAGAATAATTTCCTGGAAAATCTATTGTTTGGTATAGTTTTAAGTGATACCCCAGAGAGAATATTTTTTCCCCTGGCTTTATATTTCTGTGGATAGGCAGAGGAGCTAAAAACTATTTACAAAGTTCTGTCTCTCGTCCCCATCAACAGTGCCTGCAAAGGAGGTGGGACTGAGAGCAGGGCCTCCCCAGAAGATCTTGATCTCTGAGATGATTCATAGCAGGAGATACATTTGGGCTGGAACCATTTAGGACATTATAGGCTAAAGCCAGCACTTTGAAGCTTCTGAAGAGTCTTCAAAGACAACCTCATATTTAAAATGTACCTGTTCCAATTTACAAATTCAACTTAAGAACAATTCTACAGAACCTATTTTGTTCGTAAGTAGGGAACTGCCTAAATATATTTGTATGTATGCATATTTCAATCACTTCTCAGCCTTTTGGCAAATATCAAGTATAAGTGTGTCTATGTATGCCATGTATTTCTACACAGAGAAAATTGCCTGTTTATTTGCAGAAGACTAGTTGCCTTACTTTCCCGAGAGAAACAGTGAACACCTATCTTGTTTCTGGATCTTAATTAAGAGACTGGAACGGAGCGTTCAGGCTGAGCCCTGGCAGAGAGAAAGGCCTGCCAAGGCACTCTCAGCACAGTGGGTTAAAGGGTCACATCCTGAACTTCATATGCAATATCCATCAGTGTCAAAACTACATAAACCTGCAACAGTGTTGGACTGTAATTAGTGACCTTTATTTCAACAAACAATCAAGCTTTTCCAGTGCTAATGCACTGAAGGTTCATATCGCGGATTACTAAACATTTGTCACATTGTATATTGCCCACTAGTTCCCCAAAAGAGTCAAGAATGGGATATTAATAATAATTATTATAATTATAAACAACTTTATTTGTCTCCCATCCCATCTCTCCTCTTGGGACTAGGGATGGCTCACAACAAACAATGGCGGCCATAGGATGCCAAAAGGAAATAATAAATAAACTAAATAATTAAAATAACACAGATAAGCAAGATAAATCTCTTGAACTGTGGTGCTGGAGGAAAGTTCTGAGAGTGCCTTGGATAGCGAGAAGATCCAACCAGTCCATACTTCAGGAAATAAAACCCGATTGCTCATTAGAGGGAAGGATAGTAGAGGCAAAGATGAAGTACTTTGGCCACATCATGAGAAGAAAGGAAAGCTTAGAGAAGACAATGATGTTGGGGAAAATGGAAGGAAAAAGGAAGAGGGGCCGACCAAGGGCAAGATGAATGGATGGTATCCTTGAAGTGACTGGATTGACCTTGAAAGAACTGGGGGTGGTGACAGCCGACAGGGAGCTCTGGCATGGGCTGGTCCATGAGGTCATGAAGAGTCGGAAACGATTGAACAACAACAAACATATCTCTTAGCTCGGTTAAAAAAACAGGATAAACAGTATTCTCTTTCCCATCATGCACAAATTCTTACTATTCTTTTCATGTTGGCCTAAGCCATGTCTTCAAATCCTATCAGCCATATAGATAACTGTGGTTGACATTAATCAATGTTCATAACCAAAGTGCATGGATCAGTTTCACATCATATATTTTTAATGACTTTCTCCTCTCCAGCATAACTAGTATATTACATTGAATTGAAATCCCAGTGAAGAAAGTACCCCTAATCAATTGACAGAGAAGTTTATTTATTATTTATTATTTATGTATCATTTTTATATACTGCCCTTCTCAGCCCGGAGGCGACTCAGAGTGGTTTACAAACGGCAAAAGTCAATAACATAAAATATAATTAAAATATTAACATATAAAATAAATCATATAAAAACAATAAAGGCAAAAAAACCAAGAAAACACAAGTCCTCAATGTCTCATTACTAAAATCATTTTCCAGTCGCAAGTTCAATATATTGTCAAAGGCTTTCATGGCCAGAACCACTAGGTTGCTGTAAGATTTTTGGGCTGTATGGCCATGTTCCAGAAGCATTCTCTCCTGACATTTCACCTGAGGTTGTGAGGTCTGTTGGAAACTAGGAAAATGGAATTTATATATCTGTGGAATGTCCAGGGTGGGAGAAAGCCTTCCTGTCTGTTGAAGGTAAGTGTGAATGTTTCAATTGGCCACAAAATCTGGCTATCAATATTAAAAAAAACAAAAAACCTCTAAAATCATAACAGTAAAAATGGGGGAACTTCAGACAAGAAACAATCAGGGACAACTAATCACCTCTCAACAAAGGATTCCCCCAGGCAGTAAGAAGTTAGACCTTGAAAACTGCTAGGCCATTAAATACTAATAAAGGTGGACAACTGAAACATTCACACCTACCTCCAACAGACAGGAGTTCTTTCTCCCACTCTGGACATTCCACAGATATATAAATCCATTTTCCTAGTTTCCAACAGACCTCACAACTTCTGAGGATGCATACCATAAATGCAGGTGAAACATCATGGTGTCCATCTTTCTTGTCAAAAATCAATAATTTTAAAAGTGATGTATATGTTACTTTGTTGTATTTATATATACATATTTGTTGTTTTTATATAGGTCAAGATGCCTTCCTGACTCTCTTCTTGCACCTAACTTTATCCTCTTTAAAAATGTTCTTAGGTAATAATAATAATAATAATAATAATAATAATAATAATGAATTGTATTCTGCCCTATCTCCCTGAAAGGACTCAGGGCAGGTTCCAGCAAACACAAACACGAAGGCAAACATTTAATGCCTTAAAAACATCCATAAACACAAATACAATAACAACCCACCCGAATCCCAAGGATGAAAGGAAGGATGAAAAAAGATCTCCCCAGTCCTTTTGGAACCACAGTTTCTGACATAACCCTTGGTACAGGATGATGTTTTTACTTGTTTTTGTAATTGTGGGTTATATATTATTCTTAGTAAATTACTTGGGAGTTTTACTTGTAATCATAGAAAAGGTATGCTATAAATCTACAAATGAGTAACAGTACACCATACCCCTCAATTGTCCCAGATCGGCAGGAAGTGTCCCAATTAATCCTTTGTTGTCCCTCTTTTTCGTTGCTTTAGAATTGTCCTATTTTTCCTCCTTAGCTTAACTTCAGTTATGGTGAACCACATTCAAAGAGCAAAAATAGTTTGCAATCAGTTCACTTCTACACTGCAGAACTAATGCAGAACACCACTTGCATTGGCTCAATGCTATGGAAACATGGGATTTGTAGTGTTGTTATGAGTTTTTCAGTCTGTATGGCCATGTTCCACATAACCTCTGAGCATGCCTGCCACAGATGCAGGTGAAACGTCAGGAGATAATGCTTCTGGAACATGGCCATACAGCCCAAAAAATTCACAACAACCCAGTGATTCCGGCTATGAAAACCTTCAACAATACATGGGATTTTGTAGTTTAGTGAGGCACCAGCACTATTTGGCAGAAAAGGCTTCCTAAAACTACAACTCTGTGAAATGTTAGAAAGCATGCTACTCAGAATGAAGCCTCGTTGATTTCCATGGGACTGGTTCCAGTTAAATGTGTGTGCACGACTCCAACCCCAAGTAATATTTTAAATCTTTCATATGCTGATTGTTAAAAATAGTTAATGGGGAATGCAAAATACATTGTTTGTATTAGATACTCACACCGCTGCTGGTGAAAAGGTTGTGGGAATTTTAATCTAATCCCTTCACTTTTCCCACGCTCTAATACTTACAATGAACTCTGTTATTGAGAACTGCTGGAATTGTAATCCAAATGATCAAAACCTATTTATCAGCATGCTCAAGCTAAACTCCAAGTTATTTAGAGAGGAAATTCTAAGAGGGCAATTAACATCCCTCTTTTTATTATTACTGGATCTTGAAATATAAAGCAGCACTAAAGCTGGTTTTGCCTCTTTCCAAACATCCATTTCAACATGAGGCTCACAGGTACACAGGGCTGCAGCCATAAACCGGATCCACCTAAGAAAGATTAAACAACACACAAAGAGACACCTGTTTGCTCTGTTAAATAATGCCTTGTTTGCCGTATAGGGAGGGGTGTTTAGTCTTCTCAGAGACCTCTAGTGCAGTATTTCTCAATCTTCCTAATGCTACAACCCCTTAATGCAGTTCCTCAGGTTGTGGTGACCCCCCCAACCATAATGTTTTTTTCATTGCTACTTCATAACTGTAATTTTGCTACTTTTATGAATCGTAATGTAAATATCTGATGTGCAAGATATATCTTCATTCACTGGACCAAATTTGGCACAAATACCTGATACGCCCAAAATTTGAATACTGGTGGGGTTGGGGGGGGGGGATCGATTTTGTCATTTGGGAGTTGTAGTTGCTGGGATTTATAGTTCAACCACAATCAAAGAGTAATGATGGACCTCGACCAAACTTGGCACAAATGCTCAATATGCCCAAATGTGAACACTGGTGGAGTTTGGTGAAAATAGACCTTGACATTTGGGAGTTGCATTTGCTGGGATGTATAGTTCACCTACAATCAAAGAGCATTCTGAACCCCACCAACGACAAAATTGGGCCAGATTTCCCACACAGTACCCCATGAGCATAAAAAATACTGTGCTTTCTGATAGTTCTTGGAGACCCCTCTGACACCCCCCTGGTGACCCCTCCAGGGGTCCCAAGCCCAGGTTGAGAAGCACTGCTCTAATGCAACCCCCAGGACTCAACGGGACACAGCCATAGAGATTATATAGGGGATCTAAAATTGTGTAAAGGGCCCTTCTACACTGCCATATAAAATCCAGGTTATCTGCTTTGAACTGGATTATATGGCCATTTCCCTAGTCTCTAACAGATCTCACAACTGGGTTGTTGTAGGTTTTTTGGGCTATATGGCCATGTTCTAGAAGCATTCTCTCCTGACGTTTTGCCCGCATCTATGGCAAGCATCCTCAGAGGTTGTGAGGTCAGACCTCACAACCACTGAGGATGCTTGCCATAGATGCAGGAGTAAGATCAGGAGAGAATGCTTCTAGAACATGGCCATACAGCCCCAAAAACCTACAACCCAGTGATTCTAGCCATGAAAGCCTTCGACAAGACCTCACAACCTCTGAGAATACCTGCCATAGATGTGGGCGAAACAACGGGAGAGAATGCTTCTGGAACATGGAAATACAGCCCAGAAAACTCACAGTAACCCAGTTTTGCAGTGGCTTTCCTGACCCTTTTGGTAGGGTTGTTGTGGGTTTTTTGGGCTGCATGGCCATGTCCCACATAATCTCTGAGCATGCCTACTATGGATGCAGGCGAAACGTCAGGAGTGAATGCTTCTGGAACATGGCCATACAGCCCCAAAAACTTGCAGCAACCTAGTGATTCCAACCATGAATGCCTTCAACAATATAATATAATATAATGCAGTTTAACGGCATTAGATGCGTACACTGTCCATATAATGCAATTTCAAGCTGTATTAAATGGCAGTCTAGATCCAGCCTGAGCCCTGGCAGCTAAAGTGGGGTCAAGATGCATACATCCTACTTTGGAGAGGGATCAGGTTTCTGTGCCTCCCTTTGTGAGAGGCACAAGAAGGCAACCCGGGCTGCCTGGCGCCCAGAGGGGAAGAGCTGTCCAGCTGAAGCGCCTACTACTACTTGTTGCTTGGCTGGGGAGGCTCTGCTTCCCTTCGGGATCTGCCAGGAAAGTGACGAGAGGCGGGGAGGTCTGTCTGCAGCGCCGCCCTTCCTGCTCCTGCTCCTCCATTCCTGGCTCCACTTCCTCCCCGAAGCAGGAACCTGGAGGAGGGGTTTGGAGAAAGACGGCGCTCGGGACGCAACAGGCTGCAGGAGCCGCAGGAGCCGGGACTGAAGCCTCTGTCCTTCCCTGGAAGCCCCCTCCGTCCCTCCCTTTCTCTCCCCTTGGCGCTTGCCCTCCATCCGCCTCCTTTCCTCCCCTGCGCCCAGAGCGAGGACGTGTCAAGGGAGAGGAGCGTCGGGCCGCCTCTTTGGCTCGGGGCTCTTTGCTGCGCCATTCGCCCACAACATCAATTATTCAACCTCTGCCTTCTCCAGAGCCAGGCCATGCCGGTGGTCGACAAACTCCGCCTGGAAGAGGCACTGCAGGACAGCCCCCAGGTAGGGATTTCTTTGCCGGGAAGGATGGAGGGCATCTTGGAGCAGGAAGGTCGGGGATGGCGCAAAATGCAGGCGCTCACCTGCAGAAGGGGGTGGAGGTTTGGGCCTGCATCAAGAGGAGTCTAGTGTCTCGATCCAGGGAAGTCATGCTACCCCTCTATTCTGCTTTGGTCAAGCCACACCTGGAATCACTCTGTGTCCAATTCTGGGCACCGCAATTGACAAGAATGTGTCCAGAGGAGGGCGACTAAAATGATCAAGGGTCTGGAGAACAAGCCCTATGAGGAGCGCCTTAAAGAGCTGGGCATGTTTAGCCTGCAGAAGAGAAGGCTGAGAGGAGACATGATAGCAATGTCCAAAGGAGGGCGACTCAAATGATCAAGGGTCTGGAGAACAAACCCTATGAGGAGCGGCTTAAAGAGCTGGGCATGTTTAGCCTGCCGAAGAGAAGGCTGAGAGGAGACATGATAGCAATGTCCAGAGGAGGGCGACTCAAATGATCAAGGGTCTGGAGAACAAACCCTATGAGAAGCGGCTTAAAGAGCTGGGCATGTTTAGCCTGCCGAAGAGAAGGCTGAGAGGAGGCATGATAGCTATGTGAGGAGAAGTCATAGGGAGGAGCGAGCCAGCTTGTTCCCAGCTAGAACACTGGGATTTGTAGTTTAGTGAGGCATGAGCATTTTGACAGAGAAAGCTAAAGTCCTCTCAAAATTACAGCTCCCCTGATTCCACAAAGTTGAGCCATGGTAGTTAAAGTGGTGTCAAGCTGCATTTATTTAATGTAGAGATGCACCCCATGTTGATGGAATTATAGGCCAAAAATTTACCTAAAAGAAGCCATCTTAATGGAATGATGAGAACACTCACAATACAAAATGTAAAATATTCCCACAGATCTAGTAGATTTTATCACATGTTTACCAAGGAATTCAGTACTAAAATGAGTCCAGAATGGTCTCTGTGTTTAGGTGAAAGAAACCAATTTTAGGTAATTGGTCAGACCACACTGGGAATACTGTGTCCAGTTCTGGACACCGCAATTGAAGGGAGATGTTGATAAGCTGGAATGTGTCCAGAGGAGGGTGACTCAAATTATCAAGGTTATGGAGAACAAGCCCTATGAGGAGCAGCTTAAAGAGCTGGGCATGTTTAGCCTGAAGAAGAGAAGGCTGAGAGGAGACATGATGAGGGCCATGTATAAATATGTGAGGGGAAGTCATAGGGAGAATCGAGCAAGTTTGTTTTCTGCTGCCCTGGATACTAGGACACAGTGGCTTCAAGCTACAGGAAAGGAGATTCCACCTGAACATTAGGAAGAACTTCCTAACTGTGAGAGCTGTTCAGCAGTGGAACTCTCTGCCCTGGAGTGTGGTGGTGGCTCCTTCTTTGGAGGCTTTTAAGCAGAGGCCGGGTGGCCATTTGTCGGGGATGCTTTGAATGCGATTTTCCTGCTTTGTAGCAGGGAGTTGGACTGGATGGCCCATGAGGTCTCTTCCAATTCTATGATTCTATGTCCAGCTGCACTATATGCAATGCAGTCCAACACCACTTTAACTACCAAAGCTCAGAGCTATGAGTTGTGTAAGTGAATGACAGATCTTTGTATATACATGATGCTATTTGATTTTGTTGAGTGTGTAGAGGGCATCTACACTGTAAAATTAACATAGTTTGACACCACTTTAACTGCCAAGGCTCAGTGCTCTGGAATCTTTGGAGTGATGGATTTACAAGCCTCTGCTCTTCCTAAGAGGACTGGTACCTCACCAAACCACAACTCCCCAAATTCTACAGCTTGAGCCATTGATGTTAAAATGGTGTCAAACTGCATTTATTCTACAGTTATATCAGGCACAGGCAAACTTTGTTTTCCTTGGTGTTTCAGACTTCAACTACCACAATCCCTAACAGCCGCAGGCCCTTTCCCTTTCCCCCTCAGCAGCTTAAACCACTTAAGCCTTAGTCTGTTAGGAATTATGGGAGTTGAAGTCTTAAACACCCAGAGGACCAGAGTTTTCCCATGACTGGTGTAGATACATCCTTGGTGACCATTTGGGAAGGAGGTTTGTCTGCAATCTGGGAAAAGGCATGGTTTGGCAGAGCAAAGAGGTGTCATTGAATCTTTGGCTGCACTGACCCTAGAATTAATGCTGTTTGACACTAATTATAGTAGTAGGTTTAGGTGGTGTTTAGCCTTCTGATTCCTCACCAAGCTATTATTCCCAGGATTGTGTAGCATGGAGTCATAAAGTGTTGGCATACTCCATCAATGTAGATGCACCTTTTCTTGTGTTGATCTGATTAATGGCTGCTACAGAGTAAACCTGGTGTTGCTGTCATTTTAAAACAGTGTTTAGAAAGAGAATGGTTTTAGTGCTGATTTATCATTGATAACTAGTTGTAATTAAGCTACTGGTTAAAGGACATTTAATAGAATACCAAGTCTGCAAACTTTGTGTTTTGTTTGTTTGTTTTTAATGCAATACAACTGTTTTGGTTCACTCCTGACATGATAAATAAATTAAGAAGGGTATTCTTAGGTTGACAGGCATTTCGAAAGCACACACATATTCTAGGGTTGTATTATTATTATTATTATTATTATTATTATTATTTACTTTTCTCCTGCTTTTCTCCCATGAATGGAACTCAAAGTGGTTTATATTTTCTCAATAGGCCATTAAGGATCAAGAATCAAAAGGTAGCCTTTATCCTTAAAGATTATTTTCAGTCAGAATGTGTCAGAATTTTCTCCAAACAATTCTTTGTGAGTCAATATTCGGTGGCTCAGTGGGTTAAACCCTTGTGCCAGCAGGACTGAAGGCTGACAGGTCGCAGGATTGAATCCAGAGAGAGTGCAGATGAGCTCCCTCTGTCAGCTCCAACTCCCCATGCGGAGACATGAGAGAAGCCTCCCACAAGGATGGTAGTAAAACATCAAATCATCCAGGCATCCCCTGGGCAACATCTTTGCAGATGGCTAATTCTCTCACACCAGAAGCAACTTGCAGTTTCCCAAGTCACTCCTGACATGGAAAAAAAATGTTCAGAAAGCCAACAAGAAGGTCATCAAGTTATTCCTTCCTAATATGCCAGCTTTTGAATTCCTTGGTGTCTTTCATCAGGACATAAAAAGTAAGAGATGGCGAGGAAGCATGTTGCAGTTTGTTGGATTATGACTCTGGAGACCAGGGTTGGGCATGAAACTCGCTGGGGGCCCTTCCACACAGCCATATAACCCAGAATATCAAAGTAGAAAATCCCACAATATCTGCTTTGAACTGGTTTATCTGAGTCCACACTGTCATATATTCCAATTCAAAGCAGGTATTGTGGGATTTCCTACCTTGATATTCTGGAGTATATGGCTGTGTAGAAATGACCTAGATTATCTTAGGCAGGTCACTCTCTCTCTCAGCCTCAGAAGAAGGTAATGGTAAACACATTTTGTTGAGAAAACTCTATGACAGGTGTGTCTTACGGTTGCCAGAGTTGGAAACAACATGAGGCACACAACATCAATGTGGGATGATGAAGGAATGTGTCTATAGAGGTGAAGTGGAGCCCCCAGTGGCACAATGGCTTAAACCCTTGTGCCAGCAGGACTGAAGACCAACAGGTTGCAGGTTCGAATCCGGGGAGAGCGTGGATAAGCTCCCTCTGTCAGCTCCAGCTTCCTATTCAGAGACACAAGAGAAGCCTCCCACAAGGATGGTAAAAAATCAAAACATCCTAGCATCTCCTGGGCAACAGCCTTGCAGATGGTCATTTCTCTCATACTAGAAGCGACTTGCAGTTTCTCAAGTTGCTCCTGACATGAAAAAAAAAAAAGAGGTCAAAATCAAAAGTAATCAAAAGAGGTCTTGGCCTTGAGAGAAAAGGACTCTATTAACAGAACATTACATTGCATTCTCGCTATCTGGTGCACAGCTGCTGTTCAAAGCATGGTACATGATAAAAGTGTTAGTACTGTATTTTGAAAATAATGGTAAGACAGGATTTAGCTTTATTCCTCACCAAGGTGTGAGGCTCTTTTCTGACAGATCTTGGTCACTTTTAACAGCAAGTTCACTCTTTGAAATCCAGGGAAGGACAAGGAAGGGAATCTCAGAGAGATTGTGCTTGCTTCTTCCTTTATTCCTTTATTTTTATTTCTATGTTGAATAAAGAAAATGTCTTGCTTTGGTACCTCAGGACTAATTGGCAAGCTGCTTAACAACCTTATATTACCTTGAACAACCCTTTGAAGCTTTATGGCCACTGTCACGTTTTACATCTTTCTCTGTCCCATTTTGCTCTGACCCCATATCCACAGTTATGTAACTGTGCTTAAATATCTGTGTCTCGAATATTGAATTCCATCAGGACTCCTGAAGAAGTGGATAGAAATGCAGGACAACTTGTGCTCAACTACAAGAAAGATGCCACTAAGTTTCTCCTCCTCTTTTCCTTTTTATACTGAAGCATATGCACTTATTTAATATTCTGTTTTCCTCCCAAAATGGGACTGAGAAGGGTTTGAAACAATGTCTTTGCAAATGATTATTCCTGATTTTTGTTCACCCTGAGTAACTTAGACACACACACATATTAGACACACTCAGCTAACACATTTCAGAACAATAGGTGGGATAATTGACATAAAATTAATTATTGATGCTCATTAAAATTGTTACAGTCCAGTTTGGGACTCTACACTTGTTTGCATGCAAAACTTTGCTTCTACTAGCAAATGTGTTCTTTTTCTTGCACTGCTAGAGAGCAAGACCACAGGGCAAGCTGTCTTAAATCCCAGTTGTAGGGAAAAGCAAAAAGAATAGAAAGTTGCTTCTCTGTCCAACAAATCTCTCTTCTTCCCCTACTTCCCTGATGCTTTTGGAGCTTTCCCAGAGAGAGGCCGCTTGGCAAATGAGTTTTTCGATTCAGTGGAAAACATGCAGGCGTCATGTGACTCATCTAAATGGATGCTGCTGCTTAGCAAGGCTGACTGCGGGTTTGTGAAGCACACGGAAAAGAGCAGAGCCTGCAAAGTATGTGAGGAAAAATATCCCCATGGCCTGTAGTCTTTCTATTTACAGATTTAAGAGGGGTAGAACCTCTGACATATATTGCATGCATACATTTTCCTGAGTTCTCTTTTGCATACAGGTTCATAATCTTCCAGTCTGGAAGAATCTGACAGTGGATCTCAACCTTCCTAGTGCCGTGACCCCTTAATACCGTTCCTCATGTTGTGGTGACCCCCAATCATAAAATTATTTTCATTGCTACTTCATAACTGTAATTTTGCTACTGTCATGAATTGTAATGTAACTATCTAATATGCAGGATGTATTTTCATTCATTGGACCAAATTTGGCACAAATATCCAATACGCCCAAATATGAATACTTGTGGGGTTGGAGGAGGGATTGATTTTGTCATTTGGGAGTTGTGGTTGCTGGGATTTATAGTTAACTTACAATCAAAGAGCATTCTGAATTCTACCAATGATGGAATTGTACAAATTTGGCACACAGAACTCACATGACCAAGAGAAAATAATGGAAGGGTTTGGTGGGCATTGACCTTGAGTTTTGGAGTTGTAGTTCACCTACCTTCAGAGAGCACTATGGACTCAAACAGTGATGGACCTGGACCAAACTTGGTATGAATGCTCAATATGCCCAAATGTGAATACTGGTGGAGTTTGGGCAAAAATTGACCTTGACATTTGGGAGTTGTAGTTGCTGGGATTTATAGTTAACCTATAAAGAGCACTCTGAACCCAACCCACAGTGGAGCTTCACCAAACTTGGCACACTACTTACATGGCCAACATTGAATATTGGTGAGGTGGGGGGGGGGGGGGTTTGAATTCTGGGAGTTGTAGTTCACCAACACCAAGAAGGAAGAGAAGGACATTCTTCTCTGCCAAAAGAGTTCCTAAGACCATCAGAAATATGTGTTTTCTGATGGTCTTTGGCAACTCCTCTGGAACCCCACTTACAACTCAGAGGCCCCAACCCGCAGGTTGAGAAACACTGCTCTAGGACAATATTCAAACACGCAGCCCTGAAGCTTAAAGTCCTAATAATCCAAGAGACAAAAGAAGAGACAGGGACATATATATTTATCATTTTATGTATGTATGAAGAAACACTGCAACCTAGCATACAAGTATAATGTCATGGGTGTATGTAGATTTTAATACAAAATTTAATTGGGATTCTTGCGTTTAACTAAGTTATCTGTTGCAAGAATTTAGAGTAGAGTGTCTCTCAAAATACTAAATATTCATTATCCTTGAAGATGATTTAATAATTAGTAAGTTTTCCCCTAGACGTTTTGCTATTCATTCCTTTTCATTCGTTAATGTTATCAATACCCAAGATGACAATGATGATTACATGTATTTATATCATGCTTCTTCTATCCCAAAGAAAACTCAAAACAGCGAACACTAAAAATTATACAATATACAAATTAAAACAAAGTATGCAAACATGAAAATAGAATTAAGCAAGATATACCTCTTGTTTTGGTGATGTAAGTTTAATGACACCTGGGATGAGGAGATCAAAGGGAAAGCTCTTCTCCACCCTTTTGAAAGTTTTGTGCTGAGTTTGGTTTGTGTCTCAGTTGGAAGTTTTGACAGTGTAACAATTACAGTCGGACTTCCGTATTCACAGATTCAGCATCCATGGATTCCATTATTCATAGCTGAAAAATATCCTCCCTATTAAAATTCCAAAAAGTAAAACCTGATTTTGCCACTTTATATAAGGAATGCTATTTTACTATGCCATTGTATATAATGGGACTTGAGTATCCATGGATTTTGGTATCCATGGGTGGGTCTTTGAGCCAAACCCAATAGATACAGGGCTTATTCTATCCTTGATGTAAAGTTGAACAATTTAATGCTGGTTTGCTGTGAGTTTTCCAGGCTGTATGGCCATGTTCCAGAAGCATTCTCTCCTGACATTTCACCCACATTTATGGCAGCATCCTCAGGGTTGTGACGTCTGTTGGAAATCAGGCAAGTGGAGTTTATATATCTGTGGAATGTCCAGGGTGGGAGAAAGAAGCCTTGTCTGTTTGAGGCGAGTGTGAATGTTGCAGTTGGTCACCTTGATTAGCATTGAATGGCTGTTCAACTTCAAAGCCTGGCTGCTTCCTGCCTGGATATTCCACCCTGGACATTCCACAGATATATAATAAACCCCATTTGCCTAGTTTCCAACAGACCTCACAACATCTGAGGATGCTACCATAAATGTGGGTGAAACATCAGGAGAGAATGCTTCTGGAACATGGCCATACAGCCCGGAAAACTCACAGCAGCCCAGTGATTCTGGCCATGAAGCTTTTGACAACACATTTTAATGCTGTTTGTTTCTCCAAGAGAGCACAGATCAAATTCTTCATACCCCTTTTCCTCTTCAGCTGTCATAAATCCTCTACCATGATTAGTGTTGGCCAGAGATTATCACATATCACCAATTCCCACCTCATCAAGAGAATACATCCCAATTTACCCACCTTAAATTTACTGTTGTCATACTATATGTGCACATAGCCTTTTCCCTCTGCAAGTGTAAATGTTAATTTTAAAGTCCTATGTATACTTGTTAGAGCATTGTAGGATTAATAGTTCAACAATACGTTGAGAGCAGCTGAACAAAGAAAGGCTACAGATGGGAATTCTATTTGTTTCTTACAAACATGAGGGACTAGCAAAGATAACTATGTTTAAATATTTGATATAATACTGAATATGGAACAGAATTGTTTTCGGCTGCTTTATTTATTTGTTTGTTTGTTTGTTTATTTACTGTATTTATATACCACCCCTCTCAGCCTTCCGGCGACTCTAGAGACTAAGGGCCCTTCCACACAGCCATATAACCCAGAATATCAAGGCAGATAATCCATAATATTTGCTGTGAACTGGATTATCTGAGTCCATACTGCCAGATAATCCAGTTCAATGTTGTTTTTATACAGGTGTGTGGAAGGGGGGGGGGGTCCAAGTCACAGTGCAATGGGTTCAAACTGTGGAAAAGAGATTCCCACTTGAATTTTAGAAAGAACTTTCTGATGGTAACAGCTATTTGACAATGGATTAGGCTTCTTCAGAGTGTGGTGGGGTCCCCTTTTCTTGAACAGAATGGCCAGCATTGGTGATGGCAGTAAATGTGGCCCACAGAAAACAAAGAAACAGATATTTTGTGTAAACACAACGGAAAACATCCTTTGCATGAACATGAATTGGATTGGATTGTAATTTTTTATTAGTTTTAGTGGCAAAGCGTTTAAATGTATATTGTTTCTGTTGGGACTGAATTATTCTTATCCTTGTCTGGCTCAAAATGTTTAGGGTTCAAATCTTTATTTTTGTATTGCCTTCTATAGAATCGGCTCCTTTTTCTACCCCCCCCCCCCAAAACCCCCAACCCAGACCACTATATGTGAATTGCCATATTCTTCATGTTTTCCCAAGAGCAAAGTATGAATTATTCTACACATGGTTCTCTAAACTCCCTTCCACAGCATTACTACAACCTTTTAATTGTGAAATGTGGCTCAAGAGTAACCTCTGAAAAGGAGCAAGTGAAAATGAAAATCAGGCTAATCTCATCTGAATTGGATTTGACACTCATGCACTCCTCTAGTAAACATTATAATCTAGAAATAAATGCAGCCAAGGCATAATAGAATTTTCTGTCAAACAATTGCGTTCAAGATTTGGGTGTGATTTAACCTTCCTTGACCTGGTGCTAACTGGGGATGATGAATATTGCAGTCAAGTGGTTTTAACTTTGAATATGCTTTATGAATTGTAACTGAATTTTTAAATACTTTTTCTGTTCAACTCTGCTTTAATGTTTGTATATTTGTATATTTTAATTTGGATACCAATGCTTTTATGTCAAATCACTTTGAGTCCCCTTTGGGGAGATAAAACAGGGTAATAATAATAATAAGAAGAAGAAGAAGAAGAAGAAGGAGAAGGAGAAGAAGTTGCTGTGAGTTTTCCAGGCTGTATGGCTATGTTCCAGAAGCATTCTCTCCTGACATTTCGCCCACATCTATAGCAGGCATAGTCTCACAACCTCTGAGGATGCCTGCCATACACGCAGGCAAAACGCCAGGAGAGAATGCTTCTGGAACATGGCTATGGTGATCCAGGCGACGATCATCTCGAGGCTTGACTACGGTAACGCCCTCTACATTGGCCTTCCTTTGTCAGTGATCCGGAAACTGAAGCTGGTGCAAAATACGGTGGCTCATCTTCTCGCCGGGGTGCCAGCAAGGTGCCGTATCACCCCAATTCTACAACAGCTGCACTGGCTTCCAATTGAGTACCGGATTACTTTCAAGGTGCTGGTACTAACCTTTAAGGCCTTATATGGTCTGGGGCCGGCGTACCTGATGGCCTGCTTATCCCCCTACCAACCCCAGAGATTACTTCGGTCCGAGGACCAAAATTTGTTTGAAGTCCCCAACATCCGGACTTATCATCCATCCTCTACTAGGCAGAGAGACTTCTCGATGGTGGCCCCTTATTTATGGAATGCCTTGCCAGTTGAAACCCGAACCATCCGAGAGCTACTTGCTTTTCAGAAAGCCCGTAAAACCTTTCTTTTCCGACAAGCTTTTGATGGGTAAATAACTCGGGACTATGTCGGTTCTCGTTTTTATTGTATTTTAAAGTTGGTTGTATTGTTTTAATCTACTGCCATGAAAACCTTCAACAACACAAGGAGGAGGAGGAAGGTAGCAAGTTAGGGACCAGTGGTCTTATTTTTGAGGCTTGCCAAATCTGAATAGTCATCAAAAACCAGAGGACGAAAGCATTTTTATTTTGGGACTTGCTAAGGATATGCTTTATTTAAAGATCTTGGTTATAAACCAAATATTTCTGAGAGGTTATTATGAAAATAATGGGGAAAACTACCTTAAGTAACAGAATTTTTTAAATAAAAAAACCCCCTTTATCCCCACAATTCCTTCCTATTAACTAAAGTGAGTGCACATAAATCCAAATGGATAATTGTGATAGAAATAGATTCCCTTTGAACAGCAAAGATATCCAAAGTCAAAGGCCTATTCTATCCTGTCTTGCTCTTCTTATTTCTGAGCAAAAGTGACAAGCTGACAGCTGTCCCTTTCCTAACATATCCCACCCTGAGCAGCCTCCTGTTGTTTGGATTATCTGATGAGAAGCCACTTCAGATTAGAACAGACTTGTGGATAAATTCCCTTTCAGACACAAGGTTCCCAGGAGTTGTCATCAAGTAAACACAGCCTTGTGAAACAAATGCTTTAAAGAGCTGCATATGTAAGCTTCCACCTTGCATTTAAGCTTGAGTTATAGAACGTTATTGGCAGAGGATACAGCCAGGGATATTCTCCTTCTCTGGATTTTAGAGATACAGTACAGTGTATTAGGACTCTGTGTAGTGTGGACACATTGCACTGTTCTATTCTCTCAAAGTAGATTTTGTAGTGTTGCCCTATTGCATCAGTTGATGCCCTTATTGCTCCATGTCATAATTTGTTAGCTGCTGTTGAATTGCAATTCCTGCCAGTCCTAGCCAACATAAACAAGGATGAGAGCTGATGGGAATTGCAGTCCAAGGCCTACATGCAACTTAGGGTATGGAGTAACATTTTGCCTTCTTTTGATCACACTGTTGCTGCACCCTTCTGCCTGTAAATAACAATTTTAGAAAGTGGATTTTCCTAAGGACCATAGCATGAAAGGAAATTCAATTCCCAACTGTCTACTACACAACTATAAGACTTTGGTGCCACTTTAGTTTATTTATTTATTTATTTATTTATTTTTTGCATTTATTGACCGCCCCTCTCAGCCCGAGGGCGACTCGGGGCGGTGAACAACAACAAAAAAGGACACTGTACAATAAATCCAGACAATACAAACCAGACAATACAACATGACATATACTTATACTAAAAATCCGCTTCGTCAAGTCCTGGGGTCATAGCCAAATTCATAGTCCTAGTCCATTCCAGTGTCGTTTCAGGATACTCTCAATTGAAGGCCTGCTCGAAGAGCCATGTTTTCAGGCTCCTACGAAAGGCCATCAAGGAGGGCGCCTGTCTAACTTCAACAGGGAGGGCGTTCCACAGCCGGGGGGCCACCACCGAGAAGGCCCACTCTCTCGTCCCCGCCAAACGTGCCTGTGAGGCAGGCGGGACCGAGAGAAGGGCCTCCCCGGAAGATCTCAAGGCCCTCGTGGGCTCATAGGCCGAGATGCGTTCTGCAAGGTATTTTGGGCCGGAACCGTTTAGGGCTTTGTAGGATAACACCAGCACCTTAAATTGGGCCCGGTAGCGAAGTTGCCAGCCCTCCATCCTATGAAATCAAATACAAGTTGAGTTGCTCTTTTCTGGAATTCAAAATCTGAAATATTCAAAAGAGTCAAAATATTATGCATAGAACTACCTTCAGACTATATGTTTGTGGTGTTTTTGAAACAAAAATATATTTTGTGTTTAGACTTGAGTCCCTTCTCCAAGATATCTCATTGTGTATATGCAGGTACTTCAAAACCTGAAAGTATACAAAATATGGTCCCAATGTTTTTGGATAAGGGTTACCCAAAGGATACCCAACCTGTACCATCATTGTGTATTGTAGATGTTCCACTAATCCAATAAATTATCTCTCCTTCCTCAGTTACTTGTTATTCCAGTTACT
Source organism: Anolis sagrei (assembly GCF_037176765.1). NCBI lineage: Eukaryota > Metazoa > Chordata > Lepidosauria > Squamata > Anolidae > Anolis > Anolis sagrei. The sequence goes on from NC_090025.1 coordinate 170,107,398, forward strand.
TCTCCTTTTCAGCCTCATTGCTTTTTGTGTGAAGAAAATGGTGATGTAGGGACACATTTTCCATATTGAATATTGACAGTTGAATGACATATGAATAGGGCCAGTAGTGTTTTCAACGAGATCCACGTTCCCTCTTTGAAATGACTCCAGTCATCCTTCTGCATCCTGTATGATTAATTCATGGTAGTCATTAATTATTTAACATTCGAATACTATGAAATAATTCTCCTGGAGCCACTCAATAGGACAAGGTTACTAAATCAACAAAGTTTTGCTACTTTAGACAGAAAGTGTGGTGTATGCAGAGTAGTATGGAATTGTATATGGCCCCCTGAATTGTGTACATTAAGCAAAAAAGAGGAGGAAATTATTTCCTTTGATAAAATACAGAATATGTATTTGTATATGTTGTGTTGTTTTTTTTAGAAGTGTGCAGTTCTTCAATCAAATTTTCAATTTTGTATTGACCTTCTATTCCTTTTCTTTCATTAGACCCGCTCGTTGCTGAGTGTGTTTGAAGAAGATGCTGGAACACTTACAGAATACACCAACCAGTTGCTTCAAGCAATGCAGCGAGTTTATGGGGCACAGGTAACCCACTTTAATAAGTCTGTGTTGTTCCCCTCATTTTTAAATATCACTTTATTGTTCTAAGTTTTCATAAATATTGAAACTATAAATATTGAATCCACATCATTCTCTGAAAATAACAAAACACAAATGAATGTAGTGACAATTACAGTTACAGCTATATTGTTTTCTCTGGTTGCTCACCAGCATAAAAAAAACAAATAGTATCGCTGGCATTGATCAAGTTCAGCTGTTTATAGTTTGTCTTACTAAGCCAAGATATATGAATACAGCTCATTTGCAATAAGCCTTGAAGCATCTTATCCCAGTTTGATCATGCTTTTTGTAGGTGGGGATTAAACCGTGGTTTCTGGGTTAGGATGGCATGGAAAAGTGTGGCTTGGCAAACCCAGACGCTTTCCATTTTGGTTCAAAGAAGAAGACAAATTGTGTGGGCAAGCTTTGTGGTTTGTTACTTCAATATCATGGCTTCTGAGCAAGTCTGTGTCAGCATTATGTCAATGTCACTTATACTACTTAGAAAACCAAAGTAGATATTAGGAGGGAGATCTGTGCAATGAACTGTGTGATGGATCCACTCTGCAGACTTTGGAATCCTGTGGTTCACCTTGCTTCTTTTCCTCTCAAGATTCCTCCTTGAACTTGGGCTGTCAGGTGATTCCTATATGGATAAGTTAATGTATTGTTCTGTAGATTTGTGGTGAGAATCATCATCAGATTGTCTGTCAAAACTTAACAGCTAGATATAGTTGTAAAAAAGAATAAACAGATACAAGTTTATTAGGACACCTTTAGATCACACATCAACCCCTGAATTATTTAATCATTCACAGCTCCTCAGACCCTCTTTAGTTCTTCCTCCTGGTTGGCAGGTCTATCTCTATTACGGTTTTTTCCTACCTCTATCTTCTGTCAGAGATATGCCTATTCTGTCAATATCATAGCAGGAATCTTCAGGAATATGTAGCAACCATAGCAGGACATGGTTACAGTTGGTTTTTTAATGGAAGTATATCTGTACCACAGGGCAACTTTGTTTGTGTGTATATAGTTTTTGTTTTAGAAAGCAATTCAGTTTGGAGATGGTTTCATTCACTCACAACTAACCTGATGGTAATTTGAATTGAACATCAAAAAACATCCGGGCGTCCCCTGGGCAACGTCCTTGCAGATGACCAATTATCTCACACCAGAAGCGACTTGCAGTTTCTCAAGTCGCTCCTGACACGACCAAATTTGAATTGCAATTCCATGGAAAGCACAGCTACTTTAATTGTGAATTATACTACAGGGTATGTTATTCGTGTCATATATACAGTTTGGCTTTTACTTCTGGGGTCGAAAATCATCCTTGTTACTGTTAATCACCCTAGGTGTGTGTGTTTGTTCAAAAAGTTATTCATTAGACCATTTTGCATGTCGTGTCATGGATTTATGCTTCTATAGACGGAAACATATCTGAGATGGTCATAGGCAGTGGTGGGAATCCTTGGACTTCTTTTGGAGACCAGCTCCTTGCAGATGAATTCCCAGAATACCTAATGATAAAGTAGTGTGGAAAACTTCTAGCTTACTAAAGTTCCTCACCCGTCTGCTACAAGAATAGCAACACATCCAGGTATTCCCTTTGAATTAAGTTTGGGCATATGTTAGCCATGGGGACACAAGAACCCCCCGCTAGGTGTTCCCATGGCTCAGAATTCCTCCATATTTCCTGGATCATCCTTTTCCTGGCCAACCTTCTCCTCCACCCTCCAAAAAACTCCAACAGTAAACTGCTCCTTTTGAAAGGCTCAAGGAGCAGCAATTCACCTTTCTGATTGCTTGCAACTCCAGCTCTGCAAAAAAAATACATTTTTCTAAACTAGATGTGGATTGTCAAAGGCTTTCATGGCTGGAATCACTGGAGTATTGTGTAGTTTCTAGGCTGTATGGATCTGATCCTCTGAAGATTCCAGCCACAGATGCAGGCAAAACATCAGGAGAAAATGCTGCTAGAACACAGCCATACATCCTGGAAACCACACAACAATCTAAATGTGGATTTCACATTGAGTTTTGCCTCCTCTCCTTTCCATTCTTTATGGCCTTTATGGCCCCAAATGAAAACAAACCTCCCTCTTTTCCTTGTGTGTAAAACTAGTCAATCTTCTGGGATCCAAGGCCTTCAAGACTTGGGATGTGGACTGTTTATCTTGTTGTGTCAACTCTGTAAATGCCAGTTGGAATGTCTGGAGCTCAACAGGGCATGGACCACACCTGCCTGCCTGGCTTTCTTGTTTGTTCACACTCTTATTCTAAAAGCTGCAGGTGTGCCATAATCACCGGAAGACCTGTGTTTATCTCTTAGGCATTGTAGTTGGGATTTGTTGGTGCATTCTGTTCAACCTAATTTCCTCAAGCAAATGTTTAGGTGAGAAAAGTTTGCTGACATGTTTTTAATTACTGACAGTTGGCTTTGACTTGTAGTAACCCTGAACCAGAGCCCTCCAAAAAACTTGACTTTTTAACAGCCCTGTCATGTTCTTGCAAACTCAGGGCCATACCTTCTTTTACTGAGAAAGTACATTTGCAGTAAAGTCACCCTCTTTTTTCTCTCTACATTCCGGTTTGGCAAATATTGTTGGGTTTTTTCTAGAAAGTTACGTCTTGTCATGATCCATCCAACAGAGAGAGTTCGAGTGGGGCTTGCTCCCAGATGTTTTTATTTGTCTTCTTGGCTTTCCATGGTATCCATCAAAATCTTCCCTAGAATCACATTGTGATGTGTTTATTTTATTTTTCATTTAATTGTGTTGTGTTTTATTCTATGTTTGTCTGGTCTCGTCCACATGTAAGCTGCCCCGAGCCCCTTTGGGGAAATGGAGGCGGGGTATAAAAATAAAGATTATTATTATTATTATTATTATTATTATTATTATTATTATTTCAAATTAGCTGACTCTTTCTCGATGAGAAAACTAGTAATGACAAATTAGGGCAAAAGCACAAGTTCATGCTATCTGACATGTCTGCTGATTATCCAAATTGTATTTTCTGTACTGATCGGTTTTGTAAGTGGTATACTAAAGTGCTATTTAGAAATAACCATCCGATATTAGCAGCAGTGACATGATAATGTGGCTTTCTAACTAACGTGATCGTGTTTTCTCTTTAAACATGCATATGTTTACATAAAGGTTATATATGATAATAAATTTTATATATTTCAATTTAAGCTTGCCATACATATTGATGTATTTGCTATTTTGAAGATAGAATTAATTGATTAAATTGCTGTTGTGAAGATTTGTAATTGTTGTAGAAATTATAAGAAAGTGATGCTTCTCAATAAAGTGAGTGCAAGCAAGCTGAAGGCAGTAAAAACCTTTTTTTAAAAACGAACAGTTTAGTGTACAAATTGCAGTTGAAATATGCATCATATAAATCTAGTGTGAATTCAAATTTGGTATTTTTCTATGCTTTGTAGAAGAATGCTTCATAGAAGTTGCTGTAGATTTAAAACAAAACCATGTTCACTAAAATGCTGAATTTTAGTTCCTTTGTTGTCATTTTGTAGGTGCAATTGAGGTCCATAGGAGAATGAGGCTCTCATATATGAAGGGTGTCACAGTTTTGGGAAACCATTTACGGAAATCTAAGTAGGTGGTAGGTTTCATTCAGTGTGAACACTGAAATTTAGGGGGGGAAAAGATAAGCTATGATATAAAAAAAACTATAGTTACATTAAACTGACCTATTATAGCAGAAATGAGCTACAGAGAGCAGATGTAGAAGGTATTCCTTTATTTGGGGACTTCCAGAATCTGAATTGGCTAGGGATTCTTGGGGCTCTCATCCAAAACATATCTTTTCTAAGATCTGGCAAAAATGGGCCAGGCTTTAACACAGCAGGTTAACCACCAGCTGATTAAATCCCTTTTGGGTTGAGCTGTCAACCCAAAAGGTTAACAGCTCAAAGCCCAGATCAGGGTGAGCTCCTGGCCTTTAGCCTAGCTTCTGGCTACCTAGCAGTTTTTAAAAACAGCAATGTGAATAGATAAATTCATACCTCTTATGTAGGAAGGTATTTAAGGCACCCATAAGCAAATGCCTTTATGAACAAAGCTCTTCGACAGGGAAAGTGGAGCAACAGCATCTCCCCACCCTTATATGGCTGGAACCAAGCACAGCCTCCAAGATCCCAAAGATGGGAAAGCCTGTATATACCTCTATCTATGTACAGTTGTCTGTCTTGTCAGTGTGTAACATCATTGAATGTTTGCCGTATATGTGTTCTGTGAGTCTGCTTCAGGATGAGAAGGACACGGAATATAAATAAATAAAATGTCAAACTTGCATGCTTTTTCTTTAGACCCAGTCCTTTGGGTGTGATGGTGATGAAGAAATTGGAAGCAAATTTCATAGATAAAGGATAAGGAAAAGAGAGACAATTTTATCACAGAAGTTTGTTTACTCCTTTTAAAAATATGGCATATGATCTTGCTTTTGGAGAAAAATTCTCAGAGTTTGGGACAGCTTCACTTGAGATTTTTTTTCAGTCTATCCCAACTCCCAGAATCCACTAGTTATGGATAAATATGCTAATCAGGGGATTCTGGGATGCAGTCTGAAAAAGTAGCTCTTCTGTGATCTAGTAATGGCTACAACAACAAATAAGCTGCAATCATTTGGATCCTTATCTGGGGAAGATATCCACTTAACTTAGTGAAGTTTTCATCCGAGTAGACATGTATAGGATTGCACTTCTAACGGGTGTGATCTTTCAGGAGTAATATACTTTTTCTCTTTTAGAATGAAATGTGCCTGGCAACTCAACAGCTCTCCAAGCAACTTCTTGCATATGAAAAACAGGTATGTATAACATTCTGTTTTGATCCAGAACCATTTCCAGGTTAGTTATGTTAGATGGTAGAGATGAAAATGTGGATCTAGCCACATTCTTGAGATATTTGTTTGGTTGTACTTGTAGAAGTGACAGTGGAATAGATTCATCTTGTCAGCCAACTTGAAGCCCTCCAGATAGTGTTGAACTTCAACTCCCATCACCCTAGGCAGTCAGAAGAAGAGCTCTGTTGGCTAGGGATTATGGATGTTGTTCATTGACACTGCCTCTCAGGTTGAATAAATCTGACTATTGGTACCAAAATTGTGCCCTGTAGTAAGAGGAGATTCCATCTGAACATTAGGAAGAACTTCCTGATCGTGAGAGCCATTCAGCAGTGGAACTCTCTGCCCCGGAGTGTGGTGGAGGCTCCTTCTTTGGAAGCTTTTAAGCAGAGGCTGGATGGCCATTTGTCAGGGGTGATTTGAATGCAATATTCCTGCTTCTTGGCAGGGGGTTGGACTGGATGGCCCATGAGGTCTCTTCCAACTCTTTGATTCTATGATTCTATGATTCTTTAGATGAAAGTGTTGTACAGGATTTATATCTGACAATTTAGGTAATATTTACATCTAGTCATTTCTTACAGAAAATGTCTCAACATAGTTGAAGACATAGAAAGTAGGAGTGAGAAGGAGATGGAAGAGTGTGGAAAAGATTGGGGGAGAGGCAGAGAACCAATGCAACTCCATTGGAATACCTTGAATTCATAGCTTCTCACTAAGTCAGAGATAGCACTTGGTGTGACCCATAAGATAGTGTTGTATTGTATGACCAGAAGGCTTAGCCGTCATAGCCAATGGCAAGAAGTACTGGGAATTGCAGTTTAATGACATTTGAAGGGCAATTTCCCTTTCCCCTAAGTGAAATATTTTGCTTTTTCCTTCATTAAGTCGGTGTGAAAGAATTTTTTTCAATGGAGCAAGGCAGAACTTTTTGTGACCCTAAGGCAAACCTGTTACCATGACTCTACGATGAACATACTATGGTGGCCCTAAGGTTGAATCTTATTTTGTAGTTTTCTCAACAAAATTAGTTCAGGGGGACTTGGCTTTGCTTTCATTTGAGGCTGAGTGAGTGTTTCTTGGCCAAGGTGATCCAATGGGTTTCCATAGCTGAATGAAGATTCAAACCCTGGTCTTCTGGAGTCCAATCCAAAACACAGACTACTACACCATGCTGGCTTTGAGGCAGAACCTGCCTGTGATCATTGTAATGCCAAAGAGATAATTTTTTTTCTTAGCTTCTCAGCTGTACCTGTTATTGGCAGTGTCTATAAAGATCTATAGGAGCCACTGTAAACTGAGCTGCTCACCATTGTTTACCTTGCAGAATTTTGCTCTGGGTAAAGGAGACGAAGAAGTGATATCTACCCTACAGTACTTTTCAAAAGTTGTGGATGAGGTAAGCTAAATTGCCACCAAGGGTTTACTAAAGATTCTTTGTTTCCCTTTGTCTCACTAAAGCTTAGCATCTCTGGATTGCCAAAAGTGCTGGGGGGAAAAAGAAAAAAGACCTGCTGGTTCTTTGGATAGTGCCATAGAAGAGGGCCAATTGTTCTGATGCCAAAATTGGAGAGAGAAATCAAACATGTCTGGAAGGGCCAAGTGTTCCATTTTAGCTGTTCTTGTCTACATTTCCTTAGAGGTCTTGTGGCAATCTAGACTTCCAGATTTATTGTGGTATCAGTTTGTATGGTCTAGAGTCAACTTTATTTGATGTGTAAAATATTAATGTATTTTATTGCTGTTAGATTCCTATGGGAAATATTTTGTCTCTCTTCCCCATTAATTTGTGAATATGAGATATGCATCTGTCTAGTTTGGTGCATGATGTGAAAATATTTAGACCTTAAACTACAGTCTTAGGCCTTAATAATTTAAAAGCTCATCCTCTTTCTGCAGCAGATTAACAAAGTACCATGCTGTTGTTGCGTGTCTTCGTGTAATTTACTACTGTTTTCAACATCTCTACTTTCAAGGCCTACTTGAAATATGACCCAAAATACTTGTTTAAATTTTACACTATTTTAACTTCTTTAACTGGTTGTGGTGCTTTTCTTCTTGATATTTGGCCAATAATCCAAATTTAACAATAAAGCTGGTTATATGTCTCCCTTATCTGATATTTTGGTTTTTCTCAAACTTCTCTTAACTACCATTTATCAGGATAGGGACATGTTATCCTCTTGAGCTATATTTTGTTGGAGAATCGACATAATACTAGTCTTGCAATATAAACATTTTTCAAAATTGACCCTTGCACCGTGTCTCCACAAATTGCAGCCACTTAACCAATCACAATTTTTCCTTAAAGCCCCCAAATACTAATAAATTAAATATCATTACTTTTTAAGGAGTGAAGCAGAGTATGATTTGAGAGGAACTGAGGTAGGCAGTTTTTACAAGATTTCTTAGCTCATCCCCACTCTCCAATCCAAGTACTCATGTATCTAAATACCCTTTAAGGGGAAAGCTCCACTGGCTGCCTGTTTGCTACCAAATACAATTCAAAGTGCTGGCTTTGGCCTATAAAGCCCTAAACAGCTCCAGCCCAGTTTACCTGTCTGAATGTGTCTCCTTTTACAAACCACTATGAAGACTAAGATCTTCTGGGGAGGCCCTGCTCTCGGTCCCGCCACTTATCACAGGCATGTTTGGCAGGGACGAGAGACAGGACCTTCTCAGTGATTGCCCCCTGGCTATAGAACTCCCTTCCTGGCAATATTATATCAGCCCCCTCCCTCCTGTCCTTCAGAAGGATGGTGAAGACCAGACTGTGGGGCCAAGCCTTTGTGGTAGTGCAGTGAGGCAATAATAGAATGGTGTCCTGAGATGGTTTTTAAGCAACGGATTTTAAAGCAGATATAAATGATTTTAATGTTTGTATATATTTATGGTTTTATGTCCTGGCACTGAATGTTTTCTCTGCCCTGAGTCCCCTGTGGCATGAGAAAGGTAGAATATAAATGTTTCAAATAACTAACTAAATAAAATAAACTTCTCAATTCTTCTGTTTGTAAACCTACACTCATAATTGCCTCTTGATCCCCTCTCCATTTCTTTGTTTATATCCCCACAATACCGCCAATAACAATTCTTGGTGTAGGTTTTAAATTGAGTGCCTTGGAATGTATACGTTTCTCTTATAAAATCCTTAAAACAGGTGTTTTGTTATTGTTTTTAAGAGGAAGTGGGGGAAACAAATGAAAGTGGACAAGACACTGAAATGTGCAAAGTTAGCTATAATAAAGATACTTTTTGTGTAAAGGCCCATTTTCAGTTAATTCTTTGACTATGGGAAGTGAAGATTTTCCACTCAGCCAACTTCACTGTCACCATCAACAAAGTCCATATTATGTATCAGGCCAAAAACTGATTTTGATGAATGGAGCCCCATCATTATTTATTCTTATGAGATAACAATTAATGTGGAAGTTATAACTAGCAATCTCCAGCAAAAAAAAAAAAAGTTTTCTTCTGTCAGAATTTACCAGACAAGAGAGGAAGGTCTGGATTTTAAGCATGTTCCAAATCTGATAAGCCTGTTCTGTTGCAGAACAGTGGTGTCCTGGTTCCTTGTGGGAGTCCTAATTCCACGTGAGGGCACTTTAAGAGCCAAAGCTTAGTGAACCATAGCCCAATTCGAATGGCTAGTCCCAACTAGAATAGCTTCATTGAACCAGTGGAATTTATATAATTTATTCATCATGCAACAATTCAATGAGGCTACTCTAGTTTGTGTTAGCAATTGGTTTTTGGCTGTTGTTTGTGTTTCTTTCTTACTTGAGTTGCCCTTCTGTCTTTCAGCTGAACGTTCTACATACTGAACTGGCCAAACAGCTTGCAGACACAATGGTTCTTCCCATCATCCAGTTTCGTGAAAAAGACCTTACAGGTAACTATTAACAAAGTTCTTCTCGTTTAAGATTTCTCCCCGTAATTAAGTCTTCAAAAGAAGAATTGTCATACACTTGGTTTTAATATGATATGACATAGATGAAAGAGCTTGCTGTAAGGTCACAGCTTCCTGTTACAAAATGATGGATACATATTTCAAAGTGGCAATTCCCATAATGATGTGAATACTTCAGCAACTGTCCAAGGTGTTGGGGTTCAGCAGCAAGATGCTGGAGATGCTGGGGATTCTGCCTCAGAGGATGATGGAAATGATGGATGTTTCACTGAGTTGGTGTGTGATCAGGCTGAGACTCAGACAGAATTGCAGCTGCAGAAGAGATAGAGTAAGTTTGGGATTTCGCTTCCCTTGGAAATCGGCCTTCTCGGCCTTCAGAAGATGGGGAGTTTTCCCATGATATCAGATTAGGCCTCTGCACTGAGAGAGCAAAGTAAAGGTTAATTAGAAGGTCAGAAAGACTCCATGAGAAGCAGTCCTTGAAACCAAGGTGTCTAAGGGATGAGCTCATGGTTCTTAGTCAGGTTTCAGCTTAAATTGGGTGATGTTTTCCTGGCCTCTTCAGAGCACACAGTGTTGCCATAGAATCAAGTTCCTGGATCAGTTCTCATTGCATGTAACTTGTGTCCTGTGTTTGCTTTGTTCCTAAAAGTGTTTTGCCTTGGAAAAATTCCTGCTTATAGATTTATGTCTATGTCCAAGCTTATGGATTTATGCCTATGTCCCTGACTTCCTGGATATCATGTACTTTACTTTTTGGACTATTGATCACTATATCTATGAACTATTGCTATTTTATAGCACTATTTCTACTGATTTTCAGGAATTGCCCTTTCCTCCTTTTGTATAGGCTTTTTGTAAATAAACTAATGTAGTTAGATACTACTATGGTGCTGGGTGGAAAGGTACTCTCAAGGCTAGAGTGCTACCCAAGGTCTTCTATTCCTGCTCTCCACAGCACCAATAAGGCCCAAATACCAGAACTCAAAGGGTTCAGCTTGAAGGCATCTAGCAAACTAAACACAATAATTATATAGTTGGACTTTGAGAGGAAGACTGTGTTCAGAGTTTAATAAACAGATTTTGATAGCCCTCCCCTCCAAAGAGAGTGATTCTTTATCCTAATGCACACATTCTTGGTCTGTTTTCTTCTTTTCTCCCCAGAAGTAAGTACTTTAAAGGATCTCTTCAGCCTCGCTAGCAACGGTATGTTTCATATTTTGTTTTTTGTTTGATTGGAATTTGCTGATGATGTGGCTGCATGATTGCTGAAGCTAACATATGCCTTTGATACTTGACAGAACATGATATCTCCATGGCAAAGTATAGCAGACTGCCCAAAAAAAGAGAGAATGAAAAGGTAAAATGTTTTTATGTGTGCTTTTAATAACCATTAAGTTTTCATACCGAGCAGGAATGCTTCCAAGTTAATATAGTGCCAGGGGAATGGAGAAAAGTTGAGATCTCCTTGATATGAACATGTAAATACATAATGGTGCTGAATGGCTTAGCTGTGAATGCCAGGTGACAGGTGGAAATCAGAGGCAGGTACAATACACAAATCATTATTGACACTCAAGTCCCATTGTAACCACTAGAAATGCTTAAATGGGCATTAAAATCATAGTGATTTGGGTTGGATTTCATTATCAGTCTTCCCCAAATATTATTTTCCCCAGATGGGTATTGTTTAATTGCCTGTTCCTTGCACTGTTGACTTTCCCCTTTGAAAAAAAACTGTTTGCTATTATTTAGACGTTGTTCTTTACAAACATTTTATCATTCAGCTAAAGGCAGATGTTGCAAAAGAAGTAGCCAATGCCAGGAGGAAGCAGCATCTGTCATCCTTGCAGTATTACTGTGCCTTGAATGCTTTACAGTACCGCAAGAGAATTGCCATGTTGGAGCCCATGCTGGGATACACACGCTCACAGGTATGTGTTCCAAGACCTCCAGCAGAGCAACCAAATGTCTCCTATAAATTAATCTGGCATTCTTTGCATTTGAGTGTTTCTTTCAGCCACTGAGTTCAAGTAACAAAATTATCAAGGTCTTATGGGACTTTTAGATCTAAACTGTAAACAATTAGAATAAAATGTACTAAGCATAATTGTGGTTGGGAATAAGAATAACTGGATTATAAATGTGGAAATCACTGGGGATAACATAATTGAAGATAAAGAGGAAACTACAGTGAAGTATCGAGACCAACAAATTGGGATTCTTGGTTTCATGATGGCGCAGCGGATTAAACTGTAAGCTGCTGAACTTGCTATTCGAATCTGGGAAGTGGAGTGAGCTCCCACTGTTAGCCCCAGTTTCTGCCAACCTAGCAGTTTGAAAACATGCAAATGCGAGTATAGGTACTTCTTCGGCGGGAAGGCAATGGCGCCCCATGCAGTAATGCTAGCCACTTGACCTTGGTGGTGCTAACTCTTTGAGCATGACTAGACTTAATGTTAGGGGACATTTTTACCTTTACCTTTGCCATGAAAACAAATAATTTTGATTCTATTTTTCTCTTGGACAATTTAAAAATTGACCAAGCATTTCAATGTAATCACCATAGATAAAATCACAATAGCAGAATTACAGAAAAGTGACTATTTTGGAAAATATCATACCATCCAGTGACAGCTCACTGATTTTGTGGTAGAATCGGAATCAACGATGGTCCAAAACCCTTAGCAGACTGTGAAACCGGGATAGCAATAAATACTGGATTCAGTATTACTTTTGTCAATTCCAAATCCAAATCCAAAATGTTGGTGACTTATTCCATAATTCAGGATTGTTGTTTGCATATTTTACATGACTGACTCATATGTAGTCCCATTTCTGAACCAGAACATTTTATTTGCAAAATACAGTTACTACTTGTTTTATTCTGTTCCTGAAATGTGTATCCTGCTTTTAGCCAACAAGTCTGTGATTCCCAGTACTTGGGGCTTCTTTTTATATCTTTCAGATTAAGTTTTTTAAGAAGGGAGCTGAGATGTTTTCCAAAAAAATGGACAGCTTTTTGTCTTCTGTTTCAAGCATGACTCAGAGGTAACAAGTTATTCTACTTCCCTATCTCTTGTACTATGCCTGACAGCAGCCTTAGCATCACAATAATTCCAGTTTTAGAAGAAGAGAACAATGGCTGTTGCTTGTTTCATTCCCCTACTAATAGGGGCAGAGTGAGATATGTAGAAGCTGAGATGGCCAGGGAGAAGAGTGGAAATTAAGATCACAGAGGTGAAGAGAGCAAGAACATGCTTTCCTCATGTGCAGCCTTGGTGTGAATGCATCCCCAGATAAAATGTATTCATTTGTAGCTTTATATAAACACCTCTAAAAGACTCTGGTCCAACTTACCTATTCAAACGTATCTCTCCCTATAAGCCTGTTAGAGAGTTAAGATCTGCAAGGGAGGCCCTGCTCTTGGTCCCACCCCCCATCACAAGCACAACTGGTGGGGACGAGAGACAGGGCCTTCTCTGTGGTGGCCCCTTGGTTGTGAAACTCCCTCCCCAGTGATATCAGACTGTCCCCCTCTCTCCTGGTGTTCAGGGAAAAAGTGAAGGCATAGCTTTGCAATCAGGCATTTGGGTAGTGCAATTGTGCTGATTCTATCAACACAATGTAACACGCAAACGACATCCTTAGGACTGGGTTTTATGTTTTAATAGTTTTATGATATTTATATGTTTTAACTGTTTTTTGTATCAATGTATTGTATTTTATGTTATTGAATATGCGGCATTGAATATTGCAATTATGTGTGCCACTCTGAGTCCCTTGCAAGGGTCAAAAGAGCGGGATAGAAATGGAGTAAATAAATAAATAAATGTAACCCTTTAGATGCCTTGGGACTACAGTTTCCATCAGTCTTAGCTGTTATAATCAGTGGTGAAGGATTATGGAACTTGCAGTTTGATGACAAGTCAAGGGTCATACATTCTCATTGCTGATGCAGAGTCTACTCGCAGCAGGAAAACAGGTTCATTTTTCAGTTCTTGTGGGTTTTTTCGGGCTATATGGCCATGTTCTAGAGGCATTTCTTATCCTGAATAGTGGAAATAGGAACCCCCGGTGGCGCAATGGGTTAACCCTTGTGCCGGCAGGACTGAAGACTGACAGGTCGGAGGTTCAAATCCGAGGAGAACACAGATGAGCTCCCTCTGTCTGCTCCAGCTCCCCATGTAGGGACATGAGAGAAGCCTCCCACAAGGATGGTAAAACATCCGAGCTTCCCCTTGCTATGTTTCTCACACCAGAAGCAGCTTGCAGTTTCTCAAGTAGCTCCTGACACCAAAAACATTTAGTGGAAATCCAATTTTTTTTGCAAAGCACACAATACATTTATTGGTATCTGCAATGGTGGTAGTCTGAGAATAGTGTCCCTAATTTCCAGGATCCCTGTCCTCCTGCTTGCTATGTTTTCACAGATAGAATTATTAGAGGCATCTATCTAATCCTTTACTAAGAAGCTTGAGGTTGCTGCTGACCAGTGTGAGATAGATGCTTGCTGGAAAGCTAAGCCTATGGAGGCCTGCTTTCCCTGACCTGGTGTACACCCCCCCACCCATTTGCTGTGCCGTCCATCATCCCCCACTATTTGCTAGGTTACAACTTTCGTCTTTCCCCACGCCCAACTCCCATGACCATACTAGCTTGGGATGATGGGAGGGATGAGTCCAGTATATCTGAAGAGCTCCAGGTTGGAGAAAGTTGACTTGCACTGACTGATCTTGCAAATTTTGTTTTCTCTGTAGCAGTGCATTTCATTGCCTATCCGAAGGGCTGCCAATGTTTTAAAATAGACAAAGGTCCTAGCTGAACTAGAACTAATTAACAGTGTGGACATTTTTTAAAAAAAATGCAGCTAACTCTTCACAGGTATCTAGAATTAACTAGAATTAAAAACTAGAAACCCCATTTCTATTTGTTGTATCTAGAGAATACTTGGAAGCACTTTCTTATATTTCCCCCATTAGTTTGCCTAGAAGTGTGTTAAATTTTTATAAGGACAGAAGTCTCCCTCCACCAGCTACGTTTTTGAAAAAGCATTGATACTATCCTTTTGCTCCACATTTTTATTTTGCCTCTGTAAGCAAGTTTATGAGTCAAGTGCTCTGAGTTCATATTTTATTCATCTGTTTGTTTATTGCAGTGTGCAGGAAGAATTAGATGCTGAGGCTGAAGCTATGCGGGTATCTCAGCAAGATCTGCTTTCAGTTGGTGAATCCGTGTACACGCCCGATTATGATGCGCCTGCGCCTCTTATCAACAGAAACCTCATTCAGAAAGCTGGCTACCTTAACCTTAGAAAGTAAGGAAAGAAGCTTGGGCCTATGCCTTTCTTAACTTGGTAGAATTTGTTTAGTACCTTAGCAGGTTTATTGATTTTCAAAACTCATTTTTGATGTAGAATTTGGACGCAAGATACCTAAAAGTAAACTGAGATGCATTTGATGAAACTTCTGACATTGTTTTGAACTTTCTAGGTGGGTTTTGTGGTGTTTCACACACTGTAGGGAAAACATATTAGTGTGGTGCTGAATGGTTGCAGGATATACGCCCAATTCCTATCTTACCAAAAGGATTGTTTCCAGGGTGAGGCAGATGTGAACTCAGCTTGACTAATGTTGGTGAATGAGATAGATCTTAAAACCGTGCCTTTTCTACAGTAAAACAGGCCTAGTGACTACAACATGGGACAGGTTGTACTTCTTCACTCAAGGTGGAAACTTGATGTGTCAACCCAGAGGAGCAGTAGCTGGGGGACTGATCCAGGATCTGGATAACTGCTCTGTGATGGCAATCGATTGTGAGGACAGACGATACTGCTTTCAGATCACCACTCCAACAGGAAAACCGTAAGTATCTCAGGACTAGGGTACAACAAGTCATCTTAAAAGTAACATCCATTTATTTAATTATTTGCCTTATTTATATCCCGCCTTACTCTACCCTTAGGGGGACTTAAGGTGGCTTACAAGTGGAACCTACACAGTGCCTCAAAACATACAATATTGACTTAAAAGTAAATTGGATTAAAATTACAACATATTAATTAAACATATTAATTAAAATACAACATATTAATTAAAATACATTCAATGTTAAAACACGTCATCCAGGGGTCAGAGTCTAAATCCATTCTGTAATCAATTTGCACATAATCCACATTATAATTACTGTACTGCACTATTTTTCAAAAGCCTGCTCCCAGAGACAGGTGTTTACTCTTCATCTGAAGGCTAGGAGGGAGGGGGCTGATCTAATATTACTAGGGAGAGAGTTCCACAACCGAGGGGCCACCACTGAGAAGGCCCTGTTTCTTGTCCCCACCAGCCATGCCTGCAAGAAAGGTGGGATCGAGAGCAGGACCTCCCCAGACAATCTTAGTCTTTGAGCTGGTTCGTAGGGGGAGATACGTTCGGACAGGTAAACCGTCCAAAGGCACACTTCTGCCTTTGGTACCACTATTCTAATTCATAAATCTCACACTTGACATATGCCCCAAATGTTGTCATTCAAAAGTTATAAAAAATTACAATGACACAAACATCTCATACACCTTGAATGTTCCATTAGATGTTGAGCCACACCAACGATGATTCTCTATCGTCATATGATTTTTGCCTTTACACCCACCCCTCCCCACTCCAAACCCTTATTTGATTCTTCAATGTGATGGAGCATGTTGGATCTTCTATTGGTTCTAGGTATACTCTGGTCCCTTCTACACAGCTGAATAAAATCCCAATTTCTGCTTTGAACTGGAATATATGGCAATGCGGGCTCAGATAACCCAGCTCAAAGCAGTTATTGTGGAATTTTTCCCACATAAAACCCTCCAAATAGGCAAAACATTTGAAAATACCCCTCTGCTCCCACACAAGAATACCTTGCACTATTCCAATAGCTCTGTTTCTTCTGCAGTCCTTCTCAAAGGGATAATACAAAGTGCCCTATATACTTGAAGATAAGCTGAGTTTTTCAGTCCTTTTTTTAACTGAAAAAGCCTCCCTCGGCTTATAATGGGGTCAAGGTCAAAGCCAGGCAGCAGAGCCTGGAGGCAATTGCTTGCAATATAAGATATATTTCTCTCTCCTCTTCACCTCCCTTGAGAGTATGTTTTCTTTTCCAGTCAAAGGGGAGGAAAGGAAGGAAATATTCCATGTTCTCTTACAAACCCATCCAATTTCCTGGCTTTTGTGTGTGTATGTGTGTGTGTCTGTTTCAATGTATTCACTTTATATGTGCATTTTTGTTCCCTTGGAAGTTTTCCCCTCATATATTTGCAGGTCTTTGCAAATCCTATATACATATAAATATCTAGAGATTTCCATGTACCCATATATCTGTATCTATATGTATACATTATTTTTATTTGAATTTTCCCTTTACGTGTTTGCAAGTCTCTGCAAATCCTATATAGATATAATCATCTATATATAGAGAGAGATGTCTAGATAAATATATATGGATATATTGGGCTTCCAAAAATTGCAGGAGGGAAATGCTCATATAGAAAGAGAGGATTTGCAAATGTTTCAGGAGGAAATAAATATGTGAAATTAGTGTATATAATTATAGATCTCTATATAGCTCTGCATTGCTTATACAGGCAGTGAATGTTTGCCTGTTATTATGTTGGATGCGCCTGGGGAAATAGGGAGGGATACAAATGAAGTTCTATTATTATTATTATTATTATTATTATTATTATTATTATTATGTTATTTCTGATACCATATTGTTTTTGTTGACCCTACTTTTCCACTTACAGAGATAGTTTACTGTTTTTCTTTGGAATATGGTAAATATTCAAAAACATTGAACCTACTGATGCCTCAATTAATGCAATTTTATTGGTATCCATTTTTATTTTGAAATTTACCAGTAGCTGCTGCATTTTCCTCCCTCGGCTTATACTTGAGTCAATAAGTTTTCCCAGTTTTTTTGTGATAAAATTAGGTATGTTGGTTTATATTTGGGTCGGTTTATACTCGAGTATATATGGTAATACACTGTATCTTCCTGTCACCATTTTGAAAAGGACTGCAGAGGAAAATAGAGGTGTTTTGGATTGGTCTAAAGGGGGTAGTACTCAGAACAGGCTCTAGCTGCACACAGTTGTCCAACAATGTTGTGAATAAATGTGCATTGAAATGAGTGCAAAAAGTTAATGCCTGTGCATTTCCTTGTAGGGGGATAACACTTCAGGCAGAAAGCAAGAAAGAATATGAAGAGGTAAAGAAATTTTGCTGTGTGAATCTAATTTTGATAAAATTAAGAGCTCCAGAACTTCATTTTTTGATTCTCTTCCTTTTCAACTCTTACAGTGGATTTGCGCAATCAACAACATCTCCCGGCAGATCTATCTTACAGACAATCCTGAAGTAAGCATTTATTTTAATGGCTTTCTATCCCCCATAAAATAAATGTTCTGTAATGATGTAAATGTTTATCCAACAAAAGTAATCTAAAAATGTGCCTCTCTCTTGCTTTAGGCAGTAGCTATCAGGTTAAATCAAACGGCACTACAAGCTGTGACCCCAATCACAAGTTTTGGAAAGAAACAGGACTCTCTGTCCCCCAGGTAACATTATGTGTTTCAACAGCCATGTTTGTCTTGAGTTATGTTTGAATGCCCTATACCAGGCATGGGCAAACTTTGGCCCTCTAGGTGTTTTGAATTTCAACTCCTAACAGCCTACCAGCTGTTAGGAATGGTGGGAGTTGGAGTCCAAAACACCTGGAGGGCCAAAGTTTGCCCATGCCTGCCTATACCCATAGAAAGTTCTCCTAGAGGAGGACGCCCTTTATTCTCACTCTTTGATCCTTAACAGAAATATAGGGCACATATTCACGGAGGCCTTAATGGGATGTATTCAATCTTATTTATATAAATAAAAATGTAATGTTTGTTTGTGGGTTTAACATAACTCAAAAACCACTGGGCAAATTGACACCAAATTTGGACACAAGAGACCTATCAGGCCAACAAGTGACCATCACTTATAAAAACACTGAAAAACACAGTGGAAGAGACTTAAAAAGCCAAAACAATCCACATTACAATGCATACACAAAACCATATCTACATATATACACAAACATATACACACATATATACACACACAAAACACATATACACAGACTGAACCACAGTGACAGGGGATGGCTAGTATATAAATAAAAATGTAATGTTCATTTGTGGGATTAACATGACTCAAAAACCACTGGACGAATTGACACCAAAATTTGGACACAATACAACTAACAGGCGAACGAGTGACCATCACTCATAAAACACTGAAAAACACAGCAGAAAGGACTTAAAAAGCCCAAAAACAAAATTTTCATTACAACGCATGCGCAAAGCCACATATATATACAAACACACATATATACACATAGGTAAAGGTAAAGGTTTTCCCCTAACATTAAGTCCAGTCGTGTCCGACTCTGGGGTTGGTGCTCATATACACAAATACACACCTATACACACACAAAACACATATACACAGACTGGGCCACAGCAATGCGTGGCAGGGGATGACTAGTGTAACATATTATGCTTTAATCAATTTTAAAAACACTTTTAATTATCCAGATGTTATGCTGATATGTTTCCATGTCTATTCAGCCAGTGAAAGTGAATGCTGGTTTGCTAATTTTTACCTGGTTTCCCATTCTTAGGAATCTATTTGCTTTTCTGTCGTAACATTGCCTTTTCCACATGGTACCATTCTCTCTTCTTTTGCTTTAGCCAGGATGTGAAGAACACAGAGATGATGAATGATAGAACGACTCATGAAACTGCCAGCATTCCAGACTCTGCCGAGTTAATTGCACCTGGAACACCAATTCAGTTTGATATTGTGCTTCCTGCAATGGAGTTCCTAGACCAGAACAGAGGTGGCAAGTAAGGGGCAAGGAAAATTTTATTTTTGCCTCTTTTCTCATGGTAGCAGGTGATCATATAGTGATAACTGGTTCTTGCATTGTAGGCGAGCAAATCCATTTGGAGAGTCTGAAGATGACAGAAAAGATGATGAGGCTGGTAAGTGCTGTGGCTATTGTTCATAAAGCCTTGGTGCCTTATTGGACCCCAAAGGCCATGTAGCTTAACTTGCTCCTTAGAGGCAGAGCAACTTCACTCCTCTTACTTCTGACCCTCCTTGCAGTAATCTGTTACTCCATGCAATCCTATTCTGTAAGCAGAGGTGTCTGTAGGGCAAAGCTATTCTTTGGTAGACATGCCGCAAATAAATTGAAGGCATAAAGAAAGTATGTACTCTCTCCTCAAAATATTCAAACACTAAATATTGAAACACCAGTATACTCACCAAAATTGCCCTTGAAAAATCCTGACAGAAGAAATTACTTTTTTGTAATCTCTGAAGAAATGAGTGGTCAAGCTAAATTGTTTCATATATGGGGAAACAATTTGAACTGGTAAAGAAAATACACTTTTGGCTGTTTATTTTTTCTCCTCAGATTCACTCTTGAATCAGATGTTTGTAGTCCGCTTTTTGGGCTCTATGGCTGTCAAATCTGACCAGACTGTTGAGGTGATCTATGAAGCAATGAGACAGGTGTTGGCAGCTCGGGCCATTCACAACATCTTCCGGATGGCTGAATCCCACCTCTTGGTCACCAGCAAAGACCTGAAGTAAGCAAAAGTTCCTTGCACTCTTTCTTTCTCTCTCTCTCTTCTTTCTTTCAACCTTATGCACAGCTTTGTTGATAGGGGTTCCTGAATTTGATCTAAATCTACTATTGTAGATGCTGTTCAGAAAATAATGCTTGTGGTGTCCACTGATACATGTGGGAAGAGGCAGCATTCTCTTATTTGCCCTACATTCTCCTCTAGATCAGCTCCAGAGGGATTTGGAGGACCTTCAGGTCTTTGGGAGGACATAAAGCTGTACCAGATCAGTCCAAAGACTCTGTTTTGTCTGAGAAATTTATAAGTGATCCCAGATATATAAAAGACTAGCTGTACCCACCACACATTGCTGTGGCCAACCTACTCTCCCCTTTTCTCTCCTTTCTTTCTCTTTCTTCCCTTTTTCTTTCCTTCCTTCCTTCTCTACCTCTTTCCATCCTTCACCTCCATTTATGTTTCTTTTCCTTTCTCTCCTTTCTTCCTTGTCTACATATTCTTGCACTGTAACTCCCAGCAGATCTCCTGATCGATTGATCTATCTATCTACCTATGTATCTCTATCTTATCTATCTATCTATCTGGAGGATTGCTGGGAGTTGCAGTCCAGGAATAGGAAATTGAAAATATGCAGGGATTGGGATGCTCTCAAAGAAATCCAGGGAGAAGCAAGCTTTCATCTTGGAAGCAGTGCATTTGGATCATCGTCCTCTTCTAATGGGCATGGTTTAGGGGATGCTGGGAGCAGTAGTCCTGAAGAGAGTGTGGATATGCTATTCTGTGGTTTTTTTGCCGGGGGGGGGGGGAGGTATTTTTGTGCATGCACTGTAGTGTCTTTTTTGGCTTTTGAAGTCTCTTCCGCCATGTTTTTCAGTGTTTTTATGAGTGATGGTCACTTGTTGGCCTCACAGATGTGTTGTGTCCAAATTTCGTATCAGTTCGCCCAGTGGTTTTTGAGTTATGTTAATCCCACAAATGAACATTACATGGGACATTACATGGGACTTTGCCCTCTTCCGCAGAGTGTGCAGCTTTAGGAGGGATGCATTTATATAGATGTATACAAATCAAACATTTACTGCTGGAAAATCATCAATTTATTCGGTATGTTTTAAGCAATCTCTCTCCTTCTCTACGCAAAGAATTAATGGGGAAATAAACTCTCATGACCAGTATCTTTATGAGCAGATATGTCAGCACCAAGTTAAGGCCTTGAGGAAGGGAGGAGTATGGAGCACAAGTGGGACACCCAAGTCAGGAGGCAAAATGGGTGAAAGAAGAGAGGAAGAATGCAGTTTACACTCTATGCCTCTCATTGTGACAGATTCAATTGGATGGAGAGAGGGGGAAATGAGAGACACCCCCTCACAACTTCCAAGATGGGAAGGGAATGAAAGACACCCCCTCCCCAGTCTCTCAAGATGAATTGTAGTTGATGGGATTTATAGTTAACCTACAATCAAAGTGCATTCTGATGCCCACCAACAATAGAATTGGGCCAAACTTCCCACACAGAACTCCCATGATCAACAGAAAATACTGTGTTTTATGATGGTCTTTGGCGACCCCTCTGACACCTCCTTGCAACCCCCTCCCCCAGGGGTCCTGACCTCCAGGCTGAGAAATGCTGCTTTAGAAAAACTACTTAGAAATAAACTCACTGATTTATTCCCATTTTGTGGGAAATGTAGCATAAGATGCAAAGGGGCTGGGTGTAGCTTCTTTACTTTCCCTGCTGTTGTGCCATCATTTAAGGATTTGATATTCTTTCTTTTCTCTCTTTGACTTAATAGATTAATAGATCCCCAGACCCAAGTTACAAGAGCAAACGTAAGTATTTTCTTTCTTTGGTCACAGTGATGCAATTGCTGTCAAAGCTCTAAATACTAAATTACTGTCTGAAAAATTATGAGGAACAGGCTTACTAATCTTAACATCCTTGAACTTGTTTTTCCAGTTTGACCTGGCCAATGTGACACAGTTTGCTGCTCATCAAGAAAATAAGAGGCTGATTGGTTTTGTGGTTTGTGTCTCAGAGTCTCCCGGTGAAGATTCAATGAGCTCTTACGTATTTGAGAGTAACACTGAGGGTGAAAAGGTCTGATGAAAATTTTGTTTCTTTACACTCTGTGACTTTCACTTACAAGTCTTAGCAGGAGTTGAGATGTATTGTCGAAGGCTTTCATGGCCAAAATCACTGGGTTTCTGTAAGTTCTTCAGGCTGTATGGCCATGTTCCAGAAGCATTCTCTCCTGATGTTTTGCCTGCATTTATAGCAGGCATCCCCAGAGGTTGTGAGGTCTGCTGGAAACTAGTAAAATTGGGTTTATATATCTGTGGAAGGTCCAGGGTGGGAGAAAGAACTCTTCTCTGTTGGAGGTAGGTGTGAATGTTTCAATTGACCACCTTGATAAGCATTTAATATCCTAGCAGTTTTCAAGGTGTGGCTTCTTACTATCTAGGGGAATCTTTTGTTGAGATATGATTAGCTGTCCCTAATTGTTTCTTGTCTGGGGTTCCCCTGTTTTTAAAAGTTGTTCTTTATTTACTGTTATGATTTTTTTAAAATACTGATAGCCAGATTTTGTTCATTTTCATGGTTTCTTCCTTTCTCTTGACCTGATGAAACCAACCTGGACACAGCATATTATTTGAGTAGGCAGAAATGCTGGTTCACTCTAACCACTACCATGTCAGACTACCTAGAGAAACCATTGAAATCCACAAGCACGTGGACAGTTTTAACAAAAAGGAAGACAGTGAACAAAATCTGGCTACCAATAATAAAAAAGAAACACTTTAACATCATAACTGTAAATAAAGAACAACTTTAAAAAAAACAGAGGAACTCCAGACAAGAAACAATCAGGGACAGCTCATCACCTCTCAATAAAGGATTCTTCCAGACAGTAAGAAGCTTAATCTTGAAAACTGCTCAGCTATTAAATATTAATCAAGGTGGCCAACTGAAACATTCACACCTACCTACAACAGACAAGAGTTCTTTCTCTCACCCTGGACTTTCCACAGATAGATAAACCCAATTTTTCTGGTTTCCAACAGACCTCACAACCTCTGAGGATGCCTGCCATAGTTGCAGGTGAAATGTCAGGAGGGAACAGGAGGCAATATGGCCATACAGCCCGAAAACTTACAGCAACCCATTTAGTGAATTGTTAATTCCATTTGCCTTGTTTAGGACTGTATGCAACCCTCCCAACCTCAACAAAACAGGTTCCAAGATGTTGCAGCAATTCTCAAATAATTGCTTTCCCAGATAATCCAGCTCAGATGACTAAAATACTTTGTAGCAGCATCTTTGTTGATGTTGGCTCCTCAGCATTTCTTAAAATGACCTGCCAATAGAAATTAAGTAACTATTTGTTCTAGCCCAAGAGCTGAAAACAACTCTCTATTATTTGAGAAGAGGTGTGGTTCTCTAGATGTTGGATTCCAGTTGCCATCAGTTGCAACCTGCATGGCCAGTCATTGGGAGTATCTGAAGTGTCACAGAAACCCCACCCTTTTCCTGAAATCAAACTTCAAAGTGAATGTGGTCCAACCCACTGTGGGTGCCACAGATCCCTATTGCAGTATCTTTTGTTGTGCTGCACTGTTTTGTTATGCATATAGTTGGCAGGCAAAGTGTTACCTGTCTGCAGATGCTTCCAACTTGCACCATTCTCTCCATGTGATCAGGAACCCTGAGTTTTCTGCATTCTAGATGACAAGAAGAGGTTCCGTATGTGGCAGAGACTCTTCCTTCCACTTGAGATAATAGATAATGGAAAGGCAAGGCTCCTTCACACATTTATTCTAATCCTGTTTAAATAAGGTTATGCTCATTTACATTCAGTTATAGTTACCTTCCTAGGCAGTTGTAAATAGTGTCATTTGTCCTAATCAATACAAGTACCTCTCCATAAACAATTCTAAATCTGTGTTTCTTGTGCAGATTTGCTATGCAATAAGTCTGGGGAAGGAAATCCTTGAAGCTCGGAAGGTAACATTTAATTGTGCTTAACTTCACATCTTTTGCTTTTTGACATAAGAGATCTTAGTTTTAAAACTTTAGTACCTGCTATAATTTTTTTAAAAAAAATGGTACCTGCTATAATTGGGCCTCCTGGTGGCACAGCAGGTTAAACTGCTGAGCTGCTGAACTTGCTGACTGAAAGGTTGGCGGTTTGAATCCAGGGAGTGGGGTGAACTGCTGTTAGGCCCAGCTTCTGCCAACCCGGCAGTTTGAAAACATGCAAATGTGAGATTAATAGGTACCGCCTTTGCAGGAAAGTAATGGCGTTCTATGCAGTTATGCTGGCCACATGACCTTGGAGATGTCTACAGACAATGTCGGCTCTTTGGCTTAGAAATGGAGATGAGCACCACCTCCCAGAGTGGGACGCGACTAGACTTAATGTCAAAGGGAAACCTTTACCTTACCTGCTATAATGATTGCATATAGGATCTCATTGTGTCCTCTTTATTTAAACAACTCCAGGCAAACCTGGACGGTAATTTAAAAAGTGGTTACCTAAATGAAGTTGAATATTGCCATCTGTTATATAGTAACAATAATTTGGACAGGTTGAAAGGGCTGATCAGGGTTCCTACAGAAGTAATGAGGCCAGCGGAACGAGTAAAGTGCCAGGAGTGGACTTGATTTCTCTCCAGGGTAGGGCCGGGGCTACTTTTTCCAGGGCCTTCTTGCAATTTTGAAGTGGAAGGTCTAGGCCAGAAACCAGTGTCACAACATGGAGGAGGTGCTAGTTGGGCTTTTACTGCAGGCCAGGGGCATCAGGCCTGGGATTAGTCCTTATCAAAGGCCTGATGAAACCACCAGGTCTTCAAGTCCTTCCAGAAAGAGGAGAGTGTTGGGGCCTGTCTTAGTTCCCTAGGGAGGGGTTCCAGAGGCGAGGGGCCGAGAAAGCCCTCTCCCTCGTCCCCACCAACCATGCTTGAGATGGTGGCGGGAACGAGAGGAGGGCCTCTCTAGTAGATCTTAGATTTCGTGCTGGTTCATAGGGAGAGATTCGTTCACGGAGATAGATGGGGGCCCAAACTGTGTAGGGCTTTATAGGTCATAACCTGCACCTTGAATTGGGCCCGGCAGCTAACATCTGTCAATGTACCCTATTTGTATTTGAAGTCATGTTAATGTGTGTGGATACTTGATCAAAACTGTTTTGAGAATTCTGCTGACAAATCATTGCATGATATCTAGCTTGCCTCTTAGTAAGTACTACTAATGTTGGACATGGGGTATAATCTAGATTAGGATAGCAATATGAGGATATAGGTGTTAAAGTCTCCAGTCTCATTAGCAGAGATTGATCCTCCATACCTGAAGTGTGCTTTGAAAAACAGTTTGTGTAAATGAATCAATGCTGGTACAGTATGCCCCATTTGGCTCTCCTTTAATACTGTTTTCTCTCATTGTAGGATCCAGAAGCATTAGCTCAGTTAATGTCATCTATGCCACTGACCAATGATGGAAAGTTCATGCTGTTGAATGACCATTCAGAAGAGGACAATGCTGTACATGGAGATGGGCAGGAGGAATCAGAAGCATAAATTGTTATTTTGTTCAGTGGAGGTGTTTGGAATAGGTTAAATTCTGTGCTCTCAGCTATGATCCAACATGGAATGGATTACCTAGACAGAGCAGGAGAATTGAACATGGCCTGCATGTTTGGCATGATAGAAGGACAATCTTTGAAAATTTCCCAACAATCAGCATTGAAGAAAGCCATCTGACTACCAGCAATTTTCAGATTCAAAGCTTAGATGAAGCAGAGCTCTTTTTGACATTCCAAACCCATCTCTCCATCAGCCTGCACATTCATCTGCTTCAAGTTTCCTATTGCAGTCATGGCCTTCAACTGCCTAAATTATATTCATTTGCTCATCTGTTTATTTTTGTGTTAGATAGGGCAAGGAGTTGCACAAGCCCAGGAAATTTCATCCTCTGGTCCCCAGAAATTCTAGGCAGTGCATGCACATTGCATATAATCAACTAAGACCTCATTAAGTTTTTCTCCCATTCTAGAAAGAAGGAATGGAAATTAGAGGTTCTGAGGCAGCGAAATTCTTGCACTGTACTAGAGGCCTGGAACATACCCAGCCTAATAAATCATTAGTTCCTATATATCTCGAAAGAAATGCATTAAAAACTTGCTTTTAGGTTCTGGTATCATTTTCTAAGGAACACTATTTTGAGCTAGATTGTTAAGCAAAAAGTTATTTCAAATACTTTCCTAATAATATATATTTTTGTACTTTATCTGAAGTAAGCTTTCAATATTAATCATAAGTGCCTACTTTTCTGGGGACCATAGCATTACCCAGGTAGACCAGAACCTATGCGTTGAGCCTGTCAGAAGTCTCAGGTGTTCACCAAGCATCTTCTCTGAGCCAGGTAGACTATTACTTTTTGCACTGATCTGTACAGTTGGGTTAGTGCTTCTGCAGGTTCAACATGAAAAGAGGATGGCTTTTTAGACTGTCCCGCTAACTTGAAAAGGCTTCTTCAAAACCTACTTCTAGGCAGCCTGTCCTAAGAAGCACTTCTGGAAAGCAAATTTCAGAGACATTTTTCTTTCAACAGAGGACCAATACCAGTATAATATTGTCTATAGCAGTTTGATATTGTTATTTCATGGCATCAGCACAAATTGGGACATGCCACTGTACTGATACTTCTAGGTTTTACTATTTTAAACTGAAGTTACATGCAAGAAAAGAGCTAGCTCTAATCCACTTTCCTCAATTACTCTGGGTTTTTACAAATGTAATGTTGAGAATGTGTTTTAATGGTAACAGCAAGGTCCACCTCTTGCTATTCCTCATCTTTTAGCAATAATGCTAGATTAAAAACTTATTTCAAGTAAACAGTTTCGTCTGACATTAATTCATCTTTATTTAAAAATACAAGCAGGTCTTCTTGTCAGAGCACTGCATTGCAATAATACATTGTGATAGTTGGAAGTAAATACTAAATCAACACATTTATTAACCTGGAAATTGGGGCAAGAGTTCATTAATGTTGTTAGCTGGTACCCATGTGCAGGGCAAACTGCTGTGCTGGAGTTTAAGCATACTCAGAGAGATATCTCTAGGTCAAAAAGGTAGCAATACTGTGATCTTGATACCATTGTCAGAGTGAACAAATTGACCCAACTAAACTCAGTGTAACAGAATGTATAGTTGCTAAAAGAATAGAAGTAGAATTATAGCAACCACAGATTTAAAATTTTGCGGAGATAGCACTATATCTCCTTTCCCTTAGGTCAGTATCATTTCATTGGTGACTTGGGTGATTACCCTTCAGAATTCACTTGTATGCCTATGGCATGTATGGTTGGATTATTTAGACCATTTTTTAAAAAAAAGATCAGCTGAGATCTTTACCATATTTCATTGCACAGTAGTCTCAGTCAGCCTTTTTGGGTTCCAATGTTGGTATATCTGATGTTCCTCACATAATAGTCACACCCTTTATTCTCACGCCCGCACATCTAACTGGGCGAGTGAATGAGGGGTGTCTGCCCTTTGCTGCTACGGGGCTTCCCTTGGCCATGAGGCACCCTTCATCCACTCACCCAGGCAGGTGGGTGAGAAAAGTGTCACTATTACGTGATGAAATCCAGTAGTTATAAATGTGTAGCTAAGTCTCATCTCTTAGTCCGACCCAATAAACCTTCCTTAAAAGCCAGCAGCCACATGGAGCTGACAGAGGATTGGGCCTTTTCTTGGCTCTCGTCCTATGCAAGCTAGGATAGTTCCTCTTTCTGAAGATCTTCCTGTTCCAACAGGAATTTGGTGATTAGTTTTACTTAGCAAGATCCCTGTATCTGCAGCTTTCCTCGAAGGACATAGCAAATTCCTAAATTGACCATTTTTCCTCAAGCACGAATAAGTGAAGCCGTGGACATAGGTTCTGCAGTTACAGGGATCTTGCTGTATGTACAGAGCTATTGGGAAAAGTATACTGTTCTATTTTAGTTTTCTGCTTCTATTTTATTGCCTGGCTTCCTGTTAATGAGTTAAATCATAATCCTTTACCTCCCAAATACTATGACCAAAATCCCCCATAAAACCATTTGTTTCATGCTGCCATAACTCAGCCATATAGACACTGTACAATACAAGTGTCTGAGAATTCTTGCGGGGGGGGGGGGGGGGAGACGAAAACATATAATAGAGTGCATGATAACCTTTTGATCCCCTCTCAAAAGTCATTTTGTGGTTTAAACTATGTAATTCAAATATTTTTCTCTCTTTAGCAGTTAGGATACATTTTGAAGGAAGATCACATTAGAAATCTTTTACAATGGAAATGACTTTTAGCTAGGTCAATGCAGCATACTGATAAATAATAACAATAGTTATAATAATAATAATAACTTTCTTATATCCTGCCACCATCTCCCCGAAGGGACTCGGAGCGGCTAACATGGGGACCAGGCCCACAAGAATACAAGTATAATTACAGCAACCACAGATTTAAAATTTTGTGGAGGTAGCACTATATTTCCTTTCCCTTAGATCAGTGTCTTGTCATTGGTGACTTGGATGATTACTCTTCAGAATTCACCATGAAACCATGATTCTGTTGTGGAGCTAGATTAATCAGTGCATAGAGCAGTGGTTCCTATCCTTTTTTTGACCAGGGCCCACTTTGACCAGGGACCAACATTAGTACCAAATGGTCAGCTCTGTGGAAAGGAGCAAAAAATAAATACAGAGGAAGGAGGTTTGCGGATTGGATTTTCATTCTCACAGCCCACTGCTAGGCCGTGGCCCACAGGTTGGGAACCATTGACATAGAGGCATGTCCCTTGTCAAAGGTTGGCTCGTTGTGAAAAATATAGCATTACAACTTTTTAGAAGGACAAAAGCTTCAGGTATCAACTACACACAAACTGAACTAAATCCGGTTTTCAAAGATTCATTTATTATTGTTATGTACAGAATATTCCAACAGAACAAAACTGAGGTAACAGCCTTTTGTAAAATGAGTAAGACATGTTATATTTGGTCCCCTTCATTCCTGAGAATTTGAGCATAGCAGTCGGATGGAACTGATCAAGCTAACTGAAAGAAAATTTGCGACAGGACCTCAACTCTGCACCTCAGACAAATACAGAAGTATAAAGTACATTGATGGCTTTGCTGTTCTGGCTCATCTATGACTCTGGTAAATCTGCCGAACTCAATCATGTACCCACCCTCAATAAGATTATGTAGTAATCAATGGAACCTGTCAGATTTAATCATCTTCCGATTAAACCTCTCTTACGGAAGGGACTTATGCATTCATGCTGTTACATACTTTATGGAAAGAAGGGATCATCAGTCAAAAGTAGAAGAATGAAAATCAGCCTCCCTTTTCTTACTGTTTGTAAACAAAAAGAATATGAAAAGTATCTATAAATACTGCTTTGAAGTTAGTTTAGTAAAAGGTGGGATAGGAAAAAGGAGAAAAACTACCTCCATGTCATTTCATTCCCTTTTCCTGGCCTTTGCTCTTTGCATGCTTTGTTATGGCTGTAATTTCATTCCTCCCAGTTTAACCCACTACATTTACATGCAGCAGCTGACATCTACCTGAAGTTTCCCAAAGTGTACAGGCTTTAATGGAGACCCAGCTCTGTGGCACAAGTAGAAATATATCACTACCTGCTCTAAGATTGTAAACCCAAACTGTTCCTCTTAACTGTTCTACAACATGATGTTTGGAAGACAGGAACTTACAAATTCACAAAGAAAACTATGACTGTACATATGTATATATTCACAGAAGCAGTGTCCTTACATGGTTTAACACCATAGGGAAGTCTGAGGACATTTGCAAAATATCGCTAACACCATGCTAGTTTGGTTAGTACTGTACAGTTTAGGCACATGTGGTGCCCTAAATGAAGGATTTGCTTGAGTTAGAGGGCAAAAAGGAAACAAATGTATGTTTTATTACAGCAGAAAAGTGTCTTAAATTTACACGTTTTTTACAGTGCTTTTCTCTAAAAGTCAGAGGTTGACTCATTATGCTGGCAGTTTCTTTGGATTCCAAAGGTCTATTAATGACAATTTTTCAATGTGGGACGTAAGTTGGAAACAAGCAACAAAAACAATGCCAAGCATGGGATGTCATGTTTAAATCACATGAAATGCAAGGTAGTTTTTTTTTTTAAAAAAATTAAGACATTTAAATCAAAATAAAACACATATTCTTCCACCTCAACTCATATGAGGTAAACTGCATATTTTAATGAAACTTGACCAGGAGAATGACTTACAATATTTTGAATTGAATGAATATGGATTATTCTACATTTCATAGCAGTTCTGGCTCACTGTCAAATTCAAAGCTTGAGAAATTCCATTCCAGTTGATCCCATCACTTTCAGTAAATCACCATTGCTATGGATTTCTACAGAACAGAAATGATAATTGTGAGGGAAAAGTTGTATTTCAGCTTCTGGCCACACAACAAGATATTGACATTCCTTGGCTCTTAATCTACTTCTGAAGGTACTCCAGAAAAGAGAGAGGATATAGTTAACTGTGTCCTGCTGTGCTCTCAGATGAAGTGACTTTAGCAATCAGTAAATAGAATCTACCAGTTCCTTATAATTAGTTCTTTTTCCAAAAATGTGCATGCGGGGTATTTGCAATTGAGGGAAGGATAACTTCACTCCTTTTACATCACAGTCTTGTAACTAATTTCACTCTTTTTATGTCATACCCTTTAACTTTGTAATTATCTTTTATAGTTAATGGACTATAGCCTTATATGGCAAAGAGAGAATTCTGCAGAGTTTGAATGGTGACCCCTAACAAATGCTCTGTTCTAAGCTGACAAAGCAATGGAAAGGATGAATACTTTGAATTGCAGATCAGGGATTTGAAAAATTTCTTATTAAGAAATGATGGAAAAGAGCTACAAACTGGGCACTGAAATACTAAAACATTATTTTAAAAAATAACATCCCCAACAGTGGTATTTAACAGTTAATACACAAATAAGCTCTTCACTTCGACAGACACTGGCAAGTACAGTAGTGCTCTTTACATAGTTGGAAGAAAAACTGATTATGCAACTCTTTAGCTTACGAGAGTTGTGCTGACTATGAGCAAGTTTTGATTCCAGTCAGCAAATTTTGGTTGAATAAACAATTATCCTGAGAAGCAAATTGCAAAAACCCTTTGTTCTGCTTCCTAGTTAGCACTTTGTCTTTAGACCTGTTGATGCTGGGTTGCCAAACAGTAGCATAACATCATAACTGAGGGACACTTAGGTAAGCAAATGTTTTGCCATGAATGCCACAGTATTGGAAAAATTTGGGACCTGTTTTAACCCAGACATGGTTTATGTTTTGGGGGGGTTGGGGAGCTAACTGATCAAGCTGGAAATTCAGCCAATTACTCTTTTAACTATTAGAGATTTTACAATGTAGTGCCACCATGATAATCAAACACAAGCTGTACAAAAATAAAGGCATACCCAGGGTCTCATTTAACAACAAGATCTCCAGAAGTAGAGTTGGACAGACCTCCATTGCTTGTTTTTCCACTTTCTTCTGCAAGAGAAAAGATGTGTGGTTTCACTACTGCTGTACAGCAAATGTCTCTTACAGAAACAAGAAATAAAGTGAAAAAGGCTACAGAGATACTAGTGAGGAGCATCCACATTCACTGGCATCAAGGGCACAGAACCCCAGCAAAAGAAGGAAAATTGTTAATAAAGAAAACATCTTTCTTTGTCTGAGAGAGCATCTCTTCAATATGACTCTTTGGTCAACCTCCACCTCAAATTGACCATTGAATCCCACTGGAGTAGCTAGAAATAGCTAGAAAAACATTCTCTCTAGGAATCTCTAGATCTCCCAGCACAAATACTGGTGGAAGTAGACCACACAATTAAGATGGAGGATCTAGAGATTGGTATTAAATCAAATCCATTAATAATCAAATCCTCAAAAATCAAACACAAAAGAGGGGAGGCCCGACTCTACTAGCTAAAATAATACAGAACATTAAAGCATGGTCCCTTCAGTATGTACACTATTGGGTAATCTCTGTTCCAATAGATCCATAGTTTGGAATCAAATCCCTTTGATTTCAATGGAACATCCTTAGTCAATTATTGTGTTCTCTACTACATATTTATATCTGAATTGTGACACTATCTTGAATTTTCAAATCGAGCTAAACACTAAAGACAGCAGAACCAAAGATGTAAAAAAATTGCTTTGATTTCTAGTATACTTCCATAAAAATTGTTACGAGTTTTTACTCACCTTCACGTTCTTTTTTCTCTTGATTTTCTTCTGCTGCTGTTTTATCTGCTCTGAAAAATATCCTTGCACTACTCAGTGAGAAATGAAGCAGTTCAAACTCCTACAGAGAAAAACATTTCAGCAAATATTAATATGTTACAGAATGAGAAATTCACTTAACCGCATATCATTTCAAATACATGTATACCAGAAACTCAGCAATAACCACCACAGCTGCTACAGATAATGTATATACAAACTCTCAAATAGACATATCTTGCTATAAAATTAAATCTGGGTAATAGTAGAATAGCACTTGAGAACATGCTGAATGCCCACCCATCCCAGATGCCTACTGCTATTTTTACAGACAAAATTAAAATGCTGAAAATAATTCAATCGCATACTTGTTACAGAAAGCTGTCAATAAGAGGCAGATCACATGTTCTACCTGCAAAGAAACCAGGTTCTGATCCTGTGATGATCCAAGGTGGAACTGAAAAGATTCCTATCTGGAATCCCAGAGAACTGCTGCCAACTAGTGTAAACATGCTATAACATAATTTTAACAACTACTACAATATGCCTACTAAATGACTACTCACTTAATGCTTTGGATAAACTTTAGGCTGATAATAGTATTTTTTTAAAAGAAAGAAGCCAAGCAGCTCATTGGAAACATTGGAAACAATACCTGTAAACAAACTTCCAGTCGCTTGTGAGTAAGGTTCATAGTCTGTAGCAACTTTTCATCTTGACTTGCAGACTGAACGTTCTGCTGCTTTGCCAATGCTCTGATCTCTCTCATATACTTCTCTCGCACTGACTGGAACCAGTGGAGGGAATCAAACTCCTGGTACTGGTTCAAAAGCTTCAGAATGTAAGCGACACCTGCAGATTTCAGACAGGTATATCCCCACAAGCAGTTAAAAGTTAAGTACATATTCTGTATATGTACTTCAAACCAGTCTTTCATCATTAGTATACCAGTGTCTCATATCATATGATCTTCCAACTAAAAACAGGTCAACATTAGCTCAATTTTAATTACATCTTCACAGTTGTATGATTTTGCATTTGGCTTCTAAGGTTGCCATTGATAGATTTTGCATTTGGCTTCTAAGGTTGCAAGTGTGAAATAGCTATAACAAAACCAACTGGAAAAGCAGAGGTTAAGACCACTGTATGATGAAAGGCCTCTTGGTCTCCTTCCTCAAGAAATTTTAATTTAAAATATGAACAGATTTCAATTTACTAATACACTTTCTAATGATACAACTTTCCAGTATAAAAGTCATCAACTTTACATTCTATAACCCAGATGGGTTGATTTGCAGTGCTTGGGTTGCTGACTTTATTGGTCCTTCAGTGTCTGAATTTTTTTTCAATATATCAAACTATACTGAACTTTACTGCATTTCATTTGTATTGCTTTTGTCTTATAGGCTAGACACCAACAGTAGTCTGAACATATTATTAAGTAAATTAAAAGGCACAGCAACCTTTGCCAATATGGCCTGAAGGACAGTTGTTTGCACCAAGCAGAACACTAGATTCAGTTTGCTATATGAAGATATTTATACATGCCAGTCTATTGATCACCCAGAATAGTGACTCTCCAAGTTGTGAGTCACCAGAAATTTCATAACTGTGACCAGAAATGTTTAAAATGCCAGACAACAAACACAGTATCTTCTCAATGATAAAAATCTCACATGAAATTCATGTATGCAGTCTGAGAGTTCCTGATCTATGTCTATGTCTGTAATAAGAAGCAAGCCTTTATAAAAGGCACAAAATGTTTCAGCTTCCACCATTCTGGGTGATGTCTGCTAAAATGGGAGACATAAATAGCATCCTGGGTATTTTCAATAATTTTATTGAACTTATTGAAACAGCTTCAATTGTATAGAATCTCTCCAATATCCAAGTTAAACCTGAAAAGTGCAAATAGTTACTTTTATTTTGCTCCCAGTCTCTCTTGTGTGGGGGGTGGGGGGTGGGGGAGGAAAGGCAGAGGATGACAGAACAAAATGCCAGACAACATTGATTCTATTCATGGCTCTTAAAGAAGACTAATCTTGAACTTACCCATGGCAAAACCATCATCAGTGAAGGCTGCACCAGCTTTGTTCTTTTTGTTCAGTTTCTCCTTACAGCTGATTGAATGTTCGATAAAGTTTAGAGCCTAAAAACAAGAGACACGTCGTTCTTTCATTTAAAACAAGGTTCATAAACTTTGGGAAAATTGAAATATTAAAATCAAACTCCAAAGTGCCTTATTGGTCACATTGCTTGGATTTATCCATTTATGAAGTTATCTAGAATGTATTTTAAAAGCTTCTTTTGAAGGATGGGCTCACTGCTTTCAATATCAGTTTCAAGCCAATAATTCATATAGCCAGTTATACATTCAAGACTTACTACCTGAAATCCTTTGACAAGACATTGTAAGGGATAAACTTGGGACAGTCTGTATTTTAAAAATTGATGTTCCCTGAATAAAATATTCAATTACCCTGTTTTTATATAGATTATCAAGATCAAGTGAGAGGGTTCATACAGAGGCTGAATAAACTAACTGTATAATCTTCTTTCAAAAATCTGTCTCAACACAAGTACATTCTGCACATCAGATTAAGAAAAACTAACCAGTGGAGGAACAATTATATAAAAGTTGCGTAGATGCATGTTCTTCGGACTGCGAAATTCAGGAGCAAACACATCCACAAGCATTTTGAAGTATTCTGTGCCTTCTGCAGAGTTGCGTGTGAGATCACTTAGTACACAGTCCAGTTGCCTGCAAAGCAGATAAATGACTATAAGGTATGTGGAATGAAAATGTTATGTTCAGACTTTATTTTATTGTATTCTTCATAAGGTAATGTTGAAAGGAAGACGAGTGCCTATTAGTTGTTTTCAATGATATTAAGCACTATTCCAAAGAATTGTTTTAAGTGACCATAAGTAGTCTAAGTCAATCTGCTTTCCTTGAACTATCTGAAAAAATCATTACATTTTTTTTAATTTAAAAATCTATAGTAAGTTATTTTAAGAGAGGAATACAAGTAGGGCATTATTATAAGCCTCTCAAATTCAAACTGCATAAACATGACCTTTCTACTCTAATAAGGCAGAAATCAATTCAATTGAAATAAATGGGATGTATTCCCATGTAAATATTTTAGTGGGCCAGAATACTAAAATTATGTCCTATATGTACACAAATCTTTAGATGGAATTAGTGCCCAAACAAAAGCAATGCAACTGCAGTGTTGACATTAAAACAAAACGTACTTCTATCTCTATCTGAAAGGACAATTAAAATATATCAGAGTGCAATCACAGAACTCCTTAAATAATAGAGTATTTTCTGCCATATATAAAGCACTTAAGTAACTCATTTATTTTAAATGAACTAAAGCAGCAATTTCAAATTTGTTTAGAGAAATATTTCTGAAATGTCTTTTAGCCACAGAGGATTTCTATTCCCTAAAGTGATGGACTTCATTATTAGTCAACCTGGACACAGCATATTATCTGAGAGCACAGAAATGCTGGACCACTCTAACAAGCCCCATGTCAGACTACACACAGAAGCTACTGAAATCCACAAACATGTGGATAATTTCAACAGAAAGGAGGAATCCATGAAAATGACCATAATCTTGCTGCCAGTATTAAAAACTCTAGAATCAGGACAGTAAATAAAGAACAACACTCAGAAAACAGGGGAATTCCAGACAGGAAACAATCAGGGCCAGCTAATAATAATAATAATAATAAACTTTATTTATATACCATTCTATCTGCCCTAGGGGACTCAGGGCGGTTTCTATACATGTAATAACACAGAAAAAATATACAGAATATTCAAAACATGGACACAAAATTATTAACACACAAACATATACATTAAAACCAGCGAACACCTCCCAAATGATCCCCCATGCAGGAAGCAGCCAGGCTTTGAAGCTATAAAGCTATTCAATGCTAATCAAGTTGGCCAATTGCAACATTCACACTTCCCTCAAGCAGACAGGAGTTCTTTCTTCCACCCTGGACATTCCACAGATATATAAACCTCACTTGACCTATTTCCAACAAACCTCACAACCTCTGAGGATGCCTGACATAGATATTGACAAAACATCAGGGGAGAATGCTTCTGGAACTTGACCATACAGCCCGGAAAACTCACAGCAACCCATTATTAGTTAATTAAAACATTTTGACAAAAATGTTAAGTATTCAAAATGTGCCATGGATATGGTAATCTTCATCTTTTTCAAAGGCATTTTCAGTTTCGATCCCTAGACTCAACCTAAAACAGCTTAGGGGAATACATATTCAAGTGTTCCCCACATCGTGCCATATGCATGGCATGAGGCTCCTTTTCAGTTTTAAAAAAGTTGAAACTTTTTTCAGTTGTAGGAGATGTACCCCATGGGACAAAAAGTGTTTGTGTTAGCTTTGAGCAAAATGCATGCCGAAACATGTTGAACTATGATCTCTTCTTCTTTTTCTGATAGATATATTCCTATTCTTACCACATTATTTCTACCTCTGCAACTAATTTTTCTATTATAGAGGCAATGCCTAGGAGTACATCTACTTTGTTAAATGAAGTATAACATTACTTCTAAGAAGCTCAACAGCAACACAAAAGATTTTGCTCCCCACCCCAGTACTGTTTTTGGATTGTACAGGATACTGTAATAAAAGTCTTCAAATTCAGTCATATTTTTATTTTATTAAATATGTTTTTAAAAAGCAGTACAGAGATAACATTCTTTTTTCTGTATACAGCATGCATCAAAGTACAATACCTTGCAGCTTTTTGTGTTTCTTCTGAAAGACCTTCCTCTTTCACAAGTTCTTCAAAATTAACAATATCCTCAAGATCAGGAACAAACCTACAAAGTTCAAACTACATTTATTCACACATATATATATTAGCAAGTGTGTGTATTGAACATCCATTTTTCTTACATTTATTTCTATTCGAAGTTGTTTAACTTTTTATACAAACTACCAGGCAGGCTAACTCACACCAACCCTCCAATCAGCACTGTTTAACTTGATCAGCAAAACAATGGTTTCATTAAAACAAGTTTTCTAGCCTAATGAGAATGAACAAAATGTAACAAAAATAGCAATGGAAGGCAGAAAACACAAAGGACAAGCCTCAGGGTTCCCTCAACTGCTGAAAGTACAGCATCAAACCAACATTATAGATCTACAGTCTGCTTAGGATGTTTGACTTGTGATATTTCATTCTAAATCTGTGAAAGATTTGATTTAATAAAAATAAAGTATATTCCATGCCATCACATTGTGGAGGCACATAAAATGAGTAACACTTCTCAGTATTTGCAACTAGCGTTTCAACATTTTCCACTACCGAACCCCGGCCTGACTTGGTCAGACATAAGAAAAAATAGGTATGCTTGACCAGACAAAACATTTACCTAGTTTAATATTCTGTTCACACAGTAGACTAACTACTTGCCTAAGGGAAGTCCACAAGCAGGATTTAAATACAGAAAACACCTTCTGTCCTGTATTCCCCAGTAACCAATACAGTGAGGTGTTGCTTTGATAGAGGCAAGATACATCTAGCTAAGGTGAGACATACTGCATGGACAAATTTCAAAATAAAAGGGGCTTCACAGAAAGACAAGCTGAATTGTATTTGGGGCATACCTAATTGCACTGCTACAGCAATGCAGTCCACCAGATCTTATCATCCGGACATAGCCCATGGCATTTCCTTTAAAAATGGAAAGAGAAAAAATGTAAACACCTAAATTAGCACTTTGTCACTAAATTCTGAATTTGGAGGGGGGGGGGGGGGGAGCATCCAGCCACATCTATCAAAGTTGTCTGTAAATTCTAAAGAAATGACTTAAATATACTCTTAAGTAATACACTTTGCAGACTACACTTAAAATTTATGGCAGGTTGTGCAGTTGTGTGAGGACTGGAGATTAGGCTTGTGCAATCTGGCCAAAAGGAATGTGTTTTGGGGTCCATTTTCGGCTAACCCCTCATTCTGCTTACTGGGGAAGTTACTCGAATAGGGAGCAGTGTTGCCGTTTTCATTCAGCAAAGATTCGGCCCATGGGCTACAATGGAAAACTTTAAAGGCCTATCTGCATGAAATCTACCTCAGTTTTAGACCCCATTTACAATTGCAGGCCTGCCAAGTTTCAGGATAATTCACCAATCTACTGATTTTTAAGAATTATTTTAAGCTTTTATCATAACATTTTTTAAAACAAGACAAACTGCAAGAGAGGGTTCTGGAAATTGTAGTCTCCAGTTGTGTCCATTCTCAGCCAATCAGAGCATGGACACAACCGGGCCTTTCATTGGCTGGGAAAAAGAGAGTGAAAAACTTCAACTCCCATCATGCTCCGAGAAGAACTCAAGAGACATTTCAATGCCCGGCCCATGCAAGTGCTGCTGGGAAAGCGAGTTCCCAGCAGGGCTTTCCCTGGAGGAGGAGCCTAAGGAACTTTTCCACTGCTGGGGAGGAAGAATAGACACTGCAGAATCTTCTCCAGGAGCCACACAGCAGACCCCTGCCTCAGTTATAATGCAGCCTTAACTCCATCCTCTCCAATATCAGATAAATCTGGCTCTCATGATCCACTTTGCCCAGCTTTTCAGTTCCCTCCTCCCTGTTCTGTTTTTGGGGGATTACACAAAATGGACCACCAAATATTACAAATCACTTTCGGTCAAAGTGATCCAGGCCCAAGCTTGCTGGAGATTAATTTCTTCCCTTCAACACCCTTGCAAGCCAACTCCCAAACTGCAATTTAAAAGGCCCCTGTTTTCATTTGTTTTTCCTTAGATAGCTACTGGAAGTGATGTAACATTACTCCCAGTCACCATTTTGGGAAGGTCACAAATATGGAACTCTTTTTTCAATGACAGAGGCTCTAGAGTAGGGGTCCCTGAACGTTTTAAACAGAGAGCCAGGTCACAGTCCCTCAAACTGTTGGAGGGCTGAATTATAATTTGAAAAAAACATGAATGAATTCCCTATGCACACTGCACATATTTTATTTGTTGTGCAAAAAACACTTAAAAACAATACAATAATTAAAATGAAGAACAATTTTAACAAATATGAACTTATTAGTATTTCAGTGGGAAGTGTGGGACCGCTTTTGGCTAATGAGATAGGATTGTTGTTGTTGTTGTTGTTGTACACCTTCAAGTAATTTCAGACTTAGGCTGACCCTTAGCAAGGGCCAGGTAAATTACCTTGAAGGGCTGTATCTGGCCCCCGGGCCTTAGTTTGAGGACCCCTGCTCTAGCGGGTGGGTGGATGTATTGAAGGAATTTGGGGTGAAAATAGCCTAGAAATTATGCCATTAAAAAGGAGAGTTTGAGGGACTGTAAAGGACTGCAAAAGTGGGGCCAAAAGGACCACATGTAGCTCCTGGACTACTGTTCCCCAATCTATGGAAACTGATTTTGAAAGGATCTCATGGTTGCTCCAAAATAAAATCTGCAATGCCTTGACGTTGCGTAATGCCAGACCTTATTTGACAATTGTAACATTAATGTACTTAAAAGTAGCTGCTCTCTTGATCTTGGGCATGGATTTTAGTCTGAAGTTTTGCAAGGCATGATAGAAGCAACAGAAAATTTAAAACGGCTGTGATACACACAGGTGAACAACTGCTTCCTTGTACAAAGGTGACTGCTGTTTCTTCATCTACTTTTCACCCAATTGAGGTGACTTCCCAAAATAGTCTCAAGATGACATCAGGTTTACAGTTCAGAAAGAAAAAACAAACAAATCTTGTAGGATACCCACTCATCCTTCCTTCAGATCTAGCTGATATATCACTATATTACATATAGTAATGCATCTTAAGCAATATATATTAATATTTCAGTATCAATCTTCATACCTATCTGGCTTATTAGTTGCCTGAACTGGTCAAGGTAACTTTGTCCATCAGGCGTAATTCCAAGTTTTCTGATTCCCCGGTTGAATTTCTCTGCTCTTTCAAAAGGGTACTAGAAAAAATATTGTTGTATCCATTATGAATAGGCATCAATAATAAAATACTGATTATATCTGCCACATTTTTTCTAAACATAAACACTTTCATCTTAAATTCTTAACATTTACCTGCTATATAGATTGTACAACAAACATGTTCATGTTCTATTCTGATCATATTTTAATAAAATTCCTTACCATTCTATATATACTTAGTATCTTGAACTACAAACATCGTTTGCAATTTTAAAGACATACCAATAGCAAGATGGCAAATGTCCACACTTTAACATTTTTGCATCAAAGTCCAGAACAAATATACTGTGATCTTTGTACTTCTACATTCAAATCCTTTCAAGTAATTCTTTTATCAAGTGTGTTTAAAATCACAATAGAGGCAGCCTCTAAACATACCTTGTGGTCATTTTGATCCTTAAATTCCCTAAAGAATCTGATATCTTTGATCAGCCTGGATTTGATGTGTTCATCATACATAAACTGACTAAAGATATAAAATTTCTTTCTCAGAAACTGGTATGTGAAATTGACCTGAAATGTTAAAGAACACGCAGTAAAAGAAAGATGATCAGGATTGCACAAAACATTAAAATAGTATTCCCTTTCATTCCCCATTTAATCCAAAACTCATACTTGATTTAACACAATGTTAGTCTGTTCAACAATATTAACACGTCTCTACAGTATATTTCAAAGGGCAAATTACTGCCCCGTCATTCTGCAATGATCACTGCTTGCACATGGAGATGAATAAAGTCTTTGTTCAGGAAAAAGATGGCATGTTTGGATGACATGCCTACTTTCCATACTCCTGGTTTAATATGGTTAGCCATA
The DNA here is from genome assembly GCF_037176765.1 of Anolis sagrei. Lineage (NCBI taxonomy): Eukaryota > Metazoa > Chordata > Lepidosauria > Squamata > Anolidae > Anolis > Anolis sagrei. The sequence continues at coordinate 170,148,620 of NC_090025.1, forward strand.
GATAAGTGGTGTTCACTCTGAAACTAGAATCATTTCTTTGCTGAAATTTTTATTCCATTTTTACAAGATGAGATACAAGTAAATTCAACATAAACAAATGAAAACAAGAAAAACATTTAAAAAGCTGGAAACAATTTTAATCTGGGTTCTTGTGGGTTTTTTCGGGCTATAGGGCCATGTTCTAGAGGCATTTCTCCTGACGTTTCGCCTGCATCTATGGCAAGCATCCTCAGAGGTAGTGAGGTGAACTGCTTAAACTGCTTTAAGACCATGAATGAGCATAAGAGTTTTGAAACAAATCAGTTATGTCCAATAGCTTTAGTAAACAGTCATTTTTTAAACTTAGCACCTGAATGAAAAAAGCTGTCTTCAATCACTATTCTAAGAAAACATTCCATAGCTGTAGTGTAAAGCTGAAAATTGACCACAAGATGCACATACTTCTCCAACATCGTATTCCTATGGTACTCAATGTGCACTATGACTTTTGAGTTTTCCATCTTCAAAGCTGTTAGTATAAAACTACTGAAACTATACTATTACATACATAGTATCCACTACTACTATTTTTAAATACACTGAACAAGTGGATACCAAAACATGTGTTTCGTTAGCCCTAGAGCTCAGAGTGAAAGACAGAAGGGAGGCTGTGATACTAAAATCAGCACTTTAAAATTGAAAACTAGGATACAACAAGACAACCTTGGCTCCACAGAACACTGTTCTTTGAGATCTTTGAGATCTACTGGATTTGACAGGCAAAGCACCCAAACCAGTGGACAATATATTCGTGTTTATAAAAACCAATTCACAAAGTTTTGAGATATGAAACTAAAAACAAGCTGCTCTTATACCACCGATTTATGTAGTCCTTCCCAGCGTTGCTACTTTTTTTTTTTACTAAAGAGACAAGAGACTGAACCTGAGGCTACACTATAGTCACTAAGCAATAGCAACAAACCCAGAATTTCAAAGTGCCTCAAACAAAGAGATCCATTCATCAATGGAAGAGAATTACAAAAGGGATATTGACATTGTCCCTGCATATTGCTCTGTGATTTCTTTGTCAAATAAACAATTATAAGCCATCAATATTTAGCAAAGTGAAAAATATTTATTTCATTTTTCTATACTAACGTTTTATTCAGTGCATTTCAAGTTTGCTTTTCCCACACCTTCTCTGAATCGAATTTGAAAAAGTACAGCTTAAGACATTTATTGCACTGCAAGCAATACTTAGCAAACCATTTTCAGTTAATAAATGAAAGAAGAGAGCTTCCAGAGCTCATCCTGTAGCACTTACTGTTGTATTCATGATTCCTGTGCCATGTGTTCGAATAGAATTAGCAATGTGCCTTATATTTATGGTGTTAAGATGCTTGTTATTGCTGATTCTCTCAATGAAGATCTACAAGAAAACATATATAGTTGCAATAACATTGAAGGGGAAACCAGACAATAATTAGGATTTTTAAAATCTGTACTTCTGCCTCACCTGATTATTGAGATTGTAGAGGTATCTGGATACAAACACATGAATATTTCTCATAATTTCCAAGACATCTAGCCCCTAAAATGATAACGTTAGGTGATTTAACCACAATCATGTATAGAAATAATCCAATTATTACTACCTGAATTATAAGCAAGCATATATATAGAATTCTATATTGACTGAAATTTGATGACTAACTTCTTTGTAGGTCAAGTAGTAGACAAAAATAAAATGGGTAGACCAAGTGATGTACCTGTTCTAAAGTTTGACTAGGAAGGTGTGCTTCTGTCATAGTTAAGCCATAGCGCTGAGTCGCCAAATTCCTCATTTCACTATATGTGGCCCAGTCATGAAGTGCTACTGTGGTTAAATTGTAGAAAGTCTTGTCTAGATAATGAGTCACATGAGCTGTAAATGAGACAAAAATGTTTATTTTTAGTATTCATAAGTGAGGAACAATAAAAGGAAATCCATTCCTGACATACTATTTCGAACTGTGAAATGAGAAATTCCCAATGCTACAAAAGTATCTTCTGGAACCACAAATATCAAGGAGAGATCGAATGCCCACAAAAAAGCAAATAGACAACATAAGAAATGGAGTTACTGTGTTACAAAACTTCTCAGAAAAACTGAGACGTAATTATGAAGTAGAACCTACCTTTGATATCTATGAACCTATTAAAAAAGCGGATTGGGTTCAAAGAGAAGAAGTGTGCAAGGTCCTTCATGCCAACTTTGAATGGATTTCGGTCATCTAACTTTAAGTGCGTATGAACAGAAAGGCGTAAATCCTTTTCTATTTCTTTACATAATTTGTCCAGAAGGTGCTGCTCAAAACAAAATTAAAAATATACATATTTATATCACACTTTCATGAGATGGATATTCATTTATCTAAACCAGGATAAAAACGAGTTTGAGATTCATAGTGTATGTTAAGTCATTGATTCACTATTGCTTTCCTAGTGAAGCCACCTAACTTTCAAGATCCACCAATTAATGTTCAAATTAAAGGTATGCTTCATTGTATTAGGTCTTTAGCCTAGAACAAAAATTCAGCAGGCAAATATTTCGTAACTCGCAATTTCATACTCTGTAACCACCCTAGTCATATTATAATTATACTTATCCATTGTACTTAAATAAAATCAGTTATGTAAGTGTAATTCAAAACACAGTTCTGATTCAAAAGTAGTTATGACTGTTCCCTTAGAAGAGTGGTTCCCAACCTTTTTTTTGACTAGGGACCACTTGACCAAGGATCATTTTGATAGGGCCTACTCTCCAACATTAGTACCAATAGGGTTACAAATCAGTCAATTGGTCAATTTAGATTTGGTTTTGTTATTTGGGTGCCGATTCAGAAAATTGCACTGGATAAATCACATCAGCTGTAGTTTCTGATACAGAACACATGCCATCCAGTAGTCGCCATATGTTCACCCACAGAAAACCATATTTAATAATCTAGATCTGGTGTGGTAGTCGTAATCTTTCGTGGGTAGTCAGCCTCTCCCCTCCCAACATCCCTGTTGCTTCAGCACTATAAGAGGGTTTTGCAAGACCAGTTGCTCTTGTTGCAGCATTGTTTTGAGGAAACGATGTAGTAATGGTGAGGCCGCGGACCATATTTTTATTCTTGTGGACCACTGATAGTCCATAGACCACAGTTTGGGAACCACTGTCTTAGAACTACAGTGCATTTTCTCTAATTACAAACTCTTAAGAAATAATGCATATACCACCAGTAACAAGGATTCACATTTTAAAAGATATTTAAGTGTAATGTTTCGTAAGGTTTTTATCTACAAAATACTACACAGTGTATTGAAGCTGTGCAGAAGTTATTGATACTGTGTATAAGTTTAACTGTTAGAATATATTCATGTTGGTAACAGTAGCTGAAAGCTAGAGTTAACTGGTTGTATCCACAGTGGCGTTGCCAAGGAGACCAGGCAAGAGAGTGAGAAGTGGGCGGAGCCTAGCAAGAGAATGTTATCGCCGTCTTTAAAAAGAAGCAGTTTGGTTGGTGTTAGGAGTTCGGAGTTAGCAGTTGAGAGAGGAGAGTGGAGAAGCAGTGTGTGTGAATAGCCAGAGGTTTCTTCAGTCTAGGAAGGCTGAAGGGGCAAACCTAATTAGTTTCATTAGTCAGAGAGGACTCAGGGAAGCTTGTTTAGATCACTAGTTAGGAAAGAACTAGAGATCTAGGATTTGATCAAGAAAGGATCAAATAGGAAGGCTATTCACCTCAGGAAACATTGCTTAAGAAAGTGCTTCACCACAGTAAAAGTCAATCATAAGTTGTGTCATTGAGAAGAGTGAACTGTATTGCAAACCAAGTTACATTCAAAGTTCTCTAAGTTATTCCAAGTTAATTAACAACCTGCAACCATACGCTTTGTACAAAATAAACTTATTAACTTTTGTTGAAGACTGTGTCATCTCCATTTATCTGCATCTGGGGAGCCAGTTCTCATCGGCAATACCTCACGTTGGTGGCAGTTACCTTAATTACATCCATAATCATCCACACCTGTATAATTGGTGGCAGAATTTAAGAACAGTCTATACAATTGGTGACAGTGGGTGGGTTCTTTAAAGTTAAAACCCTATACCCTGTCTGTTGTTGGAATTGCAGCACCTTCACAATTGGCACAATTGTACAACTGGTGCGTGCAGACTTCGCAAATTTGGTGTCAGAGGTGGGATAGACTTCGCAGAAGCATTTTTATTTATACCAATAGAATGATGCATATGTATCAATCCACATGCCCACAAAATAACACAATAGCTTAAATTAACATATATTTCTGACAGTTTTAAAACTAAACACACACAATGGCTGCATTATTACCTTATTTAAAACATCCATGATTTCTCTGTCATAACTTTCTAGAAGAATTTCATGGGATTCTAAATGCCTTGAGTGCATCATAGCTGGAACACAATCCCTCAATGCATTAAACATGTACTGTAAAAAAAGTTTCAAAATAATAAAGAACTCAGACAGATGAAATGGACTAACACATACTTTAAGAAACATAAGCAACTCAAACTCAAGATACCAAACAATTATAGCTATGATCAGTAGCAAGGCTGTATGCATATGGATATTAAACTACTGTTTAGGGTTTTTGAGTGGAAGCTCCCATGAACCTTAACCTTGGATACATCTTTCCACCTCTCTCTGACACCAGGACAGCTCTGAAAACACTGGAAGCACCTGCTTCCTTTTTAGATTAATCTCATGTGGCAGTTAGGACTATCCATCTTTCAAACTGTTTTAAACTGTAATTGTAACTCATGACTTTAAGGCGCAAACACACATTTGGCCACTGCAGAAAACATTAAAATAATTTACATTGAAGAATATAAAAGAAAGAAACAAGAGTATTTTGAAATTTAAAGAGAACTGGAATTGAATATTATTTGTGTTTGCCAATTCTTCTCAGTAAAATATTGAGTTTGACTGGTCTTAAAGTGCTCAAAAGGAAAATAATTTAGACACTGATGAATGAAACTGAGATATAAAATATTTCCCTAGGGGTATTTTCAAAATATAACTGTGATATTTATTTTAGGGTTTTAGTGATTTGTGATTTAAGACATCTTGAAGTTTGTACACTGTAAATGTGGGGGCTTGAACATAGAATATATATTATACGGCAGTAGTACAATTTTTATAGGGCTGCAGAATATTTTCTGTTTTCAGAGTATTAGATGGTTGACAAATACTTTATCATTATTAATCCGTTTGAATATAAACATATCAAGTCTTTATATTCATTTATAACAAAGTGATGCTCACTTTCTCAACTGATATTTTTCCTTTGACTTGCATTTTGATTGTAACAGAGTATTTCCCCATAAAATCAATTTCTGATAACATTTACAGTTTTATTCTTTCATTACCATTCTTATAGTTCTCTTTTCTCAATGTTGATGGGATGCCCTCCTTCTATCTGAAATCTAAATAAGCTCTTAACTTCCATTAAACCCTTCTAAAATCTCTAGGTCAATGTGTTTCAAAAGCATATTTTAAAAGTAGTTAAAATAAAACATGGAGTTTATGAATGAGCCTTAGATTTTCTTTTTCTTTCTTTCCACTTATCCTCTGTAGAAAGAAATCAATCCACTTACATGCAGTCTAGCAGCATCTATTGCATTTTCATAGACATCATCCAGATAAATTGGAAATACAGTTCTATGCCAGTACAGGAAGCAGCAGTCACATTGTACTTGAACTCTACAACGTGAAATTAGTTCAATTACACCAAAAGAAAGAAACATTCATGAATTCTACAGAACCGTTTCTGAAAGATAATTTATTTACATCACTAGGGGCACATCTAAACTGACCCTTAATGAAGCTTGGAACTCATCTGAGAGAAACTAGATGTGCTGTGCAGATGATTAGATTGCCACACCAGGAATTGGTTTGAGGCCAGAACATTGAACACAGAACACAGCCTCAAACTATTCAGCAGTTTTTTTCCCCTCCATGTCCTGCAGAGATGCACATTAGCACAGCAGAGGCATACAGGATGAAAAAAAGATAAAGTAACAAGTGCGGAAGTAATCAATTACACCAAGAGGGTCAATCAGCACCATGCTTCCCAGCCATGCCCTTGGGGCATTTTTGGCAGCTCCCATTCTGGATTCTATAATGGGCTACAGCAAGAATGTATGCTTACAATACACTCTGCATTTTGGGGAGCAGACTCCACCCCCTGCCCCACCCGATCTCAGCTATATTGAGATCTACTGCAGCATATTTTACATCTTGTTTTGGGCTTATCTGTGGAGGTTGAGAAAGAACAGGATATAAAAGCCCTAAATAAATATATAAATAATAAATCTTCCAAAGTGTGCCAAATCCTCAATAATGTGTGCTGCAACATATATTGGCAATAAGCATTTTGTGGCCACCATGGCTTCGAGTAATCTCAAAGCTACATTAAATGGTCAGTGTAGATGGAGTATATGTCTGGGCCCCAAATGTATACATCTAGGACTTATTAGACCGGTCAACAGAGGAAAAAAGTAAAATCATACCTATCTGCTTGAATTAAATGGACGATAGTGACTTGCCCCTTAAATATAGCATTAAAAACTACAAGCAATTTAGAGCAAACATCTGCTCAATTTCAGTTCCCACTATTTGCTACTAAGCTTTGGCTGTCAACGTCTAAAAAACATGTAAAATGAGTAAAATATTTGTTTTTGGGTTTTTTTCCCCAGACAGCTGTCAGGGTATGATTTGCCACCCATTTCAGCAGTATGGTTGGGGAGTGAATCTTCAAAATATCATGCCAGGCTATACTATTTTCTCTCAATTGTTGTTTGATATTACTTGCCGTTCCCTAAGTTCACTGATTAAGGCCAATTTTTTCATCACTACTTGAAGAGGAAGGAGTTCTTCATCTTTGAATGTTTTCTGAAAGATAGAAAGCAAAGAGAAAATAGGCTTAGAGAAGTATCAGAGTAATAGCTGAATCAGAACCATTTATATCACTGCTAATACAACTAATTAGTATTCAGATGCAGGAGGAACTATTGTACATACCATCTGTGTGCCCACACTGAGAGCCAGAGATATAATGAGCCGCCTCTGTTTTGTGCTGGGACCAGTGAGGGTATTCTCAGCCAGAACAAGTGCAGAGAGTACATCAAGGCGCTGTTCACTGTACTTTTTGTCAGAAATTACTCTTTTCTTGAGAGGAAGAAAATAACATTTAGGAGCAATCAAACATTTCCATAAATAAGAGTGCAATATTTGCTTTTGCTTGGTTCCACAGGTTCATGCCAATCCACATATAAATGTAACTTAGCTTTACAGTTGCCCCTCCCCATTTGTGAATTTAACCATCACAAATTTGATTATTTGCAAATTATTTGCTGCCCCCTTCACTGCCATTTTTAATAGGTAACCCCAGTGTTACTGGAACTAAGAGGGAAATCACTCTCTTAATTACATGATCTATTTATCATGGGTTTAGGACTCAAAACATAAAGGGAGAACTCCAACTGTTATATAACTAGCCATTGTCATGATACTAAATTTGGAAGCACTATATGCAACTTCACATACCTTGGCTATAGCAATGGCGTTAAGAGCCTGATGCTGAAGATGCTGGATTATGTGTGTGACTGAATCAGCAACAATCATACTTCTTCTGTAAAACGTATGCTCTATTGCCTGAAATTAGCCAAATTTCAAAACACAATAATATCACAATTCAGTTTACTTCTATACTTGCTGCAGCCACCATATGAAGTAATATTTTTCGCCAAATCTTCAGCAGCTTCAATCAAAATGAAAGAAGCTATTTGGAAACCTCACATGACCCCAGTTTAGCAGAGTACTGTAGGATACAAAAGGAAAAATATCCCTTCATAATCTAATTACCTGCATACTTACCTGCATAATCTAATTACCGGATCACTGCTTTATTCCATCTAAATATCCCGCTCAGTATTTCTAGGATGATGACAAGGTGAAATTCTGCTGATTTCACCAATATACAGCAGCATCATGGAGATGGTGGGAAGAGTTTAATCTTAACCTCACTTCAAAAACAGTATGTAACACAGTACATAACATCATAAGGATGAAAGTGAGGTTAAAACCTTACAATAATCCCAGGAAGTGTACAGGAACGGTAGGCAACCTGGACCCAAACCATGTAGGGCTTTAAAGGTCTAAACCAACACTTTGTTCATATACATGTGAACAACCTTCAGACCCATTAAAATATAAAGACGCACTCAAACCAATGCCCTGCCCAATTGAGTATATCTTAATTACTAAATAACATGTCTCATTTCTCTCTTCCTTCTTTCCACTCTCAGAATTAAAAAGATATCTCACAATCCCCCTCCTCACTGATGAAAAACTATAAATATTAGGTTAACTAGGAAACATCAAAGCATTGCTACTTACTTTAAGAAGTTCCACCATCCTGCACAATGCTTTAACTGAGGTTTTAGTCATTGGCTTCTGCATGGACATGTGCAGATTCATTGTCGTTTTAATGATGTTACTAAGGCTGTAAGCATACAGAAACCCCTAGATAGAAATGCAAGGGGGAAATTAGCCACCGCATATCTAGATCATCATAAAAAATTCAAGTTTTCATACTTGCATTATCCTATATGAATAGTTTTCCAATACACAAGAGAATTCTCAGAATTAGAAGCAAAAATCAGGAACACAGCAGTGATTACTTAGGATCCTTCCAGATAAACACTATATTCCAGGATCTGATCCCAGGTTTTCTGTTTATCCCTGATTATAATCCAGTTTAAACCAGAAAACCTGGGATCAGAACCTGGGATACAAGGCCTGTCTGGAAGGGCCCTTAGATGTATGAAAATGAAACTTTAAGTCATCACTACATCTAAACGGAGCTAGTTTATCTGAACAAAATATAAATTCTCAACTGAAACATCCAGATTTCTGCAACATAAACATTCTTGGCTGATGGTATATATTCTTTAAAAATGCAAGGATATCTAGGATGGGTATTTCAAAAGGTTTAACTGCCAGAAGAATGAGAAAAGCTCTTCATTTACATTGTTTCTTCAAAAAATTGTTTAGTTCGGACAGAAAGCCAATCATCACTTGGTGCTATGTGAAGATGTCCAGAAAAAGTCTTTGGCTCAGTCATTCCTTCCTTCTTTCTTCTCCATATGATTTGCAAACTACTATTTCCTATTGTATTCAAACAGAGAAACTACAGGCTTAATCCTACCAAGTCAACCTTAGACTAAAGCCACTGAAATCACAACAATTCAAGTTAGTGATGTGTTGTTTAAGTCAATTCATTTGAATGTTTTTTTCCAAGCTTGTCTCAGTATGGATCCAAACAATATGTTAAAATCCAGAATTGTAAAAAGTTTCCAGTCAAAATGTAACCAGTAACCATGGAAGAAAATTGCAGCGCATAAGATGAGTGAGAGGAAGAATTCCACCAAACTATGTTTTGGCACTCAATCTGAATTAAGCCTCGGTTCAGCAAATATAGAAATATTAATCTAACTGAAAATTGAGCCGCATTTCCTCAGCATGACTTTTTAGGGTGCAGTACACACCTGTATAAAAACATTGCACCTGTTGGTTGGATCTTCTGCAAACTTATCCTTTCGTTGTTCCTTTGACAAAATAGATTCCATTTTCATCATCCAAGAGCTCACAAACACATAATACGACTGCATTTCTCTGAAGAAAAAGCAAATAGGGTTACCTAATTATTCAAAGAGATACACTAAAAGGAAGCTTATGTTTTTGCGTAATATTGTGTTTTCTGTACTGATGGGCTTGGTCTCATATAAGCCGCCCAGAGTCCCCCTGGGGTAACTTGAGAGGGGGTATAAATAAAGTATTATTATTATTATTATTATTATTACTACTACTTGTGCTTTGAAAATATGATAAAGGGGTTAAGAAGCACACTTCATCATTTAAAAAGTATAGCAGTATAATTACCACACCATCTGAATGATGCCAGTCTGGTGTATTAATACCCTACTCCTGAAAATATTTATATGAACTTTAAAGGCCCCTTCTCACAGAGAAGATTTTTTAATAACTAACTTCGTTAGACAAAAGTAAAGCAATATCATAACATGAACAAGAGGATTTTCTATGTACAGCATGACAGTTTCAAAAATGTTTGGTAATTATTTGAAGAAAAGTCTTGCTTCTGCATGGCAAGCTGCTACACAAGATAGCATTTTGGATAAAGACAATTGTGACGAAGAACCCTTCAAAAGCTTCAACACTTCCACACCGCCTGGTTTCATTAGTTCTAGTCTTCTAACCAAATGATTTCTTACTTACTAAGTAAAGGTAAAAGTTTCCCCTTGACATCAAGTCTAGACAAATCTGATTCTGAGGGGTGGTGTTCATCTCCATTTCTAAGTCAAAGAGAAAGCGTTGTCTGTAGACACCTCCAAGGTCATGTGGCCGGCATATCTGCATGGAGCACCATTACCTTCCTGCTTAAGCTGTACCTATTGATCTACTCACATTTGCATGTTTTCAAATTACTAGGTTGGAAGAAAATGGGGCTAACAACTGGAGCTCACCCCGTCCATGGAATTGAACCGCCAGCCTTCCAATCAGTAAGTTCCAATCAGCTTAGCGGTTTAACCCACTGCACCACCACAGCCCTATTACTTGCTAAGCCTCCTGCAATTTCCTCACATTTTGGCCAGTACTTTCTATAGTGGTGAGGTTTCCCCTCAAGAAGCTGTTCTCTCCCCAACTCCCAGTAGCCATGACAGGAAGAAAAAAGTAGGAAAGTAATGGTGACAGCAGCAGCAGTGGCACTTAAGCACCCTGTTTACTGTCAGAAGAAGAGTCCTGTGTCTAATGTATTTTTCTAAAACACCTTGCCTGCTTCCTGGGAACAAAGACATTTGACATATGTGGCTGAGAAGATGTCCTACCATCTCTTTATTTCCAGGACCTGTGGGAGCAAGAACAGGCACTTTAAATAGAGCTGGCTGTCATGAATACTCTCCTTCAAGCAAGGAACATGCTCTCTCCAAATTGCCTTTTTTGTTTTTAGGAGCCCTAAACCAAAAACATATGGGAAATTATCTGTGCAGCTTTACTCCCAGTTGATTTTCTAGGATCCCTAGAAGCAAGCAAGGCATTTTAGAAAAACAGCTCTTGTTGCTGCCACCACCGTCACTGCTAGCATTTTTTCCTATGGAGGAAACTGTGGAAAATTGGCACAGACAACCAAAATTTGGAGGGAAATAAAATTGGTACTTTTAATGTACTGACCATTCTCACCTTGGTTTAAAATTTCAGTTTAAATGTCCTGATTATGTACAGAAAAACAATCATGCACCAATAAGAAAGAAAGGCATTCTCCTATTAAAACTTACTTGGTAAGTGACTGGGCCTTCTGTTGTAGAAAACTTTCTCTGTTTAACTTAATGGACTGAAACGTTTTCTTGTCCAGAAGTTTGGCAGCAGCTGGCATTTTCTGGCTCAGAAAGGAGTCAGCAAACCAAATTATATTAGCAGTAAGAGTTATAGCCGGCACCTAGAGCATTAAACATTAAAATATTGTTTAAAAAGAGGGCAAGTTCACATTAGAAGAGATGCCAATTTTTTCATGTCAAGGCAATTCAATGGCAAAAACTACGATGTCACTAAACTACTTATATAAATGTAGACCAGTGTTATATAGGCATGCATGCTCTTAAAGTTCCATTAAGCATTTCAGGAATACCTACATAACAGCACAGGTTTAAAACCCATTTAAAATAATATAAATAATTTCCTTTCTGCATAAAGTAATTTAAGCTCTGCTACGTCAAAATGGAACAGACACCAGTACTATGGAAAGGAAGCCCAGTTATGACTAAGGGAACTAAAGCAAGCTTCTCATGGTTACTAGTATCTTAGAAGAAAAATTACTATATATGCTCATTTTGATATGACACATGGATAGATTGAGGGGAAAGCACCATTATTACCTTGGGAAGCCAGCCACTGCTGGCTGTAGTTGCTTTTTTCACATTCAAGCTTTTTTAAAAAAGCCGGAAGCAGTGCTATCATAGAGTAGGAGTTGGTGCTTCTTTTAGGTTCTCCCAGGATGGCCTAAGACAGGCATGGGCAAACTTTGGCCCACCGGGTGTTTTGGACTCCAACTCTCACAATTCCTAACAGCCGGTAAGCTGTTAGGAATTGTGAAAGTTGGAGTCAAAAACATCTGGAAGGCCAAAGTTTTCCCATACCTGGTCTAAGATCTCACCTTTTATTGGCTTACTTAGAAAAATGGACAGTTACCTTGTTGATATGAGTTGAAGTAGAGTTGTCACATTGACCCAGTGTTTTGGGGTTGATTTTTTACTATAATTTCTAGACTTACACATAAGTTTATAGCGTACTTCCTCTAGTATCAGAGCATCTGTGCATTAACATTGTAGTTGCCCAACTGAAATGGATTTGATGAGACAAGTACAACAGGCATGACAACTCTGTACTATTTGTTTTACACAGGATCAATTTCAATCAAGGAGGGATGACTAGAGACTACTGTCACTACAATTCAATCCCTAAGTAAGACTGTTTAGCTACATATTTTAGGTAATTTATTACCCTAACACGGTTGCATTTTCTATATAACTAAAGAAAAGATTCTATGCTTCCCAATATACTAGTGTGGATACAACATTAACTATATTATACTAAATATAAGGGCCACCAAAAAGTAAATTTTAGTTTACAGCAAATAAATATCTAGGACAGTAACTATCCATGTTACATGGTTAGAATTAAAGCTCATAAAAACTGACAAAGTTTTACTTCATTCTTTCCCAAACAACCTGAATGCTATATAGTAAGAATAAAGATAAAATGTTATCAGTTCCTTAGCTGTACGTAAGTAATGAGTTTTTGCTATTCAGAAAGAAAAAGAAATTCATATCATGAAAACAATAAAGTATTATAGTTATTTTAAAGCTAGATTTACTAATTCTGGTTCTAATAACTGACTACTGGTGACAAATTATTTATTGCAATCTAAAACTGAAGGAATTGCATGAAATTATATTTATTAAACGTTTTTATTTCACATTGTGTGTGAAATGTTAGAGGAAAGTTACAAATAGCAAAATCTTCACCTTTTTGCAAATGTCCAGTAATGATTTGTAAAATTTCTTGTCTATAGTCCGAAAAATCTGAAAATGCAGCACAAAGAGCCCACAAATTCCTACGTATTTATCTCTCTGGTCAATTTCTGAGGGTTCACCTTGTACAAATACACACAGAAAAGAATATTTTTGAAGTTTGCCACTAGACGAACAAGTTAACAACTTTTACAAACAATAACAATGAAATAGTGTCTAATTTGCATTACCAAGCTTAGCTTCAATATTGGTAAAAATTGTGCGAATACTATGTGCAAACTCTTCGGCAAAAGTGCTGTTCTTCGACACTGACACCCCACCATTCAGGGAATCAAACTGCTGTTCTATACAAGCCTGAATGAGGATGAGAAATAACAATGATTTACAACATTACCATTGTGGGTTTTATGAGCTCAATCTATAGACAATTTAAATTACAAGTTGTCCTTTATCTTAAGAGTTCTATTCAATAAAATCAGACTCAAACTCTAATTAAATTGAAATCTTTATACAGTAGCTATCTTTTGCTCAATAGTTCAATGAATCAACCAGCCAACAGATTCAAGCATTAGATAACTAGCTTATGAAAGCCGGATCATACAATTTAAATCACAAAACCACAAATTTAATTGGAACTGCATTCATAATACAAGCTTCCAGCTCTATAGAATCTTATAAGCTACATTTATACTCCATTACCAGGAACACAAACTTGTGGTTCTTTATTTTCTGTTGAGGTAAAAGTCCCAGATATCCTAGCACAGTCAAAGGTGAAAGAAGCTGGAGACTAGTACCATCTGGTAGGCTACACATTTCTCATTCCAACAGTATGAGCAGCATAAGCTACTGGGTATTTATTATATTACCTGAAATATCATCCCATCCAGTAACTGGCTTTCTAGTTTTAATAGCAGCTTTTCAAATGGTTTCAATTTCTCTTCCTGCATTCCAAATTTAGAAGGATTGTGATGGACAGATTTTAGTAACCTGACACAACAAAGCAAAAGTCAAACCATTAAAAATAAACCAAATTCCCATAGATAGATAAAATTTAGGATGAGGGGGGTGGAAAGGAGAAATTTCCACAGGATTTTGGAAGAGCAGGAAAATTGTATGAACAAGGGAATGCTTACCTTTAAATAAAAGGTGCCCAAGGAGTTTTAGGTTATTTTGCACTGAACAATGCCTTGGAGCCACTTCAAATGGCATCCCTCTTGCTTAGCAATGTTTCTGGGACATAATAATCCTAGAAATTATACTAAATAATTTTTAGGGGTGGATGTCTGCCTCTGTTGTGGCCACACAATTACAAAGTAGGTAATTTAAGAGCAATTTACCGCAGTTCAATCACTGTACCAATAACTACAACCACAGATAGGGCCACATGATGCTTAGTGGGAGTTGTGTAGATTTTGAACAAGGGGCTGGGGAAGAATTACCAGAACATACATACACCAAAGCTACATAGTTTATACAGTGCAATACAGCAAAGCTTCTATTCAGGCTTCACTAAAATGGATAGTCTTGGTGTAGCACTACTCTTTCAAATGACCACCCCATTGATATGTTTCTACCATGCAAGTGAACATCCACTTAACAATTTATTCACATACCTTTTGTACATAGTCCAGTGATCTTTCAGTGTAGCATGATTATATATTATCTCATCCAATGTGAGTAAAACTGTCAGGAGTTCCCCCAGATGCTCATACATAGCCTGTGTGGAACATCACATAATTCATTATGGATTTAGATTATAATTCCATAACCACTTTTTAGTTGATAAACCCTCATGAAGTCAGTGGAATTCATTTATAGTGTTTGTATCTCTGAGAACACAGTAGATATATTTGAGATGTACATGCCTAAAAGTTCTCTTCACTAATCTGAAGCATAGAGCATAGCTAATAAGAAGGGACTCCTGAAGGAAAGTGGCATTCAGATCCTATTAAAGAATCTAGGTTTTTTACTATTGATATCCTGCTCTCAAAGAAATAAATGAACTGATCCAGCCTCTATAATGTTTATAAATATCATGACAAAATCCTTAAATATTCCTTACCTGAAAATGAACTCCTGATGTCTCTATAACTTTGGGCGTAGTCCTGAAAAAGCAGAATCACACTATACATCACACAACTGAATTAAATTATTTTAGAGGCACACATTTTCATAGTTAGGAAATACAATACAACTGGAGTTTCTAATATGCAAGATTAGAACCCATTATTTGTGACTACTAAAAAGTTGAATCAAATGTATAAATCACATTATATCATACCACATAAGCCTGCATGAGTTTGAGCCACAAAATGAAATACTGCCCACAAAACAAACATTTTGGTCCTTCACAGCCTTTTTTCTTTTTTCATAATTCCTGATAGATTACACTTACTAGTAAATGGCATTCAATCTAGTGAGTCACAAGAACTGAAAAATTCTTTCCAATCTTGAATTCCTAACAGTAATTTGTATCTATAAAAATTCCTTCATTTAACTTTTTGTTTTCAAAGTCTTTCATTTTAGGAAAACAGGTAAAACTATAACACAGTACATTTACAAGATGCCATAATACTGACATTAACAACTGTAACATACTACAAAATTTCCCAGTGATGCCAAACCCCTCAGCTAATGCATCCAATTCAATTCAGTTTTCTGCACTGGACACTCACAAAAGGCTCTGACTTCAAATGGCTTCAGTATCAGGAAGTTATTTCTTCCATCTTTTCAAATGTTGACAGTGGTAACCTCATCTCACCACAATTTGAAGTTTACAGATTAATAAGCCACAAAACTGCATGCATAGAAGTTTTTGCTTCTATTTTATTAGCTGTTAACCCACCAAAGTCTGGTTAATCTTAACTATGGTTAGTGGAAATAAACCAACTTCACTGTTCCACTAGCTATTGCTAAGATTACCTTAACAATAGCAACCCAAGAGGAAGCTGCACATGCTTTTATTGTTATCTATTTAATTGTATATCTAAATGTAGGCAAATTGCCCTTTTTAAATTCTGAAGCCTGTTTCAGCTACACACCTCATATTCCTTCTTAGAATATGTAACATCACACCAACGTGATGTACTTTTGATCTGTGTATTCAACAAATAAATTGTTGAATACAGATTAGAGAGATGGGCCAAAACTAACAAAATGAAGTTCAACAGTGACAAATGCAAGATACTCCACTTTGGCAGAAAAAATGAAATGCAAAGATACAGAATGGGGGACGCCTGGCTCGAGAGCAGTACGTGTGAAAAAGATCTTGGAGTCCTTGTGGACAACAAGTTAAACATGAGCCAACAATGTGATGTGGCGGCAAAAAAAGCCAATGGGATTTTGGCCTGCATCAATAGGAGCATAGTGTCTAGATCTAAGGAAGTAATGCTACCCCTCTATTCTGCTTTGGTTAGACCACATCTGGAATACTGTGTCCAATTCTGGGCACCACAATTCAAGAGAGATATTGACAAGCTGGAATGTGTCCAGAGGAGGGCGACTAAAATGATCAGGGGTCTGGAGAACAAGCCCAATGAGGAGCGGCTTAGGGAACTGGGCATGTTTAGCCTGAAGAAGAGAAGGCTGAGAGGAGATATGATAGCCATGTATAAATATGTGAGAGGAAGCCACAGGGAGGAGGGAGCAAGCTTGTTTTCTGCTTCCTTGGAGACTAGGACGCGGAACAATGGCTTCAAACTACAAGAGAGGAGATTCCATCTGAACATGAGGAAGAACTTCCTGACTGTGAGAGCCGTTCAGCAGTGGAACTCTCTGCCCCGGAGTGTGGTGGAGGCTCCTTCTTTGGAAGCTTTTAAGCAGAGGCTGGATGGCCATTTGTCAGGGGTGATTTGAATGCAATATTCCTGCTTCTTGGCAGGGGGTTGGACTGGATGGCCCATGAGGTCTCTTCCAACTCTTTGATTCTATGATTCTATGATTCTATGTAAAAAACAGCATGTTGCAAATTAATTACTTGTTACTAGTATAAAGGACAGCCAACTGGTGAACTACATTCATCACTACTTCATAGCACCGTGTCACAAAGCAAGACAGCTCCTGAAAGAAAAAGAAAGGGGGGGGGGGGGAAGAGAACTTAATGTAACCTCCAACAATTTCTGAGAAGTTTTGAAACTAGTGCACCACAATAGTAATTACTGTTATCAGCTTTGCAGCGAAAAACTGACTGCTGTCCACACTCAACTGATCCATCTTCAAGGAGAAAATGCCTTTTGAAGTCACATCAGAAGGGAGAAAGAGGTGGGTGCACCTTAATTGAAATTACAAGTTGGGACTAGCATACATAAGCATGCCCTACTATTTAAAAGCCCCTTTTCTGTAGCTGTTCCTGTCCTGGAATGATAATCTTTCATGTTCCAATAGCTCCAGTGGTCAACCGTAAACATTGATTTGCATCTCTGAGGTCTGAGGTGGGAATTACTTAGAGAGAAGACCTTTACCACATGTAGATATATTGTAAGAGGCAATGGTGAGAATATCCGCCCCAAGGTTTGGGTTGGGATACCATTAAAGGTAGGCATTTGTGCCATTAAAGGTAGGCATTATTATTTCTATCCCATCTTTCTCCCCATGAGGGATCAAAGTGGTTAACATCTATCCACATTAAACAGTTCAAAAAGAGCAATACAATAGTTAAAAAAACAATTAAATAATAAAAGTGTGGTAAAAACAGAATTAAAATACAGCAAACATATTAAAATGGCCTTTAAAACTCATATACCCCCAATCCCCCAGAGCCTCCCCTTCCCCAAAAGCCTGTTGACCTGTTTGCAGAAAGCCAGCAGGGATGGGACCATTTTGGTTTCTCTTTGGAGGTAATTCCACAACCACTAAAAAGGCCCTCTCCCTTGTTCCCACCAAGTATGCTTGAATGGGTGATGGGACCAAGATAATGCCCTCTCCAGTAGATCATAGATGTCTTCCAGATTCATAGAAAGAGACGTGGTCCTTCAGATAACCTGGACCGGAGCCATATAGAGCCTTGTAGGTCAAAATCAGCACTTTGAATTGTGCTCTGAAAAAGGTTGGCAGACAGTGGAACTGTTCCAACAGAGGAGTTGTATGCTTCCTGTACCCAGCCCCAGTAAAGAGTCTGTCTGCTGCTCTTTGGACCAACTGAAGTTTCCAAGCACTGTTTAAAGGCAGCCCCATGTAGAGTGCCTTACAGTAATCCAATTGGGATGTAACAAGGCATGTACCACCTTGACCAGATCTGATTTCTCCAGGAACAGTTGCAGTTGACGCACTAGCTTTAAAGGCAAAAACACTTGTGGTCACTGCTGATACCTGGGCCTCCAGGTTAAGAGCCGAATCTAGGAGTACTCTCAAACTGTGTTTTCAGGGGGAGTGTAACCCCATCTAACACTCCCTGATCTGTCTTACGACTGAGTAGGAGCACCTCTGTCTTGTCTGGCTGGATTAAGCTTCAATTTGTTTGCCCTCATCCATTCGGTCCTGGTTCCCCACCTTATAATAAACATATTCAATAGATCACTGTAACTCCACCTCCCCACCCCCCAGGCCTTGCCTGCTGCAGCACAGAGAATCCTGGGGGGGCAGAGCTGAGAGAGATTGACTCTTCCAGTGTCATCCAGCCAAGTCTCCATTTACGTGTCAGGTCAGTATGCGCATCCAGGATCAAGTCTTGAATGGCAGCTGAATGGTTTTAGGCTTAACAGTTTGGCCAAACATTATATTTCATTTCCAGAGCTTTGTTTCTCAGAATGAATAGAATCTAGTTCTATTGATCTTGCTGCCACTTCCAATTGCAATAGGACTCCAAATAGGGAGTCTTAATGCAGCACTATGCAGTACCTCTCATCTTCTGAAAAGTGCTAGCAGCCTCATGCTTTAGAAAATTGCAAAAGAAGGGCAGGAAGTAATGAGAAATTTAAATGAACTCTAGGCATCTCTTTGAAAGGTTTTCACCCATATCTGTCATTCAAAAATCAAAGAGAGTAAAGTAAAGAGACAATAGATGTCTGTCTCAAAAGACAGAAATCGGTTAGAGCAGGGGTCCTCAAACTAAGCCCAGATACAGCCCTCCAAGGTCATTTAACCAGCCCTCGCTCAGGATCAACCTAAATCTGAAACGACTTGAAAGGACACGAAACAACAACAACAACAACAACAACAACAATCCTATCTCATCAGCCAAAAGCAGCCCCACACTTCCCATTAAAATACTAATACAACACATACTTGTTAAAATTGTTCTTCATTTTAATTATTGTATTGTTTTTATTTATTTATTTTTGCAATACAAATCAGATATGTGCAGTGTGCATAGGAATTCATTCATGTCTTTTTTCAGATTATAATCTGGCCCTCCAAACGTTTGAGGGGCTGTGACCTGGCCCTCTGTTTAAAAGGTTTGAGGACCCCTGAGTTAGAGTATTTAAACATTTTCAGGAATAATGGGCATCAGCACAGGTTAACTATGGAGAAAAATTTCAGAGTTAATTCTGCATTTCCTTGATTTAAGATAATTCTGTTTTGCACAGGAAATGATCCTAACATGCAGAATCACATGCCACTAAAATTATGCAAGACACAGAAGTATTTGTTCAACAGCATACAGGAAGTTGAGCAATTTAGATTGTGCTTGCATTTAACAGAAATGTGGGAGTTGGTTTTCCTCAGAAACATACCTCTTTTCCAGTGAATGAACACTGTAGTCAAAGAGCCTCTGTAACCATCATATCAAAATGCCTGAACTTCTGTTGAAGCACTTGGCTACAGTGCAGGTACACAGCTTTGGTTTTGCCATTTCAATTGTTACAGACAGCTATGAAATTAATGACCAGAGATCACAGAGGGACAGAAAATCCAATGTGCTTTTCAAAAGTGCTCATAACTATAGGCACTTGCCTTCTATGCAATGAAAAGTGATTGTGGATAGCTAAAAAGTGTTTAGATTTTTTTCAAAGACGAACACTCCCTTGGCATGGAACAATTATGATATCTCTTGCCCAGCAGAAAAATAAGATGAATAGTCTCCTGGAGTTACCTGTAAAAATGAAATAAATCTTCCCATCCTAATTTGGCTATCTCCTTCTACTTTACTAGAATCCATATCTAAAATGCAAACATGAAAGATACACTGGTGTTAGAAACCACAGCATTTATTGTCATCCATTAACATCTGCTATAAGTTGTTTTGTTTGTATCTTAAAACACATTTTATACGAACAGCTCAATTGGAAATAATTTATCTTTCAATAAAATGTTACTATTGTTGTGTACTCTGATACTTTCAGTTGACAATAAACTGTATCAGAGGTTCTTTCTATAAATATCGCTTCAGACTTTTATCTGTGTTTTTTTCAGTAAAGGTAACATACTATCATTGAAATTCTGTTGGTTAATCCCAATCAGAATGAATCCATTGAATCAGGTAAATCTAAATGAATTAGGTATGTGGAAAGTTACAAAATTACTGAACAGTTTTTGAGTCATATCCATCAAAGGATAAAAGAAGAATAAGCGCTGATACAAGTAGCTAAATATTTTCATTGTTCTACTCAGAAAGATTTCCAGGGTAATAAAGCAATTTTTTTAGGGTTCACAAGAAGTTGCGGGGGGGGGGGGGGGGGAGCTGCCAATGTCAGTGGAAGCAGCGAGATGTAGCAAAAGTAAACAACTGGATCTTGGCCAAAGCCAGGAAGGAACTGTAGCTAAAACAGTATCTCTTGCAGCTGGTACTATTCTTTCTCTACTTCCTGCCAGTAAGGCAACAAATCAGAAAAAGTCCCTTGTTTCAGTTTTGGCAACATATCATTATATCTTTCAAACAATATTTTAATAAAATTAGGGCATGACATAAAAAACTACATCTTAAAGACATTCACATTTTAATGCAAAATTGTATTAGTTAAAATCTTTCTTCCTCAGTGAATACTAAAAGTAGCATGTACTAGACATAGTTGTTATACTGTTCACCAGCTTTACAGAAAAGTCTGCTGTATGACCTCAGAAGGCCTTTTCCTCCTACAAAGCATGAATGAAGCAATCTTCAGTAGATTATTCTGATTTCATTCATCCTACTGATGTGAGAAAAGAGACTCACATTTCTCCATGAACCCCGAGGGATCTGGTCAGATGGCTGTCATCTTAGTCCAAACTATTTGGTAGTAACATTCTTTCAGTCCAAAACACAGCGTTAACAAAAAGACTCTCATGGCTTACCCATCAAAGAATTATTATATTTTAACAAGAAACGCTCTTGCTAATTTCCATACCAACTCAAAGTTCTAAAATTGGTTCAAACATACAGTCTTCAAAATGCACACCATCAGTGGCCCATGATTGTTCCTCACAGACCTATCAGAATACACAATACCTATCTCTAACACCTTTACTGGAAATATATGGATTCAAAATTAAACATCATTTTTAATGTCAATTACGAATGCCAGTTTATTACCATCATTTGATCTCAATCAGAAAAGTTACTCAAACACCAAGCACCTTACTCATATAGGGAGGGAAGAAGACATTCTTCTTTCCTTATAGGAAACTATTGCCAACTTGGAAAAGATTTCTTGGGAAGCACAAGACTCTGTCAGTCTAAGAGAAGAATGTAGAAGCCAACAAGAGTTAAATACCTGCCTCCATCTGTCTGAACCCCTGTGACATTCAAATCCTGATATATTCATGTGCACATGTAGTCCCTCAAAAGCCCAGCACTTGATGCAGAACACACCACTTATAAGTTATTCTGTTCCCAAGTTCCAAAACATTGCACAGCACAATATTACTACACAATTTTCACATATTAGCATAACCAATAACTTACCTCCCTCTCCATAAAACAAGAGGCCATTATAAAATTTTGTTTCTGCCTGAGGACAAAAGCAGATATGTTTTTCTTTGAATAAGAAGTCTATAAAGGCTCAAGACAGAAAAAATATACAACTACATCTTAAAATTATAGCATGTGCAAAAATCTAGACAGCAGTTCATTGTTAATGAATTCTATGCAATATTACCTCATACTTTAATGTTTTGATTTCACAGCACAGAGCCGCATACACAGTGATAACTTTGTTTAGGACCTGGGTAAATAAAACAAACACAGGTACAACATAATAGTAAAAATACAGGTGCATCAGAAGACAAGACTGAGAGCAGCACCAACACAGGCTTTACAAAAAGAGCAGTTTCATTTGGTTACTTTCCTCAATTATTTCATTCAGTCTGGACACTGTAATAAGTCTGTAATTCTAAGGACTGGTCCCTTGGTTTGTTTTTATCTCTCTTCCCATCCCACCTCCTTTCCCTTTTTGTATAATGTCTTCCCGACTGCAAATTTTCAAATAGGAATGGTCTGTAAATAGAGCATTATCAGATCAAATGTGTAAATGCACAAAAGATTTTAACATTATACTAGTGTCAACAAACAATTTTGCAAAAAGGACTTGAGATTTAATATCTTTACCTTGTTTTCTGTCTTTATGAGCTCAAGTAAGGAAGACTGTTCATAAGGCAAAAGCTAAAATCAAACAAAAACATGAGGGTTTTTTAAGGAAAAGTGGAAGTCTGCTACATGACAAAGCAAACATAAAATATAGTCCTTTCATGATGAGTATCCAGCGCAATTGCAAAGGCATCTTTTTGTTGCTTTATGATGCTGGCAAGCAACAAAGATAACCAGTTCCCATCCTTGCAAAATGCTCTATTTTACTCCCCTGAGAAAACACACATGATTGAACTATGCAACCTTTCAAAAATTCATTGTAAAATCATACTGAATAAATGATGGCTATCAAATGTAAATACCTAAGTGACTTACTCAATTTGTAAATGGGGTAATGGCTAGATATCCATAAAGGAAAGAAATGAGGAGGAGGCAGACACTCTGCTTGCTTTTAGAGGCTCATGTGCACTACTAAAAGTGCAGTACGCCAGAAGCTTATTCAAGCAATATCCTTACATAATTAGGTTTTCATTCTAACAAGAATGTATGGCTACTGGAAAGCTTGCAACCCAGAAATTTTAATATATTAATAAGTTAGTCAAAGCATAAAAATGTGGTCTGATTATAAATCATTAGTAAAATAATCAGTAAACTATTGATTATGGCCTGAATCCAGAGAAGCACCAAATGAATAAGTATTTTTATATGTTTGAGGGACTGTATCCATAGGTTAGCCTTCTATATCCATGGACTCTGCATCCATGGATTCAACTATCCATGAATTTAAAGTATCCGTCTCCCCAAAAATCTTTTAAAAAACAAACCTTTGATTTTGTAATTTTATTTAAAGTGACAAAATTTTATGATGCTATTGTCTACAATGGGACTTCAGATCAACATATTTTGATATTCCTGGGGGTAAGTGGCATTCTGGAACCAATGGCTCACTATAAATATATGGCAGTATGAAGATAGTGTCTTTTCTTACAGCTTTTCTTTAGAGCTATTTTTAGTCTTTAGACATAATACCAGAAAAAGCACAAAGATGCTTTTGATCTTATCTTTAGTGAATTAACCTTTCTTTAGTTAATTTGTGCTTCTTAATATTCCCCTTTTTTTAAAAAAAAGTTCTTTATCAATGTGTTGTTGAAGGCTTATATGGCCGGAATCACTGGGTTGCTGTGAATATGGCTATGTTTAAGAAGCATTCTCTCCTGATGTTTCGCCCACATCTATGGCAGGCATCCTCAGTAGATACTTCTGGAACATGGCCATAGAACCTGGAAAACTTCTTTATCAGTGTTTGTTGTACATTTTTTAAAAAAATTGGGGAACTAGTATCAGCTCTTGACCAGACCATCAACAACCTGGTAATAGTCAGCTTTGCAAGACCCTCCCTGCTTCCTTCAGGCTCTTTCAAGACCAGGATGCTTTGAGTGGAAGCCAAGAAAGGAGAAGTTTAAGATAGGGATCTTACATCTTCAGTTTTTACTTATTGTATTTTTATGTGGTGTCGTTTGTGTTTGTGCATGTTTTGTAATTTTAAAAGTTTATGTATAGCACATAAAATATTGTACATATGTATGTGATAAAATTAAGTCTATGGCTCTGTTCAGGAAAAATAATAACTACCACAGACAACTGTAAAAACAAATAAATGGCCTGCTTCTTACTACCTCTTCGAAAACCATGGGGGTGCTAGACATTTTGGCTTCTATTCTACACATAGCCACGTGGCGATCCCACTACTACCAATGTGCTTACATGTATACAGCCACTATTTGTACTATTAATACTTCTTTCAGGTTCCAAGCTCTACCAATTAAAAGATAATGTTTCCCCATCTTATTCTGTCTTTTCTTCCTCTTCACAGAATTTTTATGATAAAAAGGAAGATTGAATAACTGTTGTAGAAAATACAGAAGGGGATCAAAGTCTGGACCTAATAAAATCCAGTGGGGTGACATAAAGGAATAACTGTCAAGAAGAATCCAAAATTAAATGAAGACTCATGTATGTATATTAAATTCAAACCTACATTTAATGCAATAGGATCAAGATTGAAATCCCAAACATCTCCTACGGAATCATCCAACGCATCTTCAATTCTCTTCAGCTGGGAAGTGTATGCAGTAAGAAATTTCTCATAATTCTTCAACTGCACTTCAACATGGATTTCTAAAAATAAATAGTATGATTTTCACTTTTTCAAGAAACAGACAATGGGCTTTATTAACGCATTCCCACAACTTTATCTTACAGTGCTATAGGTTGAAATTTGCCTCACTACAAAGGACCTTTCTGTCCCAAATTGCAAGATTTTACCTAGGTATACATCATATTACACAAAAAGAAGATGGTGAAATGTCATGAATATAGGCACTCATGTTTAACTAGTCACGGAAACCATTTTTTCTGCCATGTTTTCATTACAATATGACCCCAGTATTCTCAGGACCACCTACCCGCATCCAACAAGATATTTCTCTGGATTGTTTTAGTTCTGCACTAAGCTTCTTCTAGAAGTTACCACAGAGTTGCATTGGAGGACATCAAATGATCTTCCAATAAAAATATGCAAATTGGCAGGGAATTGAAAACAAACTAATGTAACACTTTTTTAAAATGAATAAACCATGAGGGAACAAGAGATTTACATAAACTACTTGATAGTCTACCACAGAACACTGATAAAAGGATAAATCAAAAACATTTGACTATCCTTAGTAAAAATGATCAAAAGAAGGATAACATTTATCCGGTAGGATTTATTATTGACAAAGCCACACTGGCTTCTACTAATTATTGTTGTGCAAGGGTATGAAAATGCTTACAAACCAACTCATTTATCATCTATTCTAATATTCTCTGTGGTACTGAAGTCAAATCAACAGGTCATGAGCCTCCGATATCCTTTGTTTTAAAATACTGCTCTATAACATCTGCCTATCTTTAGTCCCATGACTCTTCATTTGTTTTCTCACAGACAACAGACAGATATTCCGAGAGCACAAGCTATTTCATTTACTACCCTCAGTACACAAGTCATCCTCACCAGTTACCTTATTTCTGAAGTTCTCTTTTTAGGGAAAAAAAACAGACAAAAAAGATTTGAATAGTTCGCCCTTCTTTTTCCCTCACTCACTTTAGCATTCACATTAAGTAGTAAGTCTTGCTCCCATTCTCTTCCACAGAACATACCCTCCCAAAAAAAATCCAAACCATTTTCTTCATCTTAGTACTGCATGTTAGATTCAGCTCATTCTGTATTTTAGGTCCCTGAACACTATTCCTAGAAGTCTATTCCTTAGTTTCCTCATAACACTTCTACAATTATACCTTCAGATACACAAGTACAAGTCTAGCACAGTTCTCTATGATAGAAAAAGCATTTGGGATGCAGTTACAACTCCATAAAACAATAGAGTCAGAAGGGCCCCTAAGTGTTTTCTAGATAGCTTGCTGATGAAGCAACCAAAGATTTTCACATGTTTGAATACTCAGAACTGGGCATATTACTCTGATCAGGCAAATGGGATGCCAAGACTGAAAAGTTAATCCTATCCCTGGAATTAAAAATTATATGGTTTAGATTACCATAACAGAAAGCAATCACTTCATGACGGTTCTATTAGATTTGACAGTTCACACTATGCCTAAAGCTGAATTTTTCAAACAGCAGTTTATATTACAGTACATTTTTGAGATCATTAAAATATTAACAAAATAACTGTACGTGACACTAATTTAAAAGAAAGTTTCACAAGTGACTAATTCCATTTCTGACAGAGGAAGGCTAAAGGAAGGAGTAACAGCAGGAATAAACATTGTGTCTAAGAGGGGGGAAAATCCACTTAATGGAAAATCACAGAATAGAAACACCAAGGTTTGGAGTGGGAAACTGTAGTGAATGAAAGGGATGATAAAAACAAACTATTCCAGGAATAAATTGGACTGTTTTAAAAAAATGAAGTGAAACAGAAACTAACAAAGAGGAAGGAAAGCATTACTATCACCAGGGAATTTGTTTGTCAGAGAGAGAAGACAACTTCAACAGAGAAGAGGAAAGGGCATTTAGAGGAGCCATGCTACAGGCAAACAATAAAAGCAAAGAAGTTTGCTGCAGTCAGTAGAAAGTTACAACAGACAGATATAATTGAATGTGCTCATTCAGCAGATTAAAGCTGGATCTACACTGCAAAATAACACAATTTGTGCTGCATTATATGGGTCTACTGACCATATAATGCAGTTCAAACTAGATTATTTGGCAGTATAGATTTAGTTCTATGCCTTTAAAAAATTCTAAAAGAGATTTGAAAACCCACTATGGCTCTAAATATGGTAAGTGAATGAGTTTATCAGTCTCAAACTGGTGACAGCTATTGCCAACAATGATAGCTTGGAGTGAGATAATTCTGACCACCCTCACAATGCTTGATACCAATTTGCTTCAACTTCAGTCAACATGAACAAAGATCATGGGTGTTGGGAACTGTGATTCAACATCATCTGCATGGTCATAGGTTTCAAACTGTTTGAATGGATAATGTATGACCAGGCAGGGGGGGTCGTTCATCCACTATTCCCTATTTAAACTCATGAGAAAACCAATTTTCTCCACATTATGGTCACATCAAGTTCTGTACTCACAACCACAATCCACACTTACAATTCCCACTCATCCTTGTACAACCACACACTTACAAGTCCCACTCATCCTTGATTACACAACCAGAAAGGGCTTTACAATTGTAATTGCAGCAAGGATGGTTGAAGCATTTTAAAGGTGATTTTAGCATCTTTTCCAATGCAGGAGCTTTAATTAACGTGATAGTTGAAATAACGGAAACAGACAGCGATGGCTAACAAATTAATACATTAAAAACAGGGTTATTTATGGCAAAAGAAACTGCTTTCAAAATAATTACTGACATTTTTACTGTTTCATAACTATGCTAGTCTCTTGAGATAGAAAACAAGTGGCTACTAAAAAAGCTAACAAATGTACATGCCACAAACTTTGGCAGGCCATAAAAAACTAGCCCTTAGTTCCCAAAGCCTTAGCTATTGTCTCCAAATACTAACCTTTCAAGACAAACCACACAGAACCAAAAAAAACCAGAAACGCAAAGCACAAATCATACGCCAAGAATTCAAAATTTAGAATGGGAGATTTTTTTTCCAGTGACAACAAACTATACGCAAGACTTGACATGGAGGCCTTTAAATGCTTGCATGCCTTTGTGACAGGAATATATATTGGGGGGGGGGGGGAGATCCCAGATCCCTTATCCAAAAAGCTAAGGGCTAGAAGCTTCAGGGATTTCTCCCCAGATTTTGGACTAGCTGTATTTGCATCTGCATACATAATGAAATATTTTGGAGATGGAACACAAGTTTTAACAACTCTTATGTCTCATAGACATCTTGTGCATATAAACTTAAGGAAATTTTTAGACAGTATTATGAAATTTTATGTGCATGAAATAATTTTTTACATTTGTAGATATGAGAACCTAAATCTAATAAAATTCATTTATATATCAGAAACAAATTATATACTCTGAAAGTAATTTTAGACAATATTTTAAATTATTTTGTGCATAAATCAAACTTTGTGTATACTAAAATATCAGAAAGGAAAGGTGTCACTATCTCAGCCACCCATGTGGGCAATTTTGGAGTATTTCAAATGAGCAACTAAAATAAATAAATTATTTAATAAAGCGTTTAGCACATTTTATTTATTTATTTATCTGCCTCTCTTCATGGCTTGAGTCAGGATATACCACAATTAATAATATAATAAAATAAAATTTTATTTATATCCCGCTCTATCTTCCTGTGGGGACCTCTGGGCGGTTTACAACAAGTTATGGCAAACATTTAATGCTGTACTAAACAAAGGATGAACTAACTGAAACCACCCAAATCATACCCAACATCCACACCAAAATAAAAATAAAGGCAGCACCAAACATTAGACAATGACATAACTGTTGGCTATAGCAACTTTCTTCAAGCCTCCACTAGTAATTTTATTTATTTATTTATTTATTTATTTACTGCGCTTATATACCGCAATTCTCAGCCCTAGGGCGACTCATTGCGGTGTACAACATGAAAAAACAGGTGCAATTTACAAAACATAGTGCAAAATAATCCACAATTCATCATTATCAGAAAACATCTTATCAAAACAACAACATTACTACAAAATTCTACTACATTCCGAATCGTCTCATTGTCAAAGCCACAATCCAATATCATTTCCGTTGTTCCATTCCTATAGTCAAATTACCAGTTATTGCACTTCTTGATCAAATGCCTTCTTAAACAGCCAGGTCTTTAACTTCCTGCGGAATATCAACAGGGAAGGGGCTAGCCTGATGTCCACGGGAAGGGTGTTCCACAGCCGAGGAGCCACCACCGAGAAGGCCCTATCTCTTGTCCCCGCCAGCCGTGCCTGTGACGCAGGCGGGATCGAGAGCGCCCTCCCCGGAAGATCTCAAAGTCCGCGTGGGCTCATAGGCCAAGAGGCGGTCAGTTAGGTATCTTGGGCTGGAACCGTTTAGGGCTTTATAGGCCAATGCCAGCACCTTGAATTGAGCCCGGTAGCAGATCGGCAGCCAGTGGAGCTGGTACAGCAGGGGAGTTGTATGCCCCCTGCGTCCCACTCCTGTTAGTATCATGGCTGCCGCACGTTGGACCAGTTGGAGCTTCCGGGCCGTCTTCAAAGGCAACCCCACGTAGAGAGCGTTGCAGTAGTCTAAACGGGATGTAACCAGAGCGTGGACTACCGTGGCCAAGTCAGACTTCCCAAGATACGGGCGCAGCTGGCGCATGAGCTAAGCTGTGCAAATGCTCCCCTGGTCACCGCCGAGACCTGGGGCTCCAGGCTCAGCGATGAATCCAGGATCACACCCAAGCTGCGAACCTGCGCCTTCAAGGGGAGTGCGACCCCATCCAGCACGGGCTGTAACCCTATACCCTGTTCAGCCTTGCGACTGACCAGGAGTACCTCTGTCTTGTCTGGATTCAATTTCAATTTGTTTGCCCTCATCCAGACCATTACAGCAGCCAGGCACCAGTTCAGGACCTCGACAGCCTCCTTAGTAGCAGGTGGAAAGGAGTGACAGAGTTGGACATCATCTGCGTACAGATGACACTGTACCCCGAAACTCCGGATGATCTCACCCTGCGGCTTCATGTAGATATTAAACAGCATGGGGGACAGTATTGAGCCCTGAGGAACCCCACACGACAAGGGTTGTGGGGTTAAACAGGTGTCCCCCAATAACACCTTCTGGGAGCGACCCTCCAGGAATGACCGGAGCCACTGTAAAACAGTGCCCCCGAGACCCATCCCCGCAAGGCACTCCAGAAGGATACCGTGGTCGACAGTATCGAAGGCCGCTGAGAGGTCCAGCAGCACCAACAGGGACACACTCCCCCTGTCGAGCTCCCAGCGCAGATCATCCACTAAGGCGACCAAGGCTGTCTCAGTTCCATGTCCCGGTCTGAAACCAGACTGTGCCGGATCCAGATAATCCGTGTCTCCCAAGAATACCTGGAGTTGTGAGGCCACCACGCGTTCCAGGACTTTGCCCAAAAAGGGAAGATTGGAAACTGGCCGAAAGTTGTCAAATTTAGTGGGGTCCAGTGATGGTTTTTTCAACAGCGGTTTTATTATAGCTTGTTTTAAGCTTGCTGGAATTCTGCCTTCCCGAAGGGAGGCGTTAACCACCACCTCAACCCACTCAGCCAATCCCCCTCTGGCCTCCTTTAGAAGCCAGGATGGGCAGGGGTCTAGGATGGACGTGGTAGGCCTCATTCCTCCAAGTATCTTGTCCACATCCTCGGGTTTTGTTTTGTATATGATTCTGTTTGCTTACTGTACTGTATATGTATGTTTTGGTATACAGCTTTCCCTTTACTCTATGTTTCTTGAGGTTGTGGGAAGGGCTGCAGACCACATGATCAGACCTGAGACTGCTCAGAGCTCAGACTCCATTTCAGAGGAGAGACACCATTAGACTTTGGACCGTTAAGAGCAAACTCATGTTACTGTTGATTGTAAGAAAGATGCCCTGTGTTATCAGAACAGAGAACAGAGAAACCACTTCAAATCCATCTGTAACAGAATTGACAAGTTATGTACCGCCAGTATGCTGAATACATGAAGGTTGTGAGTAAACCAAATATGTTTCTTTTAACTAAGTCTACTTTATTTTTGTCTCTTGAAAGAATGGGATAGAAACAAGATAATTTATAGGAAAGTAGATGTTTTTTGGGGGGAAAAACCACTTCTGAAGAACTGCTATATTTTGTGGATTGGCATAATTTCTGTTCCTAACAGATGAGAGACAACTAGGGACCCTTCCACATGGCTGAATAAAATCCCACATTATCTGCTTTAAACTAGAATATATGGCAGTTTGAACTCAGATAAAGCAGGTATTGTGGAATTTTCTGCCTTAATATTCTATGGGCCCTTCCACAGAGTCTTATATCCTAGAATATCAAGGCAGAAAATCCCATATTATCTGAGTATGTACTCAGATAACCCAGTTCAAAGCAGATATTGTGGGATTTTCTGCCTTGATATTCTGGGATATAGGGCTGTGTGGAAGGGCCCTCAGTTATCAGTCTAACAACTGAAAACCAAATTGCCTCGCATAAGTAAATGTGGTTATATACCACTAAAGAGATTATTTTCTCAAACGAGTTTTTTTGGCACTTCTCTGGACGATCATACTTTTACAAAAGGTTATGATTTCTAAATGATTGTGAATGCCATTTTTCTCCAAAAGGCTATAGAGATTCTGGTTTTCCAAATATAACTAAGTTACGTTTTCACAGTTAAACATCAATAACAATTAACGCAGATAAATGCATATATTAAAAGATATAGAGATTAAAATGCGACTGGTGGGGATGAGGGACAGGGCCTTCTCATCAGTGGCCCCCTGCCTCTGGAAAGCTCTCCCCAGAAACATCAGAATTGCCACCTCCCTCCTGTCTTTTAGAAGAAAAATCATGACCTGGCTTTGGGACAAAGCGTTCAATTACTGAGCAGCTAGTAAAAGAAGATTTTAACACTTATGGCAATTATTTTACCCGGACTGGATTTTAGACTCTGATTTTAATGTTGTTGTTCATTCGCTCAGTCGTCTCAGACTCTTCGTGACCTCATGGACCAGCCCATGCCAGAGCTCCTTGTCGGTCGTCACCACCCCCAGCTCCTTCAAGGTCAGTCCAGTCACTTCAAGGATGCCATCCATCCATCTGATTTTAATAGGCATGTGTTAATCAATTGCTTTAATTATTGTTTTAATATTTTAATGTATTGTTGATTGTTTTATTATGATTACACCGTATGATGTTTGTGAGGCCGCCCTGAGTCCCTCCTCAGGGGTGAGAAGGGTGAGGTATAAATATAGGAAATAAACAAATAAAAACACATTAAAATCATGCACATCAATAAAATGTAAACTTAAAATAGGCATATATGTTGCTGAAATGGCTTCATTTCTATCATATTTTCCTTTCCTTTCTTTAAGAGAGGTGGGAACAAGATGTGGACCCTGAAATTCAGCCTTTATAACCTTTAGCCACCTTGACTTGGGTGCAAAATGGTTTCCTTATCAGGTTATCTCATTGGTTATTTTGAGCACGTTCTCACTTGCATCTACACTGTAGCATTAACAGAGTTTGACACTGCTTCCACTGCCATGGTTGGATATGCTATGGGTTCCTGGGAATTGCAGTCTGGTATGGAACCAGCACGACTTGGCAGAGAAGGCTAAAGACCTTCTAAAAAGCAACAACTCCCAAGATTCCAGAGCACTGAGCCAGGACAGTTGAAGTGGTGTCAAACTGTATTAATCCTGCAGTGTAGATGCACATACTCCCCAATCGCCCTAAGCAGGACCCAGGTGGTGATTGACAGATCCCCGGGTCACGTGGGGTGCAGAAGGTTCGAAGTGACTGCGGGGGGGGGGGGGGGAGGGGGGTTCCACCTGGCTGTGAGAGAAGGGGAAAAGCCTTCATTAGCAGTCTGTAAGACCGCTGTTTCCCCGCCTGCCCTCCATTCCCTTTCCTTTCTCTTACTCTGAGAGCCGTCGTCGACACGGTCAAACTCCCAGTCCGGCGAGAGCGTCTCCAGCGCCATGACAAGCCCTCTCACCCCACAGCAGCAGCGGCGGCGGCGCAGCCTCTCTCCCCTCGTCAGAGTGAAAGGCACGAGACTTCCTGTCACGCCCGCGAGGAGTTCTGGGAAATGCAGTTTTTTCTCCGCCGAGGACAGGAAGTTGGCAGGCGCGGCGGCCCAATTGGGTTAGTTAATAGCAGCGAAGGAATTGAACGCGCCATAGCGACACCTACCGGGCTGAGCGTAGAATGCTAGAGTTGGAAGAGAGGGTCATCTATTCATTTCAGCCCTACACCACTGCGCCCTACACCACTGGAGAAATTACACTGCTTAGCCGGTATTGCACCACCTGACATCCGCCGGGAAGTAGCAGCCAATAGTGAAAGGACCAAGGCAGAGACATCTACATCTCATCCCCTGTTTGGGTATCAGCCAGCATGTCAACCACTTAAATCTAGAAATAGTTTTCTAAGATCTACAGAGACACTCGCTGGAACACCCCAGCAAGCGAGAGTCCAAAAGTGGCAGGCTCAAACCCAGAACCTCAACCAATGGCTGATACCAGATGAGAGACTCCCCCCTGGGCACACAGAGGACTGGGCGACTTGGAAAGCGCTGAACAGACTGCGCTCTGGCACCACGAGATGCAGAGCCAATCTTAAGAAATGGGGCTACAAAGTGGAATCCTCGACATGCGAGTGCGGAGAGGAGCAAACTACTGACCACCTGCTGCAATGCAACCTGAGCCCTGCCACATGCACAATGGAGGACCTCCTTGCAGCAACACCAGAAGCACTCCAAGTGGCCAGATACTGGTCAAAGGACATTTAATCAACTACCAAACTCATAAATTTTGTATTCTGTATTCTGTATTTTTGTATCTTGTCTGTTTGTTTGCTTTGTTCTGTTAGAAATGTAATATAAATGACTGGTTGCTGATGATGCTGATAGATAGGAAGATAGGAAGATAGATAGATAGATAGATAGATAGGAAGATAGATAGGAAGATAGATAGGAAGATAGATAGATAGATAGATAGATAGATAGGAAGATAGATAGATAGATAGATAGATAGATAGATAGATAGGAAGATAGATAGGAAGATAGATAGGAAGATAGATAGATAGATAGATAGATAGATAGATAGGAAGATAGATAGGAAGATAGATAGGAAGATAGATAGGAAGATAGATAGATAGTTAGGAAGATGGATAGATAGGAAGATGGATGGATAGATAGATAGATAGATAGATAGGAAGATAGATAGATAGATAGATAGATGGAATTGTACAATATAATAATTTTCTTTGGCCAGCACCTTAATCACTCTGACTTGGACACCACCTCAGCCCTGTTGACTTGTAAATGCCTTTTTACTTTTAATGTTTTGAGTGTTTGCTATCATTAGATCTAGTAGTAAACATGTTCTAAATGTTTGATTTATATATTTAAATATCTAAGTTTGTTATTTTTGAGTTGTTCTACAGGTACACCTGATATTGTTTATTTTATTGTTTATGATTTGTTTTGTTTGTTATGTTATGCTGGTATTGAATGTTTGCCAATTTTCTGAGTCCCCTCGGGGAGATAGGGCAGTATAGAAATAAAGTTTTATTATTATTATTATTATTATTATTATAGATAGATAGATAGATAGATTAGATAGATAGATAGATAGATAGATTAGATAGAGAGCTAGAGAGATAGATAGATTAGATAGATAGATTAGATCAGGGGTCCTCAAACGAAGGCCTGGGGGCCAGATATGGCCTTCCAAGGTCATTTACCCGGCCCTTGCTCAGAGTCAACCAAAGTCTGACACGACTTGAAAGCACACAACAACAACAACAACAACCCTATCTCATCAGCCAAAAGCAGGACCACACTTCCCATTGAAATACTAATACGTTTATATTTGTTAAAAGTGTTCATTTTAATTATTGTATTGTTTTTAACTGGGGTTTTTTGCACTACAAATAAGATATGTGCAGTGTGCATAGCAATTCATTCATGGGGTTGTTGTTTTTTTTTTCAAATTATAATCCAGCCCTCCAACAGTTTGAGGAACTGTGGCCTGGCCCTCTGTTTAAAAAGTTTGAGGATCCCTGGATTAGATAGATAGATTAGATAGAATAGATAGATAGATAGATAGATAGATAGATGTTAATGGCTTTGTGGTGCTGTTTTTAAAAAAATGCTTTAAAGAAGTATTGCATATAGATTTTTTAATGTTTCATAGAATTAAGGAAGAGTCCCCCAGGGCCATCCAGTCCAACTTCATTCGTTCCGTCATGTAGAAATATGTAATCCAAGCCCTTCCAATAGAGCAGGCATGGGCAAATTTGGGCCCTCCAGGTATTTTGGACTTCAACTTTCACAACTCCTAACAGCCTCCTGGCTCTTCCACACAGCCCTATAACCTAGAACATTTCTTCATTTTAATTATTGTATTGTTTTTAAGTGTTTTTTGCACTACAAATAAGATACCTGCAGTGTGCATAGGAATTCATTCATGCTTGGGTTTGTTTGTTTTTTTCAAATTATAATCCGGCCCTTCAACAGTTTGAGGGACTGTGACCTGGACCTCTGTTTAAAATGTTTGAGGACCCCTGACCTAGAATATCAAGGCAAAAAATCCCACAATATCTGCTTTGAACTGGGTTATCTGAGTCCACACTGCCATATATTCCAGTTCGGAGCAGATAATGTGGGATTTTATTCAGCTGTGTGGAAGGGGCCATAGTTAAACATATGAGGGTTGAATGAAAAGTAATGCCTCCACCTTCGTAACTCCTCAACAGATGGCAGTACTGGTATGCGGCAGGTACTAGCTTGTTCAGTAGACTCTCCTCTACAGTTCCATTTTGGCAGGAAGCCTTAGCATTGAACGGTTGTGTTGTTTAAATGCAAAGTATGGAACCCTATGCAGACAGTTGGTCAATGCGACTTAAGCAACGTGCAGTCATGAATTCTTGACAGCAGAAGGTGTCACCCCAAAGGAGATTCATCAGAGAATGCAAGCTGTTTATGGTGATTGTGTTGATGTGAGTACTGTGCATTGTTGGGTGAGAAAGTTTAAAGATTTAGAGGTGGGAACATCTGACTTGTGTGACAAACAAAGAGTTGGACGTTCTGTGACAGCAACCACAAGCAAAAGGTTTACAGAATGATTCAGGACGATCGTCGTATCACTCAGAGAGAAATTTCAAGCATAATCGGCATTTCAAAAGAATGTGTGGGTCACATTTTTACTTTTCTGGGCTATTGGAAGATCTGTGCACGATGGATACCGAGGATACTGATGCCTGAAATGAAAGCGCACAGACTTGAAACTTCAGAGACTGGATCTCACCATCATACGACAACATCCATACAGTCCAGATTTAGCACTGTCTTACTTCCATCTGTTCCTGATAATGAAAGAAGATCTGCGGGGACATCATTATGCTTCTGATGAAGACACTGAGAGAACTATGAGACACTGGTTGTGGAAACAGAGTGTTGACTTCTTCCGTGACAGCTTCAAAAAACTTGTTCATCGTTGGCAGAAATGTATCCGATTGTCTGGTGATTATGTCGAAAAATGAATAGTGGTAGTTAAAGAGCACATTCTAAGGATTATTTCTGCATTTGATTTATAAAATATTCCCATCTAAACCCAAGTAACGAAGGTGGAGGCATTACTTTTCATTCAACCCTCACATAACTATTCCTCTTCCTTTGCCCCCTAATTTTGAACTTTCCGTGCTTGCAAATTACAGACAAAGATGTTTTTTCTTTCTTTTTCATTAATTTAACAAGTATATCTACTCTTTTGTCAATTGTCACCTGGGACTGCTTACTTACATGCATATGCATGGTCCCAGGGTTTGCTCATAGAAAGAGCAGACTATCCTTTAATCACTTTTGAATGCATGCAAAAGCTCTTTTAGCTTTATTGCATATTCAAAAGTGAAATGTGGTGTGTTGTTTACATTTTTCATTGGCTAAAATGCAAGGTGAAATTACTTGGATTCTACTTTTCAACTGATTCCACTTTCTTGGATGGGAGCCCACCAATTAATACCAGGTGCTGTAGACTGTGTTTTAGAGGAAAAAAGCTGTAAAACTGAAATCAAGCAAATTTAACGGGTTGCAGATAGTGAAATCCGGACTACGGCTAGCGGAAACCTGAAGCATGGATTCAGAGTTTCGTTAAATGGATAGTCAGTATCAGCATAGGGAGTGTTCCCTCCGCCCTATGCAGATTCTCACTCTCCAATGGCTGACTGGGGCAGGATAACTCAGGAGACAAAAGAGTATACAGTTTTGTGAGTTAATCACCTGGTCCCTCTTTCAGGACAAACAAAATGGGGCCATGAGGTCTCTGGTGGCTATGGGATTGTTCTTTTGTGTTGTGATTAACCCATCAAGGCTGGTCGGGCACCTACGGTGCCCATGTCCATTGTATCAGAGTACTGTATTGTCCAAAGTGATGGGATTAGTTAATCCTGTCTTAGGAAAGGATAAATGTCATCTTGGGAAGATGGGGCATGACCTCCCGGTATCAGGGCAGACGTGCCACGTGATAAATGTTTTCATTATATCCAGGTAGCTGCACAAAGGACAGGCAGCCCGGTATCAGAATCCTGTTGTCTCTTGTACAGCCTGGTGTATTGATCAGAGATGATGGGTGCTTGGATCCCATTGTTGTTGCAATGATCAGGAGATGCTGGAGAGGGTTCCCAGGTCACAATGTGTAGGTGAAAGGTTACCTGAGCTTGATCAGTGGCTTGATCCTCAAATAATTTTATAAAGCATAACATATTATAAACACACACACACACAGGGAATGGGCCCGTGGATACTGGGGGCTCCTGTTCATGGGAACCAGAGTACCCACAGGGGCAAGGGTTGGCAAAGGGATTAGTTGCAGTGCAGGGAGGTTGTTTTAGAGGGGAAGGAAGGAGAGGAGCCCTGCTATGGAGGTTGTGGGAACTATGGGCCGGAGGTTTAGCACAGCTGGTAAATCACCAGCAAGTATAAGATCTGTCAACCGAAAGGTTGCAAGTTCGAAGCCCCGGGTCAGCGTGGGCTGCCCTGCCCTGCTCACTGTTTACCTAAGCAGTCGAAAACAGCTTTAGCTGTAATTAGAGAAATTAGGTACTGCTAAAAGGTACTGTGTTTTATGACACCATAAAGAAAAAAGATCAGAAAATGCTGGGCAACCAAATGGAAGGAGGAAGAACCTCCTGTGACTGGACTCACCTTCCTTGGCACCAAAAACAGCTGGATACCGAGTCGCAACAACACACCTCCTTTAAGCGGCATTAAATGTTTGCCATGTATGTGTGCTGTGATCCGCCCTGAGTCCCCTTCGGAGTGAGAAGGGCAGAATATAAATAAAGTGTTGTTGTTGTTGTTGTTGTTGTTGTTGTTGTTGTTGTTGTTATGGGGTAAGCAGTTACCAGGGCCGGCTGCAAGAGGCAAAATGGAGGGAGAAAGACACAGGAAGCAAAGGAGATATAAAGAATCGAAACAGAGAATAACCCAAAGCAGTGCACATTTATTAAAGGGTTATTTTGTAATAAAGGGAGAAAGAAAGTATATAGGGTGCTTGGTAGCTGCTACTGGACTCCTCTGTTCCCCAAATGTTAGCATAATTGATTCTAGCGAGGCTCCAGGCTCCCGCTGTCCGTGGCTCTCTCCGCCGTGGTTCCACTTATACTGTATTTTAGTAATATTTTGACCAGGAGGGATAAGTTGTGCTCGATCTCAAAACCACCTCTGAGGGCCCTCCCATACAGCCATATAATTGAGAATATCAAGGCAGATAATCCACAAAATCTGCTTTTAACTGGATTATTTGAGTCCACACTACCATATAATCCAGTTCAGTGTGGATTTTATATAGCTGTGTGGAAGGGGCCTAAATATTCCTTGCCTAAAAATACCTCATGAAATTAATAAAATTGTCATAAGTAAACAGGTAATTTAAAGGCACAAGCCACAAAACCATTTTGAAGGAAAGAAAGTGATATTCTTCATCTTGCAGATAACATCTTAAATCCAATTTACACAATTATAGTTCTGTAAATCAGTGGAATCTTCGAGGTGGGAGAGACAGAAGTAGTAGTCCCTCCATTTTTTAATGCCGATAGAGGTACTTTAAGATTTTTTTTTCTCTTTTGGGAATATGAAAAGTGAGATGG
Organism: Anolis sagrei; assembly: GCF_037176765.1. Classification (NCBI taxonomy): domain Eukaryota; kingdom Metazoa; phylum Chordata; class Lepidosauria; order Squamata; family Anolidae; genus Anolis; species Anolis sagrei. The sequence continues at coordinate 170,187,556 of NC_090025.1, forward strand.
GATGGTAGAGAGAGAAGGTATCACATGAGATGGGTTCAGTTTGAAATGCCAGAAGTGGTGAAAGTGATTTTCCTTATAGTCTGTCATTGGATGATAAGTTGCTTTGAATTCTGTGCTGGAAGAATGGTAGGATATAAATGAAATAAAGAAATAAGATTTGCAAATGTGATTGTTGAAAAGACATATGGAGACGTTCATTGAGCAGAGGAAAGTAGGTGAACTGCGGAGAATACATCTTCTTAATATCTATCTTATTTGAATAAGAGGCAGATTAAGGAAAGGTAATATAAAACTCTGTGGATCACGTTATCTTGGAATCTTGCCTGATTTAAAGGTCAGTGCATGTTTTGGCACTCTTGCTCTGGAGCGTCAATGCAAAGAGACAGCGTTTATTTAAATTTATCACAGTTCACATGATAAGCAAGCACCAAGAGAAACTGTAGCCTGACTCTTCCTGCTCCATGGGACAAAATAGCAGCCAGTGATTTGGCTGCCAATGTAAAGAGAGAGCACCTAATGCAGCTGCCACTGTGAAATTATGTATGCAGATATGGCTAGAAAAGCATACATTCCAGCCCTCTGGTGTGCTCACACTACGCAGAGTGGGTATTTAGCAACAATTAAAACTAATCAAAATACAACAGAGTTCCAGAATAGAAATGCTGCAGACAGATGAAGAACATAAAACATTAGATAGACTTTTTAAAATTAGGGAGCTCATCTAAAAAGTAGTTTAATCTAAAACATTAAATTAACCACTTAATTGTCAATTGTTAACAACTTCCACTGTTATCAATTAAAAGACATTTTGCAGTTATTCTGCCCCTGCCCTGCTCCATAAAATCCACCATAGAATTATGTGAATGGTGGCAAAAGCTTCACATAAAAGTATCAAAACATGTAAGGACTCAACACCGGAGTTGTGCACCAAGTTGGTTTATCCCGTTTCTCCTTTGTTTCTTTCGTTACTTCAGAAGCAAGGAACTGGAAGGCGCCTCCCGATACGAAAATCAGCTCGATACAAAAGCAAGTGGGAGTGAATACCAGCTCCTGGCCTGCTTTTCAGCATCACAGTTTACTCTTTTTTATTAATCCCCCAGCAAATAAAAAGTAAACCCTCATTGTACTCTTCTCTTCCAGGAGGTCATTGCTCTTCCTTACCTGGAAGTGGGAAACGTCCTTAAAATGACTTGGAGAGTGCATGGCTGACTGATGTGGTGTAGCCCAGGAGAAAAAGTGCACATGCCTGCAGATGAACACCTCCCAGAATTTGCCTCTTTGACTTTGAAAGAAAGAGAGAGAGAGAGTAGTGCAGGCCCTGAGAGTGCCTGCGCCTGCCAGTGCCTGCAGACAACCGCTTCTTACTCTAGCGTAAGAGGTGCTCAGATGCGGGCGCTTTCTGGGCCTGCATGCGACACATACACACACTTTCCAAGGGAAGTGCATGTGTGGCATGCAGGCCTAGAAAGTGCCAGTGCCTGCAACTGAGCACCTCCTCTAAAGTAGAAACAGCAGGTAAGAAGTCTCCTTCAAGTGCACGTCAGGAAGGGGAGCCTGGGTGTGAACCCCCTCCCCTCTAATTATGGGCCAATAGAAAATGGATCTTTTGGCACCCCAGAGCGAACACAGGTATCTGCTCTCCCAATTACGGGTGGCTCCCAAAAAAACGGGGGTCGGGCTCCCACCAAAAGCTGGGACATGAAACAGGCCAAGGTTTGCCCTGAATGCACAACCCTACTCAACACATTCCTCTACCTCTCCAAAATATGGGAGGCTTACTACCTTCTAGGTTGTGTGTGGCTTTAACTTCCACCAGACTGCCTGGGAATTGTAGTTTAATAATGCAGGTCTACTTAGTTAAATAAGTAGGTTTCTGGGTTTTACTTATTTAACAAAAACGTTGGTACTAGAGGAAGGAATAAAATGAAAAGACTTAGGATAGGTTTCTGTACAACAAAAAAGAAGAGCAGTTCAATATTTATTTATTTATTTATTTGCTTTATTTCTATACCGCATTTTTCAGCCTGATAAGGCGACTCAATGCGGTTTACACAATGAAAATTATCACAATAACATCAATACTATCACAACAATATCCTAAACAATTAAAACACATCATATGCAACAACAAAATCAAACAATCATTAACAATTCATAACGCCTCAATATGAAATCAGAATCCATTCTCGTAATCCTTGTGCCATTCCTGAGATCAAATTTTACCATCCTCCTATATTCAGTTGCACTGTTTAGCCAAATGCTTGTTCATAGAGCCAGGTCTTAACCTTCTTCCGAAACGCCAGCAGTGAAGGGGCCTGTCTGATGTCTACAGGTAGGGCATTCCATAGCCGAGGGAATATGTGTCAACTAAGTTTTTATTCAAACTTTTTGGGATGGTATCCCTATTCTTGCTCTGTTGTTTCTGCCTCTGGTACCAAATGTGATTATTAAATGAAGTATACTTTATGTTTTTTTATAACTCACATAATACTTGTGAATATACAAAGTTACAGCTTTATTTTGATCATTAAAAAGCCTCACCTTTGTGGTGGGGGGGGGGGGGCAAAGAGCCTTTGGCAATGATTAAATCCAACCACAATTTTGTTTATCCACATTTATAGATGAGTATATGAAAAAAGAAAGAAATCAAGAAAAGAAGTTGTCTGTAATAGCTTACTTCTGAACAAGCTGAAACCAGAAAAACTGCAATAAATGCAGAAATTAAACAAGAAAATCATGTTTCCTGCAATTGAATACTTTTGAACATGTTAAAACCTGAAAAACAACTATGTAGGAGCAATTTCACTACTTCAGTGGTTCCCGTAAGTATAAATTTAATGAGAAATATATACTAGAATGTTCTTAATCAGATTCAGAACTCTCCCTTTGTTAGCGATTTATAAAAGTTGGATGGAGAAAAATAACAAATGTAAAGCTATAATTATCTACAGGAATGTCATATATAGATAATTATATGGCATTCCCAAAAGTGAGGAAGAGCTGAGGAGCCTCCTAACCAAGGTGAAAGAAGGAAGTGCAAAAGCTGTCTTGCAGTTAAACATAAAAAAACAAGAATCTGATTGATAACTTGGAAATAGAGGGAGAAAATGTGGAGGCAGTGACAGACTTTGTATTTCTAGGTGCAAAGATTACTGCAGATATAGACTGCAGCCAGGAAATCAGAAGACATTTACTTCTTGGGAGGAGAGCGATGACCAATCTCGATAAAATTGTGTAGAGACATCACACTGGCAACAAAGATTTGCATAGTTAAAACAATGGTATTCATCGCAATAACCTATGGATGTGAGAGCTGGACCATAAGGAAGGCTGAGCAAAGGAAGATTGACGCTTTTGAACTATAGTATTGGAGGAAAATTCTGAGAGTGTTCCTTGGACCGCGAGAAGACCCAACCAATCCATACTTCACAAAATAATGCCCAGCTGCTCATTGGAGGGAAGGATATTAGAGGCAAACATGAAGTACTTTGACCACATAATGAGAAGACAGGAAAGCTTAGAGAAGACAATGATGCTGGAGAAAATGGATGGGAAAAAGGAAGAGGGGCTGACCAAGGACAAGACAGATGGATGTCATCCTTGAAGTGACTGGCTTGACTCTGAAAGAGCTGGGGGTGGTGACGGCCAACAGGGAGCTCTGGCATGGGCTGGTCCATGAGGTCACAAAGAGTAGGAAGTGACTGAACAAATAAACAACAACAAACACCATATAATAGAAGCATAAGATATAAAATATTGGGTGTTTCTCACACCACCACAAGCCTGGATTCTCTTGGGATCTCACATGGTCATGAAATTACAATGTACTGATCCATTTATTGGATTGGACAGAAATATCAGCTCTACTATATTTCCCAAGTGAAACACATAGTTGGATGAGCCTGAAAACTGGCCAGAAAGGTAAGTAGACAACTAACAATAATTTTGGCCAAAGGATCTACCAAGCCCCAGCATTGCTTTCCATCCAACCTATTCATGGCTGAGATAGATACATTTTAATAAGTCTCAGTATTTTATAGAACTTATGTTACACAAACAAAGATAAAGTGTGCACGAACAATATATAATACATATATGATAATCCTTATCTGAGATATATGTGACCAGCACAGAACGTAGCTAGAGCTTATTTGTTGTTTAAAGAGATCTTCTCAGTGTCTGGCACTGTATGTAATCATAACTTTTGGTTGTTGTCCTCAGACACATAATATTCCAGTTACATTTTCAGCACAATGACAGAGCTCAGCAAACAATACAATCCATGGAAAGACACTGACTATTGTCAATTTAGAGTTGATCAGGTTCACTGAACAGATCAGCCTAGAGCTGAATATAATTCTTATTTTACACCAATACATGTAGCTCAGTTGCTTCAACCTGCATTACAGAGGTCATATGATGTTTAAACACACTGTGATCCTTTCATTCTTTGTATTTAACTGTACATGGTTTTCCTTGTCTTGCTTCTTATTCTCTCTATAACATCCATGAGCCCTGGTCTTGGTGGAAAAACTGGGATAAAGAATTATTGTTGAATGAATGACTGGGGCAGTGCGACCATTTTCTACTTCACTTTAAGCAATGTCTAATCTGAAGAAGGATCTTGTACTAGGCAAGATTTAGCCATTGTGACAGGTAAACACTGGCATTATCTAACCTCCTTTTAAAGCTGACCATTTTGGGGACCAGAAACTCATCCTGAGAACACTAATTCCATATTATCTTTGTGCTGTGTGAAAATGTACTTTGCTTTGCACTTCCTAATCCCTGCAGGGAAAGGTGTGAAAAGTGAGTGGATGGCTGAGAACAGGCTAAAGCAGGTTTACAGAAGACCCCTCCTAGTCCTTAATGCAACTGCTCACCTCCCTTGATCTAACTACATGAAAGCATCATGCAAACAGCTTATGTGTGGCATTTATGCTATTGTGCTGAGTATATTGAAAGAAAATTCCACCATTAAAGCCATGTGAAGCTGTAATATTCTAGACAGTGCAATATGAGGCTCATTCCCTGGCATCTCCAGGTATTCTTGAGATGCAATGTAGTGTAGTAGTTTGACATGAAAACCTACTGTGGCCCCTTCAACATGAAAACCCACTGTGGCCCCTTCTACACTGTCAAATAAAATCCAAATTATTTGCTTTGAACTGGAGTATCTGGCAGTGTAGACTCATATCATCCAGTTCAAAGAAGATAATATGGATTATATGCTTTGATAATCTGGATTATATGGCATTATAGAAGGGTTCTGTGTGAAACTGGACAAATCACATACTTTCAGCCTCAGAAACCCCCATGATAGGGTTGCCTTAATGTCACCATATGTCAGAAATGACTCAAAGGCACACAACAACAAATAATCGGAATTTTCATGTGATCTTAATTTGAAAGCTATAAATGGGGAGAAGGAAACAATTTTCAAAATATATGATTTCTTAAGTACATACATGCAGTGACTTTCAAAATTATAACTCCTTTTTGCAATAGCATCTGCATTAAACTGTATTTCCTTGGAAGAGTTAGTGGTTAAACAGTGTGTAAATAGTAAAGGTAAAGGTTTCACCTTGACATTATGTCTAGTCTTGTCTGACTCTGGGCATTTCTAAGCCAAAGAGCAGGTGTTGTCAGTAGACACCTCCTAGGCCATGTGGCTGGCATGACTGCATGAAGTGTTGTTACCTTCCCACCAGAACAGTACCTATTGATCTGCTCACATTTGCATGTTTTTGAACTAAGCTGGCAGAAGCTGGGGCTAACAGCAGGAGCTCACCCCCATTCCCCGGATTCAAACTGCCAACCTTTTGGTAAGCAAGTTCAGCAGCTCAGCAGTTTAACTTGCTGCACCACCAGGGGCTCCAGTGTGTAAATACATAAGTAAGTAAATGATGGTAGGCAAATTTACATCCCCACAATCAATCTGCATAATTACTATTATCATCAAGATGATACCCACTCCCATTCCATGTTCAATAGCCAATTTTGCTTGGTGGCTCAATCTGTCTGCAACTTTCGGAGTCCCTCAAAACAAGACGAAGTCATTGCCATATTCTGCAAAAAGGAAGGGCTGGATTTTTTAATGCAAACTATCTTAAATCAGAAGACAAGATGCAGAACCTTTCCACTTTTAAGCTTCTAGTAATATAGGCCTATCTCCATTGCATAACAGGCATGGACAAACTTCAGCCCTCCAGGTGTTTTGGACTTCAGCTCCCACAATTTCTAACAGCCTACCAGCTGTTAATAAAAAGCCTATAATAAATTGCATTTCTTATGTAGCAAGCATGGGCAAAGTTTTGGACTTCAGCTCCCACACTTCCTAACAGCCTACTGGCTATTAGGAAGTGTGGGAGTTGAAGTCCAAAACACCTGGAGGGCCAAACTTTGCCCATGCCTGCTGTATAATGAGTGTAGTTTATTATCAGCTCTTTATTCCTACTGGCTGTTAGGAATTGTGGAAGTTGTCCTGGAGGGCCAAACATTGCCCATGCCTGCTGTACAATGAATGCAGTTTATTATCAGCTCTTTATTCCTACTGGCTGTTAGGAATTGTGGAAGTTGTCCTGGAGGGCCAAACATTGCCCATGCCTGCTGTATAATGAGTGTAGTTTATTATCAGCTCTTTATTCCTACTGGCTGTTAGGAATTGTGGAAGTTGTCCTGGAGGGCCAAACATTGCCCATGCCTGCTGTATAATGAGTGTAGTTTATTATCAGCTCTTTATTCCTACTGGCTGTTAGGAATTGTGGAAGTTGTCCTGGAGGGCCAAACATTGCCCATGCCTGCTGTATAATGAGTGTAGTTTATTATCAGCTCTTTATTCCTACTGGCTGTTAGGAATTGTGGAAGTTGTCCTGGAGGGCCAAACATTGCCCATGCCTGCTGTACAATGAATGCAGTTTATTATCAGCTCTTTATTCCTACTGGCTGTTAGGAATTGTGGAAGTTGTCCTGGAGGGCCAAACATTGCCCATGCCTGCTGTACAATGAATGCAGTTTATTATCAGCTCTTTATTCCTACTGGCTGTTAGGAATTGTGGAAGTTGTCCTGGAGGGCCAAACATTGCCCATGCCTGCTGTACAATGAATGCAGTTTATTATCAGCTCTTTATTCCTACTGGCTGTTAGGAATTGTGGAAGTTGTCCTGGAGGGCCAAACATTGCCCATGCCTGCTGTACAATGAATGCAGTTTATTATCAGCTCTTTATTCCTACTGGCTGTTAGGAATTGTGGAAGTTGTCCTGGAGGGCCAAACATTGCCCATGCCTGCTGTACAATGAATGCAGTTTATTATCAGCTCTTTATTCCTACTGGCTGTTAGGAATTGTGGAAGTTGTCCTGGAGGGCCAAACATTGCCCATGCCTGCTGTACAATGAATGCAGTTTATTATCAGCTCTTTATTCCTACTGGCTGTTAGGAATTGTGGAAGTTGTCCTGGAGGGCCAAACATTGCCCATGCCTGCTGTACAATGAATGCAGTTTATTATCAGCTCTTTATTCCTACTGGCTGTTAGGAATTGTGGAAGTTGTCCTGGAGGGCCAAACATTGCCCATGCCTGCTGTACAATGAGTGCAGTTTATTATCAGCTCTTTATTCCTACTGGCTGTTAGGAATTGTGGAAGTTGTCCTGGAGGGCCAAACATTGCCCATGCCTGCTGTACAATGAATGCAGTTTATTATCAGCTCTTTATTCCTACTGACTGTTAGGAATTGTGGAAGTTGAAATCCAAAATACCTGGAGGGACAAACATTGCCCATGCCTTCTGTATAATAAATGCAGTTTGGCACCACTTTGTAGATGTCCCTCCTCATCAGCTTGACCTGGACTCCACTTCAGTGAACTTCAGAAGTTTTTAAGCAGAAACAGGATGGCCACCTGCTAGAGTGGTTGGGTTGTGCTTTTCCTGAATGACAGGGGGTTGGAGACACTCGCTGGAACACCTCAGCAAGCGAGAGTCCAAAAGTGGCAGGCTCAAACCCAGCACCTCAATCCGTGGGTGATACCAGATGAGAGACTCCCCCCTGGGCACACAGAAGACTGGGCGACTTGGAAGGCACTGAACAGACTGCGCTCTGGCACCACGAGATGCAGAGCCAACCTTCAGAAATGGGGCTACAAAGTTGAATCCATGACATGCGAGTGTGGAGAAGAGCAAATCACTGACCACCTGCTGCAATGCAACCTGAGCCCTGCCACATGCACCATGGAGGACCTCCTTGCGGCAACACCAGAGGCACTCCAAGTGGCCAGATTCTGGTCAAAGGACATTTAACCAGCTACCAAATTTGCAAAATTTGTGGTTTTTTAAAATCTGTTTGTTTGTTTTGTTCTGTTAGAAATGTAATACAATGTTCTGGTTGCGGATGACACGATAAATAAAAAAGGGGGGTTGGAATGGATAACCCTTGTGGTATCTTCCAACTCCATGAGCCTTTGTACATCTCAAACATAGACTTTGACACCACTTAAACTCTCAGGGCTCGATGCTATGGAATCCTGAGCTTTGTAGTTTGGCAGAGGAGGCTAAAGACCTTGCAAAACTACAATCCCCATTGTTCCTTAGCAGTGAGCCATGGAAGTTAAAGTGGTGTCAAACAGCATTGACTGTGCAGCGTAGATGCGCTTATAGACAGAGAGGCAGGCTGGTGGCTCCTTTTTTCTTTGCAAGGCAGCGGGGCTGGAAGGGGGAAAAGGCCAGGCTCCCCTGCGCGTGCTCGCCTGGCGGAGGGGCTTCGCTGCGCGCGCTCCCGAGGCGCTGGCTTCTGCCTGAGTTGGCAGCCTGGCTGAGTTGCATCAGACGAGACGAGACGCGGCTCCTGCGCCTTCCTCCGCCGCCGCCGCCGCTGCCGGGTACCCAAAGGCTGGACGAGGCACCGTCTTCCCATCGCTCCCTTGGCGCCTCGCCAGGTGTCCCTGCATTTCTCCCTTCCTTCCCCCCTTTTGGATGAGCACATCTCCGCCGGCCACAGAATGCTCTGCAGAGCCAACCAACTGGTGAGGAAATTCTCCACTTCGGCCAGGGTGAGTCTGAGATGATCCTTAGATAGAAGCCCAGGGAAGGGAAGGGAAGGGGCTGCCAAGGTGGGGAGGGAAGATGCTTGGCAAATCCCTGGCCCCTTCCCTCCTGCCGGAGAGAGACCTTTGCAGGGACTCAGGCACTTTAAAAGCTTTGCAAGGAAGGACTGCAGCATGATTACCTTTCCCAAAATATGCCACTTAAATCTCACCCCTTAGGAATGAAATGAAATCGCAAAAACTAGAATTCAACAAGGAGATCAAATACCAAGATGCACTGTCCTAACACTTCCCCTCTTAACTCCCCATTTAAAAAACACAACCTATTTCTCTCTGCTCCCACTCAAACCAAAGGTGCAATACAAATGTTATACTTCTCTTCTGCTAACTGCATCAACTTCTGTTAAATATAGACAGAAATGTTTAAAATTAGTACATACTTACAAGTAGTATTGATACCATTTGACCATTTTGACTTATTTCATCTTTTATGCATTATCTCAGTATAATAATAACAACAATAATAAGTAATCAGCACAAATGCAATTAAAGCCAAGATTGAAAAATCAGCTGCTGACCCAAAATGCAGACTGTGCAAGGAAGCTGATGAAACCACGGATCATATCTTCAGCTGCTGCAAGAAAATCACACAAATGGACTACAAACAGAGGCACAACTCTGTGGCCCAAATGATTCATTGGAACTTATAAGTACCACCTGATAGTAGTAAAGAACTTGTGGGATCATAAACCTGCAAAGGTAGTGGAAAATGAACACACAAAAATACTGTGGGACTTCTGAATCCCAACTAACAAAGTTTTGGAACACAATACACCAGACATCACGATTGTGGAAAAGAAAAAAAATTGGATTATTGATGTCACCATACCAGGTGAAAGCCAAATTGACAAAAAACAACAGGAAAAACAAAACTGTTATCAGGCCTCGAAATCAAACTGCAAAGGCTCTAGTATAAACCAGTACAGGTGGTTCCAGTGGTCATCAGCACACTGGATGCCATGCCAAAAGATCGCAGCCAGCATTTGGAAACAATAAACATTAACAAAATCACAATCTGTCAACTGCAAAAGGCCACTTTACTTGGATCTGGACTCATCATTCGAAAATACATAACACAGTCCTAGATGCTTGGGAAATGTTCAACTTGTGATTTTGTGATATGGAATCTAGCATATAGATCTCGTTTGCTGTGGGCAAACTCCGACCGTCCAGGTGTTTTGGACTCCAACTCCCACAATTCCTAACAAGCTTCAGGCCCCTTCTTTTTCCCCCCTCAGCCTCTTAAGTGCTCAGCCATAGCAGAGCACTTGATGAATCAACTTGGACACAGCATATTATTTGGGAACACAGAAATGCTGGACCTCTCTAGCAACCACCATGTCAGACTACACAGAGAAGCCATTGAAATCCACAAGCATCTGGACAATTTCAACAGAAAGGAAGAAACCATGAAAATGAACAAAATCTGCCTACCAGTATTTAAAAAACCCTCTAAAATCAGTACAGTAAATAAAGATCACAGTCAAAAACGGGAATTCCAGGGAGGAAACAAACAGAGCCAGCTAACACCTACCAACAAAGGATCCCCCGGACAGGAAGCAGCCAGGCTTTGAAGCTGTTTTATTCGGGAATTGAATGTTTGTCTTTTATGTTTTGGAATATGCCCTAAGCCCCTCTGGCAACTACTACTTCTCCTCCTGCTTCTTATCACTGCCTAGTTTCCAACAGACCTTACAACTTCTGAGGATGCCTGCCATAGATGTGGGTGAAATGTCAGGAGAGACTGCTTCTAGAACATGGCCATACAGCCTGGAAAACTCACAACAACCCAATGATTCTGGCCATGAAAGCCTTCAACAACACATTTCACACTTAATCAGCATTGTTGTGTTAGGGGCTCCTGGAAGCCTGCCTCAGCATGGGATAATTATGGTTTGCACTTTCCTTGTGGCTTTGTGCATACGCAGATGATTTCACACAAAAGAGAAATCTTCCCCAGCAAGTCTTTCCTTGTGCAATCGCCCACAGATTTTCATAGGGTGTGCATATTCCAGAGGATGCCATCTCCCACTTGCAAGCCTTCTATGTTTTCCCACAACCCATGGTGGTTGGTGACTTTCGTTTCAGTCAGGCATTGGGTTTGTGTTGGGTTTTAGTTTAGTTAGTTTAGCTACACCCAAGGTGTAAACTGAATTTGTTTTGGAGATAGGGTTCAGCACCGTGGACAGAACCTTTAAAATTCAGACTACAACTGAAAGCAGATTTGTCATCATGCTGACTGGGAAATCACCAGCTGCCACTGCCTATTATTTATTCCACACCCCTTTTATTTTTATTAGTAATAATAATAACAATATACTTTATTTATAACCTGCCCTACCTCCCCTGGTGAGACATTTATCCAGAAAGTATTGAATAATTGCATAGTGCCTTCTAAATGGCAGTGATAGTAATCATGCCTCTAGAAATTATTATTATTTATTATTTATTTATTACTTGCATTTATTGACCGCCCCTCTCAGCCCGAAGGCGACTCGGGGCGGCGAACAACAACAACCAGAAGACAATATACAGCAAATAAAGACGATACAAACCAGACGGATACCACACAACATACACTTACACTAAAAATCCGCTTCGTCAAGTCCTGGGGTCATAGCCGAAATTCGTAGTCCTAGTTCATTCCATTGTCAATTTAACTATCCTCAATTGAAGGCCTGTTCAAAGAGCCATGTTTTTAGGCTCCTGCGAAAGGCCATCAAGGAGGGCGCCTGTCTAACTTCAGCAGGGAGGGTGTTCCACAGCCGGGGGGCCACCACCGAGAAGGCCCGCTCCCTCGTCCCCGCCAAACGTGCCTGTGAGGCAGGCGGGACCGAGAGAAGGGCCTCCCCGGATGATCTCAAGGCCCTCGTGGGCTCGTAGGCCGAGATGCGGTCTGCAAGGTATTTTGGGCCGGAACCGTTTAGGGCTTTGTAGGATAACACCAGCACCTTAAATTGGGCCCGGTAGCAAATCGGCAGCCAGTGGAGCTGGGACAGCAGAGGCGTTGTATGCTCTCTGCGTCCAGCCCCCGTTAACAACATGGCTGCCGCGCGCTGAACTAGCTGAAGCTTCCGGGCCGTCTTCAAGGGCAGCCCCACGTAGAGAGCGTTGCAGTAGTCGAGGCGGGATGTGACCAAAGCGTGTACCACCGTGGCCAAGTCAGACTTCCCAAGATACGGGCGCAGCTGGCGCACGAGCCGAAGCTGTGCAAATGCTCCCCTGGTCACCGCTGAAACCTGGGGCTCCAGGCTCAGCGATGAGTCCAGGGTCACACCCAAGCTGCGAACCTGTGCCTTCAAGGGGAGTGCGACCCCGTCCAGCACAGGCTGTAACCCTATACCCTGTTCGGCCTTGCGACTGACCAGGAGTACCTCTGTCTTGTCTGGATTTAATTTCAGTTTGTTCGCCCTCATCCAGACCATTACAGCGGCCAGGCACCGGTTCAGGACTTCGACGGCCTCCTTAGTAGCAGGTGGGAAGGAGTGACAGAGTTGGACATCATCTGCGTACAGGTGACACCGCACCCCGAAACTCCGGATGATCTCACCCAGCGGCTTCATGTAGATGTTAAACAGCAAGGGGGACAAGATGGAACCCTGAGGAACGCCACAGATCAACGGCTGTGGCGCTGAACAGGAGTCCCCCAGCAACACCTTCTGAGTACGACCCTCCAGAAATGACCGGAGCCACTGCAGAGCAGTGCCCCCAAGTCCCATCTCTGCAAGGCGCCCCAGAAGAATACCGTGGTCGACGGTATCGAAGGCCGCTGAGAGGTCCAGGAGCACCAACAGGGACACACTCCCCCTGTCTAGCTCCCGGCGCAGATCATCCACTAAGGCGACCAAGACCGTCTCGGTACCATGTCCCGGTCTGAAACCAGACTGTGCCGGATCCAGAATATCCGTGTCTCTCAAGAATACCTGGAGTTGTGAGGCCACCACGCTTTCCATGACTTTGCCCAAGAAGGGAAGATTGGAAACAGGCCGAAAGTTGTCCAATTTAGTGGGGTCGAGTGATGGTTTCTTCAACAGCGGCTTTACAACAGCCTGTTTTAGGCTCGCTGGAATCTTGCCTTCCCGAAGGGAGGCATTAACCACCACCGTTACCCACTCGGCCAATCCCCCTCTGGCCTCTTTCAGAAGCCAGGATGGGCAGGGGTCTAGGATGGACGTGGTGGGTCTCATTCCTCCAAGTATCTTGTCCACATCCTCGGGTTTCACAAACTGAAAAGAATCCAATAAAATCGGACAAGCAGGTGCTTGTGTCACATCCACGGAGACTGCATCTAATGCGGCGTCCAGCCCAGAGCGGATCAAAGCGACTTTGTCTGCAAAGAACCGAGCAAATGCTTCACAGCGTGCTGCCGAGTTGTCAGTGCTCCCACCTGAGGTTGGGGGAGTTAAAAGACCTCTGACAACCCGAAACAACTCCGCCGGACGGTTTTTTGCAGACGCAATAGTGGCCGCAAAGAAAGATTTCTTTGCGGCTTTTATTGCCGCGGCGTATGCCCTTAAAGAGGACACAAACCGTGTTCGATTTGACTCGCTTGGGTCTGAGCGCCACACGCTCTCTAGAACCCTCTTCTTTCGCTTCATCGCTGCCAGCTCCTCAGTAAACCAAGGGGCTGGTTTAGCTCGGTTACTCGAGAGGGGACGTTCCGGAGCGATCTTGTCAATAGCCCTGGTCATCTCCCCATTCCAGAGAGCGACCAAGGCCTCGACATGATCACCTACCGCGGCGGCGGGAAACTCCCCAAGAGCCGTCAGGAATCCACTCAGATCCATTAGCCTCCTGGGGCGGACCATCCTAATAGGTCCTCCACCCTTGCGGAGGTTAGGGGGCGCAGTGAGTCTAAATCTAATCAGGAAGTGGTCGGACCATGGCAACGGAGAGCTAGACAACTCCTCCACACCGCCACCCTGCTCCCATCCCTGACAGAAAACCAAGTCCAATGTGTGTCCAGCACAGTGGGTGGGGCCAGTTATTCGTTGGGACAGCCCCATGGTTGCCATGGCGGACATGAAGTCCTGAGCCGCACCTGTGAGGGTTGCCTCGGCGTGGATGTTGAAGTCCCCCAGCACAAGGAGCCGTTGGGACTCCACCGCCAGGCTCGAGACCACCCCCGCTAGCTCAGGTAGGGAGACTGTAGTGCAGCGAGGTGGACGGTACACTAGCAGAATCCCTATTCTGTCCCGGTCACCCACCCTCAGGTGGACGCATTCGAAATTTGTGGTCTGCGGGATGGGGCTCCTGGTTAGATGGATGGAATCTCTATAGACCACTGCGACCCCGCCTCCCCGTCCTCCGGCTCTAGGTTGGTGTTGCACGGAGAAGCCTGGAGGACAAAGCTGGGAGAGATTTACGCCCCCCGCTTCATCCAGCCAGGTCTCCGTGATGCACGCCAGGTCTGCCCGCTCCTCCAGGATTAAGTCCTGGATCCAAGATGTTTTTCCGTTGACCGACCTGGCGTTCAACAACACCACCTTCAAGCCAGAGGGCCCGCTCACCTGGTTACACCAAATTACCTTAGGAGACCTGTTGGGAATAGTTAATTTAGGAAAGCGGTCCGAATTAAGCCGAATTCGTGGTCTCCTTCTCCCGCATCTCCTCCTTCCCACCACGACCTCTATGGGGGCCCCTCGGCTAGTGGAACACCTCCCTCCCTCCATGCCGCAGTTGTGAGCCATAAGGGTATTTCCTCCTATACTTGTTGTCAAGCTTATTAGTTCTTGCCAGCATCTCCCCTCCCCTCCCTCCCCCCTTCCCACCACACTCTCAATTCCAGATTCCAGGCCGCCTCCTCCTCCGCCCCCTCCGCCACAGCAGAGTAACGTAAACAGTATCCAGAGGGGGGCAGGGAACCACATGAGTGGCGACGATTCGGATGGTGGTATCGATATAGTCAGTTCTTAAAGTGCAAAATATCGTTAGGTCTTAAGGTGCCAGTTCTTACGTTCTTAAAGTGCAACAATTTCTGGAACAGCCGTCAATGATCGAGGATGAACGTCAATGATCACTCAGCAGCAACACACATTCAGCGCACATTAAAATGCTAGATCTAAAGTGCTCTACTTAACGGTATAAAGTGCGGCACGGAGGAACAGGGAAGGGGTGAAAGTGCTAATGCAGTCTAGCAGCAGTTGGAAGACGCTTGAGTGTTCCAGAAGCGTCTTTCCTGATTTTAATGCCAGTTATCTCCTAGGAAAAAGTTATTAGAAACTGTTAATCTCCTTTTTATTGATTAGTTAATTAGACTGCTTACTGTTTTCTAATAGCTTTTCCACTTCTAACTAGAAGTGACTTTGACATAAGGGAAGTTGTCTTTGTTTTCTTTTCTTTTTTAAAAAACTGGAATATCTGATAACACATGCACCTAAATTGTATTATAATATTTTTTCAACCAGGAAATCAGCCTTATTCTTTAATACACACAGAAAAGGTAAATCCAGTAGATTTTTTTTCCATTTCAGAAACATTTCCACTATCAAGTTACGGGAGAATATATTTCAGTTGAAATCTGTTACTGTAACTTATAAACCTTTAAACCTGGCCCTATCCCTTGGATAAACAGGGAACAGGCAAGTTCCCTTCTCCCTATGGCACCCCTTGTTGTATTTAAAGAGTATGGTCATGTCACTCCTCAGTGTATCCTTCACCAAGCTGAACAAACTCAGCTCCTTCAACCGTTCCTGATATATTTTGTTTTCCATATCTCTTGTCATCCTTGTTGCCCTTCTCTGAACTTGTTTTGACTTGTCTGTTCCAATTTTATTTATTTATTGTGTCAGAAGCAAATTGAGGGAACAGTCATAATGTATTTAAAAACGCAAACAAAGTTTAAAACTTGGCATTATGCTAAATGCACTTTGTCCAGAAGCTGGCCACCTGGGAGTCCCTCCATTGTGCCTGTGGCAGGGCTCAGGTTGCATTGTAGTAGGACAAGGGTTCTCAATCTGTGGGTACCCAGGTGTTTTGGCCTACAACTCTAAGAAATCCTAGCCCATTTACTGCTGTTACTTATGAACTATGATATTTTACCGATTGTATGTTTTTATGGTTGTAAACCGGGCTGAGTCCCTCTAAGAGGTGAGAAGCTCGGTATAGAAAACTTTGAAATAAATAAAATACTTCCTGATGGATGTCAGGTGGTGCAGTACTGGCTAAATAGTATAATTTCTTCAGTGGTGTTGGGTGTAGACATTCTGTGGTAATGTGACATATCTCATTTAGAGCCACATCTACTGTTTTAACATGGTGAGATGTATTCCACACTGGGTCTACACCAGCAGCAAAGTAGCAAAGCGCAAGGTCAGATGTCATCACTGTGTCTGGTTGTGAACCCCAGGTTGTTTAACATATAACAGAGTTAAAATACAAGTTAAAATCCAGTGATGAAAATTCACAACTTAAAATTGACCAGGTAGCGGTGCACATACTGGCCTACAAACCCCCCTTGCTAGCTGGGGGATCCTAGGAAATTTAGTTGATTTTGTATCCTAAAGCTGTTTTTGTGGTTGAGCCTCTAGTCTAGCCCCTTTGGATTGCTCTTTTTCTGGGCCATATGTGTGATCCTGAAGTAGAAAACTGGCTCCTGGATTTGCTGCAGTTTCCCACCCCTGCTTGGACGTCCAATATATTTCCCTGCAATTTGTGTCCATACAAAAAAGGCATTCCAAATCCAGGCAGAAAACCCCACAGGTTTTTGCCAACTTGCTGTAGTATGGTGTGTTTAACAACACTGCCTGGCATGCTGCCAAGTAACCTACATTTTTTTGGGGGGGGGGGGGGGGAATCTATGACAAGTGGTTGGTATACTAAGTAGTATTAATCTGAGCTCCTTGGATTGCATCAATTCTAAATATGAGAAAGAATGATTGACAACAGCACGTTGTATACAGATGTAGAAGGGCTGGCTTGGCTTTCGAAGGGTTTAGATTGCCACTGCAGATTTTGTTGCTGAAAAAGAGATCACAGCATAGAAATGGAAAGCCATCAAGGCAAAACCTGTGGGGATTATTTTACTTTATTTGTGAAGAGCTTGGAAAGTTACTTTTCAGGTTGCAATCCCTAGAATTCTCAATGAGCATGGAGCTAAAAAAGTAAATTTCAAATATATTTTTAATGTGTTGCAGTCAAATTGGAAACTGGAAATCTCCCTTCTGAGTAACTATAGGTAAGATCCAGGAGGTGTGATGGCCTTTTAAAATCTATCCATCGAGTTCATTGGTAGCACTTTTGCTGAAAGGAAAGGAAACTGTATGAACAGATGGTTTCCTTTAATCTCTCTTAGTAGATTCCTTGTGTGCCATTGAATAAATTAAAATCTGATATAAAATGCAATCTACTCAGCCTTAACATATTTTATCCTTGGACCATACTTTCCTACTTACACTCTCTCACACACATACTCCCATGTCTCAAATGGATTTTATATCTATTATACTTAATATCCTTTCTTGTTGAGTCCAGTATGCTTTTACTTGGTGTGTCATGTTAGGTTTTAAATAAGTTATTGCCAGTAATGTTGACCAAATCTGGAAGCAGGTTGGGTGGTGGGTAGTAGGCAAATATTGCATGTAATATGTGTAAGAAAGAAATAGGAGGAGGACATCTTACCTTACAATTGAAGCTGTGGATCGGGGTGAGCTTCCACTTTTAGCCCTACTTCCTGCCAACCTAGCAGGAGCAATAAATAAGTTATTATCAGTAATGTTGACCAAATCTGGAAACAGATTGGACAATGAGTAGTACACAAATATTGTATGTATATTTTTCTTTTGTAATATGGGTGAGAAGGAAATAGGAGGAGGAATCTTACATTACAATCAAAGCTGCAAGCTGGGATGAGCTCCCATTGTTAGCCCTAGCTCCTGCCAATCTAGCAGTTCAAAAATATGCAAATGTGAGTAGATCAATAGGTACCACTTTGGTGGGAAGATAATAAAGGCACCCATGCAGCCATGCTAGCAAAACACGACCAGGAGGTGTCTACAGACAACAGGCTCCTCGGCTTGGAGATGGAACAAAGCACCTCCCCTTGGCCAGAGTTGAGCACTGCCTCCAGAAAGCCAGAGATGAAATGTCACTGTTATTCCACTGTAATAAAAAAAACATTGAATGTTTGCCTATCTGTGTATGTTGTAATCTGCTCTGAGTACCCTCGGGGAAATAGAGCGGAATAGAAATAAAGTGTTGTTGTTGTTGCTTTCACTATATAAAAGAGAACTTTACCATAGAAAAAGCACAGGTGTGTTCAGTGAACCTAGCTAAGCATAGATTCTGTGTACATTTCTTCTTAAGAGGAATGCTTCTATTTGTGTTGGTCAGATGTTTTCTAAACTTTTGTTTTGCCTCTGCTGATAGGATTACTACCAAAATAAACTAAAGCTAGCTTTAATAGGCCAGAGCCTTTTTGGACAAGAAGTGTACCGGCACTTACAAAAAGAAGGACACAAAGTTGTAGGAGTTTTCACAGTCCCAGACAAAAATGGAAAGGCTGATCCTTTGGGTGAGTACATATCTTGGGGTGAGAAGGGCGGGATATAAATACAGTAAATAAATAAATAAATAAATAATATGTTCCTCAGCAGGTTTGAGAATTATACGCATCTCCCAGCAGCCTTTGCCAGTATAGTTAGTGTTGAAGAATGCTTGGACTTGCAGTCCAGTAACATCTGGAAGGCCTCACAATTCTTGTTGAGCTCTATATTAACTGTGACATTTATTATTTAGCAGAGATGAGGAACCTGGAGCCTTCCAACTCTCATAACTCTTGC
Organism: Anolis sagrei; assembly: GCF_037176765.1. NCBI lineage: Eukaryota > Metazoa > Chordata > Lepidosauria > Squamata > Anolidae > Anolis > Anolis sagrei. The sequence goes on from NC_090025.1 coordinate 170,206,432, forward strand.
CAGCATGAGCCATACTGAGGGATTATGGGATTTGCAGTCCAAAGTTGCAAATGTGCCCTATATCCATGTTCGCTTCCATGTACTAAGCTGAAGAGATATCTGGCACTTGGGTTTCTTATTCCTTGTAGTGACACAATACATACATATGAATAATGAATGACACATTAATACTTTTAAGCAAGATATAAACTGAATTAGGTATAAATATTTTAAGTACACATGGTATAGTGGTTTGAATGTTGGACAGGGTTTGAATCTACACTCAGGGCCCTTCTATACAGCCCTATATCCCAGAATATAAAGCCAGAAAATCCCACAATATCAGCTTTGAACTGGATTATTTGAGTCCACACTCCAATAATGTGGGATTTTCTGCCTTGATGTTCTGGGCAATAGGACTGTGTGGAAGGGCCCTCAGTCATGGAAACATATTGGGTGATTTCAGACAAGTCACATACATTCATCTTTAGATGAAGGAAACGGCAATCCTCCTCTGAACAAATCTTGCCAAGAAAACCCCATAATAGGATCAATATAAATTGGAATGGCTTGAAGCCACAAAACAACGACAAATGCTTTATACTAACTTGCACATAAAATCTATAAGAAGTATTGTATTAACCAATATGAATGACATACCCAAACATACATACAGACAGACAGACATAACAAAACTCTTCATGGACTTGCAAATCAATCTGAAAATCATTCCTCAGGGATTTCAGAAAAGTTATCATTAGTTTGTGCAACCTGCATGCAAACTTATCGTGAGAGGATTTTTTTTAAAGGGTAAGATTGTTCAGAGGGAGTTTTCATTTGCCTTTTTCTGAGGCTGAGAGAATCTTATCTGGCTCGATGAGTTTCCATGGCTGAACAGGGCTTCAAACCCTGATCTCTCAAATTGCAGTCCAAGGCTCAAACTACTACACTACTCTAACTCTCTCAGAAAAGTTATTCCCCAGAATTTGTGACTAGAAACAAATAGTAACTTGGAAACAGAAAGGAAGCTTACAGAGTATGTGAGCTAATGTTCTCCCAGACATTCCTTAATTTCTCCTTTCATTGCTGGATTGCCATGATTAAGAGTGCATCTACATGGTTGAATTAATGCAGTTTGATGCCTCTTTAATGTTTAATGATGTTTTATCTGACAATGGATTAGCAATCAAGATAACGAATTGGATGATGATTTTAACTATGAGATGTCCCGATCTGTATTGGTGGCCCAATACTGTGTATGTTTTTTGTATGTATTTTTATTTTAATTTTATATGCTTAAATGAATTGTATATTTTAACATGTTGTAAACCGCAATGAGTCGCCGCACAGGCTGAGATATTAGCGGTATACAAGCATACCAAATAAATAAATAAAATAATAAATTTAACTGCTATGGCTTGATGCTAACGAATTATAGAAGATGTAGTTTCACAAGGCCTTTGACCGTGGCAGTTAAAGTAGTGTCAAATGGCATCATTACTACAGTGTATATAACCCTAATACAGCATTGATAGAAACTAAAGTATGTTCAAGCAACATTGTAAGAAATCATTATTTGTTTTTAAATGTTTGTGTAAATCTTGCATTTCAGTATTTTCAATAATATACTATATTTCTAAACATCTAATTTCTCCTGATTCCTAGCATCTGCTGCAGAAAAGGATGGAACACCAGTGTTTAAATTCTCACGGTGGAGAGTTAAGGGCAAGACTCTCCCAGAAGTCATTGATGCTTACAAATCAGTTGGGGCTCAGTTGAATGTCCTTCCATTCTGTACACAATTCATTCCCATGGATGTCATTGATAACCCACAGCACGGATCTATTATCTACCATCCATCCATCCTGCCCCGCCACAGAGGAGCATCTGCCATTAATTGGTAAGTACAGTAGGTAATCCCCGCCCCACCCCACTACCACCACTATTGGCATTGTGTTTCCATGATGGTGAGATTGTGTGCTCATGTGAGTCAGGAGGCTATGTTCATGGCAGCAGTGCTCTTAGTAGAGACTTTTACTGGGGATCCAGACTACAAGGGTCAAACTGGGCAGCAGCAGTATTGGGGAGTGACTTTAGTAGAGAATCAGTCAGAGAAAACAGCAGAGCCACTTTAGTTAACACTTGTTAGTACTATGCATAGGGAAACATGGTAGATCTCCTTTATCTGAGTGTGGGCTCAGAAAACCCAGTTCAAAACAGATATTGTGGCATTTTCTGCCTTGATATTCTGGGATATAGATCTGTGTGGAAGAGCCCCTATCTATATTACCATAATTCAGGTTTATAGCTCAAACTATAGAGATAGAGAAGTTGAAAGATTTTGTACTAGCATCCAGGTGGAAATTGTACACCAAAACAAGACTTGTTAGGCAGCTGGAATACAAAAATAGACAACATCATGACATTTCAGCATTTCCTGGCCACTATTTTAGATGGTATAAGTTTATTTTAGGCTTTAGTGGGCTCTAGGGTTATGGGAAACAGACCACCACATTTGCTGCTGGCTTTGGTTGCTTATCACCAGTTTTGGGACTAAAATGGACCCATGGGTTGTACTTTGTCCATCACTGTTATAGTTTTCTAGCCCTGCTGCATTCTAGTCCATTCTGAAGTTTGCAGTGCTACCATTTACTTGCTTTATAGTTCAAAATAATGAAAAGTGTTCATGTTACATATTAAGAAAAATATTGACTCTTCATATCTCTTTTACTTATTTTCAGGACTTTAATTCATGGAGATAAAAAGGCTGGCTTTACAATTTTCTGGGCAGATGATGGTCTGGACACAGGGCCCATTCTTCTGCAGAGGGAATGTGATGTTGGTCCAAATGATACTGTTGATGATCTGTACAATCGGTTCCTTTTCCCAGTGGGAATAAAGGCTATGGTAAGACTGTGTGAGGTGATGGTTTGAGCGTTGGACCATTCAAATTCCTGGTCAGTCATGAAACCCAATGGTTGACTTTGGTCAAGTCTCACTACCTAAATCCAAATGAAGGCAAATGCAAATCCTCTCTGAGCAAAGCCCCTTGGGGTCACCATAAATCAGAAATGACACACAACAACAGCAACTACAACAACAACAACAACAACAACAACAACAACATGGCTACTTTGACAGTTTTTCCCAATCTGGTGTATTCCAGCTGTATTGCACTTATAGTTGTGTGCTGACAGCAAACTTCTGGAGATTGTAGTTCAATATAACTGTTGGGAAAAGCTAATTTGAAACACAGATGGTGCGAAAATGATACCTTGAAATACCATTGAAGAATTTCAGTCTAGCAAAAAATAATGCAGCAAGTTGCAGACAGAGTTGATTGTAGTTATGCATGATATTTATATAGGACTTTTTTTAGTCATCACAACTTCACATATATGATTTCAAGAATTTCCCAACCGTCCTCCAAAGCATGATAATGTGGAACTGAGGCTATTCAAGAAGCATTGGAATATGCAGAAGTAAAAAGAATCTGCACTGAATTTGAGATTAGGTTCTTCCTATGTGATGACATATCCTGAAATTAATACATGATCATAGATACTACTGCCAAATAGAGCTTGGAAATATTACTTCTTGGAAAAGCACTCTAAGAATCCCCCAGTTATCATGGCAGTTTCCCAAGCTTTACTTGATAACCATACTGAGTCCAGAATTATTTAATCTTGTATGCTTATTGGAACATGGACTTGGAATATTAATTCAAAGCCAGAATATTTAGATTAGTATCACAAAACTGATTTTTTCTCTCTCCTTAGGTAGAAGCTGTACAACTCATTGCTGATGGCAAAGCTCCACGTATTCCCCAATCTGAAGAAGGAGCAACTTATGAAGGCATCCAGAAAAAAGAAAATGCACAGGTCTTGTATTCAACAGTGTGTGTGCACGCACGTGTATGAGATCCTTATCTGGATTTTATTTCAGCAGCAGGTTATTGAATGTTGAATTTACTATGACTTTACCCATTTCAGGAAGTGTGTCATAACATCAGAACTTGGCAAAGTTACTTTTTAGATTAAACTCTTCAAAATCCGGGGCAGGTCTTCCTAAGATCCCTCGCCTTTTGACCCACACAGAAGTTGAATGGATTCCAAGGAAGTGCAATATGACTCCACAGAAGCCATTTATAAGACTATGTAACAAAATTTGAAACATGGCCCTGGTTTGAAAGTGCTATTTCCTGTTTAATTGTACAGTACTTACTTTGAAAGTAGTTGTTATATTCTAGAAATTTTGTTTTTGTGGCTACCACAAACTATGTCAAATTGGTTGAGACACTTATGAGATATTCATTGGGAAACTATAGCAAAATGCGCTGCAGGAAGTCCCACAAAAACAAAGTTTTTGCAGTTTAATAAACTTTTTCAAGATTGTTATGATAGAATCAATTAGGAAATTATATTTATAACGCAGGAACAAAATTATGTTACACAGTGTAATTAGAAACATAATGACTCATATGGCATTTACAGTATGAGATCAATTTATATGGAACAGATGCTCATTCCTTAGACTTAGCACATGGAAATATAGATGTATTAGCCATTCTCTATGAAATATTTGGGGGATGAGGTTAAAAAGATCCTTTCCAAAAATTAAGACTATAAAGAGCATGGTTTGCTGGAAGAATATAGTTGCTGGAAGACTATAATTGTGTATATTCATGTTGTTAAAAGCCAACACCATCTGTTGAAGCCGTGTGGATTCCTTACGACAGGGATTAGAAAAGTGCAGCCTTTGGGCCATATTTCCAAGATATTCACACAGCCCTTAGAGTCGCATCTCAAATATGCAGAGAGTCCCCGAGTTACAAACATCCAACTTACAAATGACTCGCAGTTAAGAATGTGGATGAGACACCAGGAAGGGGGAGAAAAATCTACCGCTTGGAAGGGAAATTCACTCCTGAAAAAATTATCCTGAAGAAAAGGTGTCTTTTTAAGCTTTGGATAGCATAGGGAAGGGTTAACACCTCTGTGGTGGTGTTGTTTGTTTGTTTGTTTTTTGTGTTTGTGCCCCTGTTCACTTTCTGTCCTTGTGATAATTGGGTTTTTAAAAATTGGCTTGTTGTATAAACAAGGATTAGTAATAAAGCTTCAGTGAGAGACACTTTTTTCCATTCTTAACTATGAGTCATTTGTAAATTGGATATTTGTAACTCTGGGACTGCCTGCATATATAAGGTGGAGACGCTGTGACTGTGTGAGTATCTTTGAAAATTAAGAATGCAAAAGTCTGGGTATCTTAGAAAATGAAGAGTGCAACTTCTTAGGTTCCCAGATCTTGCTTACACAATGCATTGATCGCATTCTTCATCAGTAGTTTAGCAAGTGAAATCTAGTTCTTTATGTGTATGTTGTGAGGTTGCATCTCATGATGTTCAAACTTGTAGCCTTTTATTGTTGCAATATATACTGTATGTGGTTTATTTTGGACCAAGTGGTCTCACTTTGTGCACACTGTCTCACTGCCTTATGTTATGTTTATTAACAGCCAGGTGATATGCCCTCTGCTTAACATCCACGTGAACATTATTCTCAGCTCCCCTGCCATTGCCTGATTAACAGATATCTGAAAGAGTTTGACAGAATGAAATCACATACATAGGTAGGAATAGTTCAACTTCTGTTTCAATTATTCCTAGATTCCCTGGGACCAACCAGCATCTGCTCTGCACAACTGGATTCGAGGGCACGATAAAGTACCTGGGGCCTGGGCAACAATTGATGGCCAGGTAAACATTGTAATTTCCGAGCATCTTCTTTCTCCTCCTTGGTATAAATATTAATACAGATAAATATTTTATCACACAGATGGTTCAGAACATTATAGGTAAACTGCTGAAAGGACAAGGAATACGTCCAGTGGCAGGTAGTGGTTCCAGTGCCCATAAACTTAAGAGCTATCCAATGCACTGTGCTTAACTGTGACACTTTGGATTGCTCCTTTAAATTTCAGACTAAAATCCACTGCTCTGCTGATATGGGATTCAGAAGCTGCCATTGTTCTAGAGAGCAAAAATGCCAATACTTTGGATTTCTCTCTTGACTCAAACATTGCCTGAAGGACATTGAAGTCAGTGTTCATTTGAATGAATGTGTTCATTTGCAGTATTTTTCTTCTTTGGCATAATTTTACAATTTTAAATGGGATTTCTCCTTTGAAGTGCTACGGAAAAGAAAGTATTTATGTTTACCTACCCCTATCAGTAGGAGCCCCTGGTAGTGTAATGGGTTAAACCCTTGTGCCAGCAGAACTGCTGACCTAAAGATCAGCAGTTTGAATCCAGGGAGCAGGGTGAGCTCCCATCTGTCAGCTCCATCTTCTCATGCAGGGACATGAGAGAAGCCTCCCATAGGATGGTAAAACATCCGGGCATTCCCTGGGCAACGTCCTTGCAGATGGCCAATTCTCTTTCAGCAGAAGTGACTTGCAGTTTCTCAAATTGCTCCTGACATGAAAAAAAAAAACCTATCAGTTTCATACTCCCCAGAGTTTTACATATGAAAATCAGGGCACATTTGGCAAAGCAATATCAGAATGTAATGAAGATAACAAAGGTTTTTTTAATGAGGGGGAGCTTACAAGACAAAAATGCTGCAGGAGTTTACTGTTTCCTGAGTCTATTGGGAAGGGCAAGTTTTCCCCTGCCCAATTGCTGTGTTAACTGAGTGCAGACTACTTTTGGATTTTGAACTCAGTTTGCAGCAATTGAGGTAAGCCAAGGTGAAAGGGGGAAACTGGGAGGAAGGGAGAGATATTGGGACATTTTAGTAGTATCTGAAAAAAGTGGGATTAGGGAAATTAATCATGATTGTTCTTGTTAGATCAGAAGAGTTGGAGGATATGTAGGAAGCTATTTTATTGAGCCAAATTAATTTACTTGCACAGTAGTATTGACACAGACTGGCAAAAGTCATCTTCACCTGAGTACATTAGATATGGAATCTGTGGCCTATTCCCAGTTGACAAAACCCAATTCTGTTTTCCTATTTCTTATTACAGATGGTTACTTTCTATGGATCCTCATTACTGGAGGGCTCAGTGCCTCCGGGTGAAGAACTGGCAATAAAAGGTGCAGCAAAACCAGGACTTGTAACTAAGAATGGCCTAGTTCTGTTTGGCAATGATGAGAAAATGGTAAGTTTTTGAGAAAATCAACAGTAATTGATAGCACAGATAGATACCAGACAGAAAATATACATTGTTGAGTGAATATATATATATATATATATATATATATATATAAAACCAATACTAACTCTGTGATAAAAAAAGAAGCAAAAAATGTTTTCAGAACAAGATTTAGAACCAGATATTAAAAGAAGGATGAGCAATTGTGGAAAGATAGGGAGCTACATTGGTCACCTTAGAAATCTTGGAGCGATGCATCCCCCATCACTCCCACCAAACCTTATGGGACATTTTCACCATGTTTTGTGGGCTCCCTGGACCATATTAGACAGAAGAGAGACTTTATTTAAGACAAAAAGAACAGATATGCCTTTCTGTTATAAAAAGGGCTGTGTGTGGAGGGCAGGCAGGCTGTGCCTCCCACATTCCCAAAAGGATATTTGCAGGTCAAAAACATTTTAAGTCACTAGATAGATACACACACACACACACACCTGGGGGTCCAGAGAGTCTTCAGATACGGTATAAATGTCCTCTATATCTTTTGGAGATAGCTCAAAAATGTGGCAGCACTTTACTGACCCCTGTATTATTACAGACACACTTCTGTTTACAGAGTCTTTCTGTGTCTTCACAGCAGACAATATTGGTATTGGGAAGATGTTTTAGGTTTTAAAAGACAGAAAAAAATCCAGGTGTTCTATTGCTGGGTTGCAGTAGCATGTCTGTAGTCAATAATGCAATGCAGCTAGAGCTGAGAGAAGTTGCAAATCTGCTCTACTGTACCTGCATTTGCATACCTACAATAGGAGAAGTAAACTGTAGCTAACTGCAGAAGCCTTTACTGGCTATGTGTGAACAGCAGATGAGAGAGAAAGAGGAAACCAGACAAGCCTGCCTCACTAACTAGCCACACCACTTTCCAAATGGAAATCTAAGAAAAGTGGAGACTGGTGAAACAAAAAGTCACAACTGGATGCATTTTGGATGCTTAGAAGATTCAAAAATGTTTGTTTCCTTATGCAAAACTTATTTGACTTGTTTCAAATATGCATAGTTTTGGCTTAAAGGTTTGCCGAAACATATTGAACTGCCACCCTCCTCCTCCTCTTTTATGGAGTGGAAACCTATAGCTATGTTTTCCATGTTATTTGTGTCTCTGGTATCAGATTTTTTTTTACAAGACACAAATGTCCAGAAATAGATCAACTTGTTAAATGAGGTACACTTTTTCTACCCTACTAACTGGATTTCTGTTTTTCCTCTCTTCTAGTTGTTAGTAAGAAATCTACAGTTTGAAGATGGAAGAATGATCCCAGCATCTAAATATTTTTCTACTGGTGATATTTCTACCATAGAACTTACTGAAGAGGAGAAGAAGATGGCAGAAGATATTAAAGTAAATTATTGCTTGATTTTAAAGAGGAAACACACAAAAATGTTTATTTAAACCTTGTTGTGAGTCAGTGGGGAGGGATATACTTGTCTTTTAAATTTTGGACAGCTCTCACAACTTTGTTGAATGCTTTCTAAATAAATGAATAAGAAAGGAAAGGGAATATGAAAAATGTCTTCATTTATAACTTGAGCTGCCTTCACCACACTCCGATGCTGCTTGACCACACGTATCCTGTTTTTCATCTGTGAAATGCTGGAGGGTATGAGAGTCAGTGTGGTGTAGCAATCTGAGCTTTGGACTATGACTATGGAGACCAGGATTCAGTTCCTTGGATGTGGAAACCCACTGGGTGATCTTGGGTTAAACACATACTTAGCTCCAGAAATCTTCATGATAGATTTCCTGTAAGTTGGAAACATCTTGAAGGGACACCACATAAGGAGGTATAGAAGGACAGGGCACACACTCTCCACCTGAAAGCACAGGAAAATTCCCTTTGAACAAATTATGCCAAGGGCACCCTGCCAAGAATCACCTTAGGACAAGTCTGCACAACCTGTGCCCCTCCAGCTGTCTTAGATTCCAATTCCCAGAAGCCCTAGCCACCTTGCCCAATGGCCCAGGGATTCTGGGAGTTGAAGTCCAAAACACCTGCGGTACTCCGTAAGTCAGAAATGACTTGAAAGCACACAGTAACAACAAAAACAACAATGGTTTTAGTTTCTCAGGAGTTTCTGGATGTCTTATAGCCCAAGTCGGGGAAGACAGTGGGGCCTGAATCAAAGATGTAAAATCTTTGAATGTGTAATTTGGAACCAAGAAGCCTTGTCTGAAATATTTTCCATATTTTGCAGTCCACTTGGAAAGGAATTTTGAGTAATGTGGCTGTCCTGGAGGATACCACTGACTTCTTTAAATCTGGAGCCTCCTCTATGGATGTTGTTCGGTAAGTCAATATCTTATAAAGCTTCTACACTGAGCCCATGTTGTAGCAGGAAACATAAAAGCAGAGTCTTGTTCATCCACACACCACATGACTGGCAGGAATATGGGACAGGACCTTCCCAGTGATTGGTCACCCATTTTAGATTTCTCAGTTGATATAATCTAGAGCTGCATCTACATTGTAGAATTAATGTAATTTGACACCATGTTAACTGCCATGGCTCAATGCTATGAAACTATGGGGGTTGTAGTTTGGTGAGGCACCAGCACTCTTTGGCAGAGAAGGCCAAATTTCTTGTAAAACTACAACGTCTGTAACTCCATAACATCAAACCATGACAAAGTGTTGTCAAAATGCATTAATTCTGTAGTGTAGATGTAGGACAACTCCCTCCCTCCTCATCCTTTTGCTGTTAGATAAAGACTGTCCTTCCCTCAAAAGACATAGGTAACTATGCCTGATTTAGTAAGTGCAAAAAAACACAACCACAGGAGCTGGGGAAGCTATTTTATTTATTTTATGTAATATTTTTATCCTGTCCTCTATTTTAAGATTTTAGTATGTTCTATGGCTGTCCTCATTTTGACCAGATTCTTATCATTTTGTATTTGTTTTACTTTTAAGGCTGATTGAAGAGATCAAGCAAAAATGTGCTGGTCTCGAACTACAGAATGAAGATGTCTATATGGCGCCAAAGCTTGGAGATTTTATCCAACTGGCTGTCAGGAGACACAGGGGAGAAGACAAAGAGGAGGAATTAGCAATCGATTATGTAAGCTACTTTCCCAAAAGCAGGATTTCTTTTACAGTGGACTAACCAAATGTCATAATCATGGGCAATATGTGTCCAAAAGGAAAGATTGCAAAAAATCTTTATGAACATCTCTGTGCCTCCTGCACATAAACACAGGTTGTACACACACACAGGATCAGTCATTAAGGGCCAGATCATATGAGAGAACATTGTTCCCTGAGATCAAACAGAAATCCATTCCATATCTAAAGTCTGAGATGAGGTCTTACTGCATACCACTCAAGAATGTATTCTGTAGAGCAATTTAAAAGTACTGTAACAAGCAAGAAAAAAGTAGATTAATATCAACATGTTTGTTTATCTATTAAGAAATGTATTAATAAAATGGAGGAGATTATCAGTCTCCTCCTCCTCCTGTTGTGTTAGGAGTGACTTGAGAAACTGTAAGTCACTTCTGGTGTGAGAGAATTGGCTGCCTGCAAGGATGTTGCCCAGGGGGACGCCTGGATGATTTGATGTTTTTTTACAACTTAATTATTACTTTAATAATTTAATCATAAATAAACAGGAGCAAAAAGTGATGGCTTAATGCTGAAATATACCTGTGGGATGTAGAAGTGGGCAGGTGAGCTTTAGTGAGTCAAAAAATACTTGGTGTTCATCACTAACACCAACCCCCTTTTGAAAAAAAATATATTTTTCTTTGTCCTTTCATTGAGTGGAGGGAAGAATTAGGTCAGGCAGTGGGTGGTACTTTTTCAATCTCATGTTTGCCTTTGTCAGAGCTACCAGAGACACTTTGAAGGAAATGTCATGGTGGCTATCCTGCTGCCCATTTTCATTGCTGCCATCTGTAGCGCCTCTGCTTCCTGGTTAGTTCTCTGAAGACTCTGGTGGAAGACCTAGAGATTCCTAGAGATATGTTCTTTCTAAGAATCTCTAGGGTTCCTTCCACAGAGCTGAATAAAATCCCACATTTTCTGCTTTGAACTAAAATACGAGGCAGTGTCGACTCAGGTAACTCAGTTGAAAGCAGATATTGTGGGATTTTCTGCCTTGATATTCTGGGTTATATGGCTGTATGGAAGGGCCCTAGATCCCCCAAACCAACTCAATGGTCAAATTCTGGTGGAAGTTCATCAGACAGTTGCTCTGGAGGCTCTAGAAATTCCTAAAGAAAATATATTTATGAAATGCACAAATAATCAAATCCAAAAAAGTTAAACATGAAAGTGTTAATTGTCAATTGTATTATGTGTAAAATAAATCACTAACATAATGCTAGTGGTTTGAGTGTAGGACTAGGAAACCTGTTGAGTGAACTTAGGCAAATCATACTCTCTCAACATTAGGGGAATACAGTAGCAAACCTCTGAGATGGTAGAATCATAGAGTTGGAAGAGACCACATGGGTCATCAAGTCCATCCCCCTGCCATGCAGGAAAAGCACAATCAAAATACCCTGACAGATGGCCATCCAGCCTCAGTTTAAAAGCTTCTGAGGGGGAAGCTTCCACCAGACTCCAAGGCAGAGAGTTCCACTGCTGAATGACTCTTACAGTCAGGAACTTTCCTATCAGTCCTTTCCTATCATTTGAACCAATTGCTCTGAGTTCTAGTTTCCAGGGCAGCAGAAACCATGCTTGCCCCCTTCTCTTTATGACATCCTTTCACATATTTATGCATGTCTCCTCTCAACCTTCTCTTCTACAGGATAAATATACCCAGTTCTTTAAGGCACTCCTCATAAAGCATGGTCTCCAGATCTCTGATCATTTTAGTTGCCCTCCTCTGAATACCTTCCAGCTAAGGTGCAGCTGTGATAGATTGGATCAGTATGTAAAGACATTTACATTGCACAGACTCTGTAGACATAAATAGACATTTAGCTACTCTTGCCGAAAGATAGTCTAAAACTGAATGCTAAATGTTAAGGTGATTTTATGTAAGGAACTGAAAAATACTGCATATAAGCACATTGTGTACGTTCAGAATGTTGTGTATGTTCAGAATGTAAATTAGCAGTCCTTCATGTGTTCTTCAGGAAGGCATTGTTTATGTGGCACAAGCGTTTAGGATAAACAGACCCATTTGATTTGGTTTGCTATTAGGTTTCAAAGGAAGTCAACCACATGACAGTGAAGATGCCTTATCAATGTTTTATCAACGGGCAATTTGTGGATGCTGAAGATGGAAAGACAGAAGACTCTATAAACCCAACAGATGGATCAGTGAGTAAATTTTCTGTGGTATATTATTTTTGGTCTTTATATCTGGATTTCACTCAAGTTTACCATTGTGGTCATCTTTAATGGATTTGGCTGGGACTGGAAAATGTAGCAATATAGAGCATCAGGCCTTCTATTTTTGTTAGTTTTTTATTTGAATGGATTTTAACAGCAGGTTTCATGGACACCTGGGACTTTGAGCCCACAAATAGAAACTCTCCATCTGTTTTCCTTACCTTGATGTCTTCCAGGATGTGTTAGAGCATCGTTTCTCAACCTGGGGGATGGGACCCCTGGGAGGGGGTCATGAGGCGTCACCAAAGACCATCAGGAAACACAACATTTTCTGTTGGTCATGGGGACTCTATGTTGGTCATGGGGTCCAATTCTATCATTGGTGGGGTTCAGAATTATATTACATTGTAGGTGAACTACAAACCTCAGCAATTGCAATTCCCAAATGTCAAGGTCTATTTTCCCCAAACTCCACCAGTGTTCACATTTGGGCATATTGAGTATTTGTGCCAAATCAAACCAGATCCATCATGGTTTGAGTCTAAAGTTCTCTCTGAATGTAGGAGAACTACAACTCTGAATGTAGGAGAACTACAACAATGTAGGTCAATGCCCATTAAACTTTTCCAGTATTTTCTGTTGGTCATTGGAGTTCTGTGTGTCAAGTTTGGTTATTCCATTGTTGGTGGAGTTTGATTGTAGAACTATAAATCCCAGCAACTACAACTCCCAAATGACAAAATCAACCCTCCCCCAACCCCACCATATCAGATATTTGTACCAAATTTGGTCCTGTGAATGAAAATACACCCTGCATATCAGATGTTTACATTACGATTCATAACAGTAGCAAAATTACTGTTATGAAATAGCAATGAAAATAATTTTATGGTTGGGGGTCACCACAACATGAGGAACTGTATTAAGGGGTCGCGGCATGAAAAAGGTTGAGAACCACTGTGTTAGATTATAACTCCTACCATCCTCAACCAGCGTTTATGTGTACTCTGTGGCTTCAAGTCACCCATCGACTCATGGCAATCGTATGAATTTCATAAGTTTTTCTTAGACAAGTAATAGAAGTTTGCCAATCTCCTTCTGAAATAGCATACAATACCTGGTATTTATTGATGGTCTCCCATGCATGTATTACCCAGGGTTGACTGTATTTAGCTTCCAAAATCAGATGGGATCCAGTGGTTTTAGGGAATTTAGGCATTAGTGCTTCAATATAAGCTATATAAAGAGGACACGTTTCAGGCAATTTACCACAACATACTTAAATTCTAAATAGGATAAGAGACCTGTATTCATATCAACACACTCTTGACTCCAGTTAATGAATGCATGTTCTCTCCATAGTTTATCCATCTTTTTGTCTTTTCCTTTCTTATTCCTCGTTTCTTACTCTCTATCATCTGCTCTTCCCTTCTTGCCTTGCTTTCATCATAAAAATAAAAGTGAAAGGCTAAAGATAGGTAAGGAGAGCAGCTAGTAGTTAAACTTCTTATCTAAGAATGACAAAATAGTCATTTACAGCTTGAAATAAAATCTAAGCTGTTTTTAAAGCTGGTGACATCTCCCTATTGTTATGACAGGTGATTGCAAAAGTGTCATATGCTACAGCAGGTGATGTTGACAAAGCAGTTGCCGCAGCAAAAGATGCTTTTGAGCTTGGTGAATGGGGACGGATGAATGCCAGAGAAAGGGGGAGATTAATGTACAGGTATGATATTATTATATCTTCATAATATATTATAAATCTGAAATATAACTTATTTTATTAGAAATACATATAAGATGAAGTGAAAGACCAAATTCTCGAAGCCTTTCCTGGGGCAAAGGTTGACAAATAAATTTTAAAAATGTAATAGTGGTATCTAAGAATTTTCTAATTATTTGACTTTATTTATACTAGATTCTTTATCCCAATTGTTTGAGGGAACATGCATGATTTTTCCTTCGTCTCCCTTGAACTTTTATAGTCACAATAAGCCTATAATCACAATAAGCCAGAGAGTAGCTGGTCAAGGTTACCCAACAAGCTTCATGTCTGAACAGGAATTTGAACCTGGGTTCTTGTTGAAAACATTTTTCAATAGACTTTGTTTTTCTGTGCACAAAGATTATTGCAGGCACTGACTGCAGCCAGGAAAGCAGAAAACATTTACTTCTTGGGAGGAGAGCAATGACCAATCTCGATAAAATAATGAAGAGACATCACACTGGCAACGAAGATCCGCATAGTTAAAGCAAGGGTATTCCCCATAGTAACTTATGGATGCGAGAGCTGGACCATAAAGAAGACTGGCTGATGGAAGATAAACACTTTTGAACTGTGGTGCTGGAGGAAAATTCTGAGAGTGCCTTGGACCACAAGAAGATCAAACCAGTCCATACTCCAGGAAATACAGCCTGGCTGCTTACTGAAGGGAAGGATATTAGAGGCAAAGATGAAGTACTTTGGCCACATAATGAGAAGACAGGAAAGCTTGGAGAAGATCACGATGCCTGGGAAAATGAAAGGAAAAAGGAAGAGGGGCTGACCAAGGACAAGATGGTATCCTTGAAGTGACTGGATTGACCTTGAAGGAGCTGGGGGTGGCGATGGTTGACAAGGAGCTCTGTTGTGGGCTGGTCCATGAGAACACGAAGAGTCGGAAGCAACTGAACAAATAAACAACAACAACCTTGTTGTTTGAATCTGACATTCTAAAGGGTACATCGCACTGGCTGTCATTCCTTTCCCTTCTGCATCCATAATTGTTCCTGTATGCACATAGAAATGTGAAATGATGTTCCAGCCATGTCTTCAGGATGTATTTAATTTATTTGCTGAATGAAAAACAAATTCCTCAGAGTGAGAACCATTTTCAACTGTAGGTCAATCATCCCCTTCCAGAATACCGAGTTAGGAGAATTTTACTTTTACCAAGTTCTATATATGTCCTTTATATATTTTTCAATGTCTCTTTAAAGACTTGCAGACCTGATGGAAGAACATCAAGAGGAACTGGCAACCATTGAAACCATTGATTCGGGAGCTGTTTACACACTTGCTCTGAAGACCCACATCGGGATGTCAGTGCAAACATTTCGATATTTTGCTGGATGGTGTGACAAAATACAGGCAAGCTCATATATGAACAGTCATGAATGAAAGAAGGGAACTGTGTCTTTTTGCACACTTCAGTCCTTTGCAGTGAAATTACCAACCCAAGGCAGCCCTTTCACAGGCTTTTCTTCATGAGAGAAATCACCATATTGCATAGTGTTTCCTGGAAGCCTGACATCTGCTTACCCTAGCAACAGAAACAAAAACTCTCCTTATACATAGGAATTTACAAAATATGGGAGGTCTGTGTGAGACAGGCTTGGTCTACACTGCCCTATATCCCAGGATCCGATCCCAGATTATCTTCTTATGCCAGATTATTTGGCAATGTAGACTCAGGCCACTTCCACACAGCTAAATAAAATCCCACATCTGCTTTGAATTGGAATATATGGCAATCTGGACTCAGATTATCAAATTCAATACTGAAATTGCGGGATTTTCTGCATTGATATTCTGGGTTATATGACTGTGTGGAAGGGCCCTTATATAATCCAGTTCAAAGCAGATAATCTGCGATCAGATCCTGGGATATAGGGCAGTGTAGATCTAGCCACAGAGTCTGCTGATTGAATTGTTTCACAAGCAAAAGCAGAAGAGAAATCAAATCCTCAAACTTACCTTAATTAATTAATTAACATGAACATACGAGAATATTTCATCACTAGTGTGATTTTTTTACAAGAATGCTTTCATTCAATTTAGGGTTCTACCATCCCGATAAACCATGCACGTCCAAATCGTAACTTAACTTTCACCAAGAAAGAGCCCTTAGGGTAAGCATAATTGTTTGTTTTTTCTTTTTGCTAATGAAACCAAACTAGTTTTAAACTTCTACCAATAGCCAGTTTGTGTCATCTGTGTATTTTTGATATTTTTCTCCCCTATCCCTATCCTACTTACAGAGTCTGTGCAATTATCATTCCTTGGAATTACCCTCTGATGATGCTCGCCTGGAAGAGTGCCGCATGCTTAGCTGCTGGCAATACTTTGGTTCTGAAACCAGCACAGGTGTTGTTGTTGTTGTTGTTATGTTTATTTCTACCCCACTTTTTCTCTCCATAAAGGAGACTCAAAGCAGCTTACATGAAAAGCATTTCAATACAATTTGAAATCTACCGATATACAAACATTAAAACAGAATTAAATATCAATAACGTTAAAAAATGTACCAGGTAGGTCAATGGCAGCTACGGTACATTTTAAATTACAGCTGATGTTAGTCACTTTTTTATACATTTCAGTTGTTTAACTGTCCAGGGAACATGTTTTTAGTGTAATTATGTTTTCTATTGAAATATTTGAATTTTCCATTATTATTCTATTTTTATTTCTATTATCTCTTTAGTTATAAGTTTGTTGGTGTTATTTTGTTTTACTTTGATTGGTGTATATTTGTTGACTACGGCATTGAATGTTTGCCTTTTTGTATGTAAACCACTCTGAGTCCCCTTAGGGAGAAATGGTGGTCTATAAATAACATATTTATTATTATTATTGTTAAAGTTGCTTTTGAGCTGTGGTGTTGGAGGAAAGTGCTGAGAGTGCCTTGGACTGCGAGAAGATCCAACCAGTCCATCCTCCAGGAAATAAAGCGCAACTGCTCACTGGAGGGAAAGATACTAGAGACAAAGTTGAAGTACTTTGGCCACATCATGAGGAGACAGGAAAGCCTAAAGAAGACAATTATGCTGGGGAAAGTGGAAGGCAAAAGGAAGAGGGGCCGACCAAGGGCAAGATGGATGGATGGCATCCTTGAAGTGACTGGACTGACCTTGAGGGAGCTGGGGGTGGTAACGGCCGACAGGGAGCTCTGGCGTAGGCTGGTCCATGAGGTCACGAAGAGTCGGAGACGACTGAACGAATGAACAACAACAACAACATTGTTAAAGTTGTTGTCATTGTCATTGTTGCTGCATATTGAAACACAAGAATGCTTCTCAAACTTTGCTCTTCTAGACATTTTGTATTTCAACTCTCAGAAGTCCCAGATAAATATGCATAATAATTTTGTTGTCACAAAAAGAACTGGGATAAATATGGGTGATTTGAGGAGGTAGAGGTTTTCATGCTACTGCAAAGAATCTGTGAAGAATTTAGTACAGCAAAAACATTTTAAGTGCAAAATAAATGAAGTGCTAGCAAATGTGTGGATCTATTCAAAACTTCGGTCTCAGCTAGAGCAAGTATTAGGAAGAGTATTAAAATATGTAAACAACTGCATGCTCCAATCTAATAAACATAAAAGTAAAGGTTTCCCCTGACATTAAGTCTAGTTGTGTTTGACTCTGAGGGTTGGTGCTCATCTCTATTTTTAAGCCGAAGAGCCAGTGTTGTCCATAGACACCTTCAAGGTCATGGGGCCAGCATGACTGCATGGAGTGCCATTACCTTCCCACAGAAGTGGTATCTATTGATCTACTCACATTTTGCATGTTTTCAAACTGCCAAGTTGGCAGAAGTTGGGCCTAAAGGTGGGAGCTCACCCTGCTTCCCAGATTCGAACCGCCAACCTTTTAGTCAGCAAATTCAGCAGCTCAATGGTACAACCCCACTGCACCATCAGGGAGCCATTCTAATAAACATAACTGCTGTTAAAATTTCTAATTTCCCCAATCAGAGTAGTAGATATTTTACTTTATATTTTGAAAGTAAATGTTGCAGTATATGCTATGCTTACTTTGAAATATATTCTCTGAAAACACATCTATATCTGAAAATGACATGTTGTCTGGTTTATCTGTATGCTTTTATTTAGGTCACTCCACTGACTGCCTTAAAGTTTGCTGAGCTCTCTGTTAAAGCAGGATTTCCCAAAGGTGTCATAAATATTCTACCTGGATCAGGTAATAGAAATATCCATCTTTTCAATCCAATAGTAGATTGTGAGGAGTGTGACACATTTAAATAGTAACCAAAGAACAACAACTTACAGCTTACTAAACATCACTGTATTTAATCTTACCTGTTTTGTGAAGGTAGTGTAGCAGGAAAACGCTTGTCAGAACACCCAGATATTCGTAAACTTGGCTTTACTGGTTCAACACCAATTGGAAAACAGATAATGAAGAGGTAATGTTTTCCCTGCATTTTTATTAGATTTTTCATTTTTATAATTTGTATAATCTCCTTGATAGCGGCTGCTTTTCTCCCATGATATGGTTATGTGGTAGTTTCTTAATGTTAGGACAGGCTATGTTTTTCTCACATTCGGCAAAGTTTAGACGTCTCTCCTAAGACATCATTTCTCCCACTAAGAGCTTTACAGTAAAATATGCAGACATTTTTGGCTCTCAATTAGTTTGCCTTCCAGCCCTGAACTTCTTTGTATCTGAATAAAGCCCTCAATATTTTGAGATATTAGCTTGGATTCTCTTACTTTTTTGAATCAGACATGGTTGTACCCCTTTTCATACAAACAGCCCCACTTGTTTACTGATATAGTTTGAATTCCCTTGAAAATATACCCAAGTAAAATACACCCAAGGGAGGTGGCTCAAAATCTAGTTAAATCATAAAAAATAACACAACAATATAAAGAGTAGGCTCCAATTATTGTATGAACATAGATTACCTAATTTGAATAGTTTTGGATGGGACTAAGCAAATCAGTAAATATATAGGAATGTCCCTATTTATATAATGTTATTAACTGAAGGGTACTAAATTATGAAAGCTTGTCATTTACTTCCTTGCTGATTTCATTTCTCTTTTCAATGTAGTTGTGCTGCGAGCAACCTGAAAAAAGTTTCTCTAGAACTGGGTGGAAAATCACCATTGATCATATTTAATGACTGTGATCTTGACAAAGCTGTGAGAATGGTAGGTCTTCTTATAAACATACACAAACAATTTTTAAAGGAGTCTCCTGACCATTTTCTGCTATCTCCTTTTGCCAGGGGTCTGCTAGGATTTTGGCTGCAGGAGTTGACTTGAGGATACTTATAGAATTTCATCCTCTCTTTTCTGATGCAGGGCATGGGATCAGTTTTCTTCAATAAAGGGGAGAATTGCATCGCAGCTGGGAGGCTCTTTGTGGAAGAATCAATTCATGATGAATTTGTTAGGAGAGTGGTAAGAAACTTTATTTGGGTGCTTCAAAATAAATCTGTTATACTAGCATTTATTTATTTATTTTACAGTATTTATATTCTGCCCTTCTCACCCTGCAGGGGACTCAGGGCAGATCGCAATGCACATATACATGGCAAACATTCAATGCCATAGACACACAACATATACAGAGACACGGAGGCTATTTAACTTTCCAGCTTCATGAGGGTATGCTTTTTGAATTCCAGCCACTGGGGGAGCTATCGCTTCACCATTCACTTATGACACCAATAGAGTACTTCCTCATTCTTTTGCATGCTGCTGGAGAGTTTTATGGCATCGTAAATTCATTAAATTAGCCTCCCCGCATATGTGGTACCTAAATTTCCTGCTTGACAGATGCAACTGTCTTTCAGGCTGCAAAGGTCGAGAGCAAGCTAGACAAATGGCTAGAAGCTCACTCCAACCTGGGCTGGTTTCGAACTCATGACCCCCTCAGTCAGTAGTGATTTTAATGCAGCTGACTCCCAACCAGTTGCATCACAATCCGGTCCTCCTCTTTCCTGCTCTCTTCTTATTCCACTTTCAACATGGGAGAAGCATTACAGTGTTAATTTCATAGTTTGCATTGCACTATAATGACTTGCTCTTTTGACTTATCTAAATTGTACTTTCAACCCTGCTCTTTCATTCATGTTCTGCCTCTTTTCTCCCCTCTAAGGATTCATATACATTGTAATTCACTTTGACACTTTCCCCACTCAATTAATTTCAATCACCCTGGTTCTTGCTACTGTTTTGGATGGGGTTTGGACATAATTATCTGAAAAGGCCTTACATTTTGCTTGCATTATATAATATAGGTGGAGGAAACGAGCAAGATGAAAATTGGTGATCCACTAGATAGATCTACAGATCATGGTCCACAAAACCATAAAGCACACATGGAAAAACTTTTGGAGTACTGTGAAACTGGAGTGAAAGAAGGAGCTACACTAGTCTATGGAGGACGACAAGTATGTAGACCAGGTAAACCAATGCTTAAAGAAGGATTAAAAGACCTACAAAAGTAAGACTACTTGATTATAAGGCATGGCAACTGACCACTATGAAGCATTCTGACTTGGAACATCCAAGTCTCATTGCTACCATGAGGCCAAGAAGATTTATGTCAGCTTCAGGAAGCAAAACGGGAATTGATAATACAGATCTAAATACTTACCCAGGCAATCCATATTGAGCCTCTGTTTATTTCCCCCTCTTTCCCGCTCTCTTGTTATTGCACTTTCAACATGGGAGAAGTGAGGTAGGTGAATATTTCTGCATGTTGTAGCTTGGCAAGTATCAGATGAACTTTCTGAGTGCTCAGAGGATAAATTGATATCAGTTCCCATGAGAATAGGCCAGAGTGGCCTTTGGAAGAGAATATGAGAGACAAAGGTTTTTCCAGATCAAGTCGCCTTGAAGTTAGGAGGCAGAATGTAAAACAAAGACAAACTCGTTTTTCTCAGAGGCTTAGAAATAAGGAGAGAAAAAAGCAGATTTGTGCAAAGTGATTTCATGGGAGAAATTGTGGCCTTTTAAGTGGTTTCTGGACTCTCAGGCCTTTAGTGGAAACAACATTGTAAAAGGGGGAACAGCTCCTCCTTCTAGTCCTATGTTCCGGGTTCCTGTATTTCAAGATTCTGGGTTTGATTTCGGTTTATGACCATGTCCTTGGTGGTTTTACATTTCTTGTGTTCCTATTTTCATGTTTATGGATATAACTCTTGAACAATATCCTGCTTGAGGATTATTTTGCTCTGTTTTGCTCTGTGGATTGCCTTTCGATGCCTTGATTCAAAAGCTGATGAACTCTTGATCTTGTTGGGAATTACTTTTTGTACTTTTTCTGCTTCTTGTTTTTTGACTTGCCTTTTCCCTTTTATACTTATTTATCTCAACATTGTGTGGTGTTGAGTGAAAAAGTGCTCCAGGGCTATAGTGCAACACTGCAGGGCTTAGGAAGGGACCCAAGTCACATTGCCCGTTTTGGGTATGGACTTCTTTGTTTGTTCTCAGATGGATAGATCCAGTAAATCTTGTACCCTTTGAAAGCCTCTCCCCAGGACAATATTTCATCCTATAACTCTACATGCTGAGGGCTTATCCTTTTCTACATCTATTGTGGCAACCTAAGCAAATAAGGTATTTCCCCAGAGTAATGCTGGATCAGATTGATCGTGTCCCAATTATACAAGAGGCCATTTGTTTAATTGTTTTTAACCAGAGATGGGCATTTTTGTGGGCCTGGGGGTCATCCCAACCACACCCCACCAAACCCCTGTAGTTATTATGTGTTTTCAAGCAACTCCGACCTATTGTTGTTGTTTATTTGTTCAGTCGCTTCCGCCTCTTCATGACCTCATGGACCAGCCCACGCCAGAGTTCCCTGTTGGCCGTCACCACCCCCAGCTCTTTCAGAATCAGGCCAGTCACTTCAAGGATACCATCCATCCATCTTGTCCTAGATCAGCCCCTCTTCCTTTTTCCTTCCATTTCCCCAAGCATAATCGTCTTCTCTAAGCTTTCCTGTCTTCTTATTATGTGGCCAAAGTACTTCATCTTTGCCTCTAATATCCTTCCCTCCAATGAGCAGTCAGGTTTTATATCCTGAAGTATGAACTGGTGGGATCTTCTTGCAGTCCAAGCCATACTCAGAATTTTCCTCCAACACCACAGCTCAAAAGCATCTATCTTCCTTCACTCAGCCTTCCCTATGGTCCAGCTCTCACATCCATAGGTTACTACAGGAAATACCATTGCTTTAATTATGCGGATCTTTGTTGCCTGTGTGATGTCTCTACTCTTCACTATTTTATCGAGATTGGTCATTGTTCTCCTTTCAAGAAGTAAACATCTTCTGATTTCTTGGCTGTAGTCTGCATCTGCAGTAATCTTTGCACCCTAGAAATACAAACTCTGACTTATGGTGAGCCTTACTTAGGAATTTCTTCAAGGAAGCTTGCCATTGCCTTCCTAGAAGGCTGAAAGGATGTACTTTGCCCAATTTCATCCAGTAGATTTTTGAGTACAAGTTCAAACTCTGTTGTCTGGCACTCAAACCACTAGATCATATTGACTGAAATGGAATATATCTGTTTAAATATAATGAGTTCTTGTTATATGTTGCTGTGTCTGCCCTGGTTGTAGTAAACAATAGCTCATTATATTGCTTGTAATTCTTCTTGTACTAGAGAAGGAAGATCCCTTTTACTTGTTACATTGTTTTTGACACATAACATTTATTTATTTATTTATTTGGTTTACTTTTACCCCGCCCTTCTCACCCCGAAGGGGACTCAGGGCGGCTTACACATCCAAGGCACAATTCGATGCCCATAGCATACATAATACACAATAATAAGCAATAAAACAAAATAACAAATTAGCAACAACAACAACAACAATACATTGCATCTAAACCCGTTAAAACCAATAAAACCAGTAAAATTTCATACAAACCGATACAACCACTTCTTCCTTCTTGCCAGTCAGTGTTCGCTATCTCATGGTTCAGAGTTTTCTTCCACATTTATCAGTCCAAATATATCAGTCCTGCCGGTCCTAATTGCCTGGTTGTCCTATCTAGTTAGCAGACTGCCCGAAGGCCTGGTCCCACAACCACGTCTTTGTCTTTCTCCTAAAGGACAGGAGTGATGTCGATGCCCTGATATCCACTGGGAGTGAGTTCCACAGGTGGGGGGCCACCACTGAGAAGACAACTAGAGCTGCAAATAAGCTTCAAATACAAAACATTAGACAACTAGAGCTGCAAATAAGCTTCAAATACAAAAACTGGAAAAATGGGTTTTTAAGTTTCTGAAATCTCCGATCTTCCTCAAGTTGCTTTCTCATTTCCCTCTCGGTCCTCAAATAGTCTCAAGGACTACTTTCACCCCTCCAGTTCCAGCTTTCCTATTATCTGTCTCCCAAAATCTGAGAGAGCAGTACAGGGGCAGATCGGTGAAGAAAATAATAATGGGCTGCGTTCTGACACTTGACATGCAATCATGATGCAATCGTATGAACCATCTGTCAGACTACAAATGGTGAGGCTACAGCTTCACAAACTCTCTTGATTCTCCCTTCACAGTCCCAATATTGCATAGAGGTGGGAAGCAGGAGCCAAGAGAGGGTCATGGCAGTCTATATAATTGTTTTACAGAGAGAGAAAACTGATTGATCTTTCCCTTGTGGAAATAAGTAATGTAATACGGCACATACCTATTGCGCATTCCTTCTAACAAAGTAAATAGAAAACTGTGTCGCTTGTTCTGAATAGAGGGTGCCAGTTTGAAGAAGGCCTAAGTAAGCAACTATTTGTGAAGGTCGAGTTCCATGTTAATGGTGGGAACAACACTCCATGTTTTACTCTGAAAGAAACTATTCAAGATATTAAATTTATTTTGCAGACAGAGTTCAGTACCTTGGACAGCGTATTTAACATCTAGATTAGAAAACAGAGTGGATGTTGAGATGGAGGCTATTGGCTGCCAGGGCCACAGGACAGATCTTACACTCAAGCTCCTTATACCTGTTGCTTGAGCATTGTCTCTTATCCCTTTTCCCATTTGCCTCCACTGGGAGCATTTCCTAGATATGAAAATAAATTAATATGAATTTTTACAAGGTGCTTTACATATTTAGATGTGATAACCATGCTCAATTAAATTTTGATTAAATCAGAGGCACTGTTTTACATTGAGCAAAATTTGTTTATCCATTGATCAAATTAATTAATGTTGCTGCTCTAAGAAGGCAACAACATTGGACTACTATCATCACTACTACAATCAGCCACACTGAAGTTATCACATTACAATTCATGTAGCAAGATAGAGAAAACCTGAGATAATTTCAGAATTTGCATTTAGTATTCTACTTTCTCTCTTATTAGGCTTTTTCATGGAACCTACCATTTTCACAGATGTTGAAGACCATATGTATATTGCACGTGAAGAGTCTTTTGGTCCTGTAATGGTAATTTCCAAGTTTAAAGATGGGTATGTTCCACTGTAGTTCTCCAGTGGGCTCTTTTATTTTGAATTTCTGACTGCTGACTGGTAGTTACTTAATTATCACATAAAGCAGGGCTATGTTTCCATCTCCATTATCCACAAAAGTGGGAAAGAAGAGAGCAATAGCCTAATGCATTTGGATACATTCTGCTTGTTGGGTAGACTGGTTCTTGCAGCAAAATGCTATAATGCATAAAGCAGGCTCTGTGTTCTATAGACATCCTTTTGTGGATGAGACAGAATATGAGTCAACGTCATGCAATTGCTAATTGCATGGACAAAACATTTGAGTAGGGTTATGAACATACATCTAATAGATGTGTTGCCTGCTTGATATTATAACAGAAGATGAGGTTGGGTAATTGCGAGATTTTATTGTAGATTTTGTAGTTATGGAGACCAAGTTCTGGACAATGCACAAGGAAAGGGTGGCACAAATGAGGATTACATTGTTATATTACACAACACGTGCAATATGATTGAAGTCCACCAATGCAGTTTCTTCTACAAATTTGATATCAGTTTTAAGCTATAGATATCTCCCTATATATTACTTTGTAACCGCTGAAATATGCTATCCATAGATGAATGGTTTTGTGGTTGGGGATGTTGAGGAAAAAGCTAGGTAGATATTAGCTCAGAGTCTTTAATGCAGTCTATGTTGCTTCGGATTGACATGTTTTCTCATCTTGTAGGGATGTTGATGGGGTATTAGAACGAGCCAACAGAACAGAATACGGTCTGGCTTCAGGGGTTTTCACCAAAGATATTAACAAAGCTCTGTATGTCAGTGACAAACTAGATGCTGGAACAGTTTTCATTAACACCTACAATAAAACTGATGTGGCAGCCCCATTTGGTGGATTTAAGCAATCTGGGTTTGGAAAAGATCTAGGTAAGTTGCCTTTTAATTATAAAGACATGGTTCTGCAGGAAGTCTTTTAAATATATATATATATACAATTCCCCCCCCCTACTTTAATTAAATGTGCATCTAATTTATTTTTTAGAGTGGGGTTTTACAAACCTGTGACTTCCTCAATTGTTGTCTGACACCAATTCTTGGCACCTCCAGCCAATACAGTCAGGGATTATAGGAGCTATAGTTCAATATTACCTTGTAGCTGTACACCTTCACTTTATGGGTGCAATTGCTATCTACAGATACATTGGATGTATTTTAAAGATAAGACTCTTTAGTTAATACAAGGTAATTGACTACAGAAGTCTGCTCATTGGCCTGCATGAAATGAATCTGTACAACATTCATAAGATCCAATACAGTGATGGGGAGTTCCCTAGAGCACTCCTTTTAAACTGTGGGTCCCAACCCCTAATGGGGACACCTTCGCTCAATGTTGGGAGTCACAAAAAATTTGGCAACAGTAAGAATTTTCTGGACATTACCTAATGGCTGTGTTAAACATTTACACAAATGGGTTGTGCAGTGTTTACAGTGGGCTCTGCAAAAGGTGCTTTAGCTGTACTTCATAAAAAGGAAAATGAGCCTGTTTAGCAAGCCTTGCAAATGCTGATTTGTTATCTATAATGTTTTAAAAATATGTATACTTAATTTATATACATATATACCCAGAGTTATATAAATATTTCTTGGGCCAAAATGGGTCCCAAGTGGAAAAGTTTAAGAAGCCCTGCCCTATAGTATGAGGAAGATAAGCTGGTGCCTTCTGTATTTTTTCACCTAGATCCCATACACTCTAGTCTGCAAAATCAGGGTAGATGCAATCCAAAACCTATAGTTTGAAACACATCACACTAAAGTATTATTCCCCCATTCATTGTGCTCCATTGGCAGCCCCAGTCCACTTGCCAATTAAAACAACCTCTGAGGATGCCTGCCATAGATGTAGGTGAAACGTCAGGGGAGAATGCTTCTGGAACATGGCCATAAAGCCCAGAAAATGCACAGCAACCCAGTGATTCCGGCCATGAAAGCTTTCAACAATGCATTAGTTTATGGTTCTACATTGTTTCTTGTAAAAGCAAAGTGGATAACGTTATTTCCTCATTTCCTTCAGGTGAAGAAGCTCTTCATGAATACCTGAGAACAAAAGCAGTAACTGTGGAATATTAAGCTGCTCTTTTTATGTAACTAAACCGTTCTCTTGCCAATACCTTGAACTTTTAAATATTTCCTTGAGCACAAGGCAAAACAAGAAAGGTAAATGTTGAGTAGAAGACTGTTCCTGGCATTAATACACAAACCAGAACATCATTTGCAGTCAAAAAAGGAACAAAATATTCTCTTTTAAACTGTTTGTGCCAAGTGTTTATTATACATATGGATCCATGAACAAAGACCTGCATTTTTGAGTCTTGCTCGATCTTAAGTCTTGAAATATCAGAGATCTCTTCTCTTCTAGCCTTTTTTACTGTGTGGTCTCCACTGTGTGCAGTGAACTTGAATGCTCATATCATGCCCTGATGAATCATAGAATCAAAGAGTTGGAAGAGACCTCATGGACCATCCAGTCCAACCCCCTGCCAAGAAGCAGGAATATTGCACTCAAATCACCCCCGACAGATGGCTATCCAGCCTCTGCTTAAAAGCCTCCAAGTGGGGAATCTAGAGAACAGCATCCTGAAACATCCAACCTCTTGATTTTGCAGTGTGAATGTTTTATCTATGTGAGAAGCAAAATACTAATGTTCCATGCCTGTCCAATGTAGTCATGTGTAACTTAAGTTTCTTTTAAAATGTGTTTGACATCAGCATTCTGCTTCTCTTTGCAGTGGGGAAAACAAATGTGCCATAAACACTGTAAATACATTCAAGGAAGTGCACTTACTATGATTTCTTATGATGCAGAAATCCTATTATAATTTGTATTGAACTATACATATAAAAGCTACATCAACTATTTTATAATTTTGTTGACCAATGAGTGATGTGTAATCAGAAGTGTAGAGGCCAATTATTAAACCTCATTTGTGCTGGATGTGTTACATGGTATTTTACAATCCCAGAATATGGCAGCAAGAGTTTGCCCTTTCAGATATCCTAGATTTCATCTCCCAGAAACATCTGCATGGCCGATGCAAAAGAATTATGGCGGCTCCAAGGGACAAGAACTCAAGGGCCAGATATTCCCAATCCATGTTCTACTGATTGCTTTATTATATTGCTTAGATTCTACAATGTTTTGGTCATTTAAGAAACAGCTATAATTGCCTTTCATTGTTTCATACACCTTTAAAAAATGTTAGGCCAAATCGAGTTTTCCATAGGCACTCTAAAGTCAGACCTATTTCAATGATATTGAAAATATTTAACCTTTGTTTTGTTGCTGTTGTGTGACTAAAGACATTTCCATCCTATAGCAACTCTAAGGCAAACCTATCACTGGTTTCCTTGGCAAGATTTGTTCAGAAGAGTTTTCATTGACTGCTTGTAGGCTGAGAGTGTGTGACTTGCCCAAGCTAACCCAGTGGGCTTCATGGCTGAGTAAAGATTCAAACTCTGGTCTTCTGAGTTGCAGTCCAGTGCTCAACCCACTACACCACATCTCATTTTTTTACTTGCACAATATTCTGAAATTTCATCCAACTCCATTGTAAAATTAATGGCCAGATATTATTTATTTGTTTATTCACAAACAAGCCATTCTTGTTCAATTGGACTTGCAATAATGCCTAAAATGGCAGATTAAGAGTTGGGGTTTTTTTTTGCCAACCAGTTAAGATTGTGGTGGTGCAATGGATTAAACCATTGCACTGCTGAACCTGCTGATCATGTTGGCAGTTTGAATCGGTGGGATGATGTAAATTCCCACTATTAGCCCCAGCTTCTGCCAACCTAACAGTTTGAAAACATGCAAATGTGAGATCAATAGGTACCACCTCGGCGGGAAGTTAACGGTGCACCATGCAGTCATGCCAGCCACATGGCTTAGGCTTCTACAGAAAACACAGGCTCTTTGGCTTAGAAATTGAGATGAGCACCATCCCCTAGAGCCGGAAGGGGAGTCTTTTACCTTTATCTGTGTTATGGTTGTTTCTAGGCACTGGTATTTGTGTTTGTATGCTGGAATCCACGCTGAGATCCCTCGGGGAAATAGGGCGGAAGACTATTATTATTATTATTATTTGAACAATTATACTTAAAATTCACAAAATAAGCTAATTTCAAATAAAAATGATTTTGCATATTGCATAAGCTTTGCCTCTACCTGACCAAGACCAATTTATTTCGAGATCCTACCAGTCCAGGAGTGTGGCAAGAACAGGAGCTGCCAAGGAGGTCATTTACACATTGAAGGAGTGGGAGTACATGAAGCTTGAGAAGGTCTAGAGCTATGCCACTAAGGTCCTCCTGGACTTCCTCATGGAAGACAAGAAGCTCGTGGCCCACTTATGCTCCATCAAGCACTACTTCCTAATGAACCAAGGGGACTTCTACATCCACTACATAGTCCTGACCAAGAAGCCCATGGAGGACATCATCCTCATCCAGATGGAGGCTTTGCTGGAGATGGCCCTGCAGATGAGTACAGCCAACATGGACTTTCAAAGATTACGTCAAAATCAACTTTATGCCCCACTGCCTCATTATGAAGCTTGAGATGAAGCAGCAGTAGGCCATCTTAAGCGCCGATGCCACGGAGCTCACTCTCAGTGGCCTGCAGGCCTTCACCTTCGACTACGTCAGTGGTTCTCAACCTGTGGGTCCCCAGGTGTTCCGGCCTACAACTCCCAAAAATCCCAGCCAGTTTACGAGCTGTTAGGATTTCTGGGAACTGAAGGCCACTGAGAACCACTGAACTACGTGGTTAAATGGCTGCTCTCTCTGATCATTAACAGAAAGGCCCTGATGACTCCAACACAGAGCAGCTGAAGCACATGTCTGCAGAGCAGGGTCAAAAGGCAGCAGTGGCAACGCAGTGAGTGGGGTTCCCTGCAAACCCTTGTCTGTCGTTTCTGCATTGGAGATGCTGATGCAAGCCTTCCGGTTGCTGGACACAACTACATTTTGACCTGAGCAATTCTATAAATCATGCTGTTTCTATTTATGGAATTGTAAAAATAACAAAATGTAAGAGTGGCATATTGTATAAGCAGATTTGTATATTCAAAATTATAAATACAGAGCATTCTAAATCAGTTACTAAAACAAACTTATTGCATCTGTTTCTTTAAGAAAAGATAATCCCAAATGCATAGTGTACATTTAACACTATATATTCATTTTTATCGCCATGGTTCTACCCTATGGAATCCTAGGATTTGTAGTTTAGTGAGGCCTTCAGTACCACCCAGGGGTCTCTAGTACCTCCTTAAAGTATAAACCCCACCGATCCAAACGATATAGGCATGGAAGTTAAAGTGGAATCAACATTTGTGGCATGAAAGGGATCCTCGACTAAATACTTCCAAAATAAATTATCCCATAGAATTCAGGTTTTTTTCTGTGTCAGGAGTGACTTGAGAAACTGCAAGTCATTTCTGGTATGAGAATTGGCTGTTTGCAAGGACCCTGCCCAGGGAACGCCTGGATGTTCTGATGTTTTACCATCCTTGTGGGAGGCACGGGGAGCTGGAGCTGATAGAGGGAGCTCATCCGCACACTCCCCAGATTCAAACCTACAACCTGTCAGTCTTCAGACCTGCCGGCACAAGGGTTTAACCCACTGCGCCACTGGGGGCTCCTAGAATTCAGATGAAGTGGCTGGAAATATAAGGCACACTCTTTTATAAATATGAGCCTTCCGAACACCAGAAAAATAAGCTACAGGATTTCAATGGCACTTCCCATGTGCCCCAAAAAATACCTATAAAGGTTTTGAGCATACCAGCTACTACCCACAAGAAATAAAAATCTTCCCTCTCCTTATTGTAAAAGTAAAGTTAACTCTTAAATAGAAGGGCAACTTATGGATCATAGATCCAAATTACGGTGCACATCTCTCCAGATGTAGTTAAGACTGCAGCCTCAAGCATTCATCATTAGTGGCTATGTTGGTTTGGGTTACTGAGTTTCAGTCCTACCATAGCTAGACTTAGCTTGCACTTTGCTTGAGGTATTTTGGACTTCAACTCCTATCAGCCCACATCATCATGGTCACAGTAAAATGAGCTTTATGTCAGTATATACAGAGCTAATCATTTCCTATCCAAGCTATAGTTCACGCCAAAGCAGATTGAAGTGTTTTTGTCTGCTCATAAGAGCGTCTTGCTGGACCAGTAACTCTGATTTAGATAGATACTCAAAGCAATGGCTGGAGAAGATCGCTGTTACAGAAGAATTTCCAGGGATCTCTGTGCAACAGAATTTAAGAACTGGGAAAAATTAATGCAAGACAAAATATCAAAATTCCTGAGCTAGCTTGACAGTAAAAGTTCTTAACTTTCATCCAATTACATGTTTTCTTTCTCATTTCTCCTCCATGCTGGCATTCTGAAAGAAAATATGCTTACTATCATTCATCTCTTCCATCTTGAGAA
Organism: Anolis sagrei; assembly: GCF_037176765.1. Classification (NCBI taxonomy): domain Eukaryota; kingdom Metazoa; phylum Chordata; class Lepidosauria; order Squamata; family Anolidae; genus Anolis; species Anolis sagrei. Next base: position 170,237,598 of record NC_090025.1, read on the forward strand.
TTGAAGGCAACCTGCATGTCTTCCAGCAGTGTGAAATGCAGTCAGTAAGCTATTCTGTAGGCAGTGTGACCAGAAACAGATCAGCTCTCCAAAAGAACATTGAAATCATTATGGTCTGAAATTATGATGACATGTCTATTCCGCACTTTTACTGTCCAAGATTTCTATTCTGCCTTCACTTTTTGATTTTGGGAGCTTGATGTTGTCTACAGTCACTTCATCACAGACGGAGCTGTCCTCGCATTCAGACTCCTCCTCTGAATTTGAATCTTCTTCTTCTGTATCAGAACCATCCAGTTCAACCAAAGCCACATTCTGCAACAAAGAAAACTGGTTACTAGAATAACATCATTATGTGAGAACTGGAGATTAAAAGGCAGGCCAATTTAAAGGCAACCCCCCCAAAGAAATACAAAAGACATTTTGAAGTTCAGTGTTTCAGTTAAATTACATGTCAATGCTCAGAACTATAAAGAGCTCTTAAGAAATTCATGACCACAAGATGCAGAATACATAAAAGAGACCTGGATAAATTCATTGAGAAACTGATGTGGTGAAAATTGACAAAATATATGTTTTGAGATTCTCATGGGCAATTACTTGGCCAGAGTGAGAAACAAGATAGACTCAACAGACTGTTGTGAGATCCAGAATGTTGCTTATATTCTTAATGGTTCAGGTTTAGATAAAATTGCTTTAAAGTTTGAACAATAAGTCGATCACCCTCATAATTAGGCAGTTATATAGCTTCCATGAGCAGCTGATTTGAAATAACAAAAAAGAAGCTATTTCTCAATTATTATTGCCATGTTTTTATTCCTCAGAAGAGAAACTTCTGTAAATGTTAATTTCAGATGTCAAGATGCATTGGCTAGCACTGAGTACGATGCATCTTGATTCTAGATGGGGATAAGGAGACATTTAGTCTTTTATTTCAGATAGCATAACACCATAAGCAAACTTGACTTCTGTTGGAGCTCAGCCTGTGATTGTGTCTAAGAATCAGGGTGCTTTGGATGTGGGGTATGATGACAATGAGGTTCATGAAGGTAATGGTGTTTCCAATGATATTGAGGCAGAGAATGACCAGGAGATCCCTGTTTAAAGTGTATTTTCTCATGAGAATGCCCCTGAAGGGTGTGGAGTTGATGGTGTGTTCCCTGAATTGCTACCAGAGAATTCCCATGAAATAGAAGTTTTTGCCTTTGTTTTTCATGAACTTTGATGGACTAATACCCTGGACTATTTTGTTCCGGCTTATCTTCCTACCTAATTTGATTTACCTATTCCTCTAAAGTGCTTTTTACTTTACTGCTTTTTAATTATCTTCAATAAATTGATTGTATTTCTACTCAACTGTGTGGTGTTTAAAGTCAGAGGGCTTTTCCTGGTCTGGAGTGCAACAATTTTATAATAAACTAACAAGGTTTAGATTTGAGGTAGCTATAAGGCAAGCAGTCATTCGTTAGATAGCATACACTAAAGAATTTGAGATGCAAGGCGAATTATTTTTCAACATTGTAAAAAAAGTGAAGCATTCAAAGACAAAGATTTGGGTTACAAAAATAAAAAAAACTAATACACTCACCATTTCAATTACATTTTCAGTAGAAGGATCTAGGTGTTCAATATCAAACTCTTCAATGGATGTGCTGTCCATTTGTTTCCTTAGCTTGTCATTTGCACTGGCCATCTGTGGTAGAAAGGTCTGGACTCTATCCAAAACTAAAATATGAAAAAGTGTTTGTAGAAATATTAATGTACTTCTGTGTAGGAAAAGTGGGCAGAGAATTTACTCTATTTGTATCCTGCCTTTCTCTACCCCGAAGGGGACTCAAGGCGGCTTTACATATGGCAACTATTCAATGGCTTTGAATAGTTAAAATAAATTTAAGTTAAAAATTAAAATTAAATGCACATTAAAACATATAAAACATTGCATTCACTATTAAAATCACCCCATCCCCAAATCATAATCCGGGGCCGTTCCAAAGATCCACTGCACATATTTTGAGTATTGTAAAGTCCATAATCTATTGGAAATTCCAGTGCACCATAACCTCATTGCAAAGGTAGATATGATGTTACCTCTGTTTGGCAAAATCTCCCTGAACATAGAGATCATCTAAAAACCACAAGTCAAGTATGGTGGGCCTTGTTAGAAGTCAACCCTTAAGACAATTCATATTCATAAAGTATTAATGTAATAGCACATACAAGTTGCTCAGCTGTTAAACTGAGATCCACGTCTTTAAACGACCAAGAATAAAGACAGGCCACTACAAAAATGTATCTGGTTAGCAGAGGATGGTTGTTTGAAGTAGAATTTGCAATTGTAATTGCGGTTGCCTAAAAGATATACACGCCCTTAAAACATGTACTCAAGAGACAAAACAGTCTTATTTGAAAAATAACATATCTTGTTTACTAAGAAACTTGTATATATTCAGTATACAAAAACATAGTCTTTTAAGTGTCTTTAAGTATATCTGTACTTACTCAAATCCATGAGCACACACATCCACCTCCAATGAGGTCTGAAACCAAACTTATCGCATTGAAGTCCATAAGCATACATCTACCTCCAAAAGAAAACATTCACCTTCAATGTTCAAAAGCATACTAAACACAAAATTGAGTCCTGAGTTTGCACATGCTCAGTATAACCACATGTATAACTCCTCCCATATCAAAGAGGTCAGCCAAACTGGAAAATCAACATACACATAGAATACAGGTTAACAATTGTATACATTAACAAACAGTTAGTGGAGGCTTGGAAGGTTGCTATTTCCAACATTGAGGCTATTATTGCACTACAGATGAAACATCCTTAATGATGTTCAGTACTTACTATTGCTCCTTGGCAGTCTGGCTGTCTGTAAGCTTGTGGCTTTCTTTTTAGCATGATTTGAATTGAGCAGCAGTCTCTTATGAATACCTGTAATCCAGAAACTTCACATCAGTTGAGTAGGCACACACTGACTGTACTATTTGTACGTGTGTGTGTGTGTATGGGGGGGGGGGGGGGACTTTACCATATTGCAGATAAGCTAGTACACTAAATGTATTTGTCACATAGCCCCCATCTATATAGACCATTTAATGCAGTTTCAAACAAGTTTTTGAAGGAAGTGCTTTGGCTGTGCACACGAACTCCCTCCCCAGTGAGATCAGATCAGCCTCCTCCCTCCTGGTATTTAGGAAAAAAGTTAAAACTTGGTTGTGTAAGCAAGCAGGCATTCGCTGAGTGACAGAATTGCAGTATAACATTTAATCATGATACAGATATAAATGAAACAGCCAAATGACGACTATAGGATTGGTGTAATGTTCAATATATTTTATGATGTTTTAATATCTTTAATATGTTTTAATATGTTTTAATGGTTTTAATTTGTATTTATATGTCTATTGATTATGTTATGTACTGCTTCCCCCCCCCCCCCCTTATGTATTATGTGGCATTGAATTTTACCAAACTGTAAGCCGCTCTGAGTCCTCTTCAGGGTGAGATGGTGTGGGACAGAAATATAGTAACTAAATAGTAAACAATACATATGAAATTCTGGAATCAGTTTGAGGTCTAGATGGCGATTATGCAAACTGATGTCCATTAAGGGCTTTCTTTTACATGCTTTCATGGGTGTTTCTTGCTTGGCTGTTGCAGTTTGATGCTAGCTTCCGAATGAATTAAATTGTCAGTGTAGATGGAGCTATACTCCATGCAGCACTATTTCGTGATATTTGAATACTACAGGTAATAGTAGTGCAGCACTGAAGGTACAATTCATTTTCATGTATCTGAAATATTACTAAACAGTACACTCTCTAATATAAGTAATATCCATATTTTATTATTTTATTCATTTATATCTCTTTGCCCCTCTAGGGCTCAAGATGCCTTATGAAAGTGTTAATAGAAATAGTTAAAAGTGCACATAACAGAAAAGTTTAACAGCAACAAATATAGACAATACAGCACATTATTCAAGGCCATGAGGAATATGTGTATTACAATATGAAAAGACATGTACAACTTCCCAGTGGCGCAATGGGTTAAACCTTTGCACAGGTTTAAATCTGGGGAGAGCGTGAGTGAGCTCCCTCTGTCAGCTCCAGCTCTCCATGCTCCCACAAGGAAATACAACATCAAAACATCCAGGCGTCCCCTGGGCAATGTCCTTGCAGACAGCCAATTCTCTCACATGAGAAGTGACTTGTAGTTTCTCAAGTAGCTCCTGACACAAACAAAAATTAAATGTATAAGACTTCAGTTGCCCTCTACACCAGGCATGGGCAAACTTGGGCCCTCCAGGTGTTTTGGACTTCAACTCCCACAATTCCTAAGAGCCGGTAGGCTGTTAGGAATTGTGGGAGTTGAAGTCCAAAACACCTGGAGGGCCCAAGTTTGCCCACGCCTGCTCTACACTGTAGAATTAATGCAGTTCGATATAATTTCAACTGGCTCAATGCTATGGGATAATGAGAGTTGTACTTTGGTAAGGCACCAGGCAGAGAAGGCTAAAGGTTTGCCAGAGAAGGCTAAAGATCTCGTAAAACTACAACATCTCCTGATTCCATAGTATTGAGCCATGGTAGTTAAAATGGGATCAAACTGCATTAAATTCTACAGTGTAGAGAGGGCACCAATAGCTGTAAAAGCAGGATACTGAGTAATGAAGCCAAAGGAATGGAAAAGGGTGAGAGCCAATATGCAGGATGCTTTCTCCCTCCACCTCAGCTACCTCCTCGGCTCCCCACAGAAAGGAGGTCTTGGGACACCTTCAGTGGCACGCTGCCTTCTTTGCACGCCATTCGCCTCCTCCTCTTCCAAATGAAACCGGAACAAGAGAGAGGAAAGCAGAAGGGAGCAGCACAAAGCAATCTGGAGGCTTCTGTGGTAGCGCCACCTACAGGACAACGAGGTTATTGGATGGCTACGAGTCTAATCTATCTATCTATCTATCTATCTATCTATCTATCTATCTATCTATCTATCTATCTATCTATCTATCTATCTATCTATCTATCTATCTATCTATCTATCTATCTATCTATCTATCTATCTATAAATGCTCTGTGTATAATGAGTACCTTAAAAACAAAAGAACCAAATTTGGCAACAAAATGTCTCACTACACAAGGAGTGACCATCACTCAAAAAATTATGATTTTGTCATTTGGGAGTTGCAGTTGCTGGGATTTATAGTTCACCTATAATCGGAGAGCATTCTGAACTCCATCAGCGATGGAATTGAACCAAACTTGGCACACAGGACTCCCCTGACCAACAGAAAACACTAGAAGGGTTTGGTGGGCATTGACCTTGGGTTTTGGAGTTGTAGTTCACCTACATCTAGAGAGCACTGTGGACTCAAACAATGATGGATCTGGACCAAACTTGGCACGAATACTCAATATGCCCAAATATAAACACAGATGGAGTTTGGGAGAAACAGACCTTGACATTTGGGAGTTGTAGTTACTGGGATTTCTAGTTCACCTAGAATCAAAGAATATGCTGAACCCCACCAACAACAGAATTGGGGCAAACATCCCACACAGAACCCCCATGACCAACAGAAAATGTAGCCAGGGGGAGGGGGGGCTTGAAGGGCTTCAGCCCCCCCCCCCCCCGAAATTCTCATGGTGGTTCGCGAAAAGGCCTTACTGGTGCATTATTTAAACTGTTATGTTTATTCATATCATGATCTGATCGCCATACTCAATATATCCCATATGTATGGGGGTATTGGGGTAATGATACAAAAGGTTTGCTAGGCTAGACCCTCTTTCACTCAGACTCAGCCCCCCCCCCAAACTCAGCCCCCCCGAACCCCCCCTGAAAAAAAATTACCCCCCCCCCCCGAAACGAAATCCTGGCTACGGGCCTGCTTGTATCCCACCCTTCTCACCCCGAAGGGGACTCAGAGCGACCTTACAAAGGCAATGATTCAATGCTACACACACATATATATTGATAAATACATATATATATATATATATTGATAAATAAACTATTCATTAAAATAAAAAACAATTAAAAACATCAACATTAAAACATCAATTAAAATCACACAAGCCAAGTCATACTCTAGGGCTATTCTATTCGTCATTGTGTTATTTTGTAATCTCTTATCGCACTGCTCAAATTTACTGACCAAAGGTTTGGTCCCAAAGCCATGGTTTTCGTTTTTTCCTGAAGGTCAAGAGGGAGGGGCGGATCTAATCTATCTGGGGAGAGAGTTCGATGAACGAGAGGCCACCACTAAGAAGGCCCTGTCTCTTGTCCCCACCAACCTAATCTGGGAAGGAGGTAGAAGATAAAATGTGACTGTTTCTTAGTTGTGCATATTCTATTGAACATATGCATTTCATTTTCATCTGATTACACTAATTTGTTCTCTTTTGGCCAGCAAGCTCAGATCTTACTAAAATATTACGGGTGGGGTGAGGAGGTTTGAATCCAAAAGGAACATTAAAGTGCAGAGAAGACAAGATTGTTCTTTGCACAGATTTTTATACTATCATAGGATAATAGATTCAGAAGAGATTGCAAGGGCCATCCAATCCAATCTGCTGCCATGCAGGAAAAACACAATCAAAGCACTATATTCATGGTCCAATCCTATGCTTTTCTACTCCAAAGTCTCATTGTTTAATTAAATTTTCATAAGTATTATTATTCAAAATAAAATAAATGAAAATTAAATTTATTTTGAGACTGAAGTGTAAATCAGATATAAGTATGCATGGGTACTCATTGTAGGAAAGGTCTCATATGAAAATGTGTGCTGGTACGGCTGTACCAGGAGCTCCAACTTTATTTCTTTCTCTTAAAGTTTGCAGTTATAGGGCAGGCATCCTGTCCATCTTAATTAAGCTTTGGTTCCGCCCCTTGTTCAGGCTTCTGGGAGGGAAAGGAGCCATTTTGGGCAGTCTCACACAAGGTAGCTAAGCTATAGGACGTAGACCAGCTCGTCCCATAGAAAAGCTTCCTTTCTTAAGAGCATCCAGGGAAAAGGAACATTCAGGGATACAGAAACAGAAATTCCAGGGGAAAGGTCCCAAAGGCTCTGGCTGAGCGCTCACAGCCTCTCAGCCCCACAGCATCAGAGGGAAACAGCCCTGAAGTTCTCAAAGAATTCTCGGAGGGAGGATAACATTACAGATCCACTGAACTCCAGCTGAAATATCTTCAAGCTTTGGCTGGTAGGTCTACTTGATACCCAGACGCACTTGTATTTGGTAGTAGCACCCACACCAATGAGGCATAGATAGAAAGCAGCCTGTGAGAGGTTAAAAGGGGTTTTTCCTACAGAGAAGGTTCAGTTGATCAAAGTCAGGTACCAGTCCAGACCAGACTGGACTAAGAAAGCCTTGAAGTGTTATTTGAACCTTTGAAGATTTGTTGTTTGTTCCATAATAAAGACTTTGTTGTATCATTAAAGACTCTAAAGACCATCACTTCAGAAAAATCCCTGAGAACTTCTCTTTGAGGCCCCCTGGCTTCCCGCTGGGCTTAAAGTATATGTCCTATAGAAAAGTACAGCTGTTACAGGCCCAGCGCACAACAGAACAAAATGTCTGAAAGGTATTAAAAGATATTAAAAAGATCTGATTTAGCAGATAATTGTTGTGCCACTACTACTACTATTATTATTGTTCTTGTTGTTTGCTTAGCTTTATCCCACCTTCTCTTGATATAGAGACCCAAGGGGCTATTATATTTAAAAAAATTATATACATGTGCTGAAGTACTGTTTAAAAAAGCATTTTCTTCCAGTGGTCATCAAAGCTGTTTATGATTCAAATCCATTGCTGATAAGGTTTTTTATCATGTCAATGCTTTTACTATAGTTTCTTCATCTCGTTCCATCATTTTAATTATTTTTAATTTTATTGCAATTCATATTTATGTTTAGATATGAGCTTTATTTTAGCACAGAAAAATTGAATTAAGGGTGGAAGAGGTAGATTCATGATGTCACGGTCCTATCAGCTTGTATTACAGGTGTATTTTCTGTAAACGCACAGAACCGGTATTTCTTGTGTTTGACTGCAGAGATAAAAGTATTTACATTCAGTCTAACAAAGTGATAGCATATGTTCTGTAGCAAGAGTGGAAAGGGGAAATGGCTCTTTTAGTGGTTGTATAGAAGAGGAAAGTCCAGCAGATGTTACTTGATACGCAACCAGATTACAAGCAGTTCCCTATTGACATTCCCTATTCTATACAACCTTTGAAAGAGAAGAGACTATTGCTAGTGTTCACTCTGGCAGTCTTATCCCACAAAATAAACCTCATTTACTTCGATAGGACTTATTCTCTGGCCAGTTGGGAGTAAAAGCCATTAACTTTGATGGGATTAATTTATCATTAGACATGCACAGAATTATATTACAAGAGTTCCTTTGTAGCTGAAAGACTTTTATCAGTCAAGATACTCATAAAGTTCCTTTTCCAAAAATGAAACTGTAAGAGAGATAACTTAAATACAATAAAGTGCAGAGTAACCAGAAAACTTCAAGCTATTTTGAAGCTCTGTTCATAGAAAAGAAAACCCCTGCTTGACTCAAAACTCAGGCAGGTAAGTAAATCATATTAGTGAAAGATATGAAAATTTGGAAGTGATAACATTTCTTGTGTTGCAGCAAAAATACAACGAAGAGGCTCAGGCTAACTGGAAAGCGTTTAAGTTTATTTTTTTAAATTGAGTAATTTGGAGTCAGAGGAGGTAAAGACAATTCCCAAATTACACTGACTCCTCGATTATCAAACAAGATAGACTCTTATAGTCTTTTGCCAAGCGTGGTACAGAAGCAAAAAAAAAAAAAAAACCCAAAAAAAACGCAACCTCAAAATTAACATATCTGGGGCCCCTTCCACACAGCTGAATAAAATCTCGCATTATCTGCTTTGAACTGGACTATATGGCAGTATGGACTCAAATATCCCAGTTCAAAGCAGATATTGTGAGATTTTCTACCTTGATATCCTGGGTTATATGGGTGTGTGGAAGGGGCCTGGCCTTTGAGTGGTGGCCTCCTCTCTGCTATTACCCTTCGTAATTCTAAAATTAGCTAAAACCACAAATGTTCAGTCTACAAAAATAGGATATATGCCAAACCACAACTTCACAGGTACATCTTTATCTATACTTTTACATTTTTTGTGGCTAGACTGCTTGTCTAGCACAAGAACATATTTTTAGACTTGTATTACTATGCTGAGGAAAAGCTAGAAGAAAGTATTTACACATTATTTTGATTATTATGCTAGCTCCAACATTTGCAGTTCTTTAAATCAAAAGCAAGAGACAAATTGTTCCTGTCTACTGGTCAGAAGATTGTAACCTTGACATCATGCAAATGTGCTTCCTGCAGTGCAATGTGATTCATATTTTAATGTTTCAGTGCTGTTTCCTTGTTCTGAACAGACTACCTGTCCATTTAGCACAGCTAAAACTGTTTGTCCACCGGGGTTTCATAAGTACTTGTTTCCAGCCCATCGACAAAGTGTGCATCTCAGTGCTATGGAATGATGAGGGCTGTAATTTGGTGGAGCATCAGCACTACTCGGAAGAGAATGCTAAAGACCTCATAATACTACAACTCCTATGATTCCATAGCACTGAGCCATGGTAGTTCAAGTGGTGTCAAGCTGCACTAATTCTATAATGTAGATGTACCCCAGGTATGGTGTATACCAGTGCTACATACAAGTTCTAAAATAACTCGGAAGATGAAAAAGCAATTCCTAGATGTGGGCAAGAGCAACCACAGTCATAATCCTGTTCATGCTCAGAGGATCTGATTTTGAATTGCTCCTTGTGAGGAAAATATTCCGTCCCCACTCTTAAGTACACAAATATCCACAGAGGTCATAAAATGCACTGGATCTTAAAATAGAAAAGAATCGGGGCAACACAACTAATACTAATACTAGAATAATACAGATTGGTCCTAGGCAAACATACAAAACCCAAGACAAAAGTTTCTTCCCAGTCCATTGTAGTGTCTGTCACATAGCAGCAACATGCTAGACATCACACCACTGCAAATCAGATCCATAACAAAGGCTTTGACTACAAACAGAACCAACAACATGAACATAACCTGCATGCTGGATGGGAAAAATAGAGTCTAAAGAATGGTACACGGAAAAGACACATGGTTTTCAAAGTCCTATAGTAATGCATGAACAAATGAGAATTCTTCTCTCTCCAATTAAGTTGTCAGTTCTCCAATTTTGAGCATTGTAGTTGAGCATTTAGATAAACTGTAGACATGAAAGATCTATTTTATATGTGGTTTAGTCACGCAAAAAAGAAGCTATGGTAGAACCATGCACAACTAAAGAACTAACACTTCACAAGCTTACTTGTGAAACGTTTTAGTGTGCAAGGAAGCCTTTTCATGGACGCAAAGTTTATAGGCTGCAGCATTGGCCTTTGGAACATATACAGCTGTGGGTGAAAATCCTTATCTTTGACACATATGTGTTGACACCAGACAAATGTTCAGTGTTTCATTGGGGGGAAAAAAAATCAGATTTGGGAATCTTAACTTTTGAAACATATCTGAGGCCCCTTCTGCACTGTCATATTATCAAGATTATCAAAGCAGATAATCCAGATTATCTGCTTTGAACTGAATTATATGAGTCTACACTGCCATATAATACAGTTCAAAGCAGATAATCTAGATGTTATATGGCAGTGTAGAAGGGGCTTAGAAGGGGCCTGAAAGAATTTCAGCTGGACAGTTTGCCTGAAAATTCACAGGGCAAACCACAATGCTTTAAACTATATTAACAGTTCAGATCCTTATGACATAACTTGCACACTTTACATTTATTTCATAATCAATGTTTACACAACCATTTTGAAAATATAAAAATATTATATTTTAATATCCTGTTCTTGGAGGTTTCATAAGAGACTTCTAATGTGGATACATTTGTGGGTGGTTATTTTTGTCATTACCTATGGAAACCTGCAACTCCCTCTGAAGACTATGTTATAACATTGTTATTGTTAACTGCTGTCAAGCCAACCTCACCTTCTGGTGACCTAATAAATGAAATACACCCAAGGACATAGTTGACAACTGCATTATATGGTCAGTGACCTTATAACAAAGTTTCAGTGTCGAAGGAGCCCAGTTCACCCTATCTACAATCATGCTCAGGTCTTGCAGATTTAGGACCATGCCCCATGAGTAAACCTGTCTGTAATGCAGTCTTCCTCTTTTCCTATTGCCTTCTATTTTAAAAAAGCATGATTGCCTTTTCTAGTGAGTCATGTCTTTTCATAATATGACCAAAGAGCGACAGCCTCATAGTCATCTTGACTTTCTGCAAGAAACTTTATCTTTGCCTGTTTTAAGATGGGTTGCCTGTTTAGCCTGTGAAACTCTTAGATTATGCTAACGTCTCTTGCTTTGGTATATGTGTTCTGAGTGCTGTAAAATGCTAGCTGACCTAAACTCCCTCTGGGAGAAAAAGAAAAGGCACCAGATCTAATCAGCAGAACACAAAACCTCCACTGTTATATTGCCATGTGGGACAGTAAATAACTGATACACGTATTTAAAGCTCAGGGACACATTGTACTGACTTGGTGGCATTTCCCTGCTTGGAATGACAAATACAGATTTCACAAGAACGGTGTGGACTTCTCCTATGGATTCTCAAATTAGCACTGCTGGGAGGAAAGGCAGGCACAGTAGTAAACAAGGCCTTTTTTTATAGAGTAATGTAATGCTTTGGCATGAAGATCATATCGCATTTAAAGGAGTGATCATGCTAAATTACCTTACACAAATTGGCAGTGTGCTTGAATGCTGGCAAGCAGATGTCTAGCTGCTATTTTTGACACCTTTCCTATGCTAATTGTCAGAGTTTTGCAGGTGCCTCTGAGATTAAAAAAATTCCCTTAAGGCACTCAAATTATCTTTTGTTATAATAACCTACACTGTTGTAGCTGACTCAGGCTGAGTAGAAGAATTTGCTCTATAGTTTTATTACTGTAATGCTTATTTAGACAAAGACCTTGAGGCTGATAGAAGCAACTGGATAATTTAAAGAGATAATGGATTATGATGCTCACGTCCATGTCACAAAGTCCAGTCCAGCTGTAGGCATATTAAGCATTTTGTACCTACATGCTCTTTGTTGTATAATATAGATTTGAAAGGTATTTTTATTGGCTAACAAAACACGTCATACAAGCAAAATAGTCTTTCATACTAGATAGGGTTGCCAGAATGAAAACTAGAAACAGCCATGTCTCTAAAGGTTGTGTAGAATAAATATTTTAGCAAGGGTTTCAGTTTACACAGTTGCATAGGATGCAACATCTTTTATATAACCAATAAAGATACAGGAGCTGCCTCCAGTGTCTATTTTGGAAAGGCTGTCCTACCTGAAATATTAAAACAGTATTTTATAAAAAGGAATATTGGCTAATTTATTATCAGTAAATGTTTGGTTGCATGCTACAAGTCACTTTTTGTGTGAGAGAATTGAGTCCCTCTACGGAGGTAGAGAAGATCGGAAGGTGCTGAACAGACTGTGCTCCGGCACTACAAGATGCAGAACCAACCTTAAGAAATGGGGCTACAAAGTGGAGTCCACAACATGTGAGTGTGGAGAAGAGCAAACCCAGACAACTTATTACAATGCAGTCTGAGTCCTGGAGGACCTTCTTACAGCAACACCAGAGGCACTCCAAGTGGTCAGCCACTGGTCAAACGACATTTAACATAATGCCAAGTTTTTCACTTTGTGTTGTTAAATACATTAGAATTGTACCCTCAATTTGCTTCTGACATGATAAATAAATAGTAAATGTTTGTTTTTTTAAAAATTGGTTCAGTTGCTCCCATCTCTTTGCGACCTCATGGACGAGCCCAAACCAGAGCTCCCTGTCAGCAGTCACCCCCCCCCCCCATCTCCTTCACGGTCAAGCCAGTCATTTTAAGGATAATATCCATCCATCTTGCCCCTGGTCAGCTCCTCTTCCTTTTTCCTTCCATTTTCCCCAGCAAGATTATCTTCTCCAAGCTTTTCTGCCTTCTCCTTATGTGGCCAAAGTACTGCATCTTTGCCTCTAATATCCTTCCCTCCAATGAGCAGTCGGGCTTTATTTCCTGGAGTATGGACTGGTTGGATCTTCTTGCAGTCCAGGGCACTCTCAGAATTTTCCTCAACACCACAGCTCAAAAACATCTATCTTCCTTCGCCTAGCCTTCCTTATGGTCCAGCTCTCATATCCATAGGTTACTACGGGAAATACCATTGCTTTAACTATGCGGATCTTCATTGCCAGTGTGATGTCTCTTTACTATTTTATCAAGATTGGTCATTGCTCTCCTCCCAAGAAATAAACGTCTTCTTATTTCCTGGCTCTAACCCACATAATCAATACTGTCCAAGCCTTGCTCTAACCCACATAATCAATACTGTCAAAGGTAGTAATGCAGACATTCCTTCATAAAGGGCAGGTGTTTAGTTTCATAACTATTCAGTCTCTGGACTGGATCAAATTGATGCTGCCAAAAAAGCACTGCACCAATATTATTTCAAACTATCCCAGATAATGTTTCCAAGGGAAGTAGATGATGATTCAGATCTAAAATGAAAAAAAAAAAGTGTTGACTCTTGCATTTTGTTGCCAAGAAAGCTTTCAGAAGTGCAAGCAGATCTGCCACCTTCATTTGCCAAGAACTTAAACTTGATTCTTGCTTGGCTTCCCAACACTATTGTTCAGTTTTGCACTTTGCAAACAGCAGTGGGAATTCCTTTGCTTTCTTTAACTTCTTCGGTAAAGGGAATTAAAGATTAGAAAATGGTATTGTGGAAATAACCAGAGAGATAGCAAGTAAACTACCAGTGAAGGATTTAGCACAGTCCGTTCTGGAAGAACAATGGTCATTCTTGAACTGTTTCCTTGTTCTTTTTTGAATAGGGGAGAATAATGATCAATATTCTAGAAAAACAATGATAACTCTTTTAAAAATATTATTTATTAATAAAGTGTGGAGAGTGGAGAAGGATAAAAATTGAAATAAAGTAGGAGTATTCTTTGTTATTGTCTTCTTCAGTAGTTCTCTAAAACAAAAAGGTTTCTATGGTGTTAAAAAAAAATCTTATCTAAACTAAAATAGAAAAATAGAAAAGCGAGTGCTTATTGAATTGAAGCAAAGAAGAAAAGTTATGAAAAGAAAAAGAAAAAACTTCCAACCTTCTCACTGCTGTTTCATAATAAAAAAATCTATGTTTTTGTCATATATCTTCTTTTATATATTAGATTATATTAGATTAACTTTTAAGAGGGAGTAGGGCCAATGCAATGTCACTGGGTAGTGAGTTCCACAGGTGAGGGGCCATCACTGAGAAGGCTCTGTCTCTCGTCTCCACCGGTCAAGTTTGTGAGAATATGATTGATGTTCATTAAAAAGACTACCAGGCATGGGCCAACTTGGGCCCTCCAGGTGTTTTGGACTTCAACTCCCACAATTCCTAACAGCCTACTGATTTGTTCATTCGTTCAGTTGTTTCTGACTTTGTGACTTCATGGACCAGTCCACGCCAGTGTTCCCTGTCGGCCGTCAGCACCCCCAGCTCTTTCAAGGTCAATCCAGTCACTTCAAGGATACCATCTATCCATCTTGCCCTTGGTTGGCCCCTCTTCCTTTTTCCTTCCATTTTCCCCAGCATCATTGTCTTCTCTAAGATTTCCTTTCTTCTCATGATGTGGCCAAAGTACTTCATCTTGGCCTCAAATTTTCCTTCCAATGAGCAGTCAGGCTTTATTTCTTGAAGTATGGACTGGTTGGATCTTCTCGCTGTCCAAGGCACTCAGCACTTTCCTCCAGCACCACAGTTCAAAAGCATCTATCTTCCTTCACTCAGCCTTCCCTATGGTCCAGCTCCCACATCTGTAGGTTTGTTTGTTTGTCGTGTCAGGGCAACCAGTCAATTATATTACATTTTTAACAGAACAAAGCAAACCAAGAGGCAAAATACAAAATTTGTGAGTTTGGTAGTTGATTAAATGTCCTTTGACCAGTATCTGGCCACTTGGAGTGCTTCTGGTGTTGCTGCAAGAAGGTGCTCCATGTTGCATGTGGCAGGGCTCAGGTTGCATTGCAGCAGGTGGTCAGTGGTTTGCTCTTCTCCACACTCACATGTCAAGGATTCCACTTTGTAGCCCCATTTCTGAAGGTTGGCTCTGCATCTCGTGGTGCCAGAGTGCAGTCTGTTCAGTGCCTTCCAAATCGCCCAGTCCTCTGTGTGCCCAGGGGGGAGTCTCTCATTTGGTATCAGCCATTGGTTGAGGTTCTGGGTTTGAGCCTGCCACTTTTGGACTCTCGCTTGCTGAGGTGTTCCAGCGAGTGTCTCTGTAGATCTTAGAAAACTATTTCTAGATTTAAGTCGTTGATGTGCTGGCTGATACCCAAACAGGGAATGAGCTGGAGATGTCTCTGCCTTGGTCCTTTCACTATTGGCTGCTACTTCCTGGCGGATGTCAGGTGGTGCAATACCGGTTACCTGTAGGTTACTACGGGGAATACCATTGCTTTGACTATGCAGATCTTTGTTGCCAGTGTGATGTCACTACTCTTCACTATTTTATCAAGATTGGTCATTGCTCTCCTCCCAAGAAGCGTCTCCTGATTTCCTGGCTGCAGTCGGTGTCTGCAGTAGTCTTTGCACCTAGAAATACAAAGTCTGTCACGGCCTCCACGTTTTCCCCCTTCTGTTTCCCAGTTGTCAATCATTCTTGTTGCCATAATCTTGGGGTTTTTTGATGTTTAACTGCAACCCAGCTTTTGCGCTTTCTTCTTTCACCTTGATTAGAAGGCTCCTCAGCTCCTCCTCGCTTTCAGCCATCAAAGTGGTGTCATCTGCATATCTAAGGTTGTTAATGTTTCTTCTAGCAATTTTCCCCCCAGCCTTGCATTGCTCAAGCCCCGCACATTGCATGATGTGTTCTAAATACAAGTAGAATAGGTTGGGTGAGAGTATACAACCCTGCAGTACGCCTTTTCCAATCTTGAACCAGCCTGTTGTTCCATGGTCAGTTCTTACTGTTGCTACAGATTATACAGCCTACTGATAAGAGGGCCCAAGTTGGCCCATGCCTGGCTACATCTGTTCTCTTAAGACTGGATGAGAGGAAGCATCATGAAGATGTGAGGGAACCCACTCCCCCTAGACAAAACAAATAAGGTGTGCCAGAGGTGGCTATTGTAGGCCAAATCCGCCCCAGGCGTCTTCTTCTTCTTCTTTCTTATGGCGGGAGTTTCCCTTCCAGAGGCCACCTCATCCTCCCCACAGAGAAGGGCCCTTTCGCCCCCGCCCCCCCGCCTCCCTACGCGCGCGCCCGCTCTCTTTCCCCGCGCCTGCGCAGTGGGGGGGAAGGCGTCGGCTCGCTCCAGGAGCTGTCAGTGCCTCTCGGGCCGCTCGCCTGGCAGGTCGCATTCCCGCGAGGCGCCTCCTGAGGAGACGGAGCGGCCGCCCAGGCAGGATGGAGAGCGGCGGGCAGAGGCAGAGGCCGGGGTCCGCCGCGCCGCCATTGAGCAGGTAGGAGGAGGCGGCAGAGAAGGCCTGGGGCGAAAGGAAGGAGAGGCGAGGGCGCGCTCGTGCATCTATCTATCTATCTTCCCAAGTAACGGGGTTCTCTCTTGAGGAGGAGAAGGGAAGGGCCTCCTCCTGGCCCCATCTCCTAGGCCCAGCCTCCTTCCTCCTCAGCCTCACTGAGCACAAGCCGGCTTCAGGGATTCCCTCCCAGCCTTCTAGGCATGGAATGCCCTTCAGCTCATCCCTCCCCGTCAGATCTGTAGTTAATCTTCAGCGTTATCGTTTATTCTTGTAGTGACATCAACCCGCAGGGCACCTGAACCATCACCACCATTATTATCACCATCATCAATGGCATTGCTTATGGAGAGACATCAACATGCATTGCACTTTACAACTAAAGTTACACAAAACAACAGGGTTCCCCATCAAAGCCACACAATATATATATATGCACACACACATACATATATACACACACACACATACATACACACACAGACATGAATGTGCTTCAACTCAAGTTACACAAAACAACAGGGTTCCCCATCAAAGCCATACAATGTTTTTATAAATATATATATATATAGCACACACGCACACATACATATATACACATACATACATACACACAGAGACATGAACGTGCTTCAACTCAACCTTCCCATCGGATTTATATCTTACTTTTACTCTACCATTATTATCATCATGAGCATTTATTTATGGAGTGACATCAACATGCATCACACTTTACAACTCAAGTTACACAAAACAACAGGGTTCCCCATCAAAGCCACACAATATATATATATGCACACACACACACACATACATACACACACACACAGACATGAATGTGCTTCAACTCAAGTTACACAAAACAACAGGGTTCCCCATCAAAGCCACACAATTTATATATATATATATATACACACACATACATACACACACAGACATGAACGTGCTTCAACTCAACCTTCCCATCGGATTTATATCTTTTACTATACCATTATTATTATTATCATGAGCTTTTATTTATGGAGTGACATCAACATGCATCACACTTTACAACTAAAGTTACACAAAACAACAGGGTTCCCCATCGAAGCCACACAATGTTTATATATATATATATATATATAGGCACACACACATACGTATATACACACACATACATACACACACACATGAATGTGCTTCAACTCAAGTTACACAAAACAACAGGGTTCCCCATCAAAGCCACACAATATATATATATGCACACACACACACATACATATATACACACACACACATACACACACAGACATGAATGTGCTTCAACTCAAGTTACACAAAACAACAGGGTTCCCCATCAAAGCCATACAATGTTTTTTATATATATATATATAGCACACACGCACACATACATATATACACATACATACATACACACAGAGACATGAACGTGCTTCAACTCTACCTTCCCATCGGATTTATATCTTACTTTTACTCTACCATTATTATCATCATGAGCATTTATTTATGGAGTGACATCAACATGCATCACACTTTACAACTCAAGTTACACAAAACAACAGGGTTCCCCATCAAAGCCACACAATATATATATATGCACACACACACACACATACATACACACACACACACACACACACACAGACATGAATGTGCTTCAACTCAAGTTACACAAAACAACAGGGTTCCCCATCAAAGCCACACAATTTTTATATATATATATACACACACACATACATACACACACAGACATGAACGTGCTTCAACTCAACCTTCCCATCGGATTTATATCTTTTACTATACCATTATTATTATTATCATGAGCTTTTATTTATGGAGTGACATCAACATGCATCACACTTTACAACTAAAGTTACACAAAACAACAGGGTTCCCCATCGAAGCCACACAATGTTTATATATATATATATATATATAGGCACACACACATACGTATATACACACACATACATACACACACACATGAATGTGCTTCAACTCAAGTTACACAAAACAACAGGGTTCCCCATCAAAGCCACACAATATATATATATGCACACACACACACATACATATATACACACACACACATACACACACAGACATGAATGTGCTTCAACTCAGGTTACACAAAACAACAGGGTTCCCCATCAAAGCCATACAATGTTTTTTATATATATATAGCACACACGCACACATACATATATACACATACATACATACACACAGAGACATGAACGTGCTTCAACTCTACCTTCCCATCGGATTTATATCTTACTTTTACTCTACCATTATTATCATCATGAGCATTTATTTATGGAGTGACATCAACATGCATCACACTTTACAACTCAAGTTACACAAAACAACAGGGTTCCCCATCAAAGCCACACAATATATATATATGCACACACACACACACATACATACACACACACACAGACATGAATGTGCTTCAACTCAAGTTACACAAAACAACAGGGTTCCCCATCAAAGCCACACAATTTTTATATATATATATATACACACACATACATACACACACAGACATGAACGTGCTTCAACTCAACCTTCCCATCGGATTTATATCTTTTACTATACCATTATTATTATTATCATGAGCTTTTATTTATGGAGTGACATCAACATGCATCGCACTTTACAACTAAAGTTACACAAAACAACAGGGTTCCCCATCGAAGCCACACAATGTTTATATATATATATATATATATATATAGGCACACACACATACGTATATACACACACATACATACACACACACATGAATGTGCTTCAACTCAAGTTACACAAAACAACAGGGTTCCCCATCAAAGCTACACAATGTTTATATATATATATATATATGCACACACACACACACACATATATACACACACATACATACACACAGAGAGACATGAATGTGCTTAAACTCAACCTTCCCATCAGATTTATATCTTACTTTTACTATACCATTATTATTATCATGGGCATTTATTTATGGAATGACATCAACCCGCAGGGCACCTGAACCATCACCACCATTATTATCATCATCATCATAAATGGCATTGTTTACGGAGCCACATCAACGTGCATGGCACTTTACAAGTAACCCAAAACAACAGAGTTCCCTGTCAAAGCCACACAATGTTTATATATATATATATATATATACACACACATACATACACACACATATATATATATACACACAGACATGCATTCGCATAAACTCAACCTTCCCGTCGGATTTATATCTCACTTTTACTATACCATTATTATCATCAAGGGCATTATTTATAGAGTGGCATTAACCTGCATGGCACTTTACAAATAAAGTAACCCAAAACAACAGGGTTCCCTGTTAAAGCCACACAATGTTTATGTATATATACACATACATATATGCACACACATATATACACACACAGACATGAATGCGCTTAAACTCAACCTTCCCATCTGATTGATATCTTTTACTATACCATTATTATCATCAATGGCATTATTTATGGAGTGACATCAACCTGCATGGCACTTTATAAATAAAGTAACCCATGATGGTATAGTTTCCTATACCATCATCACAATTATTATTATCATGAGCATTTATTTATGGAGTGCCATCAACTCGCAGGGCATCCGAACCATCATCACCATTATTATCATCATCAATGGCCTTGTTTATGGAGTGACATCACCTGCATGGCACTTTAAAAGTAAAGTAACCCAAAACAACAGGTTTCTCTGTCAAAGCCACACATTGTGTATATATATATGTGTGTGTGTGTGTATATATTTGTATATATATATGTATATATGTATATACACACACATATACATAAACATATATACATATATACACACACACACACATACATACATACAGAGACATGAATATACTTCCCATAGGATTTATATCTTACTTTTACTAAACCATTATTATAATCAATGGCATTATTTATTGAGTGATATCAATCTGCATGGCACTTTACAAATAAAGTAACCCAAAACAACTTCAGTTTCCTATACTATCATCACCATTATTATTATTATTATTATCATGAGCATTTATTTATGGAGTGCCATCAACTCGCAGGGTACCTGAACCATCACCACCATTATTATTATCATCAATGGCATTGTTTATGGAGTGACATCAACCTGCATGGCACTTTACAAGTAAAGTAACCCAGAACAACAGGGTTCTCTGTCAAAGCAACACAATGTTTATACACACATACATACATATACACACAAACATGAATGCGCATCCCATCAGATTTATATCTTACTTTTACTATACCATTATTATAATCAATTGCATTATTTATGGAGTGACATCAACCTGCATGGCTTTTGCTCGACCTCAGTGACCCAGTCTTTGCAGTTCTACAAATGAACTCAAAGTCACCTTTCCCGTTGGATATGTATTTTTCTTCAGTTTTTCATCACCACCACCTTCATCATTATCGTTTATTCATGTGGTGATGTCAACCTGTATGACACTTTGCCAAAGCCATACTATCTAATATATATCTCACAGAGAATCTGTGGATAAAGAGAGTTGACTCTGTATGTGTGCACATGCGTATACTAGTATATATACAGTACGTACTCAACCTTCCCATTAGATATTTGCCTTACTTTAGTTTTCTGTTATCATTGCCACCACCATGATTCTGCATGGCACCTTAGAAGTACAATTTAAACAGTGAGTCTCGCCAAAATCATGTGATCTAATAGCCATCTTATACAGAATCCATGGATATGCAGGGTTGACTGTAAGCATGTGTGTGTATGTTTATAGTGAATCTATAAGTACAGAAGGTTTACTATATGTGTATATATAAGGATGTGTGTGTGATATTTTAGTATATGAATTCACGCTAAAAATCTTTTAATAGGTCTCCTGTTTTATGTGAATGTGAAATACATTTATTGTGTAACTGTTATAGACAGTTATGTTTACAACATACTGAGACACTTGTTCACTGTTTTACTGTAAAATAATATAGGTATGTTGCATTTAGAAATATTTAGTCAAGGAATATTGGAGTGGGGGGTGCCTTGTGCAATACTAGTATTGCTGGTTCTTCTGCCTGCTGTTGACAGTCCAAGAATCTTTCTATTTTCTCTAAGTAAATAGTGAAATTTTGGCTTTGCTTTACTAGACTGGAGTGGGGAAAAACTGGTATAAATTACTGAAGCCTGGCAGCCCATGCTATAGCCAGGGCTGTTACTTTCCCCCCAAGAGCAGCCATGTTTGGATTTCAATTCTCATAAATTCCAGCCACTTTACCGCCTTTTCGAAATTGTGGGTGTTGATGTCCAAAACACCCGGAGGGCCAAAGTTTGCCCATGCCTGCTCAAGAGACTAATATATACTGTATATACTCAAGTATAAGTCTAATTTTTCAGCCTCTTTTTTCGGCTGAAAAAGCTACCCTCAGCTTATACTCGGGTGAGGGTCCTGGTGAGAAGGTGTGAGGCTGAAAGAAGGGCTTCTTTCAGCCCTACACCTTCCTGCCAGAACCCTCACCTCTCTGCACAGCAACCCAGCTCTCCTTCCTCTCCTTCTCTCTCACGCCGTGGACACCTTGCTCTCCTCCTCTCTTGGCACTAGTCTTTCCCACTTATCCTTATTAATATACACACATTATTTCCCCCAAAATGTATAGTTAAAATAAATTATGGTGATTATTGGAAGGATACATAAGCACATTTACATTGAAGAAGGTTAGGATAATGATTTAATCAGAGTGTGACAGTCTTATCTTAAATTACAGTTTCATGTAAATATTCAAAAACGTTTGTCCCACAGATGCCTCAATGTAATTTTATTGGTATCTATTTTTATTTTGAAATTTACCAGTAGCTTCTGCATTTCCCACCCAATAAGTTTTCCAGTTTTGTTTTTTTTTGTGGTAAAATTAGATGCCTCAGCTTATATTCGGGTCGGCTTATACTCGAATATATACGGTATATAAAGAGAGTTCTCAGCAGAAAACAAAAGCAAACAGTGTGGTTTTCTAAGCAGACAAAAAATAAAAATGTATAACCACTCCAACCATAAGTTGTTTGAACAGTTAGACGCTCCAACCATGGTTTAATCTCTCATCTATTTTGTGTATGGCTTTTTAAATTGAATCCTTGGCTTCAGAAGAAACATGAATGCAGCTGTGAAGGTGCTGTTCAGCAGATCTACAGTTTTTACCAGTAAAATTTATGATTCAAAAAGGCATCACACAGATGAGCTCATGCAGTTAACGCCTGCGTTAATAACTGTGTATGTGTGGAAGTTGGGGCTGCAGCCAATAGGCATGGTTTCAGTTGAATCATTTAGCTAACAATTCTGAGTTAACATCATGTTTAGGGTTAAGGTACAGACTAATAAACAACATATTTTGACCTGAATTGTTAGTCACATCTAGAATTGACTGGCTGAATCAAATGGAACAAAGTCCAAAATTATGCAAGCCTCATTTATTCAATGTATTTATATAACTCAGACTGTATACCATAATTTTACATAACATGAAGTATAGCAAAGGAAGCAAGATTTACTGCCCATCTGAGCAAATAATTTTCCTGAAAAATGGATTATTAATTTTACATAGTGCTTTTGTGACACTGAAAAAATGCAGAAACCACTGTGTCTCAGAAGAGATACTCTAATTTCTTTGGCAAGTACAAAAGCGCACTGTTATTTTCAAACTGAAAAAAACAAACATTTAAGATATTTAAACCATGTGTTATATTTAATGAAGACAATGTGATTACTCCTAATCCAATCTGGCAGTTAGAAAGAGCAAAGAATTAACAGGATCTACCAGTCTCATAATCTGATTGACACAGTAGGTGGGAATTAGTTTGAACCAATGTCCTTTCAAGATTTGTAAAGTGTAACTGTTTTTATGAGACTTTGAGATTCCTGGTCAAAACACACTAAATGCCCCAGGTCTCCTCTGATCTTGGAAGCTAAGCCGGGTCAGCTTTGGTTAGTATTTGGATGGGAGATTGTTAGTGAATACTAGGTGTTGGAGGCTATATTTCATAGGAAGGAACTGGCAAAAACACCTCTGAATATAACTTGCCCAAAAAAGGCCTATGAAATTCATGGGGTTGGCATAAATTGGCAGGCAATTTGAAGCCACATGCAAACATACACAGGACTCCCTGTTCAGATGCTTTTCGTATCATCGATTCCTGACAATGAAATTGAAAGCTTTAAAGTCCTTTGGAAGTATGTAGCTGCAATTATTTAATAGGCTAACAATATGGGTTGTGTGTGTGTGTGTCTTTTTTAAAAAAATAAACCAAAAAATGTAACGTGACATTTGCAGAACATTTCAGAGAACAGGTTTTTAAAGTGGTTTTGCAAGTTCTCATCAATCTATTGATCAATCAGAACATAAAGACATGTAGATTCTGAGGATGTAACACTTCAGTAGTGTGAAGAGATATTATTAATATTTAGATTATAGGTATAAATTCTTACACAAAGGTGTACTGTATATACTTGTTTATGAGTCAACCTCGTGTAAAAGTTGGAAACAGGCTTTGAGCAAATCTATATGTTTATCCTATGTTACTGTCTGGTATCTGGGGAATTATATAATGCTTTGTACACTTATGGGATCTCATAACCCATTCTGAAAGTGGTAGTTTGTCAGTCAACAGGTTGGTTGTCCATTCCATTGATCTGGACTTTCTCTTGAACTCATCGTTGTTACTGACTGGAGATGACTTATCATGAAGGACCCAAGGGTGGTTCACTCTCTGGTCTCCTGCCATCATTGAAAAAGGCATTTGATATTTAACAGGTTATGGAGAGATATCTTCTAGTGGGACATATGCTCAGCTCTTTTATCCTTATTGTTATTAATTTTAAAATTATTTTACAAATTATTGATGTTTATTTATTTATTTATTTATTTACCCTATTTATACCCCGCCTTTCTCTACCCCGACTCAAGGCAGCTTACGTATGGCAATTATTCAATGCCTTGCAACACATACAGATGTTTAAAACTTAAAATCAGTTGAGTTAAAATTAATACAAGTTAAGCATTTTAAAAAGTTTTATTATAAGGGAGAATTTAATAAGTTTAAAAAGCTTTTTGACATTGGGTCCTATGGTGAAAAAAGTTGGCTAAAAATGAAATAAAATACAGTAAATCTGTTCCCTCTGCTGAACCAGTGCACTCCACCTGCAGCTAGCAAAGTTGTGACCATTATGTTTGTGTAGGAAACTTCTTTTCATCCTTGAAATTCACTTCGCTTTGTTATTAGGTCACATATGAAGAACATTGTCACATCCCCCCAGACACACATGCACACACACTTTAAATCACTTGTGACCACTTTCCTACATAGTCAATATGCAGAAAGTATTTAAAACAAGTAACTATGACATCAATACCATGATAATATTTCAGCCATTGCATGCCCTCCTCCATACACAAAATATTAACATGCTGCCAGAAAGTATTCAGAATTTCTCTTCCGAATTCTAGAATGCAGTGAGTTACACAGGAAACATTTATACTTAAGAGGAAGAACCAGAAGGCTTTCTTACATTGCAAATACAAGCATAGATAGTTTCAGAACAAATACTTTGTCAGAGGAAAATTTGATGGAAATTCCTTAGACATTGGAGTTCAGTGTATTTTTAAATTTCTGGGCTGTCTGTTTCCCAACTGGGTTTTTTTTAATTCTACTGTTATTGTGATTGATGACAGAATTAATCATACCTTATATTGCAGGGAGAGGGAGAATCAGGAACAGCCTCTGCATTAATTAGAATGTGTGTCTATATACAAAACTTGCTTTGCTGTCTATACTGTGCAAGGGATATAAAGCCAGTGTAAAGATACAATTTTGCATTGTTGTATATCAATTAAAAAAAACTTTAAAAAGCAAAAACATTTAGAAGCAGAAGTAAACATTTTTATACTTCTTTCTTTCAGACCCAGATTTTGTTGTTGGATTATTCAAGACCAAAGGCTAGGGAAAAGAAAACTTTCTACATAACAGTTTAGAAAAGTGACCAGTTGCATCAGCTTGAAGAATTTCTCCCGAAACGGTTTGTAACAGCAAAGTAACTTCCTTTGGACCTTCAGTGATCACTAGAACAATATTTCTGAAACAGCATGACTAATTGTAAAGGAAGATCTGTCAGCAAGAAAATAAATGAGAAAGCCTATCATGGAGAAGGATTTGTAAATTGGACAATAAATCTAAGTACAATTCAGTCTGACAAGTTCTTGAACCTGCTGATGAGCATGGTTCCAATTGTTTACCACAAAAACCAGGAAGAGAGACATAAAAAAGTGAATGGTGTCTGGCAAGATGGATTACAGCCAACGGGACACAGTTTCAGCGTTAGGACTGATCAACACATGGATTATCATCACTTTTCAGAATCAAATTTTCATCATGGTAGTAATGGACATAATTCATCAAGCTGTAGTCCAAAGTATGATAACTTTGCAAGCTATAATTATTCAGATGGAATTGACTTATCAGAAACAGATGCTATGCTGCAGGACAACAGTGCATCTAGTGATGTTGATGAAGATACCATTGTGGAAGGGAACAGAAAACAGCCAAAAGAATCTATTAGCATTATGGCATTGCAGATACTAGTTCCATTTCTGCTCGCAGGATTTGGAACAGTATCAGCTGGGATGGTTCTGGATATAGTTCAGGTTGGTGTTTACCTACTATAATATTTCCTATACACATTCTGGTTCTTTCAGTCTTCTGCTTTAAGTCTGAATGCGTGCTTCTGTTTTATTTTTACATTTCTTTAGGAGTGTGCATAAAGCTATTTACCTTGCATACTTCCGTTCAAAAAGACACATTATTTTATTTGAGGAGCCTTTTTTATCCCATTTCTTCTTTTCCATTTTTACATATAACTTTAGCTGCATGAAAGACTTCATTGATCCCAGATTTCCATTTTTTGAAGCTGCTTGATTCTCTTTAGTTCTTAAATGCTGAGCTCAAATGTAACCTGCCCTTTGTAATGATGGATCAGGTAATCCATGAATAGCAAGAAAAGCCAAGGTAGTTCTGTATTATCAGTATTACTTGTGTTATCAAGCAACAGTAATTCAATTATTGGGTGACATTAACAGTTTGGGGGCTTTGGCTGTACTCATTAAGTGAAACTAGCAAAAGAAACATGTTTTATTATTCAGTGATAATCTGTTATGACTGTCATACAGTGTTGTATGACTGTCATACAGTGTTCTGCTGTACTGAGATACCTTATATTCTTGAATCTTCTATATATTTAAAATATTTTGTTTCATTTTAAAATATTTTATGTGTTTCTTTTTAAAAATAGCATTGGGAAGTGTTCAAAAATATAACTGAAGTTTTCATCTTGGTTCCCGCACTACTTGGTTTGAAAGGTAATCTGGAAATGACTTTGGCTTCCCGACTGTCAACAGCTGTAAGTATTAGCAACATTTTGAGGCTGGGGCATTTGATAGTATTCATTACCTACTACACTTACTGAGTTTGAAGGAAATTATTCCACCTGTCTTTTAGGATAATTATTTGTAGTAGCTGGAAACTGGCTTGAGTGCTAGACTACAACTCTGGAAAATGGGCTTCCAATCCATGCTAAACCATGGAAACCCACAGAGTGACCTTGGGCAAGTCACACTCTCTCAGCCTCAGAGGAAGGCAAAGACAAAACCTCTCTGAACTAATCATATCATAGGTTCAACTTGGCCAACAATCAGGGGTTCTGGGAGCTGAAGTTTAAAACATCTGGAGGCTCAAAGTTAGGGAACCACTTCTGTATAATGACTCACAGATCGCATGTAATTCTTTTTCACATCTTAGGCCATTGTGGAAATTGGCCACATGCTTCCATTTTCCCAGGACAGATGCCATATAAATGTACAAATATAAATGTACAAATTTGATGACTTAAGCATAACACATTCACTGTCTGGGATCATTTATCAGCTCTCCTTACTAGTACCAAAACAAATGCATTATTTGTTTTTTAGGTAAATATTGGGAAAATGGATTCACCAATTGAGAAGTGGAATCTAATAATTGGCAATTTGGCCTTAAAACAGGTAAGGATTCAAAGAACACCAAAAACGCCACTGTAAATCAATACATTCTTAATACAGGAACATATGCACAAAACCTTTGTATTTGAAAACATATTATATAATGAAATTATTTTATAGTTTTTTTAAGTTTATGTAAAGGGGAATTGGAAATATAGTTAGGGTTGACAACGTCTCTGTGGAATTATGAAATATGCTGCAGAACAGTCTTGAAGATTTATCTTTTAGGGAATATTTTTCAGGTTCTTCTATTCTTAAAATGCAGACTTGGGACTGTTACAAAATGTTTTTATCTTCTTAGTCTCTAGCTGCTTGTTTTTATGGTTATTTGTTGTTAATGTTTTAAGAAGGCAGAAATTCTAAGCAAGTAAACTCCATTTTAAGTAAGTAAAATGTATTGAAAAAGAATCTTATTGCGTGAGTTTTAATCTCCTTGGAAAATACGCAATTTGGACTGTTCTCTTCCCTAACACACCTTTTGGAATCTGTACATCGTTGCAGTCTATGCTTACATTAAAACCTTATCACAATTATCAATAAACTCTTATTTGCCACTGCACACCCAATACTGCCCCCTTTCCTAGTTTGGAATACGCATACACAGATTTCCCCGCCCCAAGATATAAATTTAAAAGGCTCCTCTCTTTTTTGTATTTTGGCCTATGTTGGAGAGAGTTTCTTACAGGGACAGATAACACTTCTCAGTCTAAAACAGTAGATGGCTGATGAAAATTAGCAGCTAATACTTTATCTGTTCTATCCTCATGTAGCAACTAGTAGTCCTAAATACAATACACAGCAGGGAAAGAGGCAGAGGGTTAATGAAATAAATTACTTTTCAAAACTGAAGGCTCTTTGTGTTTTACATTTCCAGGTGTGTATGGAAAAAGAGAGAATGAGGGCATTAGCCCAGCATGGCAGCCTCATGGTGCCTTGACAGAAGGCACCATGAGGCTTGGAAAATAAGGCGAGGGAAATAAGGCGAGATGATTGAGGGTAGTAAGCAAAGTTTTGGGTTCTCTGACTAACCCCAATGACGTGAAGGAGTGGTCATTTGGCATTGTGTTTTTACAGTTTAAAACCTTTCCCGTTTAAAGGATATCAAATTGAAGTGCCAACCCCTTCACGATCCACACTCAGCTATGCCCACTGACTAGCCATCCAAATTGGCTTAAGAGTGCAATTGAACTTTTGTACAGGAAATCATAGCACAACAGAAGTGGGAAAGGAGATAATTAATGGGAAATTTCAGTGTTAGTAAAAAGAATACTTTTCAAACGATCTGTCAAGGGAGAGGTGAAGAACAGCAAAGACATCATGCAGTAGATAACCACTAGAGGCACTATTACACTATTCCAGTTTATTTGCCTTGTACAATAAAGCGCTAAATCTTATCAAAGTCTTATCTAGGTTATATCAAAATGTTCCTTTTCCGGGAGCATTAAATTTGTTCCTGGAAAAGGATTGTGCTACAATTAATTTTGTCATCTGATGAGGAATCCATGGGAAAAAAGCAGAGTAAAACAATAAATCACTGATAAATGAATATCTTCCTCCTTCCTTATACATTTCACCTACTTTCCTTACCTGTTCACACCCTTATTTTAATCCAGGGTTTGCTTTTTTTTTTTTCATATTATAGCAATTTTGCACCTGTTCTTATAGCTCTTACCAGGTTAGTATTGTGGTGAAGGTCTTTAGATGTCACCAAACACTGGAAAGTTTGCAAAACCAATAGAAGATAAGTTCATTTAAGTTTTGCTTCTGCAAGGGGGACTAATATAACTTAATTCATATTTTCCTTAGCTGGAACGTATAGATGAAATGGAGAAGTACTGTGGTATTTTTCCATTTCTGCATTTGTGTGGAAAATGAGTTTCACTTACTTTTCCATTTTGAATGAAGCAATCCTAAGAAGGTAAGTAGGTTGTGATTAGAAGTCCATTTCTGAAGAGCCACCTGAATACTTAGCTTTACATGGAAGATGTCAATAACCAAAAGGTAGTTTGAGGAGCCAACAGGAAAATAAGTATACCACAGTCATAAGGGAAGGTTTTTACAATTTCTTTTAGTCCCAACATCATCACAGACATATTATGAGGACAAGGGAGAGAAATTCCTCAGTGTTTGCTTCCAAATTGTGGAACTCTCTTCGGCAGGAAATATGGTTGTTGTTATTATTGTCCCCCTCCCTGGTCTTCCTGTTGGATATTTTATTCAGGCAGGGTTTAAAATTTTAATTATGGAGCAGTAACGTGTGTCAATGTATTTTTTTTAATTTGCTGTATTTTTAATCTTTTACAAGTAATTTTCTTTAAATTTATATTTAACTGTTTTGAACTTTAAACATGTTAAATATTTTTAAACTTTAGTAAACTAATATTTTAATTTGCTATACATACTTGTGTATAAGTTAGAAAAATTTTGACAAAAAATTGATACAAAAAACTTTGGTTATACATGAGTCATTGCAGTACCCCGTTTGTCATTGTGCCACTTCTTGGTTTTTGCAATGCCCGTTTGAAAAATATGGCAGTAGCAGTAGCACTTTGGTGCTTCCCCACCCTGGTTGTGTGAGCAGGGGAGGAGAGAGCTTACTCATGAGTAAGCAAGTAGAAGCCCAGCTTTCCCACTCTCCATGCCAAAGCTCATTCATTGCTGCTATTAAAGCCACTACCCTGTGCTCACAATCCTGTTTTAGCTCTTTTCTGGTGGTGGTGATAGTGCACTCCTTTCTTCCAGCTCCTGGGATACCAGTGATGCTGTAGGGCTGATCTGGAGCCAAAACCAGACTTCAAGCCTGCCATGGATATCCTATTGTCCAACAGCCTGTTATGTCCAGCAGCCTGTTATCCAGTAGTCCAGCAGCTGAGCATGCAAATGTTGCCAGAACTGGAGAAGGAGCTGGAACAGGAACATTAGTGATGGTCTTTACTAGCCAAAGGCAGGGAGTGACAAAATATAGGAATTATTTTCCACTTGATTGCTCATGAGTAAACTAACTCTACCCCTCTCTGAGTGGCCCAGAAGGGAAGAATCACTGAGTCACAGCGTTGGAAAGGATCACATGGGCCATCAAGTCCAAACCCCTTCCATTCAGGAAAAACACAATCAAAGTACCCCTGACAGATGGCCAATCAAGTCATTAATGGGGAAGCTAAGTCTGTCCTGAGAGAAAAACAGCAGCAAAGATGTGAATAAAGCAACAGATATAATAAATATCTAGCATCATACCAGACCTTTCTGAATTCTTGTGAGGTGGTGCCCAAGACTGGCTTATACATAATGTGCTGCTGCACTTTTCTCCCTCAATGGATTGGCCTCCTTGATTTATTCATGGTCACATCGAATTCCATAATTTGGCACCAAAAACTGCCCTTGGTTTATAAGTGAAGTTCATTTATAGACAAATATTTACAGTGATTTTTTAAAAGTTATCGTAAGCTGCCCTAAATCCTGTCTCGGGATAAAGGCGGAATATAAATTTAATAAATAGGAACCATTTGATTTCAACTTGAAAGTATTCTATTTTATGTGCTGTAATAGTAAAAATAACAATGAAGCAATTAGCTATGAACATTTCAACACACAGAGCTCACTGAAAAAACTGGAGCTTAGATTAAACAAATTCCTTGCCTGTGAATGTGAAGGAAAGGGCACTGAGTGTTCTACCATAACCTTGATAATTTCTTCTATTTCCCACCCACTAATATACATTTGGTACATCAGAGTATTTGTACAGAAGCATATCTTTTTGATGTTTAATTTTTATTTATATTTATAGGTACAAGCAACAGTCGTTGGGTTTTTGGCAGCTGTGGCAGCGGTTATATTAGGCTGGATTCCTGAGGGCAAATACCACCTTGATCACTCAGTCCTTTTGTGTTCTAGCAGTGTAGCAACAGCCTTCATAGCATCCCTTTTGCAGGGTAAAAATTACATTATCAATCTTTCTCAAATGCAAAGTCCATTAATATTTTGAAACAAATATTTTGAAACTTAAATACAGCATGGTTTCAAGATCCACATTCAAGTTTTATACTATACATGTTCTGGGTGGCAGAGGTATATACAAGAATATGAAGGTATTTTCCAACTAGATTTTGATATTACATGAAATAAAAAATCCCTTTTCAAAACAGTTATAATGGCGTAAGCTTCTGTCTTGCTATTTGTAAGTGTTTCATGTTCTGCATACTGTATCAGACTTTACATTAAAATATTTTCCTGAAATGGCATGAAAAATAACAGATCTTAGAAGACTTAGAAGGAATGTGCCATTCATTTTGATTTAAATAATTAGTAATTAGTTGATTGCATGAAAGAGACATAAAGATTGTTATTTTTTAAATGTTTGAAAAATCACATGACTCATAAGCTTTTAATATGATTTCACGTATAAATAAAAATTCAAATAATATCAGCGTAATACTAAAATAACCCAGGTAGCTTTGCACAAATGGAATTCTGAATTACATGATATAGAACACAATCGAAATCAAATTGTACACTGGTAGCACTTTTTTCTTGCAACAACCTTCCTCCTAATCCAAAACCATGTTCCAGGGGTTTTACAGCTTCCCAGAGCTCATTTTTAGGGGCTATGCACAGAAGGCTGCAGTAAAGCTAAAGGCATGCCCATACCCTTCCCTCCTCCACTCCTTGCCCCTCCGCTCCCCTCATGGCTTGGTTCCTCTGGAATCAACTTTCCTGCCAGATTAAATCTGTTTAAAATGTTTTAAGTTGGGTTGCTGTGAGTTTTTCAGGCTGTATGACCATGTTCTGGTAGCATTCTCTCCTGACGTTTCACCTGCATCTATGGCAGGCATCCTCAGAGGTTTGTTCAGAGGTCTGTTGGAAATGAGGCAAGTGGGATGTTTATATTTTTATGGATATATATACATCCCACTCTCTTCATTTCCAACAGAACTCTGAACAAACCTCTGAGGATGGCTGCTTAGGTGCAGGTGAAACATCAGGAGAATGCCACTGGCACATGACCATACAGCCTGAAAAACTCACAGCAACCCAGTGATTCCGGCATGAAAGCCTTTGACAATACATGTTTTAAATTATTTTTGGATCTGTTCAAAATTATCTTGCTGCTACCACAATCCACAACTTGCTGATCATAGACTTAACATCTTGACATTTGTATAAGCCATGGATTAAGTTTAATTCAACAATAATAAATGGAAGTATAGTTAAACTGGATCTATATAAAATAATATTTGTGTAATAAGTAATTCAAACTGCTAAGAGGGTTTTCTGGGTTTTATTGCATTTAGTTTAAACTTCTTTTAAACTGAAGTTATCTTGAGGGATTGCTTTGCATTAACTGCTTTAATCAGCACAGTTGCTTTTAATGAGGAAGATGCAAATTAACTGAAAGCAAAGCCCTGAGTGGATGGGCAAGGGGGAGACTATGTGAGTTTTTCTAAAGCTTCTTTGTTTGGAACTGCAGCATGAAATTGACATTTCCTTTCTGATCATGACTATAGGAATAATAATGGTTGGAGTTATTGTTGGGTCTAAGAAGACAGGCATAAATCCTGACAATGTTGCAACACCTATTGCAGCAAGTTTTGGAGACCTTATCACTCTTGCCATACTTGCTTGGATAAGTCAGGGTCTTTATGATTGCCTTGGTGAGTATTCTTTCTTTCACAGGTTTTGTGGTGAATTATTTGTTGAGTTTGCAATCAGATTTGTCTCAAATTCATAGAAAAATACAAAGCAACATGGAATATTTATTTTTCTAAGAAAAACAATTCAGTAAAGAAATGTATTGGTACCTGAACCTAACATTCCTAACTTGCTTTGAAAGCTAAACTCTCAGGAACTGTGTTATGATGGTCTAAACATTCTCTGTATGTTGGCCATATTTCTTATTTGCAACATCTGGTTCCTTGGGAATAATTTGTCTTTGCAAAGAGTTGTTTGGTTTCCAGTATTCTCCCGTGTGATTAAGATTACTTGTTGAATGACAAGTTTCCTTTTTGATCAGCAAATGTCAGAATCTTTAAAGATTGTGAGTTGATGGCAACTAGTGTTTTGTGACTATTCATTTAAATGATGTGCTTGCTTTTCTTTTTATGATTTTGTTTTTAATTCCAGTATCTGTTCATTTGGTTTCTATAATGAGTTTTATTCAATATGTCCTGGACCACCATATATCAAATTATATTTTGGCATATAGCCTATTACAAAGGCTGGTCTCTATGCCATATTTACATTCTGTTTTCTTTAAAGGGTTTCTTAAAATGTTATATTGATACACATTTATTCAGAGTATAAGCTGTAATATAATTTATTTATTTGACCAGTCATATGATCATTTCAAAATACAATATGAGTAAAAGACAAGGCAAAAAGGTGAGGACAGTAGCTGACCTTCTATTTACAGAGTCTTATTTTCCTGGTTCTTTTTTCAGGAAATGTGCTCTTTTCTTAAGGGATTTCAGAATAAAAAGGCTTACTCAGATTATGGTGGATCTTTCCTGTTCTTGCAAGAGGAATGTCAGAAGATCATTTCTGTTGTGGGACCTGCAGTTGGATAATATCGGATGTAAATAATATTGTCAGAGTATGACAATATGGGATTGCTCATTGTTTAATCTGGTGTAGTTGTTTGTGCTAAGACATTACTGCAAATCAGCAAAGGGCAAAATAGCAGGAAAACAATTCTACACACCAGGTTTTACATTATTTTTAATGGCTGCATCTATTATTTTCTCTAATGCATAGGTATTCTCATGAGGAACAGGAATAAGAAAGCAATCATACAGAAGAATTTGACACCTGTTAGTAGCTAGATAAGAAACCTGTTCTAGCTACCTTGTTCCTCCTTCAGTCCCTTCCTTGCCTCTCCCCTATTGTATACTTTCACCCATTTTCCCTGCAGTTTAACCCAGTGTTCAGTACAGAGGACATTTTGGAGTTAGATATGAAAATTATACATTAAAATAGGCACAATTTGTTAAATATAAGTTGGCCTTATTTTACAGAAACCTACCCTTCTACCTCTAAAAGTCCTGTCCTAATGTGTTGAGATATAGGAAAAAAAGTAAGGTAGATGTGGTAGATTAAGAAAAGCAGCTACTGCAAAGCAAATAAGTTGTAAAAATGTATAAATGAATGCTCAAAGTGCAAAGTATTTGTTAAGCTGCATTGTTTCCCTATAGGATACTAGGTCCAATATTGTACTTTTTTATGCCAGTTAAGACTTTATTTAAACTTGAGTTATAAAACAAACGCCTTCAAATTAATGAACAGGTTTAGAAGCCTTACAAGCAAGCAGGTAACAACTAGGCAAATAGTTGGGAAGCTCGGAGGCACTTCCATGTGCATAGAAGCCTAAATTGCTTTAGAATGACACTGTGGACAGAAGCTCAATATATATCCCACCCCATGAGAGCATTCTCAGGGCAACTAATAATAGTAAGCAATCAAATTTAAAATTTGTAAAAAAATATATGATAAAATTATAAGGAGACCTAAAAATTCAGGTGGATTCCTATCAGCTCTCGGGGAGTTTTCTGTTGTCTTGGCAGGTGAACCCATTAAAGCCCTGACTGATCGCTGTAAAGCAGTGGCCCCCAACTTTTGGTCCTCCATGTGTTTTGGACTTCAGCTCCCACAATTCCTAATAGTTGGTAAGATTATTGGGATTTCTGGAAGTTGGAAGTCAAAAACAACTGGAGGACCAAAGGTTGGGAACCACTGTTTAAAAGTGTGGTGGACAAAATTGCCCCTAATTATCTCCTCCCATGGACATCAAAGACAGAAAACTCAGAGCAAATCTGACTGATCACAGGTTATGGTCCATTGGAACGCCTATGCTGGTGACAGAAAATAAATAATTCTTTCCTGCTTGCATTTGTACTGTGTTAGCCCAGTAGAGTTTCCTTGAGTGGTCAGGACCTTCTACACATTGTAGATCACTCAAAAGCCCACTGTGAAGAATTTGCTCATTCCTTTACGGTTTAAATAGTTCTGCTCCTTTTTGGATGCTGTGGTTCATTCATATAGGTTCAGTGGATGTAATCTTGATTCTGGCTTGACTTATCTTATTGGATACATTTTGGTTTCTGTATCCTGTAGAGTTTTGTGCTATTTAGAAAAGGTGAAACCTGACTTGAAATAGCCCTCCTGAATAACTACCAACTAGTCTTCAACATACCTTTTTGGCCATTGTTCTGGATCATAAGGTAACCTCCTGGAGTTCCTGCACAAAATGGATTATTTAGATCCATTCCAGTCTGGCTTCAAGCCTGACTGCCTTTGGAAACTGCTCATAAACTTCAGCATGGCCAGTTACAGGAAACACATGCCTCCCTTGTTGAAACAGCCTCACCATTTCCAGGCAGAATTTAAAGCCCTGTTTCTGGTCTTTAAAGCCTTATATGGCATGGGTCCAGATTATATCAAGACATCTCCCTATTTAATCCTGCCCACATTTCAAGATCTTTGGGGAAGGCTTTCTCTTGCTGCCATTACCATCTATGTTTGGTGAGGCCACATCAGAGAGCCTTCACAGCAGAATTCCCTTCTATGAGAGGGTGGTTGGTGCACCTGTTTCCTTTTTGGCACCAGGCAAACACCTTTTGATTCAATCAGGTCTTTGACCCGTAATTCATACGCGCACACACAAATAGGGCATTCCATAACTTAAGAACCACCACTGAAAAACCCTCCCACATAGCCACATTATTTAGTGAAACCACTCTGATGGAACCCCAGATATGATGCTTTTCTAGACGTCTCCCGCTGTGGTGTGAAGTCCAGCAAAATCAGTCCAGCTACTATTCTAGTTCAGAAAGTATAGAAACAGAGTCTTCAATCAAGTTAGCTGACCACATTCATGTATTTTTATGGCTAGCATTTGGAAAACAAAGAGTAAGAATGTAAATGTTCCTGCATGAAAAGTGATCTTAAAAAAAGTTATTCTGTGTTCACGTTAAACATTATTTTCAGTAATAAAGTACACACTTTGGACACTAGAGGGCTCTGCTGGGCTGTCATTTGAGTAACTTTGGAAACAAGTACTGTATATTCAAAGACTGCCAAATTTTTAGTATTATGGAATGAACAAGTCAAATGAGTTTGAGGAATGAATATGAACACATGAATGACAGAAATTGGAACAGGAAAATCTGAAGTGTATACCACTCAAGTAAATTTCATTGGTTTTATTTGGAAATAATACTCTGATTAGTCCATCTGAAAAATAATATCTTCAATTAACACATAAACCTCTGAATTATGTTAGCAAATTATATTGACTGTCTATATCAAAATGTAGTTTATTTATATTGTTATATTTTGATTCAGGCTCACTGACTATAAACACTTCACAATTCTTGTCTTCCTTTCTACCCAATCTGAGATATTTTATCAAGATCTTATCAGCCTATGAGTTTTGTACATCTATTAACTGGCTGTATGGAATTATTTGGAATTACAGTTATTTTAAAATTAGATTTTAAGGAATACAACAACAACAAACTTTATTTATATCCCGCCCAATCTCCCCATGGGGGCTCAGGGCAACATAAAAAGACCAACATTCAATGCTGCACAAAGAAGCTGGAATAGAAGCTGTCCTGTGCTATGTGATAAAAATATAAGGGTACTTTTGTGTGATTTCAAGGATCGGTGTGTGAAAATGTCCAGGCTTCTGACAGGTTGGCTGAAGGAAATGTATAACTCACTTGTTGAAACAGCCTCACTGGCTACTGTTCTGTTTTCAGGCAGAGTTCAAAATACTGAATATGACCCTTAAAACTATATATGGCTTGGACTCAGAGTGCTCATTCTTTACTTCCTGCAGTCTATAATATTCTTTGAATGTAATGTGCACTTACATGTATTGCTAATTTAGTATGCAAACATATGCCTTAGTTTACTGATATGGTATGTAGGGAGAGAGGAGGAGAAGGAGGAAGGGGGAGATTTGGGAAAAAAGGAACAAAAGCGAAGTGTATGTCTTTATTGCAAGCAATACAAACAGTAAACTTTATCTCATGCAGACATGCCAACCCTCCGCTACAAGTTGTATTTTTTTCTCCTTCTAAAGAATTAGCAGAAAATTTGAATGTTGAGATGGGTGATCAGAAAAATAGTATTAAGGTTTTTCTGTGCATAGATTAGCATTGGGCTCCTATACTTGTGGGGCCCCTGGGCAACTGCCCAGCGTGCCCATGCGTTAAGACAGCATTGCTTCCTTTCCTTCCACAATCCTGTTGAGATTGCAAAACTACTTTGCTTCAATGCTCACCCTTTTCACCTTATGCTGGAAATAGAAGACATTGCCATAGGCATCCCTGCAGGCTTTTCTGTCAATGCATTCATTCAGATTCCCTATGGGCCAGCATGTGTTTTTCTCCCCTGTATCGTATCCCATTGCTACTACTTTATTCTACAAAGAAAACTTGTTTAATTATGAACAGACCCATTTGAGTACCATAATGCACTAGGGCATTGTTACAGCATATTAATTAAACAGTTACATAAATAGACCTCATTGTGGATCAAAGGACACATGTTGATCAAGAGAAGTAAACTGAACCATCACAATTTGTGAGTTCTCTTTATTCCATAGTTATATAAAAAGGAAAAATGGAAAGTGGAAAGATTCACAGCAAAGTACATATTTCTCTTAAGACTTCTAAAAATAGAGAAACAATTCTGTAATATTTTCTTTTCACTGAAACAATTAGTTTAGCTGTCTTAGCGAACAGATGACAATGGATTCATGCAAAGTAATCAGATAATCCATAAAATAATCCATTTATCTTCTTTATACTGAAACGTTTTCAGAATTATCCTTGCTATTACTAGAACTAATCCCGTTTTAGCATTGCTGGAACTAACAGAGATGCAAGAACAATGGTGTCAATAA
Source organism: Anolis sagrei (assembly GCF_037176765.1). Classification (NCBI taxonomy): domain Eukaryota; kingdom Metazoa; phylum Chordata; class Lepidosauria; order Squamata; family Anolidae; genus Anolis; species Anolis sagrei. The sequence continues at coordinate 170,276,221 of NC_090025.1, forward strand.
AATAGTCAAATATGGAATGAGAAGTCTAGGAGACAATATCATTTCAATTTTTTATTGTATGTCTCCTAGAGATGTTCAGATAAAAAACAGAATATACATATTTTGATAAAATCCATCTTTCATTTCTTGAATTTTAAAAAATTATAGATAATTTCAAAAACACTATAGTCACAGGTCAGTTGATAGAATTCTGCAAGGCAATAATAAATACAATGATATTTATTTACTAATGTGTTATGTTGAAGTAATGCTGTCTTCATCTATTAGAAAGGAACAATAATTCTCATTAAACTCATTAAGCAGCAGGAATGCAATCATTGAATAAAATAATATTGTTGAGATGAAAATATTCTTAACTTTATTTTTTGGATATTACATCTTGGAACTGATGAAAGACAGTGAGAATTGTTTCAAAGAAATTAGTTTAGAATGAAAAGTTGATCAAGCAAAATGTGGAGTAAAACCAAGAAATTTTGAAAATCAATTGGTAAATTGTCGAAGGCTTTCATGGCCGGAATCACTCAGTTCTTGTGGGTTTTTTCGGGCTATATGGCCATGTTCTAGAGGCATTTCTCCTGACGTTTCACCTGCATCTATGGCAGGCTTCCTCAGAGGTCTGCTGGAGCTGGGAAAAAAGGGGTTTATATATCCGTGGACTGACCAGGGTGAGACAAAAGGCTTTTGTAAGTTGGGCTAGGTGTGAATCTTTTCAACTGACCACCTTGATTAGCATACAATGGGCTGACTGTGCCTGGAGCAAACTCTTAATGAAAGGTGCTTAGAAGTCCCTGCCTGTTTTTCTCTCTGCTGTTTTAATTTTAGAATTTTTTAATACTGGTAGCCAGATTTTGTTCATTTTCATGGTTTCTTCCTTTCTGCCTAAATGTAATATTTCTGCCTAAATGTAATATTTATAGAATGCTATACAAATTCAATAATAAATAACAGAACATTGTTACTTTTTTTTGCAGAGAAATATTATTATATCTCTCCTTTAGTTGGTGCCTTTTTCTTGGCTCTGACTCCTATGTGGATTGTAATTGCTGCTAAACATCCAGCTACAAGAACTGTTCTCCATTCAGGCTGGGAACCTGTTATAACTGCTATGGTTATAAGCAGGTAAGTAATTACATCAGAGCTCCATAGAGAAAAGGTAGTTTAAAAAAAGGAACACCGCACAACTGTATGTGTGCCATAGATACCATTACAGTTGGTAAATTGATTCAGACACTTTCTAAGAATATGCGTGCATTTATCTATGTAGAATGAAACATATATGCAATCCCCCAACACCATGCTCTGTTTGAACAAAGTGTATTTTCTTATTTATACTGATATTATCTTTGTTTATTAAAAATATTTCAAAACTACCCTTCATCCAAATGGATTTTATGATAATGTACAAAGACCTCACAATCTCTGAGGATGCTTGCCATTGATGCAGGCGAAATGTCAGGAGATCATATAGCCCAAAAAACCTACAACATCCCAATGTACAAAGACATTAAACTGGCCATTTGATATTTTGATAATATAAATACACTTAAACATTACTAATAATTAAAGCAAAGAAGGAGATGAAACTAAAAAAAACAAAGCATGAAGAAGGAAGGCTATTGATTAAAATGGGTTAGGCTTTTAAAAAATCCTTAACCTGGTGCTGTAAAGATTGTAATGCCAAGTTCCAGATGTAATTCTTTGGGGAGGGTGTTCAGAAATCGTGACAGGAAGGCATATAACATAAATGGGCCTCTGAAGAAAATCCCAAGACATAGGAAGGCTGTTTTCAGAAAATGTGCTTTCTGAGATAGATAGATAGATAGATAGATAGATAGATAGATAGATAGATATTCCAAGCTGCTTAGACCTTGTCCATTGAAATACATTAAATGGGCTTAAATTTGGGGGCCTCTGTGTTTATTCGTTGTATATTGACTAACTTCCTCCACTGTAATTGGACAGTGAACCTGACTTTGCTGGTGTGGAAAAATGTAACAGTTATGATTATTATGTGAGTGTGCTTGTTCAAGTCATACACCCTGATTTTAATGCTAAGAATATTTCCTGTTTTTGTTAAATTCAAAGTAGAGTAAAGAAAACTTTCTCAGGAACTTTCTTCCTTTTCATAGATTCTGAATACTTTCCCATTTTTTCTGACTGTATTTGAAAACTTGGATTCTTTTTCAGTATTGGTGGCCTTATTCTGGACACAACAGTATCGGATCCTAATTTAGTTGGGATTGTTGTTTACACTCCGGTAATAAATGGTAAGGCAAGCTTAGAATTTCTCAAAACTGCTGTAGTTCAATATATGCTGGTTAGATACAATATTATTCTAGACAAAACTAAAACAAAAGTGGATGGGTATCTATGATTGTAGTGCCACACTATAATTTTAGAGTATAAACAGTTCATGGGTTTGTGTTGTGACTGAGGGAAAAGATAAACATACCTTCAGGGCATGAACACAAATGAAGAAAACATATTTTTAGAGCTGTCATGGTTGTACTTCAGATCCTTGAAATAGATTTTAAAATGTTCTTTTTGAAATATGTACTTATATCTATTTAAATATGTATGTAGGCAGAAATGGGGTACAATACAGTGTCTCAGTTTCTTACCATAGTCCAATTGTACAATAGTATAGTGTAGTGTAGTGAATTATTTGGATGAGATCATATTCGATTTCTAGTTACATTCCACGGACATTTTATTAGCTGACAGCATTGGAGGACACAGTGGTGTATTTGCTGCAGATTTGCAAATGTATGTGATGGGTGAATAAAACTATTGATTTTTCTGCAGATATACCTACATACCCTTGAATGCATTCATTTGAATGTCATATGGCTTACAATACTAGAAACTTTTACAAATATTTAATCCTGAAAGGATTGCTTCTGAATGAATTCCGTAAACCTACTAGCACTTATGTTGCATTGGTGCATCAATGTTATAATATCAGACATACAATTTGTCAAGTCAACATTTGTTAATCATTGGTTTCCAACTTGATGTAGAGTTGCTGTTGATTGCATTCAACCCATTTCTGACTTATGGCAGCTCATAAGGCAACCTATCATGGAGTTTTCTTGATAAGATAAATTCACAGTTAGTTTGTCTTTGCCTTCTCCTGAAGCTGAGTGTCTGTGACTTTCTCAAGCCAGCCAGTGGGTTTCCATGGAGATTCAAACCCTGAACTCCAGATTCGCGGTCCAGTGCTCAAACCACTACACCACACTGGCTTTCAGGTATAGAATACCATCAGTGCAATATATCTCACCCTATCTGTGTCACTTATTGCAACAGCTTCCCAAAATTAAAGGGCCAAACTACAAACTACATTAAATAGAGTTTGTCTCAATATCACCTTTTAAAATACAAAACTCTAGAGTTGAAAGTAAAAAGTACAGTAAACACACATGTTCCCAATATAATTCAGGAGCACTGTTAAGGATTTCACTCTCACTGTTTTTAAACTCATCTGTAAAGATGGGCGGAAGAGAAGATGGAGAGGTGGCATGCATTGCATGTGAGGGATGTCATGTAGAAGATAGTGTGATATTGTTTTATGATGATCCAGTGACTAAAACAGCATCCAGTGAATTATAATTCTAATAAAAGACATTCTGTCCAAACATTTGGAGAAACTTCTTGACTCCAAGATCTTTCTAATAGAAGAAAAGACTGCCCTGGTGGGATTGACTCTCCGTATAGGACGTTTTTAAACAGAGGTTGGATGGGCATCTTTCAGGAGCACTTTAGTTGTGTATTTCTGCCTAACAAGGTTGGACTAAATTGTTCTTCCAGCCCTTCCAACTTTTAAGATTATATAAGTATATTTGTAAATTAAAAAAAAAAACAGATGGGGGAAGTTTTTGCATTTCTCTTTCTCCATTCCACATTTTGGTCCTGATCTGGATGGAAACAACATATGTTTTCTTTAAAATAAAAAAAATAAATAAAATCACTGCACATTGCATCTTTAATTTATAGTCTGACTTTATATTAGGAATATCAATAATTGGTTCTTTCATTCTAGTGGATAAAAATGGCAATCCACAAATCTATGAAAATGGCATAACATTTAATGTTGGTCTTAACAGAGTTTTTTTTTTTACTTTTGCAAGGAAAACTTGTACAAACAGCATATATGATAACTGCTGCCTTGTCTGCTGTGCTTCACAAAGAGAAATATGTTAGTTTTGTGCAGACAGTTGGCACAAAACTAACAAGACTTGATGAACACAAAACCTTTCTGTTTCGCTTATTCTGGATGCCGGAACTTGTGTGCAGGTTAATGAATTCTTTCAGCATATTGGACCCTTTCTTGCTACCTAATTATATTACTGTAATTCTTCTGCATCCTTTGCAATCCTGGGATTTGTAGTTTATGGGAAATCATTTAAAATTCCCAGACAGGAAAATCCATCATTTTCCCAAATAGCAAGCCCCAGAGTGATAGAAGATGCAGACATGCCATGCCAGTTAAAAAATAAATTATATCTCTATAATTGTAGGAAAGACCCAATTGTCAAGAGTAGTTTAGCAGTAGTTGTTCCTATTGCTAGCCTAAGGAGGGGTGCTTGTATTGTCCTGTTAGTATATAGGATTATCTTATGCTATTAGCATAATAAAGCACATCATTTCTTGAGTAGGTTTTTTGCAGTCAAGACACCTTGTGTCAAATATTTCTCTTCATAATATCTAGTATAACTGATTTTGTGTCTTGACATTATTATGCTGTGCTTTGTACCACCACTCCATGAAAATGGCTGGGAAAGTATAGAGAAACATTTCATTTAATAATGTCAATTCATGGGTTAGGATTTGAGATATTTTGGAAGTGAACACACAAGTTGTCAACAAAAAGGTTGACATTTTGAGCAGAAACTCTGGTTTTCTTGTGGTTAGTCCTGGCCCATTTTACTAACAGTTTTATTATACCAGCTTGTCAGTCATGCCCTGATCCAGTCAAGTATAGTTTAGGAGTTATTTCTAATCTACTGCTTCTTCACTTCCCCCTTTTGATGTTTTCAATTGTTTTGTGCTACATATTTGACCCACATACTGTTTCCTATGATCAGCGCCCACAAAAGCAGAAACATTTAAAATTCCAGATTTCTAAACTTACTAGATCTTTAAAAGGACCCTTCATTTTATTTTGAAAAATGGCATTCATAACCTTTTTGGGAAAAAACACCTTTTGGAGATCATAACTTTTTAGAAATGAGTGATCTTTCAGAGAAGAGCCAAAAATGCTTTATGTATTATTATTTGAAGCATTTATATTCCACCCTTCTAACCCCGCAGGGTACTCAGGGTGGAGCACAACATATAAACAGTAAAAATTAATGCCAGGACACAAAACGATAAAGATTCACAAACATTAAAATCACTTATATCTACTTTAAAATCAGCTGTTTAAAACTATCTCAGGACACCATGCTGGCTCCAGTCAGTGGAGTAGGTTTCCTATTACTGCCTCATTGCACTGCCTCAAAAGCTTGGTCCCACAGCCAGGTCTTCACCATCCTTCTGAAGAACAGAAGGGAGGGAGCTTATCTAATATTGCCGGGAAGGGAGTTCCATAGCTGGGCAGCAATCACTGAGACGGCCCTCTCTCTCATTCCCGCCAAACATGCCTGTGATGATGGCGGAACTGAGAGCATGGCCTCCCCAGAAGATCTTAGACTTTTTTGGTAGTTTGTAGAATCTTCTCTTGTGGTATACAACCTGAAAAAATTATGTTTGACTGAATAACCTGTTATCCCAGATCTGTTAGAAAAACAAAGATTTTCCAGTGCATAAAAACAGGACAGCTTTAGAAGTGTTTTTGGGTGCCCTAACTATATATACTCTTCCATAAAACAACTTGTTTATAACCATGCAATCAAGAGACAAATGACGAAATAACATATTTGGTTTACTCCAACCTTTGTGGTGTTCAGCATACAAAGGTGCAAAACTTATCATTCCAATTTCAAATATGTTTGAGGTGGTTCCTTGTGCCAACTGGCCAGGGCATCTCTTTTGTAACAAAACAGCTATCAACAGGTCACATAGTCAAAAGGAGAGCAAGAGAAGAGCATGAGGTGTGAAGCCTCTTTTGTAACTTCTCAGGAATCCTAGAATAAAAGAAGCTGCATACCAGAACATACATACAGGGAACAGTAAGCAGCAGGATCATAGATAAACATTACTAGAGAAGACTTGAAGAAGGTTGTCATTTCCAACATTTTATTGCTGCCCTTATTTTGAGTACTTAGGGGCTGTGTTTCTAAGCTGTTGTCTTCGATAGTAAATGTAGCACATTTACATAAAGTTGTTCCTTGATTATGTACACAGCTCAGGAACTGTGGTTTTAAGAGAAATGCCAGAAAGCTCAAGTCTCCCACACAAAATTCACACATTTGGCAACACTGACTTTTTCTACTGTAGTCTTTTAAAAGAGGTGCTCTCTTTCTCAGACAGAAATAAAGGTCTACAGTGTTGGAGTTCAGAATGGTATGGCCTACTTTAGATCCTTTGGCATGACAACATTATATTTTATGGTAGTGAACAAAATCAAAATGATTGTTATTTGCTTTTTTTGTCAAAAGTAAGATCTAGCTCATAAATGTCTTTTTCACACCACATAAATACAACATTTTGATAAAACTTTAATTGCAGTAGCTTCACTATATGGAATCCTGGAATCTATAGTTTTATGAAGTATTTACAATTCTCCTCCAGGCTAACCCAACTAACAAATCCCGGAAGTGCACAGGATGCAACAGAGCCAGTTAAAGCAGTGGCAGATTGCTCTAATTATGCAGTGTGGAATGAACCAAGATTAATGTCACAGAATGTGATTCTTCAGCACTGTACCAGCTATATTAATTTTGAGTAAACTTGAAAAGAATCATTACCAAACTTTTCTAGTTGGTGACACACTTTTTAGATATGCATCCTTTAGCAACACAATTCAGTTTTACTGGCAAACGAACCCCTTATAAAAGTTTCATACTATATAATATATACATTAAATCATGTATAATATAATATATATACGTTTCATATAATGTATAATATATATATTTCATTTACTGTATAAAAAAGGTCTGGATTTTTTCCCTTTACACTTACATACTACAGTTGATTCTTGTTTCATTTCCTCTGTAGCCCCTCCATGTAGTTCATCACAAACATCACTGTCAACAAATTTTCTTTTCCTAATTAGAAACTTCTCAATTTTAGTGAAAATTAGTGCAAACCAATCACTAAATTGTGCATATTATAAAAATTATAATAGTACCTAAACTTGAACAGCACCAGCCTTTGTGGGCAGGGGCAGGGGAGCATTTTTCATGCAACACACTAATGTGTTGCAACACACAGTTTGGAAAGCTCTGCTCTAGGCCTTATGAAGCTTCCTACCTTCCGCAAGCTTGGCTATTAGTCAGAGACAATGGAAGTAGTCATTCAACAAACATCAGGGAGAGCATGTCCTCCAGCCAAGGTAAAGAAACTAAAACTCAGCACAATAATTTCTACTCAGAAATAAGCCCCATTAACTAGTGGGGCTTACTGTAAAGTAAGTGTGCACAGAATTTCAAATTAAACTATAAGCCTTTATACAGTGTTTGTGGTACACCTCAATAGAAATAAATATAGAGTGGCAAGGATCTGTAATTTAATACATGTAAACGTTTTCAATTTAATTCCTGCATTTCCACATTCCCTGCTTGAAATGGTAGAAATCCATTTCTGACTTGGTGTAAGACACTTTTCTTATTGATAAGAACCAATCTATGTTTTCTTATCCTTTGCTTTTGGCTTTGAGGTCAAAGCCTTTAAGGCCTAAATTCCAGTTCAAGCCTTTAAGGCCTAAATTCCATGTAATGGTAGCAGAGAGACCCAATTGTTTTTCCACTTGTGGAATAACAGTACACTTGTTTTTGTAGTTTGAAGTTACAGGAGAGTAGATTTGGCTGAACATTAGAAGAAGATGTTTGATAAGTAAGAGCAGTATCAATGGAAGCAATTGTCTAGAAAGGTGGTAGGGTTTCCTTTCCTGGACATTTTCAAAAAGAGGCTGGTCATTACTAACCTGAAGATTCTGCATGTCAGGGAGTTGGATTTATTGACTCATGAAGTCCATTCCAACTCTATAATTCTGTGATTGTGTGGTCCCTCAACATGTAGTTGCTTGTATTTGCAGACAGCACTGGCTTCCCCTTTGCCCTTACTTTGGAGCTAGGTGTCTGCGATTGAAGAGGGTGTCACACTAACACAGACATTGAAGAAAGTGCCTGACTCCTCCTTTGCAACACTTCAAGTTCCCATGAACATGTCAGAAGCTTCTTTACTCCCCATGTTTGCTCCCAAAGGTTTCCAAATTAGCCTTTAAACCTGGAAATTGAAAATGGAAGTGAATAGAAAAAGGGAGGATTTGTGGATAATTTGGGGACACAGAGTAAATTTGGCTCCTTGTGTACTTGATATGTTGCATATTAAGCGCAACTTACAAAAAGACCCCAATAATAATAGTAAAAAAAAAGCCCTAGTCAATAATTGCTACATTTTAAAACATGTGAGTGTTTAGAGACAGCAATACTACAAAGAAAGAAATAAACATTAAGACCTGAGTGCCTGCCAGAAGAGGAAAGGCTTAGCTTGAAGTTCCTAATAAATTGAAGATGAAAACCAGTGCAATATAGTTTTTTGAGCGCTGGACTAGAGCTCTGGAATACCAGGATTTGAATCCCCTACTCAGATGTGGAAACCTGTTGGGGAAGTCACACTCTCTTGGCCCCAAAGAGGACAATGGCAACCCCCCCCCCCCCCCCCAATCTTGCTGAGAAAATGCCTATGTTACTAAGGTCACTTGGGCCTCAGGATACAAAGCTATATCAATGAGAATTTCCAGCTATAAACTTGCTTCTTGCAATGGAAGTCCGTATAGGAGAAGATTAGCACCAGTTTGCTGGGCAAATGAATCACAAATAGCCTCTCCATCTTATCAGGATTCAGTCTCAATTTCTTGAGCTTCATCCAGTACCAATACAATACACCAATTAAGGATAGCCAGTGTCTGTGTATGTATATAATCTCTATTTGTGTGGGTGTACATATTATATTTGTGTAACATGATGAGCATCTAATCATTTCACAGTGGAAGAGTTTAAAGATGTAATTCAGTTTTTTAAAATGTGCACACATAATTTGGTTCATTGAAGACCCGTTGTGTTCACCAACTAATCTCTACCACATGTACCTTGTAATAGCCTTTTTACTACTGTTGGTGAAGTAATTAGTCTCTAGAACAACACTGGTAATTCAACAGGCATGTTAGCATAGAAGCTATTAGAAAAAACAAATTGTCAATTACTTAAAGAATAAACAGTACTACTTATTGAAGGCATATGCCCCAGAATCAAAATAGGACATATGAAATATGGGCTATCTTGATTTCTTCATAACTACCAAAATACACCCCATTTTACAACTACTCTGAAATCAATTTCTCATCCAAGGATTTCTATGCCAAAGCAAACTTTGCAGTGTATCACAAAGGTGATAAGCATAGGAAAGCCTAAGGAGTAGCACAGGGTGACATGAAAATAAAAACACAATGATAAATGGTACAATAGTTACTTCATGGGAGAGTGCTCATAAAGTACCAAAAACGATGCCTCACATCAGAGCCCTTCACAATACCCACTAAAGAGATATATATATATATATATATATATATATATATATATATAATATTTCTACCCCACCTTTATATATATATATATATATATATAATATTTCTACCCCGCCTTTTGATGAACCTGAAGGTGAATCAAGGTGGCTTTACAACATATGCAGCTATTCAATGCCATTAAAAACGTAAAAATTACAATAACAATGATAAAATACATACATTAAAGCCTTTGAAAACATATAAAAGGATGTGACAACTTCATAGTGAGTGATATTTTGTTCCATGTGCTAGTAGTTCAGTTATACAAAATCCAAAAACTATATGTGCCTCAGAGACAAATAGTCATAATTAATCAATAAAGTCTAACTGTTTTGCTTTGATGTATTTCAATTATTACATTAGCTCCTTACAAACCTTGCATCAGCCAAAACATTTGTTCTTATGTTCTTTTCATATATTTTTTCTTTGCTATATAAGTTGCATTATCTTTTTGTAGTTATTAAAATGTTCTAACAATTGTTTGTGTTTTATTTATTTATTTACTATATTTATACCCTGCCCATCTCACCCTTGAGGGGACTCAGAGTGGCTTACATACATAGGCAGCAATTCAATGCCAACGTGAACATACATAAAATAAAATAAAACATATACATGAAAACCATTGCTAAAAACATATCAAGCATTTAAACCACTTACTTCAAATGCTATAATCCAAGGCCATTCCAAATGCCATTATACCATTCTGTATTCTCTTATTGCTTTGTTACTGACTGAAAGCTTGGTCCCACATCCACGTCTTTAGCTTTTTCCTGATGTGGGAGAAAGAAGGGATGCACTGTTTGCCACAGATGGAGGCCTTCATTCATCCAGACCAGACTTACTAAAATGTCCTGGGCCTGATAGTATACCCTCGATTTTTATTGTGTGTCTAAAAAGGCTAAAATAGTCAGCGTCTGGTATTAGAAAGAGAAAAAAAATTACAGCGGAATAAAGTCTTCACTTTTTAAGTATCTAAGCAGCCTACATTCTTACTCTCACGAAATCCATACCTTTAAACATAGCTCTTTTATTTCTTGTTTTGAAAATGTATTAGAGGAGGATCGATTTTATCATTGTTGGATTATATGATTTTAATATTTATACTAGGATAATTTTAATTTTTTTATTATATTATTTTAATATTTATACTAGGATGATTTTAATGTTTTGTCTGAATGTTTAAGTTTTGTTTATGTCTTATGTTTAATGTTTTTAATGATTTTAAGCCATAGTTATATGTAGTGATTAGTGATTATGATTTATTTGTTTTACTGTATGTTGTAAACCGCCTTGAATCCCCCAGGGGGGTGAGTAAAGCAGTATATAAATACAGTAAATAAATAAATATCAATGTAATTAAATGTCAAGGAGACTTGACTAGCAATTACATCAATTTTATATAGGCTAACAAATATGAGCTGAGATGATGCTGTGTGTGTGTTTTCCTATGTGTAACAGACATAAAACAATATATGAGCTTACTGTGATACATATGAATATTTTAATTGTTACTTTACTATGTTGTCTGTTATTAAAGTATCAATACACAGGTTAAGATTGTTACTAAATAGTTACGTTTCTCTCACACATTATTGTATAGGTATTGGTGGCAATCTTGTAGCAATTCAAGCAAGCAGAATTTCTACATACTTACATTTACATAGTGTTCCTGGAGAACTGCCAGAGGAAGCCAAGGGGTGCTATTACCCTTGCAGGACATACTATGGCACAGGTGTGTATAACATTCATTCTATCATTTTTCTTTGTGTATTTTGACTTCCAGTATTTAGCATCCTTTTTCTCCCTAAAGAAAACATCATTATTATTCAATGTTGCTGTGCAGACTTAACTGAGCTTTTTGAGGTTTCACATAGCGCAGGTTAGAATAAATCAGAAACCACCAAGAGGCATTTTGTAATACTTTAGATTTGCTATAACAAAGGGGCCTGTTTTACTGTCCCTCTCTTGAGTTTCCTCTCTCAAAGGACATTCATTTGTATTGCAGTGGTTGCGTTTTGTTAGCTCAGCAAAATAAAGATAATTATATGATTGATGAACTGCCAAATTAAGAAATGCTGTGGTCTAATAGTACCTGCATGTTGTGTAGAATTTTAAAATTCCACTTTCTGTCCCCAAGTCCAGCTTACCTAAGGTAGCCAGAGTTTCCTCCTCCTTCATGTCCAATGGTGTTTATTTAGTTAGTAAAGCCATTAGTATGACATACCAGAATCTAAAGAAGGGTCATGCTCTGAAGCCAAGAGGACCACAGTGGCCCAATTTTGGCTCCTGGAGTTCCGCAGGACCATACTGGGATTAGAAGTGTTGTCATGTTATTCCCAGTTGTCTTCCCTCCCCTCCCCCGGTGTTGGGTAAATTACTCTGCAGAGCAGCATTTTACTGATCCTAGAATGTGTTTAGGATGTCGTTGAGCTGAACTTTTGGGATTGGCCAAAATTTATGGAAAGGCAGTATGAGGGCTGCGGATATGTCACTCGAGTCCCACAAATCATTTGCAACCTGCGAGCTACCCAATTCCCACCCAGAAACATAAACATATAGAATCATCAGTTATCAAATGCTCTGGCCTTGGTGTTTTATCAAAGTTCAATAATTTGTGTTTTGAGTTGCATTTTAAGACTCTGATATTTGAGCAATCTAGAGAGTTGGCCTTCAGGGTGCAGTTGTTCTGGCGACATAGCATCTTGTTAGGATAAAATGCTAAACATTTTACGCCCAACTCAAAATGTGAGTCTCGTCAGCTTTGTGAATCTTAATTCCCAAAATCTCCTTGTTCAGTGCTGAAGCTACTGTGTTTATTAAATGAAGGATAGAGGAGCCAACAGCTTTTGTTTAAGAAAGCACCGGGACTGTGGTGCAGTTGGCTGGGAGTCAGCTGCATTAAGATCACTGCTGACCAAAAGGTCATGAGTTCAAAGCCAGTCCAGGTCAGAGTGAGCTTCTGACCAATTTGTGTAGCTTGTTGTTGACCTTTGCAGCCCGAAAGACAGTTGCATCTGTCAAGTAGGAAATTTAGGTACCACTTATGAGGGGAGGCTAATTTATAACACCATAAAAATCTCCAGCAAGTATGCAAAGAATGAGGAAGTACTTCATCAGTGTTACAAATGGACGGCGAAGCGACAGCTCCCCTGGTGGCCAGAATACCCTCATGAAAAGGCTGGAATGTTACATAGCCTCTGTACGTCTGTCTATATATGTTGTGTGTCTATGGCATTGAATGTTTGCGATGTATATGTACATTGTAATCCACCCTGAGTCTCCTGCGGGGTGAGAAGGGCAGAATATAAATACTGTAAATAAAATAAATAAATAAATAAATATTTTTTAGAATGAGATCAACAATGTGTAGGCAAAACTTTATTTAACATATATTGATTTTTAAAATGACATTTTTAAAATGACATTTTAATGTGCAATCAGGTTTTGGTTGTCTTTCCAGAACATATAGACATGAATGAGGCAATAATCAGAATTAATTCATTACATTTAAGGGGCCCCAAGTACCAAAAGTATGCATCAGCATTGCTTTTGTTGTTCACAGAAAATACGAAGTTGACTGTATTGTTATTTATCTTTATTTACAGGAGTAAACAATAAATCAGCACAAGTTCTTCTACTTTTAGTGATTCCTGGACATTTAATTTTCTTGTACACTATTCATTTAATGAAAAGTGGACATACTTCTTTGACTCCAATCTTCATAGTTGTATATTTGTTCACAGCTCTCCTGCAGGTAAGAATAAAAAGATTTGCAAGGTTTATACTTGTTTCTACATAATCTGCTTAGAATTTGTTTGCAAAGATTTAAAATAGAGCAACTGTTCTTTTCATGAATATCTGTTGTCTTGCATCTTTTGTTTCAAGGTATTATAGTTTGCAAGTGCTGAGGTATTTCTGTCTTCCCTCTTCCAACTACCTTCCCTTTTTTGTGGATGACCACTTTGGGCCGTTTAGCACAAAAATATTTTATCAATTTATTTCATTCCATTCCTTAGCTGTATGTTGTTATAGTTTTATTTGATATACTAGCATTCATAATGTTTCTTATCAAGAAAGAATCATAACATCATATGCAGTGCATAGCACTGCTTTTTAAAGCTTTCCCTCTTTAGCTTTGCATATGTTGTTCTGCAGCATCTGTGTCAGCATCTTATGCTGACAGACGGTAGCATTTATGAGGATATGCTTGATGCTGACACTTCAATCCTTCCTTTCATCATTCATTTAGTAAGATGCTGTGCATAGTTCAGTATTAACTTGCATCCCAGTCTGTGTGTGTGTGTGTGTGTGTGGGTGTGTGCGTGGCTGAAAATCTTTCTGAATAACTGAAGTAGTTTCTAGGTTTGACGCATAACTTCATGCTGAAGAGACAGAAAAGGACTGTGCTGTAATTCTTGCCTTAATAGTGTACCAGTTAAGGCAAGACATAGAACACAATTCATATTTATTCATAAGTAAATCCCAAATGAATTTATTGAACTTACCCAGTGTAAGTTTGTTTCAGATTTTAACTTAAGTGGGGAAAAAACTCTTAAATATTTTCAGCTCCTTTCTTGGCTCTCTGTATCTTGTTTTTTCTTCTGGTTTCTTTGCTATATCTCTTAGTTTTTTAGTTAGTGAAACCAGAAAACATCATAGCTAGTAATAGCCTAAGGTCCATGATGGGGCAATTAATGTCATAAGCCTGAAAACATTTGTGGGGTTTGTTTCCAAAAGGTACCAAATCAAGGAAGGAAGGAAGGACTTACAGCTGACTTACAGCTGGCAGCATATTGTTGGCTACAATATTATGCACAGGCCAAACCCTCAAAATGGAGTCTTGCATTTTATAGCAAAAGAATGCACATCCTCATCATTTTTTATTCTGTTAATATGGATTTGGTACTTTTAGGGAAAAAATCCACAATTAGTGGTTTAAATATCCTGTAAGCACTTTGGCAATATAATTTCTTTATGATGCACTATGATCAGACTCAGACAGTTTGGAATTTCACAACTCTGTAAATACATTACTTCTTTTTATTTTCCTCTGAAAATTACTGGGTCTCACATCCTTTAAACACCCTGGCAATCACTCATAAGTAGTTCTGAAGTTATTAAGAAGATTAAATAGCCAAATCTTGTATACCTTTTGATAGCATTATTTCTTGTATTATTTCTGTCATTTAAATTATTAACCAAATTCATTAGATTATCATCCTCTTTAATTATACAAGATAGCTCCATTGGTACTGATTCATTCCTGCTTCTTTTAACCATGCTGAGGCCATACCCTTTTATCTTACACTACCTGCCTTGTAGTAAATGAGCTTAAATATACAGCGTTTGAAGTAGAAATTAGCATCTCTAGAAAGCCAAGATGAAAAAATGACCCAAAGCTACATAATCTGTGAACTTTCCGAAATGTGAGTTCATTTGCTATAGCATTGCCTTGCCCTATCTAATTCATTATTCATTGAATTGATTTTAGTGAAAAATGCTGCAGGTCTCTCTGCATTCTAGGTCTCTTATGATTGTTTATTGTGTTAGATCAAAATTAAGTCAATAAAACATGTGACTTTTTAGATTCGGAAAAATACTATCCTCTTTTGCAGACTTAGCCATCTTTCCAATCACACTGGCAGTTGCTTCTATTCTAAAAGAAGCTAGAGAGAAGTAGGAAATATCTTCAACATGGATAACTTTCACAATTCCTGTTGTCTGCCACATAGCACTATATATGATTCTTAAATATATTTGACATTACTAGATTAATGCAATTATTTTGTATTTTCAACTTTTGTTTGTCATTGAAATTAACACTTTAATTCTAATATATGGGGAGGGGAAAGAAAAAGAGAGAGGGGGGCTAATGCATAACAGCGTAAAATATATAAAAGGCCAATGAGAAGTATACTATAATCCCTTATTCAAATTTATGACTTTAAGTCGGAGATGTCTAATTTCTGGCTATTTTAGGTTTATAGGATGACATATCGCATAAAGTAAAAAAAATCTTCTTTTTTAAAAAAGTGACAAAATAAAATGAGCTCCAGCCCAGAGGAATTGATCAAATTAATGGGATTAAAATTTAACAAATTTTCATAGATTTGAAGGAACCTGACTTTGTCTTGATAAGAACCTGTGCATTTTAGTGTATTTTAAATAGCTGGCATGCTATCCAAAAATACTACAGCAGATTTTTCAAAATAGTGTAGTTACTTTAGCTTTTAAGCATATTTCAGTCACAACTTCAGACATCCCTTTAAAATGCCCATAGATTATGTATTCATGCGTAGCTAGTATTTCCATGCATTTATAAGTATTTCTCCCTAGTTATAGTCTTTCTTTGTAGATAATGACTTAATGTGCAGACCTATCTGTAGTTTAGGAAAACAAACCATGCTCTGGAAATGATACAAATTCAAGAAACTTATGTATACTTTGTAGGAAGATAATCTTGCTCTGAGACAGCTATGCGTGTGTGATTGAATGATTCTTGTTAAAATAATAATAAAGTACAGCCTGCACAAACGATATTCATCTGGGTATATAAAAAAAGACTTCATTTTCAGACTTGTCAGCCACCATCAGACTGGAGGCCAGACTCCAGTAACCAAGCCGTCATGTTTGCGATTCAGTGTTTGTGACTTTCAAAGGTGCCCTCTGTACTCGGGGTCCCTGCTGAGCCAGTAAAGAGCCCTCTGGAAATTTCACACCTCCAAGGCAAATCTCTGAACACAGTTGTGTTAAGGACCATGGGAATAAACAAGTAATGGGAAACTCTAGACGTTATTGCCCAATAAATTTGCGGAGGTAAAATAAAATTGATTGTATCCACTAAAAATCAGAATTGTTGTTCTGCAAAATATCACATTCCCCGTTTTCCTGCTTGTGGAAGCTAGACTTCATTATATTAATTGCTGACCCTTCCCTTCTAAAAACAACACTCTGGCCTCCAGGCAGTTAATTATCATTTGAGAACATTTATCCTTTAATAATAGGTGAACAAAATTGCCTTAACGCAAAAACACAGTGATAAATGTTCATCGGTTTTGAGAAGAAAAATTAATAAAAACACAATTAAGAGCATATTTTTGCTGGCAAACTATGTTCTAACAATATAAGCATAGTTTATCTTTAACTACCCTGTTGAAATTTTTTTTTGGATGTCACATTTTCCTCCATAAGTGAGATGGACATGTTCTCAGTTACAATCTACACATATTTAATATTTTGGTTAATGCAGAGGAACTGTTTCTTAAATTCTATATGTGAAAACATGGAATATGTAACCCAATATTTGAAACAATCTAAGGCACAACTGTAATTTATACCTGAGCCAAATATCAGTGTTAGACTAGACAAGTCATAAAACAGTACAGGTTATTTCTTACCTCAAAGTATTTTTGGGGGGGGGGGGGGGAACTCAATTGGAAAGATGCAATTTCATGGGTTGGAAAGGCATATTTGCAATACTTATTTATTTTACACACACACATGCCATATGCTACTTAATAACCAATGTTATTTATGTTAGGGTCCAGAAGTATCTGTAGCATGTTAAGCAGCTGCACCCCTATTTTTAGAGACAGTTAAGATGTTATGTGAGATAGCAAATTGGCATTTTATAAGTCAGAAAGACAAAGAACATAAGAGAGATTAGAAGAAGGCAGAGTTCCAGTGGATTTCTGTTAGTTACTGTGCCAGTTTCTTATTTTTGTTTTTTATGTTTTTACTAAATGATGTAAAAATGTGCTTGATTTCAGATCAGTGAATAATGTTTGGCTGGAAGGGTCAGGAGGAGGCCAGAGTTTCTTGTGCCAGCTGAAATGGCCTTTTGCTAACTAAACTGCCTTTATGCCAGTACAATAGCCTTTCTGCTGGCTCAGAAGAGCATGGGAAGGATCAAGTTATGCCAGTTCTAAATTTCCCTCAGCCCAAACCAACAATTAATGTGTCCGGAAATGTTAGACCAAGCCCAGGATTGTCCTAAATCATTTCCAGAATCCCAAAGCTGAAACTACCAGCACAGCTGGCCCTTGGCCATCTTACTGAGTTAGGAGCATGCTTTGTGTTACAAATGGTGGCTTAAGGCAAGGTGACAGTGGGAATGACCTGTGTAGATTCACTTCACTCTGTTTTGGGCTTGAGAAATGTAATAAATAGCTGTTTTGGTTTCGCATGTGATATACTGCTATAAAACTTTTAAGGTTTTGTTCTTCAGGCTGCAAGGCATTGACCCACAAGGAAAACAGGCAAAGAAAGAGTCATTGCCATGCATTTCTGTTTAGAAAACCACTGTTGAGCTCCATGTGGGCAGTAATTTACTTCCACAGTCCCACTTTAAATGCCTGGAGGCAGGCTCTGTAACAGCAGTAGAATAGATGGCATGGCAGGAGGCAACTGCTGACTACCACAGATGAATTGATGGTCATACAGTGATTTCATTTCAGCACTTGCAGAAACATAAACTCTCTTCAGCTTCTTGTGTTTACTTACATATACAGATGGTTGTTCTCAGTACTTTCCTGGGGTTTCCACATTTTTCTTTCATAATGTATACATTGGGAGTCTAAAGATGCAAAGACAAAATTCGAATAGTGTGGAAATTAATGTTTCTCTCAGCCTCTCCAAGACAAAATATTACCCACCAAATCCAAGATTATTTTTGGTGACCAGTCTTTATGAGCACAGACATGCAATGAAAAAAAAAACTTTTTCAATATTGTGGTCATTTTTCTTGTATTTCAGAGTGGTAAACTTGAAAGACACAGTAATAATTTACCATACACAGTTCTTTCACAAATGTTATAACTAATTTCATTCATTTGCATCTTATATCATAGCAAGTTATGAAAAAACTACACAATGGAACAAATTTGAGGTTATTTTTGGATTGAGAATGCCAAATTCCTATTAAAATGGCATACATTTCTTTTTAAAAAAATGTTATGCTTCTCAAGTTTGAGGAAGCTAGTCTCAGTTTGACAGAGATCTAAAGCTCATATCTTTATTCCAGTTTTCTGGGGAGATGAAGAAAATCAAGTGGCAAAAATTTTCTGTGTAGGTGTTACAGATTGATAATATAGCTCTTTGGCCGCAAGGGTTTGGTGAGGTGTAGAATCACTTCTTATATCTCAGACATGGGCAAATTTTGGCCCTCCGGGTGTTTTGAACTTCAACTCCCATAATTCCTAACAACTGGTAGGCTGTTAAGGATATGGGAGATGAAGTCCAAAACACCTGGAGGACCAAAGTTTGCCCATGTCTGTTGTATCTTCTACTCTGACTGGTTCACATATCTGTATCTTGTTCTACCTTGAACTTTTATCAACCATGATTTTATGCCATATCCAAAAGGGGAAAAATACTCTCTTTTCAAGCAAAACCTTTTCAGTATCTTCTTTTGAAGCAACATCGGTATCTTTTTTCATACCTCCTCAAATGACATTTCAGTACCACCAGCAGAAAAAAAGTACAGCGATTCTAAGCACCTACATTTTTGAGATGTTTTTGTGGGGAAAAGTGTGTCTTAGAATTTATGAAATAGAGTATTTTAGTTAGTTTAGAATCCATTTGGTGGAAAAAGCATTTCTGTTTATTTCTCCCCTATGGTAATACAGAGCCGCACAGTCATTTCATGTTCTTTCATACCTATCACATCTGATTACAGATTTCTGCGCATCTGCAGGTCCCATCCCACTGAGAGATGGGAATATCTGGTAGTTTGCAGCATGCACAATTTCTGTCTTGGCTAACATATGTGAGAGGAAAGTTGACAGGATGATGAAGCAGTTCTCTCAGGACTGGGAATAGGGAGAGATTTGTCTTTGAGCGTCATGCTGTGGTCTTGGGTAACTGAAAGAAGAGAACTAAATAATAACTCTGCATGTGAAGTGGAGTGCCAGGAGATTGACCATGTATCGCTGTTGTGGAGAATGTTGTTGTTTATTTGGAATCTCTAAAAGTTGACAGATTCTGCATGGGGATTTTATTGGGCATCACTGCTGTGTATAGACATGGACAAAGAGGAACTGTCTTGAAAAATCTGACAGGTTTCTCCAAAGAAAGCACGTCTTTTCAAATGTATGTGTTTGGACTGCAGAGAAGTGCACCTAGCACTTGCGTAATTAGCTTCAACTACAGAGTTGCTTTTTCAGCAGGGATATTTATCTAAATATCTTATGCATGTTCCATAATGGAAAAGGAGGGAAGAAATTGGCTTATTTAAGAACCATATGGTTACATTTTAAATATTCTTTTGTAGTAAAAAATCAAAGGTAGGGATTCTCTTAGAAGTATTAAATTATTTCATCATCCTTAATGCTGTAACATCATTTTAACTTTCATTTTAGGTACTTAAATAATTGTTATGGAAATGCGAATGTTCAAAATGGTCTTTGAAATACTAAAGCAAAATACTCAATACACATAATGCACAGTATTGGTGCACATTTTTCATAATTACTTGTCTCAAGAAATCTTTTCAGTTTAATCCCAGTTTAATGCTGACTAGAATAGATCGATTGAATCAATGAAAATTTTGTAAGTTCACACTCATGTAAATCCCATTGATCCACTGAGTTTACGCTTGATTAATAAGTGATTTAGTTCTTTGAGCTTTGATATAACAACACTTAAATTTAAAGGTGTTCTTGTTGCTGTTGTTTTCCCATAGGTGTTTATCTTGTTATGGATTGCTGACTGGATGGTGCACCACTTTTGGAAAAAAGGAAAAGATCCAGATAGCTTTTCTATCCCTTATCTCACTGCACTTGGAGATCTTCTTGGAACTGCCTTACTTGCAATGAGTTTTCACTTTCTGTGGCTCATTGGTGACAGAGACGGGGATGTAGGAGACTAATGTACCAGATGCTCACATTAGCTGATCCTGCTAGATGAAGATGAGAAACAGGAGACAACCACTTAATATATTATTTCCTCTGAAGGATTTGACGAATTTGTTTGTTGAATTTGATCATGGTGCAATCCTACACACATCTACCCAAAAATAAATTTGACTGATTTCAGTGGAACTTATTCTCAGGTAAAAGTGTTTAGGATTCTAGCCTCATTGTGTTATCACTGATACTAAATGGCCTTAACATTTTGAAATTATGAAACGTAACTGGACAAAAGGTTTAAATATTTTTTACACTACACAGGAGTGTAGTTGTTGCTATCTCACTCCATCCAACTACAGAAGGGGAAATGTTGGTCAGTAGTGTACCAAGAAACAAAGCCCAGGTATGTAATGGAGGTGCAGTAAATAACAAAATGATATGATTTTACTATGTCTTTATCTGTCTATCACAGATCAGTGTATGTTTCTGCAGGCAGTCTGGCTGTATTTCAACTCACACAATGTAATGGGTTCACAAAATCAAATGTTTCTATTTTATAGTTAGGTTTTCTGAATTTGGGTACATTTTGCTTAATAGTAGCCAAAGCTTTCTGCCTGTAATTTTTCTCTCAAAAAGAGACATTCCATAGGGATATTCTATTCAGTACTTCCTTTTAGTTGCTGCAACAACACCATAAAGCAGTGGTTCTCAATCTGTGGGTTCCCAGGTGTTTTGGCCTACAGCTCCCAGGATTACTAGGCAGTTTACCAGCTTTTAGGATTTCTGGGAGTTGAAGGCCAAATCATTTGGGGACCCACAGGTTGAGAACCACTGCCATAAAATAACTTCTGTTCTTCACAGAAAATGGAAGGATTTTTTAATAATAGAGATAATACAGTTTGACCATGCATGGACTTTAATGAAGTTATATTAATAATTGCATTTCAAAAGGCATATTAACACCGTTTTAAAATGTTCAGTTATGTACTTTGCAATTTATTGTAAAGGGAAGTGTAAGTTCTACAGGGAATGAAGGCTACCTAGAATACACAGGGGATGAGTGTGGGGAACTAGATTTTGATATGTAGTTATGGGAAAGCTGCTATGTGTATCTTAAAGACAAAACTGATAGAGATGGCGATATGTTATATTTTTAAGAAATGCCGTTGAAGACAAGGAGGAGCCATTATAATCAGTAACAATGCTGCACAGATACATACAAATAGTGGTTATTACTACTGTGTAGGTGCCACCCTGCAGCAGTTGGGCATTTAAGGGCTTTTCCAAATTCATTTTATTGTGAAATACCAATGTTGTTTCTACTCCAGTGTTCTGGAAGATTCTGGCATCTTTTCGGATATAACACTGCTGTAATAAGGAAATCACATTTTCTCAGTGCTTGAACCAGAAAATGTTGTGCTAATAAAACATCATTTCCCAGGGCTAGTGTGCAAATGTTTGTAACCTATGTGGTTTGTGGGACGGGTTTGTGCGGTACAGATACCCTTTAAGTTCATGTGGGACTCTCATTAGCAATAAAGCTTGTATAACATCTGCATCATTCCATTTTTTATAATAAAAGATCTACAAAGAACATGTGTTTCTCTTTGTAGAACTTCAAATGTAGGAAATCCCTTGCATCGCCTGAGTTAACAATCTTTATTTCTTAGTCAAGTGCTGCATAATACATTCTGAATATAGAATTAAAATTTGGAGGAAGATCATAAAAATGTTTCCATACCCGTTGTTTCAGTTTATGGTTTTCTGTCAGTTGTGCAGTGCCTTGAGTGTTGTCTAAATAAAAAATTCAAATCATGACAGCACAGTTCCCCACTCCACCAGGAAGGTTTAGAAACCACCAGGAAGGTTATACAAATTGAATGGTGAAGAATGAGCATTTTGAATCAACACCTATTAAATTTATGTGTAGTTGTTCCCTTTTTATATATCCAGATGATATGAATTGGTCAAGACTAGGGTTTCTTTACCAGGGTTTCCTAGAACCATGAGATTTGATTAGAGGTTTCTATGAATTATGTGGGAGATTGTGATTTTTTTTGGGGGGGGGGGGGAGCTGTAGATAAAATAATTTTGATGTAAGGGTTCTGTGAGAGGCAAACTTTTTTTAAAGTATTCATTCCTCACAAAAAGATTTAAGAGGCTAAATGATTTGTTTTTAATATATTTACAGAAATCCACATGATAAGTTCTATTAATATACTAGAAGCATTCCGTTTGCTCTCGGTATCTGCTGGAGTTTGGTTTCCAGGACCACTCACAGATAACAAAATCCAGAGATGCTCAAGTCCTATTGTTTACAATGGCATAATAAAATGGTGTCCCTTTTATAAAATGACAAAATGAAGGTTTGCTTTTTGGATTTTAAAAAATAATTTCAAGTTGCAGATGGTTGAATCCGTAAATACAGAATCTGTGGTTACAGAGTCCTGTTATTTACCATGACATAGTAAAATTGTGTCCTTTTTATGAAATCACAAAATTCAGGTTTGCTTTTTGGATTTAAAAATATGTATTTTCAAGCTGTGGATGTTGAATCCTTAAATAACTCTATGGATACTTGCTTGCTAAATGCCCCCTTTTCAAGAAAATCAAGAAGCTAGCAGTTGTTTAGCTTCCTAGTAAAAACCTTCCATTAATAACTTTCCCCAAAGAATGAAACATGTTTGAATATGTATTTATAGTTAAGTCTATATTTGGATATTCTTGAAATGAGCTTAAAGCAGGAACATGACTTTCCCCCCCAACTGATCATTGAAACAAACCAATGAAGTGGCTCAAACTGAGGGACGACTTGCGAAATGATATGGAATCATATTCATGGCTCTGCATCTCCCACATCCCAGTCCACTCTACTATACTATTAAAGCTACTATACTACAGTAACTCATAATTATTGAATGCCTAGCACTGACAATAATATTTCATAATGAGAATAGAAAATATGATTGTCACCCGAGGCCCCCTTATTCCCCTGAGAGGATATTGACATTTTTTTAATGGTACCTTATTTATATTACTTATGTCATTTTGTTTTCAGGAGAGATTGAAAAGAACTCAACTCACTAATATTTGAGGACATAGCTCTAGATTTTATTTGTCGTGTCAGGGCAACCAGTCAATTATATTACATTTCTAACAGAAATAGCTCTAGATACTATTATGTTTTCAATTCTTGTTGAGATACATTTGTCTGATGGAATTGTCTGATGGAAAACAATTTAAAATTTGAAGATACAATGACATTTTAAAGTTCTTGGGAACCAAATGAAATAAATAAAAGGTCTTCTGTTTTTAATGTAGTACTGTTTATTTATTATATGTTTATTATCTTAATTTGCTTATGCTATAAGTTTGCATGTGCATGCAACTAAGATGCCTAAAATATGCTTAATACTTTGGAGAACAGATTAGCTCAACTACCAGTACTTACTCTGCAGTTTAAGAATAGTTTATTCGCTATCAGAAGATTTTAAAAAGAGAGAGTTGTCATTAAATGTTATGTAAAGAGATCACTCTTAGGTAAGATTTCAGTGAAAGAATACTTTTAAAGAGTCTTGATTTGCTATCTGACACTTATTTTTAAAGCCTACTATATTTTAGAACCTTAGAGTAGTTTGGGTTTTCTTATTTTATAACTCCCTGGTCTTCCCAATGTAACTTATCTGGAAAAGGACAGATATATGTGCTGGGATTTGTACTTCTGCTATCACCCTTTTCCAAACGGACCTAAGTTTGGATCAGCTATTATGACAACAGTAGCTTCAGGCCTCCTGCTTCTAGTAATGGACACTTAAATCTTGTTGAAAGTAGTCCCTGAGAAGGGAGACATTGTGTGGCAGCAGTGATGGAGGGTTCCTGAACAATTTGAGGAAAGCAACCTGTGCAAAATAATTCATTTTCTGCTGCTTTCATCTGGAGAGACTTGGTCTTTGACTGGTTATATCTTAGCAGTGATGTTAGCTATATGATAGCATTCTGAATACTCAGGGTACGTAGAATGCTATCATATAAATATTTTAGAAATGCAAGACATATTGGGTGTTTTGTTGATGAATTATACTCAGTTGCATACTCCTCAAAGTCCTGGGAATGATCTCTCGTTTAGTATTTTAGCTGCCCAACCTTAGCTTGCTCAAGGCTTTGTGGCCACTCACATTCAGATGGATTGTTTCTGTCATACCATTGACTAGTTTATTATTTATTTATGTATCAGTTTAAAGGCAGCCTTTTAGAGGAAATCATCCTATAGCAGTATACATAATTAATATAAATAAATGATAAAAAAATAAAGGAGAATAAATAAACCGAACCAGGAAAAGTCACTAGCACCAATTCCATAAATGCACCCAATAAATTAGCTCATTTATAGACCAAGCTAAAGAAGTATGTCTTGAGGACATCCCTGAAGGTTTGCAATGATTGAGTCTGGCAGACAGCAATTTGAGCAGAGTTCTATTATTGGA
Source organism: Anolis sagrei (assembly GCF_037176765.1). Taxonomy (NCBI): domain Eukaryota; kingdom Metazoa; phylum Chordata; class Lepidosauria; order Squamata; family Anolidae; genus Anolis; species Anolis sagrei. The sequence goes on from NC_090025.1 coordinate 170,301,288, forward strand.
GATACACCATTAAGAGGTTCTACTCTAGCATGGACACATTAATGTTTATAGTTAAATATGTGTCTTGGCTGTAAAATGTCTGCATTTGGATTTCCTGTACCCGAAGATGGATAGGAAAGACCTCTTCACAGATATTGCATCTATATCCCACCTTTCTCTCAGAATAATAATAATAATAATAATAATAATAATCTTTATTTATGGGATTCAAGGTGACTATAAAATGGTGTCCATCTTATTGTCCTTCCAATAGCAGCAGAAGACTTTTGAAAATTTGGACATACTTTTAACAAAGGGTTAGAAGCACTGCACTGCAGGAAATTGGTATATTGTGTAACTTTTGAATTCTTTTAGAGTATATGTTTTAATATGGCTATAGCTTAATTTTGATTTTAATGTAGACATTCGTATGTTTTTTAATGTGTAAGCTGCCTTGAATTCCACTTTTGGGGTAAAGGCGGTGTATAAATTAAAGAGGAGGAGGAAGTGGAGGAGAATCGATAAAATTGCAATAGCCATGAAAAGATTAGTTCCAAGTATCTATTTCATAGCTAAGACTATCTAAGATTAGCATAAGTATCTGCCTGTAGAGTTATGCTTTCCTAGCCCTATGCTATTCTTATACTGAATACCATAGTAGTCCAACATACAGTGAATGCACAGCCCAAAAGGGATACACTATTGCAGGTATATTATTGTACATCTACTATTGTACATGAGGAACTCCACCTCAACTTGCATCAACTGGACACATCCATTCCTCTTTGTCCACCAAAGTAACAGTGTCTCCATGTGTAGTGTGGCGTATACATGTATCTGGATGTATTCTGTTTGGATTGCTCTAACCAAGACATAATTAAAGCAAGTGGAAGCTTAGACATTCTCTAGTAAAATGGTCAACTACTGTAAGATATTTAACATAGAGAACCCAGCCCAGAATGGTAAGTTTGGCTGTTTGGTATGAAAATTGTACTTTAAATATTTACATATCTTAATAAATATTTTAAAGACTTTTCAAACTATGAGATTATTACATTGCATTAATGTTTCATAGACTACAACACAGTTGGAACACGCATTGTCACAATTAATATGCACCTTTTGGAAATGTTAGGTCTCCTGGAATGGAAATAGAACTGAGTTGTAGATCCTAGCTTTTATGACTTCCTTAGAGGAAGTGGAACATTGCTTCAGTGTCACTGCACGACATGTTTAATACTACCTATTAATTTCTTGCAAACCCTGCGGTAAAAAGCTAGCTAATTTGACTGGAGAGAACAGGGAAATAGTTCTGCCAGTCCGCAATCTCATCCTACCTAATATTAATGCTCATAACATTACAACATTGTGGCTGTTGCAATCATCAAGTATATGAATAATGCAAGAACATAAATCTGAAGCCTTCAGGTACCACATTGATTGAAACCCTCTACAGATGTATTTTTGGAAACCTTGTAGTTGCTGGGCTTCTATCCACTATGAGTAGAGACGGAGCATCAATCCAAGAAAAAAAAACAACCCCATCAGATGATCAGACCCAACTTTCCCTGAAATAATTCCAACCCACAATGTAATGCTGGCATGATGGCAGGAATGTTTCATTCATTGCTTTTTTAGGAAAAACAAAAAAAAATTAGATAATAAATTCATAGTAAATGTACATGGCATATGCTTTAAAAAGCAACAACCAGAAAAACTAGACAATATGTCTAAATGCAAAAAGAAAATTTAAAAAAAAGAAACGACAGAATCTATTCCATTGATCCAAACGTCAAGAAAAGAGAACATCGTTTCAAAGGCTGATGTGATGAATAGAACCAGAGTTGTTATTGACATGAGCAATAAATTGAGACCAAACACTGTAAAAGCTTTCAGTCTTTTGTATGCCATTCTAAAGTGTTGTCTTGTTCCTAATGTGTCAGAAGTGGAAGCAAAAAAGATTTTTTCAGAATACAGATTTTATTTGAATGTGATTCTGAAGCAAAAAAAATCAATGAGAAAAATGAACTTTCATCACTAAGGAACATGGTTCTTGAGAAGCTGGTTGGGCTAGAAAATGATGCTTGATTTCCTGTCCAATTTTGTGACTCTGTTATCAGATCTCTGTGTAAAGTTCATAGGTAAGAAAATTTAACAACGACTGATATACTGAACACAATATGTCTGTGATTCCCCATCTCTGATTACATTTGATTTCCTCCTTAGAAGTCATTAAGTTTTCATTTCCTGGGCAAAAAATATCAGATCAGCACAGTTCCTGTCATTTCATTTTTCCAAACCGCAAAACTAAACTTTATTTCTAAAATCACCTTCTGTGATACAAATTGCACATAAATGCTTATTGCATTCACTGTAATAATGTTTTTATACCAGAGCAATAATGCACATTTAATATAAGATGACCAAGCTGTTATGCAGTTCCATTTGACTGACGACAAATGTAGTAATAACTCAGGCATGGCAGGAACATTTATAAATTACCATTTTCACTCATCAAGATAAATACGAACAGACCACTGAAATAATTCAGCCGTTCCAAGTGTCTTGTATTTCCTACAAAACATGAAATATGGATTGTGAAAGAAAAATGTGTGGGCTACTAGGACAATTTAAATGTCAGTCTGAAAGTTATCATGTTGCTGACATAGGAATGGCCACCATGAAGCTAAGCATCTTAAGACTTTTTGAGTGTTAAATGGGATACAAATTTATGTAGATCTTTGCATTCTTGCTCTGTGAGTGTGTGTTGCTACTTGCTACTTTTGTGCTGAAGACATCAGTCAGATGAACACATGTATATTACACATAGAAAAATATTTCTTTAAATGCACATACACTCAACTAGAGATGCATACATCATTACAAACCATGGTTTACTGTGACTATTTTATTTATTTACAGCATTTATATTCTGCCCTTCTCACCCCAAAGGATGGATCACAACACATACAAAGCAAACATTCAATGCCATTAAACAGACCAGACAGACTGCAGATAGAGGTATTATGTTGGCATTTTCCCCAGCTTTGGTGTCCTGGAAGTTGTGCTCGATTACAGCCACAAGCAATGGGGGTGGGGTGGATACTATCGCTCAATCTTCTATGATGAAGAGCCCTTGATCACAGACTTCTTCCTTTGATTGCCAACATTTTCTGGTATTCCTTTTTATGATGCTGTAAAATACATTCTTGCTTAAGCAGTGCCTAATTTATCTATTCACCGCTCACAACTGTTTTTGAAGTGCTGGTGGACAGTGAGCTGGGCTGAAGGTTGGGTGCTCACTGCTACCTGGGCTTTGAACTGCCAACCTTTTGATTGGTAAATCTATTGCTACTGGTGATTAACCAGCTGTGCTACAACCCGGCCCAAGAGTTCACGTAGCGGAGCATACACATTTGGTTTATCTAAATGGGATGGGAGCCATGTGGTCTTTCAACTGCTGTTGGACTACAGTTCCTAGTAGCTTTAGCCACCATGTTAAAGAATGCTGGGGGTTGCAGTTCAAATTCATCCCTTTGCTTTTTAATTTTTCTGCCTCACTGGTAGCCTTGCTCTGGTCATATCTTCAAAGGATTTATCTCTAAGATTATGAAGTTTTTGTCCCCATTTGCCTTCACATGGACTTTGATTTATGATAAACCAATGAATGAGACACCACCAAAATTCCTGATGATCAGCAGCCCTTCTCATATTTTGCAAATGCAGGGCCATGGTTTCTTGAGTCAATCCACCCATAATATGGTTGTCTTCTTTTCCTGCAGCCTTCCACTTTTAAGCTATAATTTACCAAGCTTTTAGCACTGAACTATACTACACAAATGACAGTACCATTTTCTGTTTTGCAGGAAACTGGAAATATGACAGATTATGTTTTGCCATTGGGTCCATTTTTGCTATTCTAAATGAACAGTGATTTGAGGATACATTGTACAGTTGCTGATGTGTGAATATGCATTAAATGGGGAAATGTTTCTAACAAAGATGAAATGGCTTTACAGGAGATGGGGATATGCTGAGTACTTGGCCAAGTATGTAGACAGCAAGACAATCATTTCACAGAGAACAGGTCTTAATTGACATTTATAGGAACTGCAATGTACAAGGACTGACAAGATTTGAGATAACATTGATCCATATATAGTGTTTGGTTTGATATTTCCTATTTGGAATCATTGGTTATAGTGTGTTTGCCTGGTTTCATAGCAACAACAAGCATTTCTTTAAAATGTAAAAGGGGGGAGGGGGAGGATATAATCAAAGCACCTGCCATAGCTACCTATACAGCCTCTTGAATTTATAAAATGAACATAAGCATTTTCAGATTCAACCAAGCAGTTGTCTTCATGTTGACACCTTCTGTCATCTATTTGCCTTTACCCATCTGTAACAACTAGATCATTAACACCCCATATTAAACCTCTTCAGTTGCTCTCCAGAAAAGACGGCCTTTTAATGAAGTCAGGCAGAGATGATTAATTGAAATCATTTGCTTGTACAGACAGAGACCCAGTTGGCATTAACATTTCAAATAAAGTTGCACCTGAAAATTAAGAGAAATGGCACACTTGACTGTAACAATTATGTGTATCCAATAAGGTGATCTGTCACCTGCAGTCCTGAGGATCCTGGGATTATAGAGTTGAACCCTATCATTTAGGAACAGCCGGGGGGAGGGGGGGGACTGACTAGCCTTACTTTCTTACTTTTTCAGCCCTTCAGAAATGTGAAGATTAGTTGTCGCATCACCTCTCAAGGTGAAACACATAGATTTCCTTCAGCTATTCCTCACAAATCTTTTACCATCCTAGTCACCATCTCTGGGATGCATTTCTACTCACTGGTATCCTTCTTCAGCTGTAGTGCTCAAACCAAGACAGCTCCCAAAGCAGAACAGAGTAGTGAGATTAATTCCCTTTCCCTTGGGAAAGAAAATGAAGGTTGACAGAATCGATGGCGACTAGTTATGATGGCTATATATTATCATCAGTGTGCTGTCTTTTGTCTCAGTACCATTTGTTAGCTAGCATGAACAGGAAGCTGCTATTGCACAAACTTTCTGCAAATGCATTTCCCACAAGCAGTGATTTAATCTTTATGGAAAATGAGGGTGAATCCTTTGGTTGTCGTAGAGGATGGATGTGAAACACCTCAACACTAGATATATACAAGTGCAATGTGGACTTATTCTTAAGACGTTGCCGAAAGGAAAGTAGGCACATGTTTAGAAATAAATATACTGCACAGACTTTACATCATTTAGGTTGCTGTGAGCTTTCTGGGCTGAATCTAGGCAAGTAAGGTTTATGTATCTGTGGAATGTCCAGGGTGGGAGAAAGAACCCTTGTCTGTTTGAGGCAAGTGTGAATGATGCAGTTGGTCACCTTGATTAGCATTGAATGCCTTGGAGCTTCAATGCCTGGCTGATTGCTGCCTGGAGGGATCCTTTGTTGGCCCTGATTGATTCTTGTCTGGAATTCCCCTGTTTTCTGAGTGTTGTTCTTTATTTGCTGGTTGTAGAGTTGTTTTTAATGCTGGTAGACAGATTTTGTTTATTTTCATGGTTTCCTCCTTTCTGTTGAAATTGTCCACCAGCTTGTGGATTTCAATGGCTTCTCTGTGTAGTCTGACATGGTAGTTGTTAGAGTGGTCCAGCATTTATTTTTTCTCATATAATATGCTATGTCCAGGTTGGTTCATCAGGTGCTCTGCTGTGGATGTGGGCGATACAACAGGAGAGAATGTTTCTGGAACATGGCCATACAGCCTGGAAAACTCATAGCAACCCAGGGATTCCAACCATGAAAGCCTTCAACAACACACTTTTACATCATCTGTAAGAGGAAAAATTTTCTAGTTCATGAGGCATTCCACCCATAAAGAGTAGCAATATGATAGTCTTCTTCCTCTTGCTATTTTTTTAGTACATCACTTCTTATCTGGCTTGCCTTGCTCTTCCATTTTGTCTCTTTGAAACCCAATAAAAACACAACTACATTTTTGTATTTATTTTCTTCAATTTAATTGAAGTTACTTAGAAAAATAATCAGGCTTGAATGGCTTTTTAAAAGAATTCATGAGCAGTTAACATTTGTGATGGCATTGTATAACTTAGTTTCTTTTTATTAACAGTATATTCAGATATGAAGAGATACTTTTCCTACAACAAGCCTTCTACCGCATACAAATAGGTAAAAAAAAGAGTCAGACCCACATAGATGTTAAATTATATATACACGTTTTGTTTTGTTCATGCATGTAAGAAAATAACACTCTCTGTAACAAGAGTAATATTAAGGACATCCCCTTTTGTACCTGAAAACAGCGCAGCTTTTTAAATATAATTCACTGTAAAAGGCCAAGAATCAACTGGCTTTGCAGAAGCTCTCAAACTATCTGTGCATTGCCTTGCATGCCTGTTGCAGTAGATAACATTTGGTAAAAACCTTTGAAAAATGTTTGGGGAAAACGTTGCCTTTTGGGTACATTTATCAGTGTGCTGAAACTCATAACAAAAATGTTTGTTAAAGGAAACATCGTCCAGGCTAGTGTGTACCAGAATTAGACAGTTCTACAAGTGCAGGTAAGATCACGAGATTTCCACGATGCAAAGGGGATGCACAATGTCACAAGTGATGGTATCTCTGTCAAATATTCTCCCAGTGCTGTGTTTTTTTGGGGGCTTCCCTTCTATTTTGGGGTTTATGAGATGCACCGTTCAATCAAGTAACAGAGATGGCAGCAGAAAAGGATAGTTACAGATTTGTAAGTGTTGGTAGGATGGTGAAGCAGCCTTATCTACTCACTGATGTATAGAACGCCTCCTGGTGAAATGGGACCTTGGGTCTAAAAATATGGGGAAGCTCAACGTGGGTATCAGACCAACTGGAATTATGGTCAGTGTGGATGTGATAGCAGTCAATTGAGATTTGTAAACTTCCTCAACACATGAGAAATGTTCAAATGAATACTGTAAGTGAAGTCATTTTCAATGGATTTGAAGTCTTCACTATATTGCCCTTCTGAACCACATATCTCATTATTTGGGAAAGGATACATCAGCTTCATCATGATGTTTTCACCATGATATGACAGCAAACACAACTATTGCACCTCTTGAAAGGTGAGATGAAATACAGGTAATACCTTAAAGATTTAGTCTTCTGATTTGTTTTAGGAAAATGTTACATCTACCTGATATTGCAGCCCAAATACACATTCAGAGTTTATGATATTGGTAGTGATAAAATACATGATAGTGAATAGCTGCCCATGATACTTGCTTAAATGACATTAACACACAGTATATCTTCATCCAATACTCTGAGGCAGAGAATGGGATGACATACATCTTTTTAGCTAAAAGTTTTGAACTTGAGTTGTTGAGAAAAATAGTATTTGAATCCCCTGTCACAAATGGGCAGCTGTATTTTTACAGTACAGAAACAGACACACTCATCTAAGTCTGGGAACAACTCTGATCAATACAGACTACTAACAATTTGACCCTTTTCTTGCATCCAACTTTGAGTAGACAGCAGAGCAACATCTTAGTACATTTCAAAGGTTTGCTGTAGATAGAAAATAGGGATTGCCTATTGAGACATTTTGGGGGAGCTGAGGTTCACATTACATAATTATAGCACAAATTATTATTTAATTACCATGGTTTCATCCTATAGAATCTTGAGATTTTTGGTTTAGGTAGGTGTATTTAGATTACAAACGAAAATGTCATGAGTTATATAGGATGTTGCCATCAATTTATAAGAGTTATTCTGCAATATGATTTAGCTCTAGATAGAGTATTGGTATACTCTGTGGATAATCATAGAATCATAGAATCATAGAATCAAAGAGTTGGAAGAGACCTCATGGGCCATCCAGTCCAACCCCATTCTGCCAAGAAGCAGGAATATTGCATTCAAATCACCCCTGACAAATGGCCATCCAGCCTCTGCTTAAAAGCTTCCAAAGAAGGAGCCTCCACCACACTTCGGGGCAGAGAGTTCCACTGCTGAACGGCTCTCACAGTCAGGAAGTTCTTCCTAATGTTCAGATGGAATCTCCTCTCTTGTAGTTTGAAGCCATTGTTCCGCGTCCTAGTCTCCAAGGAAGCAGAAAACAAGCTTGCTCCCTCCTCCCTGTGGCTTCCTCTCACATATTTATACATGGCTATCATATCTCCTCTCAGCCTTCTCTTCTTCAGGCTGAACATGCCCAGTTCCCTAAGCCGCTCCTCATAGGGCTTGTTCTCCAGACCCTTGATCATTTTAGTCGCCCTCCTCTGGACACATTCCAGCTTGTCAATATCTCTCTTGAATTGTGGTGCCCAGAATTGGACACAGTATTCCAGATGTGGTCTAACCAAAGCAGAATAGAGGGGTAGCATTACTTCCTTAGATCTAGACACTATGCTCCTATTGATGCAGGCCAAAATCCCATTGGCTTTTTTTGCTGCCACATCACATTGTTGGCTCATGTTTAACTTGTTGTCCACGAGGACTCCAAGATCTTTTTCACACGTACTGCTCTCGAGCCAGGCGTCCCCCATTCTGTATCTTTGCATTTCATTTTTTCTGCCAAAGTGGAGTATCTTGCATTTGTCACTGTTGAACTTCATTTTGTTAGTTTTGGCCCATCTCTCTAATCTGTCAAGATCGTTTTGAATTCTGCTCCTGTCCTCTGGACTATTGGCTATCCCTCCCAATAGGTATGTTTTGAGAGAGGAAATTGTGTAAGCATCCACTGAGTTGACTAATTTGCAAAACTGCCCTTAAAAGACAGTCTACAAATAATTAATGAGAGCAGGGCTAAGGAACATTTAGTCCTCCAGATGCTTTGGATTTCAACTCTTGGAAGGCCCAGCCAGCACAGCCGATGGTAAGGGCTAGTGAAAGCTGGCAGTGGGCCCAGAGCTGTGCTTCCCTTTCTGAATAGAAAAAATACATTATATGGTAATTAAGGTTTCCATGTGAAAAAGGTAATAAAACTCCTGTTCCTTGAATGTCTGCTTGGAAGGACTTTTGAGCAGGTGAAGCTTGTGTGACAAGCAGCACCTGCTGAAATTCCTTCTAAACATCTATTGAAGGGATAGGAGCCCTGCCCTGCCTTTCACCTAAGAACCCTACTAGTAATGCATTGTTTTTGCCCTGCTATCCAATTCTCCAGGGTCCTGGGGATTTTGTGCACACAAACATACCTGGCAAGAAGGTTAAGGGAAAGGCATTCCAAAACCCCAAGAAAACCACCTTCCTTCCTTTTTTGGAAGGGTAAATATTCTAGAAGATGGTGGGTAAGGATATGTGTTCTCTCGGGATGAAGAAAACAAGTGAGTGGCCTTAAAATTGATTGGTAAGTATACATATCTATTTTGAAATTGTGTTAAATGGACTGTTTTCTTGTTTTCAGTAAAATATTCCAACACTAAGAAGTCTTGAATGATTTGCAATTATCTTAAAGTAAAATAAAATAAATAGTTATTATACAGTGGTAAGCATTTTAGGCTTTTCTCTGCATCACACCCATTCTTGGTTGCAGTTCGATTCCATCAATACTAAACCTTGAATGTTTTGCAGTTATCTTACACAAAAATAAAATAGGCATAGTGCAGTGAAAAGCGCTTTAGACAACAATCTTATTCATACTCGGAATCTCACTGAAACTTATTTTTCAACAGACAAGTAATTCTATATTTCCCATCTATTTCAATGACACTACAAATACATCTTTCAGTCTCCTCCACTAAAATAAACATGATTGCTTAATTTAGCCTGGGCCACACCCAATGCTTTGCTTCTGGTGATTTAGAGGAAACTAAAAATATAGATACAAGTACATTTGTGATAGCAATGGACACAAATATAGCAGAGGTGAATTGGGGGGGGGGGGGGGGGCTTACGTACCTGCTCTAACAATCTGCTTATAGAAGTATTTTATTTCTCAAGGCTGCAGTTCTGTGCATGCTTACATGAGAAGCCCTAATGGAATGAAGTCTTGCATCAGCAAATATATGCATAGGACTACACTATGCATCCATGTTTCTCTATTTTTCTGTAGTTGGGACTGTCCCTTTGAAATCTGTTGCTTTTTGCCCTCTTCCCTTTGATCAAGAGTCAGGACTTTTGTCTCATCAGAGGTTGATGAACTATAATTCCTATCTTCCAGTGCATATCATAAATGTCTAATTAGTGCTCTCAATTAACCAGAAGCAACTGATGGTCCACTGAACATCAGAAGCACCTGATAATGTTCTCAGAATTGATTACATGCCTACAGATGTGGATTATAAAATTTGATTTCAGTCAGTGGATTTTCATTGGACATTTAAAAAGAACTTGGTAATCGTATTGTCGAAGGCTTTCATGGCCGGAATCACTCAGTTCTTGTGGGTTTTTTTCGGGCTATATGGCCATGTTCTAGAGGCGGAGAGAGAAATGCCTCTAGAACATGGCCATATAGCCCGAAAAAACCCACAAGAACTGAACTTGGTAATCTATAATAGTCTTGCCAACCGAAGATGAATTGCACTACAGCTCCCAAATTTGTATACTGGCTAATGAGAATTGTAGACTTACACATCTGGCAATAAGAGTCATCATCTCAAAAAATTTAAAATGCCTACACTGGATACCTGAAACAACCAGAGATTGATTCATTGGGAAGGTTCTTTCAGTATACTGCATGGATTTATATAAAATAACCATACAATGATTATGTAGCCTCCATATAAGAGAAAGGAGAGGCTATATCTATTTAAACAAATAATAATTTGCCTGTAAATTAATCATTATCAATACAGAGTCATTGTATGTGATAGTAGTGTAGCCCTGCCTTTCATGCTGCATTGTGATTCTACTTTTAACAGTAACGTTCTATAGTATCCTGGAATTTGTAGTTTGATAAGGCAGTGCACCCTTCAAGCTGAGACTTCTAAACAACCTTATGTGAACTGCAAATCCCAGGATGGCCTAGTATGGAACCTTGAAAGCTAAAGTGGGATCATAGTACTATAGTAGTTTGATGAGCTCCGGATGTTGTTGAATAACTCCTGCAATCCTTCACGGCTGGCTAAGCTTGATGGAAGTTGTCCACCACCAAATCTTGAAGGAACAATATTCCCTATCCCTTTAGTAGGGAAACAGAATACATTGGGACCATATTTGTCCATTTGCTGAGCCATATCAGAGGGGAATGATCACAGGTATTGGAGGATAGCATATGCTTTGCAGGCAGCTGTCTACACCTGTCTCTAGCATCTTAATGTAGAAAGATCAGGCATCAGGCTACAAGAAAGACCTTTACCTGAAATCATGAATGGTTTCTGCCAGTTTGAAAAGACAGTCCTAGATTAGATGAACATATAATCTCATGTGGTATAATGTAGTTTTCCATTTTTGTCCAGTGGAAATTCAATCCAAGTTTCAAGAAATTTAATTTTTGTGTTGTCTCTACTGGATCACTACATTCTACAAACAAGGAGTTTACATGCATGGCATATAATTCAAACATCTAATCCTTCTGTATTCTGAAGTGGTACAGCCCTGATTGAGCTATATCAAATTTTGTTATGCTAATGGGCCAAATCAGGGTACAAATCATGTCTCCGATTGCAATTTCCACCAGCTCTAGCAGGCAGAAGAAGGAATGTTGAGAGTGGAGGTCCAACAAACCACATGATGCAATTGCTAGACCCAACTATAGTAGACTCATTGAAATTATTTGGGAAATCTGAATGGGAAATGAAATGTAAACCCCATTGCTTCAGTGAGTCTATTGGACATGGAACCGGCCAAAGTTGGGAATTGTTCAACTCTCCAGATGCCAATCAGTTGACTGAGGGTCACCCTTAGGACCCAGCTGAGGTTTCCATGTGATCTGCAAGCTGCATGATTCCCCCTCCTGTTCTATGTTATATCTTGTGTAAAGTAGGCCCTCCTACTTTACTGTGAACAGTACAGTACTGTGAACAAGGAACAGTGATTCAGTTGAAATGCATGAAACTATGACATTCATGAAACTGTGAAATGGTTCTTTTCATTTGCTTTTATTATAAAACATTTTCTCCCACATCTTTCTATAATACTTGCTCTTTTTCTTTGCATATTGCCTTTGCATATTGCCGTCTTCTTTATGTATGCATCTTTATATGTTTCTGGCCTAGAAAATTGTACTACTGAATCTCAGAACTGAAGGAGGGTGTGAATACCAAAGGACAACTGAGTTTACATATTGATTTGGATAGAAAGAGCCATTTTAGTACATTTATATCAATTTGAAAATGGAATGAAATTCTTCCTATGTAAGGATAAAGAACTTCGGCACCCTAGAAGTTCTGATGCTTTTGTAGATTATTTGATTGAGGCAATATACAGTTATAAACAAGTCCTTCCACTGAATGCAGGAACAACAGCATTATTTTCTTTGCAAAAAATTAAAGTCAACTTTTCATACAAACCTCCTCTTCCCCATCCTCCTTCCTGTGACAATCTCACACTGCACTGACAGGCAAAAAGTGCTTGATCAACACCCTCTTGCTCACAAATGGAATTCTATTCCCCTTTCCAGTCACGGTAAATAAGACAGATGAGTACTATAAAGAAAAGAATTCAATTTATTCTTCCCTTGGTATATTCCCCTCCCCTCCATTGAAACAGCTTTATAGATAAAAATCATGGGATTGCATCATAAATAGCCCTCCGGTTTCCTATTCGGTTGCACCTCCCATAAGTAAAAAAATAAGCCAAAGAATGACATGATGCCATAAATCATAAGTCCTGCAGTGCTGTTCGTTGAACCAGCTAAGCCTGTGATGTCAAAAACATGGTTTCCCTCTTGTTTATAGTGAATCAATTATTCATACTTATCTACTTAAAACAATTTCTAGGTAAAAAATCCTTTGTCTCAGACAAAGTACACAAAGCAGCTGCAACTGGAATATCGCTTTACCTAAAAGAGAAGCGTTCCTTTAACATTTAATGCTTAAATGCGTTATTAATGTGATTTAAAGCAACCTTAAATATCCACAAGCTAAAGTTTTAATGGCATGGGTAGTAAACAGTAAGTGACATTCCAGTTCTGAAATGCAACACAATATTCTGATTTGAAGATAGACTGAGAGAAGAATTTCTTTATATAGCACATTGTGACTCTATGGAATTTGCTGCCACAAGATGATAGCGATGGAGAACAATTTGAATGGGTATAAAGGAGGATTAGGAAAGAAACCCATCTAGAATATAGTTATTTATAGCTATTAACAGTCATAGTGATATATCAGCTGTAGGATAGTGGCAGTGGCTAGGGAAGAACAGTTGGAAGGGATTCTTGCCTTTGTGTTCTTTCTGTGGACTGTATTTGGTGGTTGCCAACAGCCACTGCAGACAACAAAATGCTAGGTTGCAAGATCAACCTTTGGTCTAACTCAATACTACTCTGAGGCTCTTCCACACATCCCTTTATCTCGGAATATCAAGGCAGAAAATCCTACATTATCTGCTTTTAACTGGCATATATAGCAATGTGGACTTAGATAACCCAGATATTGTGGGATTTTCTGCCTTGATATTCCGAGATAAAGGGATGTGTGGAAGGGACCTGAGTATGTCCTTAGTTAGATCAGTGGTTCTCAATCTGTGGATTTTGGCCTACAACTTCCAGAAATCCCAGCCGGTTTACCAGCTGTTAAGGTTTCTGGGAGTTGGGAGGCCAAAACATCTGGGAATCCACAGGTTGTGAACCTTAGATGTCCTTGCAATTAATATTTCAAATCAGTAAGTGATCAGTGATATTTAAAAACTACAGAGGAAACTCCCAAGAGAAGTTGTTTCCAGAGAACGGTAAAATTTGTCACTAGAAGTAAATTTTAGTGTAAGAAAGGTTATACTCTACTTTTAAGTTGCTATTGCAAGAGACATTCAGAGCATACCCGCCTCTCTAGAACTGGGGTGGTAAAAGATGGATCGAGGATAACTTTTGCCTGTGTGATATGCAAGCCACAACTCTTTCATATGACATAGTATTGTCTTTGGAAACATGGCTGTTTTATTGAATGATCTGGTGGACTCGTAGCGATATGGGCAGGAATAAAATGCCATATATACTCATGTATAAGTTGACCTCGTGTATGAATCGAGTGAGTTTGGAGGCCAGTTATGGATTTTTGGTATGATCTGTGGATAACTTGAGGGTCATTCTGTGGAGAGAGGAAAGTAGCAATGCCAATTGCCCATGGTTGCTGCTACCATTTCCCTGTCCAGACATTTAAAAAAGACCAGAAGTAGCACCGTGGCAGATAAAGGGGGTAACTGCTTATTTTTTGGTTATGGTACAGTATTACATATCCATGGATATGTCGACTCAATTTTTTTGAGTTGCCTTTTGGACTAAAATTTCCAGACTTATACATCAGTATATAGGGTAAATGCTTTAGGCTTGTGGGATGAGGGGAATGCAGAGGAATTGGAAGCATTCAGCGCATCTAATGTGGAAAAGATATGGAGTCTCAGAATATGTAAAAGAATATTTTATTTCTTAAATTAGTTCAATGCTTTTTAGACAGGAAATACTTATACAGCCTTCTTTAGGGGTTGTAAAAAGGAATGTGCATGTGATACGTATATAACAATAGTATACGTATATAGTAATAGGTGATGCGTACCATCTTGGATAACACCTAATGAAGCATTTATGCTATGATACCTGAAGATTGCCCCATGTTCTTGACTGGAATGCTGAAATATTGGCCTTCTTCTTCTAAACTTTCTGTGGTCATCACTGAGACACTTGACATGAAATCTCTGACAAATTAAGAAGCAACAGCATTTCAATATTACATGTTTGGGTGGGCCAGGAGAGTATTGGCATCAGCATTATGTGGTTGGTGTGACTCCCCACAGAGAAGTGTTGTCCAGCTTCTCCATTTAAACTCTCACTGAACACACCACTTGGATGTTGGATTTCCCCTCCTGTTCATAATGCCCTTAAAGTAAGACATTGTTATTGACCCAAGAGTATCCCTCATAGAAGTTCTGAGACAGCCCACTAAAGTTTTCAACTGGCAGTGCGGATACTTCTGAAGCATCATCTTCTTTAGTATGGGGGTGAAACATTGCCTAGGTTTAATGGTCAGCTTGGATAACTCTGCTTCTTGAACAAAGTCACTTGTGAGAGCAGTGCTGGCTTTAATCCTGGGCTTATATACAATCAGCCCTCCATATTCACCATGGTTAAGGGTGCAGGACCCCCGCAAAAGTGGAAATCTCTCAAGGAATCTCTAGGTTTTCCACTGCAATTCTGTAGTTAATTCCCACCATAAATTTATAATAAAGTTGGTGCTGGAAGAGATTCCTAAAGAGGTGTTCCTTCTAGCAGTCCCTGGGTTTTCCAGACAACTCCACAGTCACACTAGAGAGGGGTTGTAGATTCTTAAAGGCTATATTGATCAAATCTGTAAATAATCATATTTGCAAAAGGTATATCTACAAATGGGGATGGGTCCTGTATATCTGGGAGATGGTATTAGCCCATCACTTAGACCACAGAGAAATCTGAATCTTTCACATTATGCATTTATAGTGCTGTGATTCCACTTTAACTGTGGTTGTATCCCATGGGCTGTAGTTTGGAGAAACTAGTGCTCCCTTGCTCAGAGGTCTAAATACTTCTTTCCAAAATGCATATTCCAAAATTCCATAGGCTGGCATTAATGGCATTTAAAGTAGAATCGTAGCTCTCTGTGTGTAGTAGAAAGGACTCCAGGTCTTGTCTTCCTAGGACAACAAATGTTCTGTGTATGTTTCTTACAGATGATAAATCTTCCACCAAATCATAACTGAATCAAGTGAGAATCGTTTGCTGTACACATCTCTGAAGCCTGGTCAGATATGATTTTATCTGCCTGATGAAAACATTCTTCTGACCTGATTTTCAACGGCTCAAAGAAATGCATTGATGCCTTTGTGCTTTGGATCAGGCTCTTTGTCTAGAAACTTAATCACTAATCACTTGGAACACGCTGGCCTTCTTATAATGATAATAATCATTATTGTCATTCAGTTTAGTAAATTAATATTTGATATGATTTTAATTGACCAACTGATTAAATCTGCAGGTATTTGCATATTAACTAAAGAACTGAAGAACTGCATATTAACTAAAGAACTGAAACAATTTGGTTCTGAAGATGAACCAAATTGTTTAAATATTTTGAGGCAGTGGCACAATTAAGGAAGGCCTCTACTGCACATAACAGAATGGAGAAAAGATTAATCTTATTGCTCAAATATAGCAGGATCAGGATTACCATGACTTGAAGAAAGAGAAATAATGTATGCTACCCAGGTAGTGCACCGGGTTAAACTGCTGAGCTGCTGAACTTGCTGACCAAAAGGTTGGCAGTTCAAATATGGGGAGTGGGGTAATCTCCTGCTGCTAGCCCCAGCTTCTGCCAACCTAGCAGTTCGAAAACATGCAAATGTAAGTAAATAGGTACCACTTCTGTGGGCAGGTAACGGCGCTCCACGCAGTCATGCTGGCCATATGATTTAGAGGTATCTATGGACAACGTTGGCTCTTCGGCTTAGAAATGGAGATGACCCCCCCCCCCCCCCCCAGAGTCAGACATGATTTGACTAGACTTAATGTCAAGGGGAAACCTTTATCTTTAACCATATAACAAAGCCTGATGTAATTGAGAACCTAAAATGTACAAATCATTCCACTCTTTTGGGGGAATGCACCCACTTGGCTTTCAGTTCAAAATATATGCCATTAAGATCAGGATGAATGTTAACAGATGAGCCGGATGTAAGCCTCCTTAGGAGCTTGTTCTAATTTGAATTATTCCTCCCCCATCACTCCAACATGGGAGATATTAAATCAGCAACAAAATCTATTGGCGCCAATGGTATTGTTTACTTTCTTTAACCCTTCCACCACATGTCTCTAATATTTAGTTAAAATGGTGAGGGGAGTTTAAACTGCCCATTCTAATGCTCACCTGAATCCAGATCAGGGCTGTGGATGTTTTTTTAGATTCTGAAATGACCAATCTTTAGTGTTCCATATGAGAAGGGAGACTGTTTCGTCTCCATATTTGCGAGTTTAACTTTCACAGATTTAATACATTCTCTTTGGGAATGTCTAGGTCTTGCAGTAAAACTCTGTGGCCAACTTCCACCAGATGTTGATTATGAGAGTCATGCTGGAGAACCTAGGTATTCCTAGAGAGATATTTTCTCAAGTAAATAAATACAGCATTTTTAAAAATGTGGTATTTCCACTTTTGCATGACTCATGCACCCCAACCACTGTAAAAGTGAATGGCCTGTGGTAATTCTCTTTTCTTAAATGATGCTTGCCCCCTCTAAACTTTGCCAAAATAATCTAAAAATTTAAACATTTTTAATTCTAACAATTCTTTAAAAGTCTGTTCCCCAATGAACTAGGGGATCCCTTTACATTAATTCATTCAAAATATTTTGCCCAGCCTTACAGATCAATCAGCTCACACACTGCAATTCTGAATAACATTACTGCTGGCTGCTGCTGCTTATAATGGCAATGCATCCATTGTCACATGATCACCTTGGTGCCAAAGAAGGAAATTCCAAGTGCAAAGATTTTAAAAAGTTATAAACAACACATCCAAGAAAGCAGAGTTTTAAAGATGTTTCTCGTTGCAATATACATTCATGTTTTTTCCTTCTCAGAGTTTAGACAGTGTGTGTGAACTTTTGCATTCCAAGGCTGGAAGGACAAAAGTACAAGAAAATCCTTTTTTTAGAGTGATTGCTATCAGCATTGGAAATACAGGTGCTTCATTTCAGGCTATTCTATTTTATAGAAATCTTCCAAAGCATGTGGTTCCCAACGATTAATCTTCCAAATGTTTTTGACTTCAGCCTCCAAAACCTCTAATGTTTGGCCACTTCTGGGAGCTGAAGTTCAAAACATTTGTTGAGAATCACTGTTTAAGAACCTGGAGGGCCACCTAAATGGGAGAACCTGTTGTACGCTTAGTATCAAACTCTTTGCAACCCGATTCCTTTGAAATGTTCTGCAGCTTGTGATGCTTTTTGCTCACTGATGGCCTCACAGGAAAGCAATTCCCAGCTCCAGACTGTGTGGGTTTTTGTTTTGTTTTGTTATGGAGCAAATTTCATAATGGCAAGTCAAAGGTATTCACTGAGCAACTTTAACTCAGCCTTCTATATTTGTATTGTTTATCACTTGAGAAATATCCAGTCATGAACAGACATTAGGAAGAGAAGCAAATTCTAGCAGAGAGAGCACAAAAAACCTTTGTCTTTGTCCACACAATGTCATATTTCAGCTTCTAGCAAAAGATCTAATGTGTCCTTAAATAAGCATAAATAACATAAAGGCTAGGACTGATGAAGCAATGCAAAATGAAAGGAATTTATCGGGACATTAAGAACAAATACCCCCTGACAGTGTAGCACTTCTAGTCGCTGCAATTTTCTTACCCTGCAAACAGAGCTGTCCTTTCTTACTGACAATTTAAATAATAAATTTCCAACTATGCTGCTCGCAGCATCATTCAAAAAGAAAAAAACAAATATTAACTTACAAAATAACCCATTCTTCATAAGTAATCGTGACAAATAAAAATCTTAAATAAAACAGGTTTCATTATTCCTCTTTCATTCTGGCTCTCCGCACACCTCATTCCAACTTCACATAGCTAGGCATGGAGTAATTGAACATTAAAAAATCAAGTTTGTAGACTTCATACAGCTGTGTCTGGTGTTCCGAGCTGATGTTTTGGAAGAACTCTGTGGTCATTTCATCAGTAGTTCTTGTAGATTTTGCATAAGTGGGAAACTTGAGAAAGTTTCCTACTCCTGCAAGTTGAAGGATGTAGTTGGAATCCTCTTCGAGTGTCTCATATTTCCCTATAAGGTCGTAATGGATATGGCAAGGATGACACAGAGAGTAGACCGTTTGCCAGTGTTCGTTGAATGGCTCTTCCCTTTGGGTGTGTGGGTCTATGAGATAAGCCACAAACTCCTCAAATTTCACATCATCTCCTTTATGAAGGGCCTCTTGGGTTGCATTTTTCCTTTGGCGTTTGATGATTTTGGTACCGTATCTCTTGTGAAAGGAAGTGTTGTATTTCTGGGTGAATTTGTTTCGATAGGCTGACACCAATCTCTCAAAAGGCTCACGGACAAAGAGAAATTTCATGTAGTTTTTCAAGCGGTGGTTGATCTCTGGGATGCTGTATTGGTTGAGCGTCTTCAGGTTTGAAGAGACATGAGCTTCGTTAGCCGGTATCTCCATTGGATCGCTGTATTTACCCCTCCCAGTCAAGACCATCATAACTCTCTTCCAATTGGTACAGGCCACTTTGGGTACATAGCAATATATCAATTCATGATCCTCATCAACCACCAAATGTTTGAGATCATTGGGTGTCAGGACACGACGCTTCCTGCTGGACATACTATTGGCTCGGCATGTGTCTGTGACTTGATCCCTTCGAATCTGATGAAGGATTGCAGTGCTGGATAATTCCAACTGTGTAAAGAAAGCATAAATGTGGATAAGTCAGGACAGTTTGGAATCAGCTGCAGACATCTTAGATAGAAATTCAGCACCTACTTCTAATTCTTCGCTGTATTACAATTCTCTTTAAAATGCATATGTCATTTTATTAGAGAACTAGTAATTTACATATAATCAGCTATCAGGTGGGAACCTATGACTTTCAAATTACTACATTAAAATTGTAAGATTTATATTTTTTTTAGTTACAGACTGCACTTCCCAGATTACAACACCAGTTTTGAAATTTTACTTAGGAAACTTCAGGAAAAAAGAATTACTTCTTGTTACCTCTGAAATGGAAAAGTGAGATCTAATTTTACATTTCAAACCATAATTTCATTTCAGGTTGTAATTGAAAATTAAATTATGGTTTCTCAATTCAAAGATAACTGGAAACTGATTTGACAAAACTGGGAAGTACTAGATTCTTATCTTTGTCAGTAATATAAATGTTCCAGTGCCCAAAACATGCCAAAACATTCCGGAAGTTTTAACAACATTTTTTGGATGAGTCCAAAAGTCATTCTTATTCAGTATTCCCCAAGTGGGTAACTAAATGATTTGGGATATCTCACCAATATATTGTAATGGAGAAAGAAAACCCATTTTAGTTTCCAGTCCCAATTCAAAGTGTAGTTAATTACCTACAAAGCCCTAAATGGTTTAGGTCTTGCTTTTCTTCGCGATCGTATCACCCTTTACGAGCCAGCGTGGGCTCTAAGATCTGCTGAGGAGGTCCTTCTCTCGCTCCCACCTCCATCACAAGCATGGTCAGTGGGGATGAGAGAGAGAGAAGCGCTTCTCGGTGGTGGCCCCCAGCTCTGGAACTCTCTTCCTAGGGAGAATAAATTAGCCGAACAAACACAATATAGTCTATACAATAGGAGAACTATAATGACCATGTAGCATGTAACAACACCACAATTCCCAATACAAAGCTCAATACAGTGGAATGAGAATCACAATGAAAAAAAGAGCAACTGCTCTCAAAACAGACAGTGTCTTGGTCTGATATCAGTCCCGACGTATGAAAGCTTCAGAGGTCCAAATACAATGAAAACATCTTCCAAAAAGAAGTGAAGGTCCAAATAGGATGAAAATCCTTCAATATAGGAGTGAAAAAGTCTAGTTGTAGGTACAGTATCGGTGCTACAGGGATGCCCGGGTTTTCTAATACACGGTTTCGGGAAGAGAACTTCCCTTTTCAGGTGATAAAGTGGTCAGCAACTGCGAGTAATGACTCAGGTTTATGTAGACTTTTTCATCGTTCATGCTACACAGTCATTATAGTTCTCCTATTATATAGACTATATTGTGTTTGTTTGCATATTTTACAAGCATTCTGGGACATTGTTTAGGAGATTAAATTAGCCCTCCCCCCACCTTCTGGAAAGACTTGAAGACTTAGATATTCCAATATGCCTTTGAAGAGTAGTTTAGCTATTGATTAAGTCTGCTTAGCCCAAATTTTCTGGTTGGATCTCCAGCACTTTATTCCCAGCCCCAGCCCTACAGTTTGCATTTGCACAAGCCCTTGTCCTGTCCTATTGGTCTCAAATCTGCACATGCTCACTTATCTCGGCTACTGGTTGTTTGATGTTTGGTTCATGTTTTATGATATCATACATTTTATTGGTTTTATTGTTTTAGTACATTTTATTGTTATATGCTTATAGTTGTGTTACTTTGTAACCTTTGTTTATATTGGGCTTGGTCCCCATGTAAGCTGCCCTGAGTCCCTTCAGGGAGATGGAGGCAGGATATAAGAATAAAGTTGTTGTAGTTGTTGTTATTATTATTATTATTTGAAACAACAAATGCAATTATAATTGTTGTTGTTATTATTGTTATTTGATACACAACAAGATTAGTACACAGCAAACAAGACACTAAACCAGGACACTAAGATTGTCTGGGGAGGCCCTGCTCTCGGTCCCGCCTGCATCGCAGGCGACCTGGCGGGGACGAGAAACAGGGCCTTCTCAGTGGTGGCCCCTCGGCTGTGGAATGCCCTACCTGCAGACATCAGATCGGCCCCCTCACTGTTGGCGTTTCGGAGGAAGGTGAAGACCTGGCTATTCGAACAAGCATTTGACTAAACAGTGAAATTGAACATAGGAATATGGAACAATGGATAATGAGAGTGGATTCTGATTTTATTGTTGAGGCGTTATGATTGTTATACTGTTGTTAATTGTTGATGTTATAATCTGTTTTAATTGCATTATACTGTTTTGTGATATTTTGCATTGTTGTGTAAACCACTTTGAGTCGCCTAAGGACTGAGAAAAGCGGTATAGAAATAAATAAACAAACAAATAAATAAGATCACCTTGCTGGTTTTTGCATTGGATCACACATCGGACACTTCCCAAGTATCTAGGACTGTGTGATGCATCGGCGAATAATGCATGCAGATTCGAGTAGGGTGGCCGTTTGCAGTAGACAGAAGGTAATTTTGTCAGTACTGATTGTGTTTTAAGTGCAGGCCAAGATCTTTAGGTACTGCATCCAGTGTTCCGATCACCACTGGGACCACCTATACTGGCTTGTGCCAGAGTATTATTATTATTATTATTATTATTATTATTATTATTATTATTATTATTGGAGATACATTGCTTGTGAAGCTGGGGTTTTGGTCTTCATGACTACTATCAGTGGTATTAACTGATCTGCAGAAACAATTATTCCAGCCAGTAAGACTGAAGGATTAAGCTGCAAGGAAAAATTCCTTACCCATTCCTTTTCCACTAAAACATTTCAGAACAATCTGGGACAAAATGTATTTTCATTGCACGTTGCCTGAAACACTGCAAATCCCTTCGTTACATAAAATGAACTTTTTGCTGCTCATATTAAGGAAGCACCAAACTCGCGCTGACCTTTGCTGCTGGGACGCAGCAGGAGGGCATAAGTTTCCAAAAGGCTTTGGAAATGAACACAGTATGTGCTCTTGCTGCTGATGTCTGTCTCACTCAAGGATGAATCATCTTGTCATCCTCATTGACTGTGACCTTGGCAAGGGAAATAAAATGTGTGGACATTCTTGTTATTCTCAAAGGAGGGTAGGCACGCCAAAATGATGCCTTGAAGGGATTTTGAGTAACCTATGCTGGCTTTTGATGCCATTCAAATCAATAAGAGGCCAAGAGCACACCACCTTTAGCTAGGCTGTTTTTGTGGTTCAACATATAACAAAATGTTCACTTGCATTACTACCGTCTGTTTATTGAGAATTTAGTAGCGTAAATGGTTTGGGTATCTGTTTTATCTGTTTAACACAATAACAGGATGGGGAGGATTAAGTTACAGGGACTCAAAAAAACCCTCAGAATCATAACACCAATGGATTTTTTTTCTTCATATTTTCACTTAGTAAATAGGGGCAAAAACAGTTAAGCTGGCAAAGAAAACACTAAACCAAACTTCCATTTGCTGTGATTTGGATTTTCCCTTTCCAAAATCAAAACCCCAGAACAAATAGAGCGTAAAATAGATTTGGCACAAGAAATAACATGGCCAGGTATTTCACAAGGCTTTTTTCGACATTTCAATGTTGTTGTCATGGGCCACCTGCTGACCACCAAGGGCCCTCATCAAAAGATCTAGTTTATTAATCATGGCCTCAATGCCATAGGTGACAAGGGACCCTTTCCCATTCACATTATATCATTGTGGTTCCACTTTAATTGCCATAGCTGCAACTATAGAATTCTGGGTTCTGTAGTTTGGTGAGGCACTAGAGCTTTCCCCTGAACAGCAAACCCTACGATTCCATACAATGGAACCATAGCAGATTAGCAGTTAAAGTAGAATCATATGACTATAACTGTGTACTGTCATCCCTCCACATTTGTGGGTTAAGAAATCACAGATTTGATTATTCATGACAGCTGTATTTACCGTTACCTCTACTGCTTCCCAATGTGCACCCTAAAATATGTAGGCATTTTAAGGTTGTGCAATGTGTCTCTAGTGTCAACATCTGCCAGTCATTAACCATAAAACTGCACTAACAATGCTCAGAGAAGTGTTTTCTCTAGGCATTGTTAGGTACTATGGTGCCCCTAATCCCCACAAATGTGGAATGATTACTATTGGGAATCAGCCTGGGATTTCACATTTTTTTTCTCCTTTTCATCAGTTGCCCCAAGACCGTGGAATGTCCTGCCAGAAAAGCCAAATCAACTGTCAGAATTTAAGACACACATCATGAACTAGCTCTCCTGACAGGCCTACCCCGAAAAATTTAACTTGTGAATTTTAACCTGCATTTATTTCATCAGTGGATTTAACATGTATTTTAACTCTGTGCATCTTGTTGTATGTGTTTTAATAGTGTTTTATCTCTTATTTGAATTATGTACCCCACCTGGAACAACTCTGAAAGGCAGATACGAGGATTTAAAGATCGAACTGCAAAGACTATGGCACAAGTCAGTAAAGGTGGTCCCAGTGGTGATTGGTACACTGAGTGCAGTGCCTAAAGACCTTGGCCAGCACTTGAAAACAATTAACACTGACAAAATCACCAATTGTCACCTGCAAGAAGCCACCCTACTCGGATCTGCATGCATTATTTGCCGAAATATCACACAGTCCTAGACACTTGGGAAGTGTCCAATGTGTGATCCAATACAAAAGCCAGCAAGGTGATTTTGTTTGCTGTGTTCTAATCCTGTTGTGTATCAAATAACAACAACAACAACAACAACAACAACAATTCTTGCTTTTGTTGTTTTCACAATGTCAAAGCATCAATAAACAGTGGTTACCAAGAGTTTGACAGATTTAGGACTGATTTTAGAACACTTTGCAAACATTGAAAAATCTGCAGAGGAAGAGAATTTAAGATCCATTAGGCAGTTATCACAGCTGGTTTCACACATTTTGCTGCCTGAGGCAAAGCTGCAAATGGTGTCCACCCAAGTCAACGTGCGTGGTATCCTAGGCTAATCAACAGATTTGGATCTCAAGGGAAGAAAACCTCTAAAGTACATCTTTCTTCTACACTGAATGGTTCCTAAAACTAATCTTCACTAAAGATTTTTTCCTAGGCCAAGGAGAGAAAGAGGAGGCAACATTTGAAAACTGGCCTAATATATGGATTTAATAAGATTTAAATGATTGTGTAACTTCTATACCAGCGGTGCTGGTATTGGCCATTCAATATTGTCACATGTATGGAAAATATGCTGCTGTTTTTGCAATCTGCTGTGGAAATAGAAGCTAGCAACGTTTCCGACATTTAAGTCAATAACCGTGTAATCATTCCTGCCCTGAAGGTAAACTTTCAGGGAAAGGTGTGAAAAGTAAATTAATTTAATATAGCTTTTAATTTTATGGTGGTGGCTGCATGCTGAGTACAAATCAGATGTTGTACTAACGTTAAAAAATAGCAGCAAAACATTATTTGCCAGGAGATAACCAATAACGTTATCTAAATACTTCAACAGAGTGAGGTATTCTTGAAGTATCTTCAATACTTCAATACTGGATGGCAGTGATGAAAAGGGAGAAAATGTGGCACTTTCTCAATGTGTTTTGCTATTCAAAATCTTTAAATCTTGTCTGGAATGGTAGAGAATTTGGAATATCATATCTATCTCCTAGCTCAATGTAGGACCTATAATGCATGGCAGATAGTCATCCTAGCTTCAACTTATATCCAGTGAAGGAGAGTCATTTGTTTCACAAGGCTGGGTGTTTCACTGCTATCAAACAGCTCTCACTGTTCAGAAGCTTTTTCCGAATTTTATCTAAACTCTAATTCCTAGGAATTTCCATCAATGAGTTTCTAGTCCTGCCTTCTGGAGCAGCAAATCACTCATGCACTGTGTTTGGCACGATAGCGTTTCAGATATGTTGGGGGTGCTTTGAATGCTATTTCCCTGCTTCTTGGCAAGGAGTTGGACTGGATAGCCTACAAAGTCTCTTCCTACTCTATGATTCTATGATTCTATATGTGATGGTAACTATCATGTCTCCCTTTAAGCTTCTCTTCTCCAGAGGATGTCTCATAGACAATGGTGATGGCTAAGACTTCTTTTCTGAGGCAGTGAATAAGAGATTATTTTTTCCAGTTCCTTCACCTGAAATATAACCTACATCACCTGGGATTCATTGGCAGTCGCCCCTTCAAGTGGTAAAAAGGACTGACCCCACTTAGATTTCAAGTTCAGAAAGCATCTGGTGCCTTAGATGTACCAGAGGGAAAATTGTTTGTTCAACAGACGCTTATTCAACAGATTCTTATTCACAAAGGCCTTAACTGTCCTGAAAGACACTACCCCTTTCACAAATGCTTACCCTACCAACAGTAAATCAAAGAGTCAGCTCTAGAAATTGCCACATCATGTCATAGATTGAGCTGCCTAATCTCTTAAAGGATTAGGGGAGCCAGGTGAGCAAATTACTAGTATCTCCACTCTCCAGGGTCAGCTTACCTTCCTACTGACTCTCCAGAATCAGCTTGCCTTCCTATTGTAACCAATTAATGAATACATAGACAAAGACATAATCATTAATATTAACGAAGTTTTTCCTTAACCAGGATTTGAAGCTGAGATCTGAATGTCTTTAAAGCGAGTTTTTTGAATGTGATTTCCTGTTTCTTGGCAGGCGGTTGGACTGGATGGCCCATGAGGTCTCTTCCAACTCTATGATTTTATGACAATTACTGTACCTACAAGCTAAACTCAATGACAGTATACTCTTTAATCATGATCAAAGTCAGAGAGAAAACTGCAGATAACTTTAAGTTCTTAACTACGGTTTGTTTTGGCCCCAATGCATTGAAGAGTTTCCATATTATAAATGGGACTAAAATTTAAGCCACACCATAGTCACAAATATAAAACAGATTTACATGCAGTTAAAGTAAAATAAAAATCCCATGATGTGTTCGCATAGGGTCACCATAAGTCATAAATGACTCGAAGACACACATAAAACAGGAGACAGATGACAAATCTTTGCCCTTCCCTGTGGATTCAATCCTAAGCAAACTGCTGCAATTTTAACTAGTTTATCTGGTCTTTTCTTCCTAATTCTGTAAAATGGTATGCAGAATAGAATTATACTTTCTGATTGGTGGTGGGTTAATAAAATGTGGAAGATTATGTTCAAACTTCCTCAATATGTACAACAAACAAGGAATTCCATAAAACACTGTGGTGTATTTGACTCCCTTTGTTTCTTATTTGGCAGCCCTTTGAGCTTCTTCTTATATCCCAATCAGATACAGATGCATTTATTTTTCAGAGTATGATTCAGCTACATAATTTACACATCTAAATTTTGTCAAATAATTACCAGGCTTCAGCTTATGCTGGTATACTCTAATTGACTCATAAGCAAATCTGTGATAAACTAAGGGCTGTAATCAGCGAGTTTGCTTTTTTGCTTAATTAGTGATCTTGTTGTTGCATTGTTATGCACGTTCTTCCGTTTGGTTGTCTATATTTGTAGAGTTCTTTCAAATATGGAAGAAATCTAATTGATATATTCTGTCAGCTCCCAAATGAGAATGTGTATTAATTCCCACAGTTTGCCCTTGAACTTGGGTTCAAGGTCTCTTCTGTCTACATGGCATCTTTTCCATCCCCATTTGTACACTGCCATTCACTAATGTGCATAAGAGGCAATTGACCTAGGATGCCCTTTATTCAAAGGCTTAATGGTAGGAGCAGCAGCATCTTGTACTTCCCCAGCGATTCGTCTTTCAAAAATAGATCACTGCCCCTAAATCTCCCATGGAAAATTAGCAGTCATACAAAAAGATAATGACAAATATGATTTGCCAGTAAATCCTTTTTAGTGTAAAACTTCATGCTGATGCATTAAGTGATGAACAAGAAGACTTCAACGGGGTGCTAAGGAAAGGTTTTTGTAAACAGCAGAGACCAATCTCCAGAAAATCAGAGCATCTGCAAAAGTTATGGCCCACTGCCACTGCTTGGCACACCAAAAAACAAGACCCAAGAAAATGAGATAAAGGCAGAGACCTCCCCTCCCCTTTTTTGTTAAAAATTACATCAATGTTATCTTCAAAGTCATAGAAAGCTATAGCACAGAAGAGAATCACAAGTTTCTGAGTGAATCAGAAGCACAAATCTATCTAATACCTTTGGTATGATTCACAAAGGTATGAAGGCATCAGAGGGGTGATTTATCATTAGGTAGAGTGAGGCAGTTGCCTCGGTCAAAAGATCTACAGTTTCATAAATGAGTTACGATGTGTTACTGAATTGGTAGCTTGTATTTTTCCTGCCACAGATTGGGAAATATGCTTGTGGAATCTACTCTCTCAAGAAGCAAAATAACTGCATAGCTTTGGATTCTCTGCATTTTGGTTTGAGTGAATGGTGGTGCCATTGTTTGTTCAGCAGCAAAATGCCTTGGACTAACTCTGAGTCATCACAACGATACCTTTCTAACATTATGGTGACCATTATCCACAGAAGCTGAGCTGATATCTGTGGTAGCTGGTAGTTCTTACGTCAGTGGGTCATTCATTTAGTCTGAGTTCTCCAAGATGCTGTAACTATTTTGGAGTAGAATGCAGAACCTTGGATAGTTCTTTTGAAGTTCAGCTCACTGATCCATTGATCTAAGAGACACCAATTGTCATTGGATGACACTCAAAAATCTGATATTAGTCCTACTTAGAATAGACCAATGGAGGTTTGTTTTTAGTGCCATTGACTACTAGATAGAATTAATGGTGGTGTTAGGCCATTATTACTAACACTATGTTCTGGAGAGTTTCTAGACACTGGCCAGATGGAATCTTAAAATATTGAGACATGCACAACTTTAGCTAAGTTGTAAAAGTGTGAGCTCACAGTGCCTTTGCCACATCCCCACTAAGTTAGAATGGCAATTAATACATAATGCCTTATCAGTAAGCATTTCAAAGCCAGTCAGGAAAAAAGAGATCTCTTCAATTAATTTTTTGAAATAAAGTTTGGATTTCTTTGCCTTTTTCTGGCATTTCAGAGTGAGCGCCTGGCCATTTAGCCCAGCCTCTGCCCAACTAGCAGATTGAAAACAGAAATGTGAGTTGATAAGTACCATTTAGCAGGGAGGTATTTAAAGGGCACCCATAAGGAAATGCAAGAAATGCCAGCAATTCAATCTAAGGAGAAAGCCTGCAAACAGAGCTTGCAGAGGATGGAGCAACAGCACCCCCCTGGGGCCAGAATTGAGCACAGCCTCCAAGACACTGAAGATGGGAAAGCCTATATACCTCTATCTATGTATTGTTGTCTGTTCTGTTAGTGTAAACAGAATTGAAAGTTGAGCGTATATGGGTTCTGTAATCCATTCTGAGTCCTCTTCGGGGTAAGAAGAGTAGACTAAAAATACTATAAATAAATTAAAAAAATGTTTTATTCATATAAACAGATTGCCCATGTGTGGGATACAGGGCATGCTACAATTTTAGATATGCCAGCTCAGTATGAGCTTTATAACTGATCAGCTTAGTGTTAGTTCTGTATTATATTTTGCAATTTGCATAGCTGAGACCAACCTAAATCCAAGGAGAGTAAACTGGACAAATTAATAGAATTTCTATAACAGTTGCATTACCAAGTTCCTATTAATTGAATGGGTGTACTCTACTTGGAGCTAACCATTTGCTGGAGGTGTTGAGTGGGGAAGTGCTAAGCTAAATTCCCTTATATTCTGCACTCTTGATTTAAAATAGACAACTCTATCATTTATTAAAAACAACCCTTGGTGGCGGCAATATTTTTAATGTGATGCATAATAAGGTCCTAACACCAATTTGAAAAGAAACCAACAACAACTATCATATATCTTATATTTGCTCTATGGTATGATTGGACAATGACTATGTCTACCATAAAAAAACTGTTGTTCAGTCTTTTTCAAGTGCTTATCTCCTTCAAAAAGATTCTTGTTAGTTCCTCTCCCACCCCTGTAAAGGCCTTTGGATTTGCTCATTATTCCATATCCAATTGCAGACAGCCGCTGTCTGCTTTGCATTACAACCCTTTCATCAATTCTGAACTCTTGCCAAGCTCTAATTGTTTCACTCGGTTAATCTGCTCAAAGATGCCAGCTCTGCTTTTTGTTGCTTCTCCAGAATTTGTCAGGTTTCATGCCCCACCTGGTCACAAAGGTTCCCAACAGAATGGCAAACAAGAAGTCAACCCCTGGTTAGCTTTGACAGATATGAACTTGCAATTGTCCCCTGTTTTTTGTTAAAGCAGCATGCAAGTCTTGAAGTACTTTACAAGGAGACCTAGGGTGCATCTATACCAGTGGTTCCCAACCTCTTTTTGACCATGGACAACTTTGACCAGGGACCACTCTCCATCATTAGTACAAAATGGGTTACAAATCAGTTTTTGGTCAGCTTTAGATTTGGTTTGGTTATTTGGAGTGCTGATTCAGAAAACTGAATTGGACAGACCACATCAGCTCTAGTTTCTGATACAGAACATATGGCATCCAGTAGTCACCATCTGTTTGCCCACAGAAAACCATATTTAATAATTTAGAACTGATGTGGTCGATCCAAGGGGGTGGGGGTGGTCAGTAATAGGGAAGGACTGGCAGGCGGCTTGAAAGGAGTGGAAATAAAATAAATAAATAAAGAGGAAGGAGGCTTGTGGACCAGATTTTTGTTCTCACGGCCCACTGGTGGTCCACGGCCCACAGATTAAGAACCACTGATCTCCACTACAGAATTAATGCAGTTTGGCACCACTTACATTGCCATGGCTGAATGCAAAAACATTCTGGTCATGGGATTCATCACCATTTTAGGAATTTTGCTACATCAAAGACTAAATGGGGGTTGGCTAGTCCAACTAGAGAAGATCTATGAATTGATTCCTGATGATTTAACACAAAGGTACTCTAACCAGGACTTACAACAGGATCTGATCTGGGATTGTAAAATCAACTTCCTGGAGTGAGGGCGCTCTCTTATTTTATCTTGCTTATTAATCTATACAGAGGGTCAGGAAAGAGATTGAAATCTTCTCTCCCCTTCTCTTTTCTCTCTCCTTCTCCTTCTGGCTTTACTTTAAACCTTGTCTTTCCAACAAAGAATTGCTCAAGATGACTTAATAATAAAGTACAAATTAAGACTAGGAGTTTGAGTGTTGAACTATACCTCTGGAGGCCAGGTTTCGATTCTCCACTTGGTCATGGAAATTCCTTAGGTGACATGGGTTTTATCCCACAAATCCCTGTGATACGAATCACTATTTGTCATTTTGTTGCTTGATGTGATGGCAAGTGATTGCTCCTCCTTAAGAAGTTGTGTCTACTCCATCATTCCCTTCATTGGCAGAGTTGAGTTCTACTGTGCTGGTTTTCAATTATTATGACCTCCAAAAGACACCGAATTAGGAGACCCTTCATCTTGCCTGTAATTATACACATATGGAACAGGTTTCCATTCTGCATTTTTTATTTCTACTCTCATGACTATGTTTTGTTTTTCTCCATGAGAAGGTGCTTATTTTCTCCATTCAACTGATAGTATAAAACTGAAATGTGAAATGAAAACCATGTGTTTGTGATAGGTAATGCACAAGCCTTCAAACTCTCAGGAAGCCATATTTCCAATGGCATGAAAGGCTGAATTGGACAGTCAGCTGTCTCCTGATTAGAGACAGTTGCTTGCATTCCTGCACAAGCCTTTCTCATTAAAGTAACAACTACAAAGGAAATACTCTTGTCAGTGCTGTTTGTCATGATTAAATTGTCATCTTGCTTGCCCCTGCTTGCACTGTCTAGGTTGCTATATAATGATATACAGTCAGCTCTCCATATCTATGGATTTTGAATCCACAGGCCCAATCAGCCATGGCATGAAAATATTTTTTAAAATCCCAAAAGCAAACCTTGATTTTGCAATTTTATATCAGGGACACCATATTATTATACCACTGTTTATAATGGGATTACAGCATCAAACGGATTATGGTATCCAAATCCCAGTGGATACCAAGGGCCCACTCAATTTGGAAGCGGTATGTTACCTTTTTAAATCACTCTTCAGAAATAAATCACTTTTATGAAGCTAATCGTAATTATTTCACAAGAAAATGCTGCTGTGTTTTAATATTTTGCAAGACATTCTGCAAGAAGGGGTTATTATTTTTTGCAAAACAGTGGGGACAAGGTTTAACTAAGATTCAAAGAAAATTTGACCATATTCTCATTTCCAAAACTGCTTGTGTTTTGAGATCTTCTGGACAGGCACTTCACTCTATCCCACCACTATCACAGTTTCAGCTTTTAGGAACATAGGAGAAGGCTTTCCAGTGGATGCTTCCAGGTTCGGAAACTCCCTTCCCAGACAGGATACACAGAGACCCTCCTTGAGATCTTTCTACAAGCAGTTTTCTGCATTGGTAGGCCTTTGCTTGGAGGAAATGGGCTTCCCATAGAATTGTGGGTTGAAAGAGACCATGAGGAGCATGTGGGAACAGTCACAAAGCACTCCTGATAGATGACTATTCAGCCTCTGTTTAAACACCTCCAGAGAAGGAGACTCTAGCACACTCCAAGGCAGCATATTATGCTGTCAATGAGTTTTTTTGTCCCTCAGGAGGTTCTTCCTAATGTTTAAGAGCAACCTCTACTGTAGCTTGAATCAATTGCTTCATGTCAGATACTCCAAAGCAGCAGAAAATAAACAATCTCCCTCCTCAATATGACATTCTTTCAAATAGTTAAACATGGCTATCAATCTCAACCTTCTCTTCTCCAGGCTAAATGTACCCAGCTCCTTAAGCCGTTCCTCATATGGCATGGTTTTCACACTCTTTACCATTTTGGATGAGCTCATAATGCACAGAAAATGTTCTACTTGCTTTTAAAAACGGCTTACGCTTTTTTTTTTGTTCTTTGTTTAAACAGGATTCATTTCTTCAGTAGCTCAATAACATTTCAAACTTTTGTATGTTGTTAATGGTTACTAAGCCACCCGGAGTCTTAAAAGGCATCATCATCATCATCATCAATGATCTCTATCACTGTTTTTTCCTGATCTTGATTTAAGCTGATTAAAGTGGTTTTACTTTGATGGTCCTTTCATTACAGGTCCAGGTCCAGTAATGAAAGGTCCATCTAAGTAAAACCACTTTAATCAGCCTAAATCAAGATCAGAGAAAAATGATGAAAGGACCAAGGCATTGACATCTCCAGCCCATCTTCTGTTCAGATATCAGCCAGCATGCCAATGCTTTAAATCAAGAAACAGCTTCCTAAGATCTACAGAGACATTTGCAGGAACATCTCAGCAAGCAAGAGTCCAAAAGTGGCAGGTTAAAACCCGGAACTTCAATCAGTGGCTGATACCAGGTGAGAAACTCCCACCACCACCACCACCACCACCACCACCACCCCGGTTCCTGACTATAACCAAAACAGTACTTGCCCACAAGCACAAAGATATGCACTATCAATAGTAAATAAATTTTTATATACAGTGTAGACTTATATTGAGTGAAATACACATAGTACAAAATATGCAATTACAATTGTAATGATCTGTATAACAAAGTAGTTCCTAGCTTAAACAATGCATATTCTAAGCATAAACTTTCAACTTGTAAACAATATGTTGACCCAAAGAGTATGGAAAAAACACTTTGTTATACAGAGCATTACCACTGTAATTGAATATTTTGTACTATGTGTATTTCACTCAATATGTCTACACTGTATATAACAATTTATTTACTATTGATAGTAAATATCTTTGTGCTTGTGGGCAAATACTGTTGTGTACACAGAAGACTGGGCAACTTGGAAGGCACTGAACAGACTGTGCTCTGGTACTACAAGATGCAGAGCTAACCCTTAAGAAATGGGTTTATAAAGTGGAGTCCACAACATGTGAGAGTGGAGAAGAGCAAACCACAGACCACATTCTGCAATGCAACCTGAGACCTGCCACATGCACAATGGAGGACCTTACAGTGACACCAGAGACACTCCAAGCGACCAGCTTCTGGTCAAAGGACATTTAGCATAATGCCAAGTTTTTTACTTTGTGGTTTTTCTATATCTATATTCTCAACTTGCTTGCGACATGATAAATACTTAGATGGACTTTTGTTGAAAGCATATGCATAGGTTCCTATAGTATTATTTATGTATTTATTTACTATATTTGTATACCGCCCTTCTCAGCCCTTAGGCAAGTTGAGTATGTCCTCAAAAAACATTATTCTTTGGAGGAAAATGTGTCCACACCAGAAATGAGTACTTTTGTATGTATGGCGCTACCTGATATATTAAAAAAAAATCCAATATAGATCTATAACAGTAAACTTATTTCCATGTAGATGACCCACTCTTTCGTTTTGCTTCTAAGCTCCTACTTAGATCTCCCTCAGGGTCAACATGAAATTGTTCATATCATTTGACTTCCCTGAGTTTCCAAGCTGAGATTTTTTTTAAAAAAAGAAAGGGGAAGAAAAGAAGCAAACATTTGTATACAGTAGTAGGGTTGTAAAGTTAAACAGAAATAATAAGAGCTTGCCCCAGAGCACATATCCTACTTGGAGGATTAAGATAATGTAGCTACCGCAGCCTTGCTTTAAACCTGATGCAAAACATCTGCTCCTGCTTAGGTTTTTTAATCTTTTCTCTTCTCTTGCCTGAATCTACAATTGACGGAGGGGGTTAGGGAAGGTATGAATGGATGTAAATGGCAGACAAGATTGTACCATTGCTGGAAGCAGAGAATCTCTGCCATGCTCAGCTGAACATTCGGAAAGGCAGCCAGCGGACTGCAAGTTCAAGCGAGGAGAAACAAGATGCTCTTTTCCCACTCTGCTTTAACCCTTCACCCAGCTGCCGCTGTATTTGAAGATATTTTGTGTCTTCCTTTCTTCTTCTGGGCAAGATTTGCCACAATGAATGGAGAAGAAAGGGGGCAGGAGAAAAGATGCTGGAACTGTATCAAAGATAGTTAACCACGGACCACTTCTTTGAATGTTCAATTCTGGATAAAACAAGGAAAGGTTGTCAAGGCCAGTTTAAACAATATTGCTGACTATGAGCTGATAGAACTGGAAGTTGAATTTTACTCCAAACTAGGCAAACAATCTTGTGTGATCCCCCAAATAAATACTCATCTTCTCCTGTCTCCTTATAAATTCAGCTTTGGACAGATCTTATGTGAAATAGCCACAGTGGGTTAAACTTGTTGACCGAAAGGTCGCAGGTTTGAATCTGGGGAGCAGCATGAGCTTCCACTGTCAGCCCCAGCTTCTACCAACCTAGCAGTTCAAAACATGCAAATGTGAGTAGATCAATAGGTACCACTCCGGCGGGAAGGTAATGGTGCTCCTTGCAGTCATGCCAGCCACATTACTTTGGAGGTGTTTACGGATAAAATCGGCTCTTTGGCTTAGAAATGGAGATGAGCACCAACCCCCAGAGTTGGACATAAATGTCTGGAAACCCCTCTGAGGAATGACTTAGGGAGCAAGGGGTGTTTAACTCAGAAAAGTTGGGGAGATGATACAATAGTCATGTTTAAATACCTGAAGGATTGTCAGGTAAAAGTTGGAGCAAGCATGTTTCCTGCTGCTCCTAGGACACAATGCAATAGATTCAAATGACAAGGAAAAATATTCCACCACAACATTCGGAAGAATGTCTTGACCACAGTCAGATAAATGGTCTCAGAGAGCTGTGCACTCTCCTTTGTTGGGTTTCATCCCTGACTGCACAAGTTTCTAGTCCTCAATGAGTAGATAGACTACATAGGATTAGAGTGTGGTGTTTCCTTCTCCAAATTCCTATGCATGCTTCTCCCGGAAGGGGCTCTGTCTTCACTTTTCTTCCTTGCCACCAGGCCCGTAGCCAGGATTTCGTTTCGGGGGGGGGGCTAAAAATTTTTTCAGGGGGGGTTTCGGGGGGGCTGAGTTTCGGGGGGGGGCTGAGTCTGAGTGAAAGAGGGTCTAGCCTAGCAAACCTTTTGTATCATTACCCCAATACCCCCATGCATATGGGATATATTGAGTATGGTGATCAGATCATGATATGAATAAACATAACAGTTTAAATAATGCACCAATAAGGCCTTTTCGCGAACCATCATGAAAATTTCGGGGGGGGGCTGAAGCCCCCCGAGCCCCCCCCCCTGGCTACATGCCTGCTTGCCACTATCTTCTCCCCCCCCCCCCCCCCACCACCACCTTAGAAGATGTAGCATTGTCATCTCTCTGAGGGATGAGGTAACATCCTCTTTAAAGGTATTTGTATTGCCCTGGGTTTAGCCATATGGTCTTTTCTCCATTTTGGTTTTCTCTTTCTGCCTTTGTCTTCCTTTGAGTGAGGATGCATCTTGCCTTCCTGTAGGCAAGATGTAGCTGCATGGATACTTTTTGTTATTTTTATCCTTTTACATTCCTTAGAAGATTGCTTAGTAAGCTAGTTAGCTCCAAGACCTTTTCTATCTAGAATAGATTTCTTTTTTACTTTAATAAACATATATTTTTGGAACCTAAAGTTGTGACTTCTGTAACCCTGATTCACCCTCTTGAATGGAAACTTATTCTGGCTCACTACACAGAAGTGTCTGCTGTTTATGAACTGTGCTTCTGGCACTCTGCTATATTTTTGTGGAATCACCCCAAGTGAGGGGTATTTTTGAGCTTAACAGCTCTGATTCCCATCATCCTTATTTGGTAATTTTTAAACAAGGTTGGATGGGCATCTTTTAGAATGCTTTAGCTATCTATTTATGTATGATAGGGGCTGTGTGAAATTGCCTTCCCTTCAAACTCTATGAGTCTATGATTTTATTCATTTGTGTCGGAGTATTTGAATTAGCAGCCAGCACACAAGGTTTGCATCCCCCCCCCCCCCCCCACTATTCTTGGAAACAATTAAATGAACTTACATCCTCTATATGCAGAAGGTTACACAGCTGTTGGCAGATACGTTAAAATCAAATGTCACATTTGTTTACCCTAAAATGGAGATCATTAATATAACTGAAACTGAATTCTGTAGGGTTTTTCAGAGGGAGGGAGAAAACTCATTCTAGGATGTATCATAGGGTGCGAACAGTGCTGGTGTTCTCACTCTGGAAAAATACTACAGGAGAAAAGACAAGGAAGGTTCAGTTTCTGTCTCACAGCAGTGCAATGATATGCCCAAAGGAATCACAGTTGAGAAATGCTATTAATTAAGGGGTAGATAGTCTTTTAGTGGCTGACCAAGGAATGAGCAACTAACCACCTAAATGCACATGTCCGTTTTTAACTCATGTAAAGACCAACACTTTGGTAGGGATTTGAGAACAAAGGAACTTCTGTACAACATCAAACCAACAACCCTACTGGCAAACTTTGGCTATCATTTCAGGGTAACATGTTGGCTTGTGTTATCTTAGCTATTTAGTCAAATATCCAAAAGTATGCCCCAATACTTATAGAGAAAATAATGTAAATTACCCATTTATTAACTGAAGACACATATCTATGAAAATCAAGTATAAACTAGGCATTTAGTGACAAGAACATAAATCACAGAATTGGAAGAGACCACAAGGGCCATCCAGTCCAGCCCTCAGCCATGCAGGAACACACAGTAAAAGCACCTCTGGAAAGAAGTGATGAGTGGAGTGCTGCAGGGCTCCATCCTGGGTTCAGCTCTGTTCTGTTCAACATCTTTATTAATGTCTTAGATGAGGGGTTAGAAGGCATGATCATCAAGTTTGAAGATAGGAGCAGAATTCAAAACATGTAGTTGTTGAAGGCTTTCATGGCTGGAATCACTGGGTTGTTGTTGTGACCAAACAACCTCTGAAGATGCTTGCCATAGATGCAGGCAAAACGTCAGGAGAGAATGCTTCTAGAATATGGCCATATAGCCCAAAAAACCTACAACAACCCAGAATTCAAAACTATCTTAACAGATTAGAGAGAGCGGCCAAAACTAACAAAACGGAATTCAACAGTGACAAATCCAAAATACTCTACTTAAGCAGAAAAAAATGAAATGCAAAGATACAGAATGTGGGACGCCTGGCTTGTGAAAAAGATCTTGGCAAAAAAAAAAAAAAGCCAGTGGGATTTTGGCCTGCATCACTAGGAGTCCAGTGTCTAGATCCAGGGAAGTCATGCTACCCTTCTATTCTGCCTTGATCATACCACACCTGGAATACTGTGTCCAATTCTGGGCACCACAATTGAAGGAAGATGTTGACAAGCTGGAATGTGTCCAGAAGAGGGCGACTAAAATGATCAAGGGTCTGGAGAACAATGAGGAGCGGCTTCAAGAGCTGGGCATATTTAGACTGCAGCAGAGAAGGCTGAGAGGAGACACAATGAAGGTGATGTATGTGATAAATATGTGAGGGGAAGTCATAGGGAGGAGGGGGAAAGCTTGTTTTCTGCTGCCCTGGAGATTAGGATGTGGAACACTTCAAACTACAGGAAAGGAGACTCCACCTGAACATTAGGAAGAACTTCCTTTCTGTGAGAGCTATTCAGCAGTGGAACTCTCTGTCTCGGAATGTGGTGGAGGCTCCTTCTTTGGAGGCTTTTGAACAGAGGATGGATGGCCATCTGTCAGGGGTGCTTTGAATGTGATTTTCCTGCTTCTTGGCAGGGGGTTGGATTGGATGGCCCACAAGGTCTCTTTCAACTCAATGATTCTGTAATTCTCTGACATGAGATGCTTTAAGAAATTCAAATGTAAGAGAAAGCAAAACAGATGGATTCATCCAGGCAGAGAGGTCTTTATGTGCTTAGCTGTGAAAAATCTGGTTTTGAATTCTTGCATATTCAATTACCTTTGTGGTGAAGAATTAGCATTTGCACCTCAGTTTCTTTCTTCCTTTTTTACAACTTCATCATCTTTAATGCCTGGCAGGCAATATAGTCCCCATTCTGGAAATAGCTGTAGGAAGTATATCAACCAGTGAAGATGGCTGAACATTTTTTTCAGCTTAGTTTTAAGAAGACAATGTGATTAATTCAAAAGGAATTTGAGGGGTTTTTAAAAAGTGAATATGAGAAAAAAAGCAAAATGATAGATCTGCCCTTTTCTTTTTTGGTAGGTTCTCTTGAAAAAATATTAAAAGAGGCATCTGATTCCTTCCCTTTATGTATATGCAAGATGCTCAGAGATTTGGTCATTGTCTTAAATCTAACATCCTTTTTATGCCTCTTCAGGTACTCTTTGGCCTCCCTAAAATGTAGTGACACAAATTAGACACATACCACAACACTCTAGATGTCTGTTAATGCAGAATTTGACAACATGTTCAAACACTTCCATCCTGAATTAGTCATGAATTAGCAGGATGTGATTAAGTAGAATATCATATGTGTTTGTGAAATAATATAATATGCATACTGTTCCTATTGACATGACCAACAGAAATGCATTGCACACTGGTTAATAAGTTAGCCCCCATTCTAAAAACTTGATATATCAACCGAACCATTATTAGTACTGGAAAATATACAAGAGTGTACTTTAGAAGAAAGTAGCTTCTTTTCCCTTAAGATTCTTTACCAGCACAGGCTAGTCTTTTCTCTGAAGGAAACTTTTAGTCTATGACATTTTGACATTTATGTGCCATAAATAACCTGAAGCCACCAGATCTTGTCTGATCTCAAAAGATCAGCAGGATCAACCAAGATTAGAATTTCAATAGGAAACTATTAATGAATATTTTGGCAATGAATATTTTGGAAATATTTCAGAAGAAGGAAGTCGCCAAACCCACCTCTAACCTAAGAAAATCCTATGAAATTCTAGGAGTGGCTGTAACTAGAAGGCACACGAACACAAGGATGACATGCCAGAGCCTCGATGTTGTTAAGAACACCAATAGTACAGCTCAAAGTATGACCAACCTTGCATTAGTGGGACCAGCACTGTGCACCGCCCTGAGTCCCCTTCCGGGTTGAGAAAGGCGGTATACAAATACCACAAATAAATAAATAAATAAATAAATAGAAAGAGTGAGGCAATTGCCTCAGGCTGAAGGTATCATGAAAGGGTAGTGTTGTTAGATATTAAATTACTATTGTTGCATTTTCCCCCCATCTTGGATAAGGGGATGTGTGTTGTGAGATTTTCATCCTTCTTTAGAAAAATAACTTGGCACAATGCAGGTTGTTTGGAAAGGGAGGGAATTTTGCTCCTGAGGATGTAAAATGTCTTCAGCCTTTTTTTTTTTTTTTGGCTTTGTTATTTGACCACAAACCTGTGCACATTGTTACACCAGATTTTTCTCAGCAGTGTTACAGCTTCAGCCACTTACTCCCCGAGATGCTTAAATATGTGCTTAACCTAAGAGCACAAGTCTCAGTCAGTAACAGCATATGGCAGAACATCTCAGGCTCTTTCTACATTAAAGGCAGTCAGATGAAAAGTGGCAATTTTTCAGTTACAGAAAAAGAAAAAAACTAATAAGTTGATAGAGAGTATGTTTAATGACAGTTTGGAAAGCATCCTCCGCTGCATTCTGATGCTTGAACATATGTCCAATTTTTAAAAACAAGAGAATTTATTGATGCCTGGCAATAATCTTTAAAAGTTGGCTTAGCTACTAATGAAATCCCATGGGCAGTCTCTAAGACAGTCAGAGAATAAAGAATATTTAAGGAAAGACTGGTGCATGATAAAATGAAAACCAAAGGATCACGATAAGGCGAATATATATTATACAGAGAAAGGAAGTCAAAGATTGCAAGCACATCCCAGAATAGTGTGTGAGCTTCCAAGTGACATCTGGTATGACCAGGGGGAAGGCATAAAAGAAACTTGAAAAGCCTGTGAGCAACATGAGCCACGGAATACCATCGAGGAATATTTGGTTAAATTAAAATGTAAGACATGGAAAATGGAGGGGAAAAGGCAAATCATGATAAAAGTAAAAGATGACACAAAGATATGAGGGCAAACATGCAGACCCACTGCTCACCCTTGCTCTAGTAAGGAAGTAATCCTCTTCTTAAAAGTCTCTCTTCTGAAGAACAGTGTGAAGATACAACATTGAAAAAAAAAAAACCCTTTTTCATATACCTGTGGAAATCAGTTGCAAGATTCCTATTGAGTTCTGAGAAGCCCCAGGCAAGCTTTGTTCTTTTACATCAAGAGGAATGTCTACAGTCCCCAGGAAAGCTGAACTTCTATGCTCACTTTCTTTTTTACTCTCAGGAAACTATGACTTAATTCTCAAAACTTAAAAGCCATAAACCTGTGTGAAGACCATATTACTTTTGGCTGCGTGTGGAGAATAACTACAGTTGGTAGCCAATTGCATCTATCACAACATTGATCGGGTTGAGCTAAAGCGAATGCGATCCATTGGAAGACGTTTGCCTTGACTCCCATTTGGTTTCTAGGATCAGTTTAAGGAGTTGCCACTTATCTTCAGTACAAGTTGAGTATACCTTACCCAGAATTACAAAATCTGAAATACTCAAAAATTGTCCACATGAGTGGCTGAGATACTGACATCTTTGTTTTCTGATGGTTCAATGTATACAAACTTTTTATGCAGAAAACTGTTGTATATAAAACTACCTTCAGGCTTTGTGTAAAGGTAAAAGTAAAGATTTCTCCTGAAATGAAGTCTAGTCGTGTCTGACTCTGGGGGGTGGCACTCATCTCTATTTCTAAGCCGAAGAGCTGGCGTTGTCCATAGATGCCGCCAAGGTCATGTGGCCAGCATGACTGCATGGAGCGCCTCAGGCTTTGTGTATAAGGTGAATATGAAACACAAATGAATTCTGTGTTTAGACTTTGGTTCCATCTTCAAGATATCTCAGTATATACATATATACAAATGCAGACATTTCCAAAATATGAAAAAATTAAAAACATTTCTGTTCCTAAGCTTCTTGGATAAAGGACACTCAACTTGCACAGGATCTCCATCTTGTTCCTGGTTCTTCTATGAGTTTAAGGTTGTTGGGG
Source organism: Anolis sagrei (assembly GCF_037176765.1). Classification (NCBI taxonomy): domain Eukaryota; kingdom Metazoa; phylum Chordata; class Lepidosauria; order Squamata; family Anolidae; genus Anolis; species Anolis sagrei. Next base: position 170,342,814 of record NC_090025.1, read on the forward strand.
CCTTTTCTACAGTTGTGCACAGACTATATCTTTAATAGATACATTTTTACTTCCTTTTGCTCATTTTAGTCTGAGGAGAAGGGATGGGACAGTTAAGGAATATACATACTCAAAAATAATATTCCCACATATAAGCTTTATTTAGCCTTTCTGTAATTATTAACCAAAAATCAAAGAATTTTGTGTACACATTATGGGACATCATGTGGAAATGACTTCAATGGTTGAAGAGTTGGTATATATAGGAATCTGTAATATGACAGGTGAGGAAATATGGCCATCATCTGGCCCAATATACTGACTGGTGGGATATCGTCCCAGCATCAAGCAAGATCTTTAGGTTTCGACATTCTGCACAGAAAGAATGGACACTACCCCCAATTTGTGGTCCCAAATATTGAGGAAAGTTTCACAATGCTCAGAGATAAGGCAACTTAAGCCATTTTTCTTTACCCCTCTGAAGAACAGACTAGAGTTTGTGTCAGAGTTGAGAGGAAAAATAATTGTTGCTATAAAAAGTAAAATTAAATATTAAGGACATGAGGGAAGAGTAGTGTTTGGGCTGAATACCTCTTAAGAAGTAGGGAAAATGGATCTGGCACCTAATAATGCAGTTTATAATTGGTTTTCTGTAAAGTCCATCACTAATGCTAAGCTCCAGATGTGGTTTTCTCTTACTCCTAGTATGAATTATAAAACATGCCACTTCGCAACCAGTTGAAAGGAGTGCTTGGAAGTTTAGTGTACAGTGGTTTTAGGACATGGTATATTCCTGTTAATTGCATCCAGCTGTACATACAAATCTTACCTATCAGAACTATCCAGGAGCTGCACTACACATACAGCACAGGAGATGATTCTAATAGCACTATCTTGAAATTAGCCATCATGGGACAAATGAGACACGCACACACACATACATATATACATATATATACACACACATATAAAATGTCCAATCACAAAGAATCTTGTTTTTTTTTCCCCCAAGGATATTTAGCATATTTTTAATGGCAATTTCCTAAGAACATATGGTAGGTAGCATTTTTGCTCCCCCTCAACTGCTATTTCCCCTGCTAATCTTATTGGAATTTTCACTCCCTTGCAGGTGGTCACAGCATGAGGGACAGAAAAAAAGAAGAGGAGGGAGAGAGGAGCGGAAGAAGGAAAATCATAACGTGATGCCCTAGTATGTTTATTAGCTCCCTTCCTGTGAATGTTTTTACACTTGATCAGCTGTTTCCTCCCAACTGCAAATCAGCTTCTTAGCCTTCTTCTAAATGTTGCCTTTTGACTTGTTGGACTCTTGTTTATTCTTGCTGCCCCATTAGCTCCCTTTTTTGAGCCAACTAGAGCTTTAAGATCTGCTGGGGAGGCCCTGCTCTTGGTCCCACCTCTCTCACAAGTGTGACTGGTGGTGATGAGAGACAGGGCCTTCTCATTGATGGTCCCTTGGCTGTGGAACTCCAGTAACATTAGACTGGCCCATTCCTCCAGGTCTTCAGGAAAAAGCTAAAGACCTGGCTTTGTACACAGGTATTCGGGGAGTAGGGTAATATAGTATTTGACCTCAACCTAGCAGTCTGAATAATGACTATGAAAAACCAAGAAGTATGGAAATCATGACTCAGTACTTCATATGTTTTAAATCTATTTTATTGTATTTATATGTTTTAACTGTTTTATAATTTAATATGGTATGTTTATTGTTACATGCACAATGCAACATTGAATTTTTGCCATAGTTTGTAAGGCCATTCTGAGTCCCCTTTGGGGTGGGAAGGGCAGAGTATAAATATAGTAAATAATAAATAATAATAATTTACTCAGCCACCAATCACCTCTTTTTTTCATACCATCCTGCCCACCCTCCTTTTCATTTGAGGAGGCAGTTATACATTGAAGGGTGAATCCTCACGTCTTTTTGCTGCCTTAAAGTTTGCTGAGGTCATGAAGGTGTAATTTCTCCTTTAATCACTCAGTCACAAGATGCATCAGTGCTCTATATATCAACCCATTTATGAGGCTTCTCAAGAATTGTATGGGTAGTAGGGAGGAACGTTGTTCCTTTGCAATTGAGGGTGCTGGTTGTACCAAAATTTGGTGGTATTATATTATCTCCTCAGTGGTCCACACAATCCAATTTTCTTTACCTTCCATGCATATGTTGCAGTGCAGATGGGCAATCTGAGACGCTTTGAGGAATGCAGTTCACAAGTACTAGAAGCAGTTGATAGTTCTATATCAAAAAGCCAACTCATTTCCCCAATCTTTTCATATATTTTTTTCTGCCAGAGGTCTTACTAGCTTCTGTTGTACCAGTGCAAGGGGGTTATGTTTTAGCTGTGTGAATGAAAGCCATGCTCATGTCACCGGAGAATGCCTGTGATAGTGGTAGGACACACTCTGTCCATTTGTTCCTGACTAGCTCCTACCACCACTTACTGGTTCTGTCTGGACAAGGAGGATATTGTTATAACCAGAAGAAGAGGAAGTATCCCTCAAGCCTTTGCATAAAAATAAATCATACATTGCTTTAAAACTCTCAAACACACACGCATAGGGAAGGGTGTGTTAACCTGTCAGAATCCAGATGGGTCAATAGCATTTGGGTTTTATGAGAGCTCTTAAAAGCCTGGCAGCTAAGGACAGACAAGAGAGTGCAAAGTAAGAGAAGCTCAGAACTAATGTTCTGTATGAGCACCACCATATGAAACAAAATGGTTTGCTATTCCTTTTGAGCTAGTACTAAAATTATTCTGTAAACTATTAGAGGCTCTGAGGATTCATGCTGAGCAATTGGTGGCCATTTTGTCAAAGAGATCTTATTGAAAAGTTATTTCATTTCTTATATGTTCTCTTCTCATTCCTTGTACTTCATGATGCTGTAAACAAAGCCTAAGACTAACAGTGACACAAATTTTAAACATAACAGACTGAAACAGTGTTTGGAGGTGTACATAAACTCAGCTGGTTGTAGCTGTGATATACATGCATAATGGTCACTCTGTTCCTCCGAGATTCAGCAAACAAACTGGCAACTTATGCCACAAACTTGTTCCTAGCTGGAACACTCAAATATAAACAAAAGGTCTGAATAATGGAAGTGTGGACAACAGGACACACCAACTTTTTCAGATCTTCCAACTGTAAAAGGCATGAGTAATTTTTTGATCCTGATTCTTCTGTGATCTTTTGGCTTATTAAATATGTAAGAATTACATTTCTGGATTAGCCTATTATAAGTATGGGGATGTGCAATGTATGTGGCTTCCAAATCTGATATTTTAAAAAGATTGGGTCTAATTTTTAACCAATCATCTCAAAATACAAGAAAAATACTGGAAAACACAGCAGGTTTGTTCTCTAATTTCCCAGTTTTGGGAAGGGCGACAAAATATCATCAGAAGTATCATGACTGCTACACTGCAATGCACTGGAATTGCCTGCAGGGAATTGGGGGGTGGTTTAAATTCCACACACACCCCAACACAGTTGCACCCCTAACTTACAACCTTCTCAGAGTTTGAAAGTGTCCCTCCCAGCAGTGTATTCTTTGTTGGAAGTCGTGTAAGACCAGATGTTTCCAGGGTCAAATAGCTTGTTGAAAGCTTGTTATAAATGTTTGCAATGGTTCCTGAAACTCATATTTCTAATGACATGAGCACAGACATCTTTCCTACATCAAAGATAAACGGCAATCTCACTGGGGTCTCGAAAGATTTTGGATTCTTCCACACAACTTAGTGATGGATTCTTCATCACTAAGTTGTACTCCTCATACCTCCAGGTATCTCTTCAACCTGCTCATCTTCATTGTGTACTATTGGGGAGATGGTGTGGATTGTCTTGATGACATTGAGTGGAGGCCCCAAAGCATAATTAACTTTCTCAGAATTGTGTCTCTTGGTTAGACTTTGAATGGACAGTGATTCCTAAACACATGTCCTCCAGGTTTCTTGACTCCAGTTCCCAGAATCCCTGAACATCATCCAACCTGGCTGGGACATCTGGAAGTTGAGGTCTAAAATACCTGGAAGAATAAAGTGTAGGAACCACTGGCTCCTTGTTCAGAAGACATGGATAAATGAGGAAACACCCTATGTACAATACCAATGGTCCTTGTTCACCGCTGTTTTCTTCCATCAATATATTTGTTTCAGTAGTACTGTTAAGTAGGAAGTTAACTTATAAGGCACAAGGCAGGTGTCACAACACAGCTCTACCCAGTGTCCTTCAATGTTCTGGCACAGCAGCTGGACATCGGAATTCACTACTCAAGATGGCCATTTTACCATGCCTAATTTTATGATCCAGAAACATCAACATGGTACCACCCCTATTATCATTCAGATCCTAACTTAAATTGTGCCTTCCTACTGTTTGCTGAGTTTTCCTTCCTGCACAATCTGTGACCATATGCTGCCCAGTAGGAGGCCCCAGAAGTCCGGAAGCTGAGTTGGAGGGAGGGTTGGCTAGTGAAAACAGGCCAGTGAGGCTACATATGGTGTGCAGGGAAAATGAGACAATGGAAGATGGCTGATTGATTCTCAGCCAAAGGTAGCACTTGCTGTGTTTGATAGAAAACAAAGCATTCTTATGACAAATTTCATCTCCCTCTGGAACCAAGAACAAAGGAGAAAACAAGTCCACTGGTATTTTATCCAGACTTCTTGCAGAGTGGCAAACTTTATGATCCCAGATTGGTTGGTTCCATTGTCAATGGACAGAATCAGTCTAGTAAATCAGCTCCAGAAAGACACAACATCGGTTCTGCAATGAATGCTTCCATTGCCATAACAATAAAAATGATGTTCAACAATTCAATGTTTGCCATTCACTTCACCATGCACCAACATTCATGCAGCTTAGTAAGCTTTTTGCCATGAAAATAATTTCTGTGCATTCAGTTTTTCCCTTTGCATTTTGAATTAAACTAAATATCTCTCTTTTCAGGTCTCAGACCACTGGATGAATATTCAGTGGATCAAGAGAAACAATAATGAAGCTCTCAGGAAAAGACAACTTAGAGGTTAAGATAGTTTACACAGGAAATGTGGTGTTATTCTCTGTGCTTACATTGCAAAGGGGTAATTTGTCTAAGCTGAAAAGCTTCCGACTCAACTTTTTAAAAACAGGAAATGTCAGTGTGTCTTTTATAATTCCTGTGCACCAAACAGTCTCAATGCCAACAATATACATTGGAAAAAAGAAGAGATAATGCCATCTTCTGTTTTAATCTTTAGTATTCGCACAATCCAAGCATGGATCCACAGCAAGGACCATTGTATCAAATTGGTTTGGCTACAGTTTTCCCCAATGTAGTCTTTATGGCCATACCTCTGTAGGTATTATCATATGACTGCACAAAACACACTGAAAGTAGAAAGTTTTGGTCAAAAGCACAATGAGCCCAATGAGATTTTGCTGATGCAATTGTCAAAGTTATCCCAATCCTCGGCATCACAAATTGCAGTTCCAGCAACATTAGCAATTTACACGAGAACATGATCTTTGTCATTAGGTTTTAAATTTTGTTGACAAAATAAAATGACTGCTCCTACTAGTTTTCGATCTCTAGCCATCAAAAATACTGGGAGAGCTAAGAATTCTAACAAAATTTGTCACAGAAGCTACTGATACAAGATTTCCTCTGCTTAGAAAGGTGGCGTCTTTCCAGTGATAGTCTGTCATGTCTCATCAACAGCTATAGCTCTATGGCCAAGTAGAAAATACCCCATGACCTCTAAATGTAAGGAGATATTGATTTACCTGTTAAAAGTATTGTTCATCTTTCTAAAGAGATGGACAATGACAAAAAAGAGGCAAAGAGAAATTTCCTATACATTATGCTACAGTGGTATTCAGTCCATATGCATAAGGATTATGTAGTGCTAATGTAAGGGACATTTACACCATACTGAGTCAATGTAGGAAATTGGCCTCTGTTCATTAAGCCTTTTTAGAGTTCATACATTATTGGTGGAAAAAACTGGAGGAAGCTGAGGCTGGATTTGCTGTTATAATAGATCATCAAGACTATGGCTAAATAACTGGTGGAGTTCTTCCAGCTATCACCTTAGTTAGGCCATGTTTACTAATACTGGGCATGCAAGTAGAGGACACCTCTAATGTACAATCATAGCTTGGAAATGTTATTGGATTCCAACTTCTAGAAGTCCCCAGGAAGCATAACCACGCCCCTTGCTGGCTGTGAGAGTTGGGAAATTAGTCAAAGAATAATTATTTTCAAGCTCTGGTCACAATGATCACTGTAGGCTAGATGCAAGTTTGTCTAACATCAAAAAGCAAATGTTACAACATGATATCCCTTCAAGATCACATACGATAAAAATGATTTATTATCTATCCCATAGGGATGTCCTTATTTGAATTATTCCTTCTCACATGGGGACACCAATAATGTAAACAGTTTTTGCCTTGCCTGATGAATGTCACTATGTAGTTTTTGAAGATGATCTAAACTGCAGCTCTCCAGCTGTTTGGGCCTTCAACTCCCAGAATTTATGACAACTGAACAAGCTTATTAGGGCTTCAGAGAGTTGGAGGCCCAAACAGCTGGAGGGCCACAGTTTGAGGATGTCTGGTCTAGATTCACCTATTTCAGGTCCCCGACATCTGGTGGCTGGTAAAAGTGAGGTGGGAGCAGCCATGCAAAGAGGCTTGCCTAGTGCTAGCTATCATAACTACTGTATAAATATGAAATACCACATTAGTTCTTGTGACCATGTTGTCTGTGGGAGTTTAGGAACCATCATTCAAAGAAGTAACTTTACCAAACTCTGCTCCACATCTTATGGGTTTTAAAATCCACCCTAATTCTATCACTAGGGCAAACTTTAGTCATTCATCTCCGCATGCAGTTAACTTCCTTAGATACTTGCAAGGATCTGACACATCTTGTGACTCAGCTGGACAACCAAGCAAAAAACGGTGCTGGATGTCTCGCTGTGCAGCCTGAGGGTTCTACACATGATATAATGATATCTCTTCCCCTGCTGTGCAGGGCGGAGTCAGTGCTTTCTTCTCAGAGCTGTCACAAATCTTTCCAGTGGGATTTCATCAATCTCTGACGGTGACATAACACAGTCCTTGCTGACAGAACCCTGTCTAATCAAAAGCCTGTTCCCCTCTGCTTCATTTTGTCACATCCTGAATGCTTCATTGCCTTTTCTTCCTCTAACCAGGTTGGAAGCAACAGCCACTAAGATAATCTCTATACTCTGAGGATCTTCATAGTGAGCTAGCTCTATGGCTTATGTGTAGGATGGGCAAATTATCTGTAGTGTGCGTCAAGTTTCACAGGTATTCACTTATAGACCTGTTCTGTCATGGTATTGCATCATTTTGTGGGATGTTTTTAAGTTCACAAAATTTACCCTGAGTTTCATTTTTTAAACAAAATACTAAATGTTGGAATGTTAAACATTTAAAAGATGGTGCCAAAATTTATGGGTGCTCAAATCCCATTATATACAATGATACAGTAAAATATTGTCCTTTATATTAAATGGCAAAGCCAAGGTTTCCTTTTTGGAAATGTATGAAGGCCAAAATATTCAAGCTGGTTGAACCCTTGGAGGCTAAATCCGCAAATACAGAAGGCCAACTGTATACAGGAGAGTGATTGTACCTTATCTAGCAGATTTACTATGGTTGCATTGAGGAAAAAAGAAAAGTTGCTTGATACAAAAACTTCAAATGTGATGGAGAACCCATTGCCGAGATGTCCTTGACTCTTCAGAAGAGCAACAACATGTAAGAGATGCTTCACATTGCTGATCTTCTGAAAATGTTTCTTTTTGACCAAAGCGCCCAAAAAAACCCAGCCAGAAAGTTAACCACAGAATTCTGGAAGTTTTCATCTCCCCCCACAATACACCATATTTTTTAAAGTTCAGTTTCATTTTTATTGTATTAGAATTGCATATTGCTTCACTTCATGTTGTGAGCCAGCCCGAGAATGTTATTACTGAGTGAACTATAAATACTTCCAAAAAAGAGAGAAAAACCCAGAACAAATGCATAAATCCATCCATAAACACTTCCAGGGCCATGTCTCAATTAAAATGTGAAGTCACTGATATGAATTAGCACCTATGAGCATGCAGAGAATACAAAGTAGTGGTGAGGAACAACCCATCTCCAGCTTGTGAGCCTAATCTGTACTAACAAGAGTGCCCAAGGTAGACTGCAGAACTCTCCAAGGTTACCTCTTCTCTGAACTTCCCATGAAGATTTATAATCTCACAAGGATAAGAGATGCAAGGGTGACTTGCACACAGTCTCAGAACTAAAACCAAAGGCTTATTTTTAAAAAAATATGGGAAGAAATGGCTATGCATTCAGCTATCCAAGGAGCTGTACCTAACCTTGCACTATAGGAAGGCCACTGAAACTGAAGTCAACAGTTTCCACTGAATTCGGCACATCACTATGCTAAGAATGTAAGTCTAGACTAGCAAAGGTAAAGGTTTCCCCTTGACATTAAGTCTAGTCGTATCCAGCTCTTGGGGGTGGTGATAATATCCATTCCTAAGCTGGGGAGCTAGTGTTGTCCATAGACACCTCCAAGGTCATGTGGCTGGTATGAATGCATGGTGCATCATTACCTTCCTGCTGGAGCAGTACCTATTGATCTACTCACATTTGCATGTTTTTGAACTGCTACGTTGGCAGAAGCTGGGGCTAACAGCAGGAACTCATCCCACTCCCTGGATTTGAACTGCCGACCTTTCGGTCAGCAAGCTCAACAGCTCAGCGGTTTAACCCAGGACTATTGCATTGTAAGTTTTAACTTCTTCATTGTATGTAAGATAGATAGATAGATAGATAGACAGACAGACAGACAGTTTCAACTCTGCTGTGAAGGAGGAAAAAACAATCAAATGTTTATCTACAGTATTTGTGGTGGGATGAAAATCATGTGTAATTCACACACTGTCTTGCCAGAGAAAGAAAATATGCCACACAGATGACCAAGGAGTTTGCTCTTTGTAATGAAGAGCAACATATATACAGTCATGTGAACAGTTGCATTGACTCACATAATGTCCTTTGAGGGAGATTAAAATGGTCTTTGGATGTCCATGTGGAAGATCTTCTTCCAGCAGCTCATGAAGCAAGACCTGTTTCTCTCCATAAGCTTCTGCACAGCTAAAGCCTAAATATGTAACTGTTGCCAAAACTCCCAGGCTCAGGTAGCTCCTTGGGCGTGGCCCAACCGATCAGCTTCGTGCTTTGCATTTTCAGTTAACACACTCACCAACTGATTTTTTTACATGCCCTAACAACATTCTCCCTATATCCAAATAGTGTTCTGGAGAGATTAATCTGTATTTTTTAAAAAAATCCATGCTGTTTTGAACAAAATCTTGTTATTTGGACACTGTGTGTGTCTGTGTATGTGTGTGTGAGAGGGGGGGGGGACTTGTTTTTTGTGCAGACTTCTTTTTACAAAGCCCCCTTTTTATATCGAATGATTCATTCACAATTCTTTAAGACATTCAAATATGGGAAGAAAACTGTGCAAGATTCTCACTTGTCTATTAATCTTCCTGGTGATCTTTTTCCTGGCTGAAAACCCATTTTTTTAAGACTGGGAACAAATAATGACAAATATCCTTCCCGCCATTGCACCGCAGCGTAGCCACTCCAGCTTTTTTCTACACATAAATCCTTGCAAATCAGTGACCACAAAACTCAGTGCTGGGGATGACTCTACATAGTCATCCCCAGCACAATACATTATACATCCAAAAGCAATGTATATAATGAAAACAGTAGGAGAAGAAACATACATCTCACACTTTCTCTTTATTGTGCGCATTTCAGGTAAGTGTGGCTTTTATTTTAAGAATAAACCTTAGTTCCCAAGATAGCTGCAGCTTTAAAAGTGAAGCTTGAAAGTGGGCAGTGTTCTTTTAACTGTAACCAAGGAAGCGCTGTAGAAAGAGATGTTGCCATTTTAAAGGGAAATTACAGTGAAGGTTTTTGGAAAGTCGTTGCTTCCTACACAGCCTTTCTGAGGCTAGAGATGTATCTTAGAAACTACTCTGCCAATCATAAAAGAGCTTTCTCCCATTACTTTTTAAACACGGCACTGCAGTATATATAATTTTTTAAATGCAAACATATGAAGCTGCCCCAGCATACAAATATGCTCTTTTGTAAAATGAACTGTAATGGCAGGCAAAGGTGGCTCCAAAAATATCATTTGAAATAAAAACATGTTGACCACCATGACTATTTTGAGATCTGTGCAACTCTGTGCAAGACACTTTCTGCTGGAGTTCATACAGAAGGCCAAAGTTTGTAAACAGTTTAATAGAATGTCAACACCAACAAGCCCTTCTGTGTATTGCTGCCCCCAACAAAGCCCAGCTCACACTGATGCTGAATGAAACTGATCATTGACAGAAAGGAGCTGCACACATTTAATGGCTCACTTAGCACTTAAGTGGGACCCAAATGGTGTGCATTATTAATGGCAGAACCAGTGGATGACTATAAATGTTTTACTTGGATTGGAAGACAGAAAATCTTGTTTTCAGAACTTCACTGTGAGAGTTGTTAGTAAAAAAAAACCCTCAGATGAAGACCATTTTTCAATAGATGAGTTATTTTCCCTATTATTAGGTCCATCGATAGGTAAAGTAAAGGTATCCCCTTGACAGTAAGTCTAGTCATGTCCAACTCTAGGGGGTGATGCTCATCTCCATTTCTAAGCCAAAGAGCCAGCGTTGTCCGTAAACACCTCCAAGGTCATGTGGCCTGCATTACTGCATGGAGCGCCATTATCTTCCTGCAGAAGTGGTACCTATTGATCTACTCACATTTGCATGTTTTTGAACTGCTTGCTTGGCAGAAGTTGGGCCTAACAGTGGGAGCTCACTCCACTCCCCAGATTCCAATTGCCAACCTGATGGTCAGCAAGTTGCGCAGCTCAGCAGTTTAACCTGCTGCACCGCTGTTGGGGGGGGGGCATCGCTAATGTTATATAAATAAATATGTACACAAACAACAATGACATTAAAAGTCATCTGTTCATTCAAGTGGTGTCAAGCATCTTTCTTTTCATTCATAACTGGATGAAGGTTAACAAACTGAAACTTAATCAAGATAAGACCGAGGACTGCCTTAGTCTAAACCTGTGGGTCCCCAAGTGTTTTGGCTTACGACTCCCAGAAATCCCAGCCAGCTTACCAGTTGGCTGTTAGGATTTCTGGGAGTTGAAAGCCAAAACTTCCCACAGGTTGAGAACCACTGGTCTAAACCATTACTGTTCTCTCTGTTCTGATGGACAATCAGTGCTCCAGGGCCCTTGGAAGAGGTCTGGTGCTTAGCAAAATAACATCTCTGGGCTACAACTCCCAGGATCACACAGCCAGGATGACCATTGGATTCCAAGTTCTACAAAGTCTACAATTTAGTAGTAATGGTTGAAATTCAGAGCAGTTCACAATAGCTCACATTTGGAGGAGGATCCATTAAGCTCAGTTGGTTTAAGACATAATGAAGGCCTCCTTAACCTCCATTAGCCTCAACATATGAGCACACCAGATGTTATGGACACATTCTTTTTTTCAAAGGTACCCTAGAGCTTATCTATGTAATTAAGTCAGAGACATTCATAAACTGGGGACAAAAGCAACCAAGGTGAGGAATACTCTTAGGTGTTGACACAGTTTTCCATAACATTTCTTGATCCTTTAGAATGAGGTGAGCAACTGTAGAGAAGGAAAAGGCATTTCTACCCCTGCAACCAACAGCAGGGACCACACTAGCATTCTGAATGCTATGTCACTTCCAATTTTATTTTCAGCTGATTTTCAGACATTTGAAACACTGTGGGATACTTCATTGGACTATTGTGGGAAAGCTGTCACATTGGCCTGTGATTTTGAGTTATTTTGAACTATTTTCGGGCTAGTTTTTAAAGATTGGGGAAGAAATCCGGACCCTTCATGGGACTGAACTTCAGGATTCCCACAATGGGTTCCCAACATTTTGGCTATGTCTGCACTAGAATACAGTGTAACTCCTGCAGGAAAGACATTCCAGGGCTTTGTGAGGATATACAAAACCATAGGTAATAGCAAATACTACTGAAAGAATGATATCAGGTGGAAGCATACCATAGAGTCACACTGGGGGGGCCTAGGAAATACCAAGAGAAAATTCCTTTCTGGGCATTGGCAGATCCTCCAGCATGACTCTATGATCAACCTGCAATAGAAGCATAACAAAGAATCACATGGAAGATCTAAAAAAATGCCAAAAGGGGATATATTTTATTAGGCACGGGTAAATGAAACTGCAAGTACAGTTGAACAGGTGTGGGAAACATGAAATTCTCAAGAAATATTGGACTTTAGTAGTGCCTCTGATTAATATGCCTCTGATTAATAGTTACCATCCATGTCTGTGCCCTGCTTGCCCCACCAGCTCAATAGACCTTGAGCATGATCAATTTATTTGCCCCAAGGAACTGGGAAATTGTTGTTTCTATTCGATGTTTGATGCTTTGTCTTGTGTCTGTTACAACAGGCTGTGTTTTTTATTTAATTTTAGTTGTTAAGTCATAATTTGTTTGCTGCTCTGAGTCCCTCCTTGGGGGTTGAGAAGGGCAGGGTAGAAATGTTGTACATAAATAACTGTAAATATATGTTGGATTGTTAATATGGATGTATTATTATTGTATTCGGGCATAGAATGTTTGCTTTTTATGTTTAGAATCTGCCCTGAGTCCCTCCGGGGAGACAGAGAGGACTATAAATAAAGATGATGATGATGATGATGATGATTATTATTATTATTATTATTATTACTTTAGTTAGCACCATCTGTTACTTTCAGCATCTTCTAAAGGGCTACACATTCTCCACTTTGATATTCCAGAGTCAAGCACAAGTGATGCAGAAGGAGAGAAATGTGTATACTTTTACACCAAGCTCCACTTTAGCTACTCTGGATGGCTGTGGCTTTTTAATATCTCAGGAAGAGATTTTTCACTTTGTCCAATACTTAATCTTTTTAACTAAAAATGACCTGGGACCTTCTGCATGGATAACAGACCTATGATAGCTAAAGTTTACTTCTTCTTTCTGGGATCAAATATAGGTTTGAATTAATTGCTGCAGAAGCAACTGAATTGAATTATTACCTCTATTTCCATTTGAAGGGAAGAACATCTCCTCCAGCCCAAAAACACTGCTTCTAGCCCCACTGAGGATAAGAAAGGAATGTGCAAGACTGATCTCTATGTGGCCATTCCAGCACTAAAAAAATATTTGAAAGGTGGGGGGCACAATTTAGATCAAAGCAGCAACGTGGAAGGAAAAGTTAACTCTCTCCTTATTATGTCCAGGGCTGCTTCTATCAGGAACACTCAGAGCCTCCAGTGGCTGTTTCTAGAAAGTAAGAAGCATGGTATTGATAACACCACATCTGCTTTCACCCTCAGAGACTGTGTGCAAGTTTTATTCTGCAACAGATTGAATTAAACTTGCTAAGCTGTGGGTTGTTTCTATAAATCCAAACATATGATGCCAGGGCCCTCACTTCATCCACACCTATGAGGATGAAGTGCTCTTTGTAAGGTCAACCTTGGCTACCTCTACCAAAAAAGGCTCTCGGAGTTTGCATATGGCTCACAGACTGTCCATCACAGCCTTCACCAACTCTGTATAATGAGCTGCTGTCCAGAGAGATGGCTGTATGTCAGAGACCATCATTTCTTGAAGCACGAGAGCCAGGTGACTTGCGCTTAAAAGCATAGGATTTTCCAAGAGGGGAGGGATACACATAGAGGCAGGCTTGTTGCACTTAAAATGGCTCTCACCCAAAACCAACATGAAGTGAGTGAAAGACAAGGACTCTATATCCAGCTATAAACTGACCTTAAGTTTGAGGATATATATCCACCCCTCTCCTTTCACCTTCATGCCATACTGACTAAACTCTGATAGACAGCCCTTTGGCTTTTCAGAACAAGATGACTTGTGTGTTCTGTGGCCCGTAACTGTCAGAATTTCAGTGGCTCATAGAAGCAACCCAGTGGCTCATGGATGAGACCCACATACGAGCCACAAAGCTTGGTGTCACTAATTACAAACAACCATTTACTGTAATCAATCCCCTTCCCAATAATGAAGATCTAACTACATTACATAATAAAGATCGTTTCATTCCCTACATGTGTAACTGTGAAATTGCATTGCATGACATTGAGTGGCACTTGGAAGACATTACTGTAGCTCCTAGGAACTTCTTCCCAGTGCCAGGAGTCATAGGAACACACTGTGTCGCAGTTTTACTTCCCTTCTCCGGTGTTAAATAAATAGCAAGCAACTGGTCAATTGCCAAAAACATTAACATTTTTGCTACTGCATTAGAAAACCCTCCAAGATATGTACCTCCAAGTTATTTCCCCTTCTGTAGCTAAAAAACAATCTGTTTGCAATTAGCATCTCTCCCTCTATCCCAGTGTTTCTCAATCACCCTAATGCCATAACCCTTAATACAGTTCCTCATGTTGCGGTGACCCGCCAACTTTAACATTATTTTAGTTGCAACTCCATAACTGTAATTTTGCTACTGTTATGGATAGTAATGTAAATACCCAATATGCAGGATGTATTTTCATTCACTGGACCAAATTCGGCACAAATACCCAATATGTTCAAATTTGAATACTGGTGAGGTTGTGGAGGGAATAGATTTTGTCATTTGGGAATTGTAGTTGCTGGGATTTATGGTTCACCTACAATCAAAGAGCATTCTTACCTCCACCAATGATTGAATTGACCCAAACTTGGCATGTAGAACTCCCATGAGCAACAGAAAATACTGAAAGGGCTTGGTAGGCATTGACCTTGAGTTTTGGAGATGTAATTCACCTACATCCAGAGAGCACTGTGGACTCAAACAATGATGGATCTGGACCAAAATTGGCACAAATACTCAATATGTCCAAATGTGAACACTGGTGGAGTTTGGGAAAAACAGACCTTGGCATTTGGGAGTTGTAGTTGCTGGGATTTATAGTTCACCTAAAATCAAAGAGCATTCTCGACCCTACCAATGATAGCATTGAGCCAAACCTCCCATACAGAACTTGCATGACCAACAGAAAATACTGTGTTTTCTGATAGTCTTTGGTGACACTTCTGACACCCGCTCATGACCCCCCCCCAGGGGTCCCAACCCCCTAGATTGAGAAACACTGCTCTATCCAATACATGTGGTTCCTTCTGCTCCCATTTCCTCATCCAAAACAACATGGCACACTAACCGCTGCCATCCCAGGCATTCAAAAAGGTTTGAATCCCTGGCATTCAAAAATCTAAAACTGCCAGCAGTCTCCTCTGTTTCATTTTGTTATATATCACCATAGTATTTTTTTTTTTAAAAAAAACCCTTACCTCTCAGTTTAGTGAGGTTTAAAGCAAAAATGAAATTGCTTTGATTTAGCCAATATATTTAGCCTGAAGGTGATCTGTCTACAGGAAACATCGATAAAGATCTCAAGAGGTCTACTTTGTTATTATCTATCAGATTTTGTCCAGCCAAGGGTTTACAGCTCTCAGGCCTAAGAGAGCCTGAGAAAATGGTTTTAATGTAAGATGGGAGTTAACTGGGAAGAAATGATCAATTCATTTTATAGCCTTGCCCTCCCTGCGGCAAGAAAGTGAGTAACATTTCAGGAAACAAGAGGGAAGGGATATTGTGGCTTCACAAAGCTGAAATGCTAAAAAATTATTCATCCCCATGGAAGGCATCAGGACAATCCCGCAGAGTGCCAAACATCAACAACCATCTGATTTTAACATCACTGTAACAACACTATGATGGCATTCTCTCTCTCTCCCTCTTCTTTTGGAAGCACAATTTTTAGATGCCTTTATGTTCCTCAAGGCAATTTACCTTCTGGGTTGTAATTTACTGATCTTCCTTTGTTTAAGGGTGGACTTTATATAGCTACCTTTCCTTAGTCTGGCTTCAGGCTTCATGGTATTAATTTCAATCTCTCTCCTTTAATTTTAGAAGGTAGGAAGCATCTTGTCTCAATGGCAGTAAATATATTTGACAGCAATGAAATAAATTATAGGAAAATATTTGATGGTTTCAAGGGGCAGGCTCATGGATTTTGGCTAACAGAAGAATTAATGTGATGGTCCTGAAAGTATTTCATTGCTGGTAGCCAGGCTAAAATGACAATATAATGGAACTTATTTATTACAGAGGGGTGGGATGCCCACTTTCCAATCTTAACATCTTTTATGTAGACAATAATGAGCGAGATGGATAATAAAAATAATAATAATAATAATAATAATAATAATAATAATAATAATAACAACAACAATACTGCAAAGGCTCTGGCAAAACCAGTACAGGTGGTCCCAGTGGCAATCGGTACACTGGGTGCCATGCCAAAAGATCTCAGCCGGCATTTGGAAACAATAAACATTGACAAAATCATGATCTGTCAATGGCACCTTACATGGATCTGTGCGCATCATTTGAAAATATATCCCACAGACCTAAATGCTTGGGAAGTTTTCGACTTGTGATTTTGTGATATGAAATCCAGCATATATATCTCATTTGCTGTGTCATACTGTGTTTTGGTGTCAGTATTATTATTATTATTACTATTATTTTATTTTTGTATTCCGCCTCCATCTTCCCGGCTGATGAATAAAGTGCAAGAGCCAGATGATAGAATTAGGAGTAGAAGGGCAAAATAAAGTAGAACACTATATCTATGGACAGGGAATGGTGGTAAAGTGCAAGGACTAGCTCTTGGGTCATAGCTGGGGCTCAAAATTATCTGGGGAACTGTCTAATTAAAGGCACAGTGGAACAATCACATTTTAGGTCTTTATGAAAAGTGGACAGGATGGGTGCCAGCCTAATCTCCCTGGGGAGAGAGTTCCCTGGGGGGGGGGAGCACCACCGAGAAGGCCCTCTCTCTCATCCCCACCAAACATGCTTGTGACAGGGGTAGGAGTGAGAGGAAAGCCTTCCTAGAAGATATTAAAGGTTGTGCAGGTTTGTAGAGGAAGATGTGATTGCAAAGATAGGGAAGTTTGGGCTTTATAGGTGATAACCTGCACCTTGAATTGTGACAAGAAACTTATCGGCAGCTAGTGGAGCTGTTTGAACAGAAGGTTGACCGCTCCCTATAATTTACTCCAATTAGCAACCTGGTTGCCAACCTTTGCACTAACTACAGTTTCTGGGCCATCTTCAAAGGCAGCCCCAAATAGAATGCATTAAAGTAGTCCAATCTGGAGGTAAATAAGGCGTGGACCACCATGGTCAAGTCAGACTTCTCGAGGTACGATCACAACTGACGCACAAGCTTTAATTGCGCAAAGGCAAAGGATCAGGACTGCAGCTCAATATAAATCAACTTCCCATGTCCCTAGAGAATATATTTCCATCTGCACATTCAAAGAATTAAAGAAAGAAATTCTCAGTCCCGAAGGACTCTGACTCAAGCAGGCAAGGCACTCCCAAAGGCAAAGAAATCATGGCAATGGTCTACTAGCTATATAAAATGACGGCAAATAGGGACAGTTGGCATATGTCTTGCTCTTTGCTCAATCTGTCTCCAGCTTCCCACTCTGGTGACTTAGAGAAGGGCTTAAGGAAAACCAACAAAGAGTTCTGTCACACAGTAAAGAGGAACATGTCTGAAGGCAAGTCACAAATCAAACAAACTGGACACCATTAAGAAGCTCAAGGCTGCTAGGAAATATTCCGACAATTATTCATCAAGCACTGCTTGTGTATATCTCTTTGCTCTCTTTCCCAGAGGTTAAAAAAATTACTAAGAAGCCAGGGACGATATGCTCCATGCTCCATTAATCCCACGTAGACTGCTCAAAAGTATGTGCCAAAGGAATTACACAGTTAATATTGTTGGCAAGCCTCAACTCTCAAGTCATAACATTCCTTCTGCAACTGAGGGGCTTGCTAAAAAAGCCTTGACCACGTCATGAAAGCTTAGGATTTTAAACTACCTGACCAAGTATCATTCATTTTACCATGCCCTGGGAAGTGCTGTGCAGGGTTGGGGGCAATCTGTACAAATGCAAGAACACTCTTCTATTCAGGTATCTGAATAATATGATTGTCCAGATCTGCAGCCTACCTTTGGGTCTGGAGCCACATTCTTGTTTAACTTAAACTGCCCTCTCACTATGTCTCCCTAAACTGCATATTGTGTTCACATTTGGGGTAAAATAAGACTCTTCCTTCTCGGCACTAGCCCTTTAGTCCGGATGCACAACTGGGAGAACCACCTGAATTCTGTCAGGTCACAAAAAGAGCACTCTCAACTCTCTCTGAAATACCTTGAAGTCAAAGAGGTACTTTTCTGTATCAAAAATGTCACACTCATTGAGATTTTTTTATCAGTTGTTGCCATGTTTCACTTTCATGTTGAGGAGGAAAGAATTATGAGTATTCTCCTAGTTCAATGGCACATGAGGAAGGGCTGAAACTCATTAGAAGAGCATATACCACATGTACAAAAAGCCCCAGATTCAACTCCAGTATCTTCATATAAGGCTGAAATATTCTTTTCTGTGACACAGAAGAAGTGGAATGACTTGCAATAGACAATTCAACCATGCAGTGGTGGTCAGGGAGAGATTTTGCACAATTAAAACTTGTGCGCCAGTTGCGCCCATACCTTGGGAAGTCAGACTTGGCCACAGTTGTCCACACTCTGGTTACATCCCAAATAGACTACTGAAACATGATCTACGTGGGGTTGCCTTTGAAGACTGTTCAGAAGCTTCAAGTGGTCCAACAGGCAGCAGCCAGATTGCTCATTGGAGTGGGATACAGAGAGTACACAACTTCATTGTTTCACAACTCCACTGGCTGCCAGTCCGTCACTGAACACAATTCAACGTGCTGGCTTTAGCCAGTTGACTTGTCTGAACGCATCTCCCCCTATGAACCACCTCAGAGATTAAGATCTTCTGGGGAGGCTCTGCTCTCGATCCCACCTTCTTCACAAGCACAACTGGTAGGGATGAGAGACAGCGACTTCTCAGTGGTCGCCCTTCAGCTGTGGAACGCCCTCCTTAGCAACATTAGATCAGCCCCCTCCCTCCAAGCCTTCAGAAGAAGAGTAAAAAAACCTGGCTCTGGACCAGGCCTTCAGAGAAGCAGTGCTATAATATAATATAATTGGAATATGTACAATGACTACAGAATGGCATCAGACTGCAATTTTTGGAAGGTGCGATTTTAATACTGAATGTAATTTTTAAATTTTTAACATGTATTATTTTTAATTCAATGGATTTTAAGCTTAATGTTGTATGTTTTTAAGGCACTGAATAATTGCCATATGTAAGCTGCCTTGAGTCCCTCTTGGGATAGAGCAATGCAGGGTATAAATAGGATAAATAAATAGGGTAAATAAATTATATAGATGCTGCAAGTCTTAAAGAGCTCTGCTATGTGGTGACTTTCAGCCTGTTTAAAATAAAGGATATATGTGATGTATTTTTAACATTTATATTATTTAAAGTACCATCTTTTTAAAAAAAAAATACAGGCTATTCTACAGCATCTTGTCTTACTAAACAACAGATGACAATATTCAGCATCTATAATACATAGCTGTTTTGATTGCACTCTTTTCAGTTTTGAACATCCAATGAAAAACTGTTTGCTATATACTAGCTGGAGGGAAAAAAACACTGCAATGTGAAATGGAAGAAATTGATGGCCAATTCCTTGTGGAGACATCAAATTACTGATCAAACACTCTTGTGCCTTATGTCCTCCTGCTGCTGATGGGTGAAGCAATCTATCCTGCTTTTTTAGAATGTGTCTGAATATAAACGTCTTTTCTCATAAACAAGCTTTATCCAGGGTGTTTAAAATGAAATACTGTTTGACAGGCAAGCTTCAACCACATGCCCTCAACTATTTGCACCAATCACCTGGTCAACAGAATAGTTCTTTGTGTCTAGTGTGTCCTCCTGCCCCCAGTTCCACCAAAAAAGGTAATTCATTCTTCTCTCTCCCCCTCATTTGCTTTTTCTTACCAGTCCCCCCCCCCCTTTTCACTTGTATGGTTAAAAACACGCACCATTATGAAACCCAACTCTCTTTGAAAAACAAAACATCATTCTTGGATGCTATATATTTTTTAACAAAATGGAGTGATTAGAGACTACAAGAAACTCTAGTATATACACACTTTCTCCATAAAATAGGGGCTGAAATGAGAAATAATTGGCGACAATCTGTTGCTGAGGAAAAGCTCAGTTATAGAACGGGAGAGATGTGATGAGGAAAAGGCAGTAGGGCCTTTGGAAAAGAGCTGGAGAAGGAAATTTGCACAGAGCTTGCCAATACCACGGCTTGCTCTAACATGCTGCTACCCAATGCCTCCTTTCATGAGAGCTAAAATCTTCTCCGTAAACAAAAGCAAAGGCAAGCTAAACCCTTCCTGTTGGGGCTGTGCATTTGTTTATATGCAAGGGTTTTAGTGAGGGATGTGCTGAACTTGTCCTTTTATGTCCAAAAAGTTTTCTTCCATGCAACCCCCATACAAGTGTGAGATATCCAAGGCAACGCCACAGAGTTTCCAACAGGTTTCAAACAACACTACCAGGAACTTTGAATAGTCCACTAATAAACATCCCACATATAAACACATGGAAATTAAATTAAAGGAACAGATGTATAGAATATCTGTGAAACTTGATTTGGAGGCAAAATCTACACAATTTTGTGGCATCACGAATACTAATAATATTTATTAGAGCATACACTTTTATGATTCAGACTATTTCACCAGATGCATCTAGTTTCTTCTGCTTGGATATCAGCCAGCATGCCAACGCTTTAAATCAAGAAATTGTTTTCTAAGATCCACAGAGATACTTGCAGGAACACCTCAGCAAGTGAGAGTCCAAAAGTGGTAGGCTAAAACTCAACCCATGACAGATACCAAATGAGAGAACATCCACCCACCCACCCCCAGGGCACATAGAAGATTTGGATGGTGCTGGACAGACTGCGCTCTGGCACCACAAGATGCAGAGCCAACCTTAAGAAATGGGCCCCAAAGTGGTGTCCACAACATGCGAGTGTGGCAAAGAGCAAACCACAGACCTCCTATTACAATGCAGTCTGAGCCCTGCCACATGCACAGTGGAGGACCTCCTTATAGCAACACAAGAGGCACTCCAAGTGGCCAGCAACTGGTCAAGATTTTAAACTTTGTGTTTTTTAAAATACAGGGTTAGTCCTACAACTATACCCTTGTTTAACTTCTGATATGATAAATAAATAAATAAACCAGATGCATGAAGTGTGATTGATCCCAGGTTAGCTGCTATATATACATACAGATGTAGAAACTGTAGGGAGAGAAAATGGATGGGAGCAATAACAAATAGCTAAGACAGTTGAGATATCTGCCTAAAATGCAGGACTGTCTTAGCCAGCATGAAGAAAAATGCAGAAGTTAACACACAGAATTGACTTGAGATGAATAAATGGCAAAGCAAGTCCTTGTAGAATTTGCCATGTTACTGGCAGACGTCTCTGGAATGTACATGTGCAATGGAATTTGGAGTGGTACATATTCCTTTCCTGGTTTATTTATACCTTTGTAGGATGGTGGATCTGGAGCAGGCAAGAGCAAACTTTGGCCCTCCAGGTGTTTTGGACTTCAGCTCCCATAATTCCTAACAGACTCAGGCACCTTCCTTTTCCACCTCCAAGGTCATGTGGCTGGCATGACTGCATGGAATGCCGCTACTTTCTTGCCAAAGCTGTACCTATCAATCTATTCATATTTGCATGTTTTCAAACTGCTAGGTTGCCAGAAGCTGGGGCTAACAGCGGGAGCTCATCCCATCCCATGGATTTGAACTACTGACCTTCTGGTTAGCAAGTTCTGCAGCTTAGCGGTTTAACCCACTGTGCCACTGCGGCCCCTACTAGCCCTAAAATACTGTAGAGATGTGCTGAAGGTCCTAAAAGTGCTGGGGGTAACATATTTCATTGGATGTCAATAAATGAAATGGTGGATACTGATAATGTTTTTTTATGTCTTCAATTTGCTATCTAGAAGCAAATATCTGCAAGTTCTTTCTTTATAAATTCTCATATTCGTGAGGTTCCTTCTTCTCGTGTACCATTTGATTTGTGCTTTAATATTGTGTAAATTACATTAAAATTACTCTTCTGCTACAAAGCAGGGAAGATAACAACGCTGTTTCCCTCATTACCAATGATGGGTGGGAAAAATTAATTAAGGACTCTAGGGGAAACAAATATACATACTTTCTTCTACCAAGCAGCTGCAAAGTAGAAGTTTGGATGATTTGGATTCATGAAACTATAACAGTTATGCAAAACTGATCACTTCAATATGTTCAGTTTCTCTTACATGGATAATTAATTGTTGAAACAATCTTTTAGAATCAGGAGCAATTAAGAACTTGTTAGTACCTTATCTTCTTCATCTGCCCATCACTAGAATAGTGAGTGAACGAGACACTTGCCCCTATATGAGTTGTGTTGCACAAACATAAAGATTACATTGCAAGATTTTGTGAAATCTCTTAATTTCACTGAAGCAGTTGCTTTTCACAACACAATATGTCAAAAGATATTTGGTATTATATAGTTTTGTGACACAAACCAGAGTGGCAATTACAGAGTCAGTCTAACAGCCTATGCACCAAGTGAAAGTTTTTCCAAATTTTTTAGAGTTATGTATTTTTAGAAGAGTTAGATACAAGGCAGGGAATGAAGGAAAATCCCCCCTTTTCATCGCTCTTCATTACAAGCCTGGAGGGCTGTGAAATCCTAAACCTGTCAAGGGGCCAAGGCTAAACAAATCATGATTAAAAAGGCATTTTTCAGAAGAACGTTTGCTGCAGCACAGCAGGGCAGAGGAAGGGAAGACAAATCCCCAAATATGTGCTGCCAGATCAGCTAATCCATCTAATTGACCGGTAGCCAATTACAGAAAAATCTGAGCACTGAAGGGAATCACTGTGGAGACAACCTGCTACTTTCTTCCAAACACACAACCTAGCCTTTGAGAAACAGTTTCTTTCATGAAATTATGCCTAACTCTTGCTACCTTCTTTTCAAATTACTATGATTTCCTTGGAGCCTCCAATGTGGCACTGGAATTACTGGACCATCGGCCATTATAAGCACCTTCCATCAAACTGCATGCCCCCACTTGAACAGAAATGTCTCTTTTTTCCTCCATGACAAACCTTAGATTCTACAAAGAGAGATCTGTCTGCGTGTTGTTTGGGATGAACTATTTATTCCTACATTGTTGTATGCATAAGAACAAGGACAAAGGAGAGAAAAGCTTCTTTCTATCCCAGTTGTTCCATTGGTCTCTTTGGCCTAGCATTGCATACTTTGTATTGTCAAAGGCTTTCATGGCCAGAATCACTGGGCTGTTGTGTATTTTCCGGGCTGTATGGCCATGTACCAGAAGCATTCTCTCCTGACGTTTTGCCTGCATCTATGGCAGGCATCCTCAGACGTTGTACGTTCTGTTGGAAACTAGGAAAATTGGGTTTATATATCTGCGGAATCTCCAGGGTGGGGAAAGAACTCTTGTCTGTTTGAGGTAGGTGTGACTGTAGCCACCCTGAGAAGCATTTAATGGCCTAGCAGTTTTCAAGGTCTGGCTTCTTACGGCCGGGGGGGGGGGGGAATTGCACACTTTTTTGGCAGACCCCAGGAATATGGAGTGCAAGTTATATTATACCAATTTAGGTAACTCATGTATCACAGAGCTTTAAAATTAGTTATTTTTCTTTTACAATGAGCAACCAAAAATTCAAATTGTGCTACTTTTCTACCAAGGTGAAACTGCATGCTCCTGGGAGGCAAAAAGTTAAGCTGATGGCAGAAGTGCCGCTGGTGGGATCTCCCATATCAAACAGGCTTCTGCTGAGAAATGTGCCAAACAGCTACTGGGCATCAGTAGTAGTAGGGGGTAACACTGGCAAAGGATTCTTTTATGGACAACACTTCTTAGTGCTGCACAGAAGGAGGCACAGTAAACCCCTTTTGAATGTCTTTTAGCATGAAAATCCTTTGATGAGACAATCCAAAATGAAACAAGATTTTATGCCAGAAGATGAGATTCCCCCATTGGATGGCACTCAATGAGCTACTTGATTATAGCAGGGGACAACTATGAGTAATTCTGTGGCTAATGATGCCATTAGACTGAAGCTGAAATGACGTTCAACAGTTTTAGGAACACGCAGTGTGTGAAACCTGGATGAGAGGAGGCTATAAATAGTAAAACAAGACCTGGAATGTAAAACTGGAATGCTGGTGGCAGTTAATAACAATCCATAAGTGTATTGTCAAAGGCTTTCATAGCCAGAATCACTGGGCTGCTGTAAGTTTTTAGGGCTGTATGGCCATGTTCCAGAAGCATTCTCTCCTGACGTTTCACCTGCATCTATGGCAGGCATCCTCAGGGGTTGTGAGGTCCATAGTGCTTCCCAACATTCATTATTGAAAAAGAAACTCATTATTTTGTTCATTATTTGCTTTTAGTTACTTTTGAATAATTTGTTTTGAAGAATACATTTTAAAATACATAGGTAAAGGTAAAGGTTTTCCCCTGACATTAAGTCTAGTCGTGTCCAACTCAGGGTGGGGGCTGCTTATCTCCATTTCTCAGCTGGCATTGTCCGTAGACAACTCCAAGATCATGTGGCCAGCATGACTGCATGGAGAAGTGGTACTTATTGATCTACTTACATTTGCATGTTTTTGAACTGCTAGGTTGGCAGAAGCTGGGGCTAACAGCAGGAGCTCAGCCTACTCCTTAGATTCAAACTGCCAACCTTTTGGTCAGCAAGTTCAACAGTTCAGCAGTTTAACCCACTGCATCATTGGGGGGGGGGGGCTTTAAAATACATAAGTGGCTAAAATTATCTCCAAATTATCATAAAAGCAACATGTTACGGCAAGTAACAAGTAAAAATTGTGCAAAAAATAGCAGTTTAGACCACAGTGCATATTACTCCAGTGTTGAAGGGATGTCGTTATGCAAAAATAAACAAATAAAAAACTATGTTATTGCATAGTATGGCATTTTGCTCAGGAGTTCTGGTCCCTCTAGGTTAGCATTGTCTACAGTGATGGGCAATGGCTCTCGGATGTTTTCAACAGAACACTTTCTCTGCCATACCCTGGAAATGAATCCAGGGATGAATTTTGGGAAAACTCTAACTAAAATTGGAACCAAAACTACAATGTTCTGTTGGGGGAAACCCAAATAAGAACCACCTCCCCCTCCCCGCTAGATGCTATAAAACTATCATGAAGAAAAGATGATGACTCAAAGTCCCTATGAGATCCTCGGGACTCTGTAGAATGACTTGATCTACCTTTTGGTTTTTGATCTAATAAAATTTAGGAATAAGATAGAAAACAATAAATTAAACACTTCTTACTCACTGCACAAGTGCTGATTTAGAGCAATTGTTGGAGAGTAAAACTTTCAGGGGTAAAATGGTAGAGCACTATCGCCTCAGAGGGTTTTAAAAAATGAACTAAGTTCTTCAGGGGGTTGCTGTGAGTTTTCTGGGCTGTATGGCCATGTTCCAGAAGGATTCTCTCTGGATGTTTTGCTCACATCTGTGGCAGGCATCCTCAGAGGTTCTTAAGGGGTCTTTCTCACCATCTCTTCACTTTACTAGACACATCTGATAAAGATGAGAGGCAGTAGCTAATCGCAGATTCTGAAACTCTCTACAAATGGAGTCTATGTGCTGCAATGGATTAAACCCTTGTACAGGCAGGACTGCTGACTAATAGGTCAACTGTTCGAATCCAGGGAGAGCAGGTTGAGCTCCCTCTGTCAGCTCCACCTCCACATGCAGGGACATGAGAGAAGCCTCCTACAAGGATGGTAAAACATCAAATCTTTGGGCGTTCCCTGGGCAACATCCTTGCAGATGGCCAATTCTCTCACACCAGAAGCGACTTGTGGTTTCTCAAGTTGCTCCTGATATGGGGGGAAAAAAGCCCCCTGTTATAATTGATATAACACTTTCAAGCTATCATCAGGTGATACTTTGTGTTTCGTTCCTTCTCCAAACTACGTAATATCTTAATAAATTCTCCAAAGAAAACCAGGCAGCTTGCCAGCTCCCTGTACTGTAAGCAGATGGGTTGCATGCTCTGAAGCATTTTGGAATGCCATGACATTTCTCTCTATCAAAAAATTATAGTCCTCACAACTTTCTTAACTCATACTGCAAGCAGGGAAAGTTAATACCTTCCTAAACCTACAATAGCAAAATGTAGAGCTGAAAATTGGGATCAATATTCTGGCTAAGAAGAAGAACAGATTGTCAAAGGAAATTGCTGACATTTTCTTGCTATAGGAAAAGAACAGTAAAGGATAGGTGACAATTACTGATGATGCTAACTAAGAGTAACTCCTTCAAAGTATTTGCGTCTCAGAATAATTTATAACTCATTCAAGAAATGTGTGAAGTAGTAATGAAAAAGATGCCTTTCAACGTGTGCAGAGTAGTTGTTTTCTGCAGGGGGAAAGAGCATCATGCCTAGTCCCAGAAGCAGATGAAAGGCCCTTCACCCCAACTGCCACTGCCCTGCCCTTGGAGGCAAAGAAGAAGCAGCAGTATCGGTATGATTTAATCCACTTCCAGTCCCATAGCATTCTAGAACCTGTCATGAATTAGTTCCGGAAGCACTGCACTGTGCAATGGGTCTATTGCACTACAACCATGCTGCTGGGTCCACAGCCATGCTGTTCATCCCACAGAATATACTCTCGTCCTGAGAATCTGAACATTACAATTCATTTTTATGATTGAAAGTCAGTTGATTTACATAAAAACTTAACAAGATGCTGGTCATTTTATCTAAAGAGAGAGGAGGCCTAGTTGGACTTTGTTGTTGTTCATTCGTTCAGTCGTCTCCGACTCTTCGTGACCTCATGGACCAGCCCACGCCAGAGCTCCCTGTCGGCCGTCACCACCCCCAGCTCCTTCAAGGTCAGTCCAGTCACTTCAAGGATGCCATCCATCCATCTTGCCCTTGGTCAGCCCCTCTTCCTTTTACCGTCCACTTTCCCCAGCATAATTGTCTTCTCTAGGCTTTGCTGTCTCCTCATGATGTGGCCAAAGTACTTCAACATTGTCTCTAGTATCCTTCCCTCCAATGAGCAATCGGGCTTTATTTCCTGGAGGATGGACTAGTTGGATCTTCTCGCAGTCCAAGGCACTCTCAGAACTTTCCTCCAACACCACAGTTCAAAAGCATCTATCTTCCTTCACTCAGCCTTCCCTAAGGTCCAGCTCTCACAGATTTACCTTGTTGGACTAAGACTAGGTAAATCTGTGTTCCATTAAGCCCTGAGATTCATTGAGAGTAAAGTCAGTGGGAGGGGAACCATATAAATCATAGTAAGCTCACTAGAGGGAGAAAAACAGTAAATACAATACAATACAATACAATACAAATGTGTATGTATGTGTATGAATGAATTGTTTATTGTACCAGCAATAGGCTGTGACATCACATAATATACAACCTTTAAACGTGCAATATAATTACAATAAGCACTTTCCAATATAAATTTTATTATTTATTTATTTACTGTATTTATATACCACCTTTCTCAGCCCAAAGGCGACTCAAGGTGGTTTACAGTCAGCACAATTCGATGACCTCAACAACATAAAATATAATTAAAAACATTTAACATATAATATAAAACCATATAAAACTAATAAAAACCTAAGTCCTCAGCGTCTCCTTACTAAAATTGTTTTCCAGTCACATCGTCCAGTCATTCCGTGGATCTAGATTTGCCTGTTACACTGCATTTGCAAGTGCTTTCTCAAAATGCCAGGTTTTAACCTTTTTATAAAATGTTAGGAGGGAGGGGGGCAATCTAATGTCCCTAGGAAGGGTGTTCCATAGCTGAGGGGCCACCGCTGAGAAGGCCCTGTCTCTCGTTCCTGCCAAACACATCTGTGAAGAAGGCGGGACCGAGAGCAAGGCCTCCTCAGATGATCTTAGAGTCCTATTAAAACTTTTAAATATTAAAACTTATTCCATATACTGGCTCTTTAAATTTATAGTAGCAGTGACATGATAACAATAACAAATGTCTGATTTGTATCATCCCAAGCTATATCCATTTCCATTTCTAGCCTCCACTGGGGACTTAACTAATTTAGCTCGGAGTTTTTGGGCTGTGACTGCAAATGTGGCAACCTTTAATGTTATATTTTTGGAACAATCTGCTAACAGGCCACAGATAACGACTGACTGTTGCCAAGCTGCCCTTCATGTGGCTCCCAGAAGATTGTTTCAAGGGTCATTACACAAAGGGCAATGTAACAGAGAGTGTATTAGATCCTCTCTTTCCCCGAACTCACAAATACAAAATAGTTGGGAATGAGGGATCCCTCTATATCTTCCCTCTTGCCGGGCTAGATGCAAATGCTTTTCTATGGGCTACAGATGTTAAGTCTTGAAGATATTGCTGACAAGATCAATCATTCTTAAATAGGGAACACCAAGAGGTGAAAGTTCTGAGAGTGCCTTGGACTGCGAGAAGATCTAACCAGTTCATACTTCGGGAAATAAAGCCTGACTGCTGAGGAGGGAAGGATAGTAGAGGCAAAGATGAAGTACTTTGACCATATCATGAGAAGAAAGGAAAGCTTAGAGAAGACAATTATGCTGGGGAAAATGGAAGGAAAAACGAAGAGGGGCCGATGGATGGATGGCAAGTGATTGGATTGACCTTGAAGGAGCTGGAGGTGGTGACGGCTGACAGGGAGTTCTGGCATGGGCTGGTCCATGAGGTCACGAAGAGTCAGAAATGACTGAATGAATAAACAACAACAAAAGTGGTGAAATCCTGCTGTTTACTGGTCTGCAAGTTGCCAATTGTTATCATCCCAAAGATTTCCCACACACACATACACACTCACACACACACATATATGTGGAATCAAAAATTTGAAGAGAGATGATTTACTAGCAAGCTTCAAAAACCAATGTGTTTCAAAAACTGAAGCAATGTTTTAAAGAAGAGAGTTTAAGATAAATTGACCTCTTCTATAACACTAGGAAACTAGATTTGGAAACACTTCCAAAATAATCCCTTAACCTTTCTGAGAAAGTCCTACAGAATGCTTCAACATTTTTATACAAAAAAAGAAGAAGTTCATGCTGCACGAAGCAGAAACAGAAAAAGAAACGAAAAAACATGATGGCTCAGTGCCCAGCTCCATGTAGTACCATGTGGCTTTGGCAGTTCTTCATCATCTTGAATGATTACACCCATGTTGGTCCGCTCCTCACAAGGGGAGCCTGGAGAGCAGAAAACAGTAAACTAAGCCAGATTTATCCATTAGCTCTGTGACGAATGCGATGATGCATGCAAAACAGTGACAAAGCTCAGAATCCTGAGTACTATGTGCTAATATTCTAGCAAAACTGCCGGAGGCAAGCGGTTAACAACCTAAGTCTGTGCTGTTTTGCTCAACCATTTGATAAAGATCACCTCTACCAGCTGAATGATATATCATAAATTAAAGCCACTTTGGCACACATAGAGCATGAGCAGTCTTGGTATATTGTGTTACTTCATTTTGAGATGTCAAGATCTCTGCTACTGACTCTTGATCTGTACATGCAAAGTCACTTTTAGAAGCAATTAGTTACCACTGAAGCCAATGGTGAGGAGATATGGGCAAGATCCTCGAGAAGAATGACATAACATTAAATATCAAAGTCAGAACCATCTGTGCCGTCCTATTTTTGATTTTTGTGTCTGGCTGTGAAAACTGAAAAAAACAGGTGACAGGGAAAAAATGAAATGTGGTGCTGGAAGGAAGGTGTGCAGATACTACGGACTCCTAAAAAGAGAAATGAATTAGTCCAAGAGCAAATCTCTTAATTCCCCTCTTAGAAGCCAAAATGGCAAAGCAGATACTTTTGCCATATCTTGAGATGACATGTCTCATTAGAAAAGACGATAATCCTTGGCAAAGTAGAAGGCAGTATGAAAAGAAGGAGATCTCATTAAGGATGGATTAATCAAGGAGGCTATGACCCTGAGTTTGCGAGATGTGTCTAGGGCAGCTGATGGCCAAGGCTCTTGGAAGTCTCTTATTGACAGAGTCATCATAAGTCAAAGTCCGCTTGACAGCAAACAGCAAGAAGAGTCCAACAGTAGACATCATTATAGTTCAAATAATTAAAACTGTTTACCAGTTCTGAAAAGCACTTGGCAGTGCAATCCTAGATGAAAAGAGCATTGACTGTGGAGACTTCGGCAAAGGGCTGTTCTGACAGCAGAAATATATATATCTCCGCAAAGGCAATTTACAGAATTGTTCTGTAAAAACCTGTTGGATCTTGCATGATTATGTTTCTTCAGGTTGCTGTTAGAAGACCCCCTCCAAAAAATTGATGGAGAAGAGATTGGAGAAAGGGAGAAGCATAATCATGTAGGACCAAAAGCTCCTCCATTCTAGGGACACAGCCACAATGCTGACAGAAAGTTAGGGCACGAAGACCCAGCATCCTTAGGTTGGGAAAAGGTTTATATTGAGAACAGTTCCAGCTGACTTAATCTATATAAATAAAAATTTAATGTTCATTTGTGGAATTAACATAACTAAAAAACTGCTGGACGAATTGAAACCAAATTTGGACACAACACCTCTAACAGGCCAATAAGTGACCATCACTCATAAAAACACTGAAAAACACAGCAGAGGGGACTTAAAAAGCCAAAAAAAGCAAAAAGACGCTACAGTACATGCACAAAAATGACTCCTCTGGCAAACAAAACACACAATAGCATATTCACACACTCTCCTGGACTACAGGTCCCAGCATCCCCTAGACCAGGCCCTTTAGGAGAGGAGGATGATCCAAATGCACTGCTTCCAAGCTACAAGCTTTCTTCTCCTTGGATTTCTTTGAGAGCATCCCAATCCCTGCATATTTTCAATTTCCTATTCCTGGACTGCAACTCTCAGCAATCCTCCAGATAGATTAGATAGAGATAGGTAGGTAGATCGATTGAACAGGAGGATCGATGAGGAGTCCAAAAATAGGTAGAGAAGGAAGAAAGGGGAGAAAGAGGAAGGGAAAGAAAAGGTGGTGGGAAGGAAGGGAAGAAGAAGAGGAGGAAGGGAGGAAGGAAGGAAGGAAGGAAGGAGAGAAAGAAGGAAAGAAAGAAAGAAAGGGAAGGAAGGAGAGAAAGAAAGAAGAGAAAGAGGGAGGGAGGGAAGGTTGGCCATAGCAACGCGTGGCAGGTACAGCTAGTATTTGCTAAGAATGGAAATAATATTCATGAACAAAAACATGTTTTTCAAGCATTAAGAAATCCTGACAAGAAGATTCCTGAATCGGTAACAATGTTTTAGATCTATTCTAAAATTCTCATGCAAAATTTTCATTCTAAAATTCCCATGCAGAAAATGGCAAATTTTACACAGGTTTTTCTGCCATTAAATAATATTTTTATGTAAAAAAAAATATTGTATTCTGTTCAGAATAAGCAGTTTCCTGCAAATAAAATAACCAGGTGCAAATTTTGTGCAGAAGTCCTGAATTGCAAATAGGCAGAAAACACTGTGGATTTTTAGTACTTGCAGCAGGAAACAAGTTACTAAAATTACTCATTTCGAGGGTTTGACAAGAAAATAGAAAAGAATTGCATCCCCAGTGTTAGCTCAGCTGGCCCTTGACATCGACACCTGTTAGGATTTCATGCCAAAATGATAACAGCATGAGCCGATATTTACACCATGTGGTTTTGTTCCTCCATCATTTAGTGGGACCACACAAAGCTATAACTGCACCACACAAGGAATGATCTCTCATTAAGTTATAATTATGAAATAATTTTGTTACATTTTGATAGTGAAGAAAGAACTGATTGCAACTATTTATTTATTTACTGCATTTATATACTGCTATTCTCACCTCTGAGGGGACTCAAAGGGGTTTCCAACAGAATAGTGGCAAAATGCAATGCTGTACATATATGTGGAAACCAAAACATAATTTCTACATAATAACATATACTATAAATTAAGAACCTTAATCATATTATGTATGCCATTCCTTCCAAGTCTGACTGATACTCAGATTTTCCTGAGTTTGAAAATGGGCTTCTGATTGTTTCCATCTTTTAGAACTAGTCAGATTAAAAAAAGGAAAAAAGCTAGAGAAAAGAGAAAAGAAATGTGTCAACAGCTAAGCTTAGAACATTAAACTTGAAAATTAATTTGTGAATGTCGCCCATTAGAAACAGAAAGATTAATTCATTGCAATTAATGTCAATACCCGCCTTTTTTAATTCGTTGAATTATTTTAATTGCTCATTACTTAAGGGGTTATTTTTTGGAACAAAGCATGGGATTTATACAAGACGTGTGCTCCCCAATGAAGAAATGGGAGGTTGAAAAGCAGAATTCAACCGAGTGGAAGAGAGGCGGGAGCATGAACCAAAGAGAGGAGGAAACAGCTGAGGTGGCTAAGGAAAATGTTTTTACTTAATTATCCAAATACACATTTATTGTGTCAGCAATAAACACACTACAGGAATATCAGGGGATTCGTTGCAGCTCCAAATAGTAATAAGTGAGAACAGTAATCCAGATAAAATAAATAAAAATTAGAAGAGATGAATGAAAGAGTCCCAATATCTCCCCCCCCCCCCCAAAAAAAAGAGACTTCCGCATATGGCAATAAAAATTGTGTGTGTCTGGGAGTGGGGGGCGGGGGAGTAGTCTTCAGCTCTCATGGCTCTGATATTCCGAGAGGGCTGCCTGATAACCTTCTACCAAGGCAACAAATCAACTCACTTCTTCTCCCATTCCCTTCCTCCATTCAAGGCAAGGGTTCACTGTTTCTTCTCTGTTCTTCTGTAACCCCTTCGACACAGCTGTATAAAATCCCACATTTTCTGCTTTGACCTGGAATATATGGCACTGTGGACTCAGACAACCCTGTTCAAAGAAGATATTGTGGAATTTTCTGCCCTGCTATTCTGGATTATATGGCTCTGTGGAAGGGCCCTGTATCTGCAATCCATAAGGTAGCAGAACGATTAGAGCACTGGGTTGTTGTAGGTTTTTTCGGGCTATATGGCCATGTTCTAGAGGCATTCTCTCCTGACATTTCACCTGCATCTATGGCAAGTATCTACAGACCCCCCAAGAAAATCCAACAAATGCTATGTTCAGCAAAGGACAAGAGGGATCCTCTCACTTCTACAGGAGTCTACTGTATACCATGCAGCTGTGGACAAGTCTACATAGGGACCACCAAACGCAGCATTGCCCAAACATGAATCAAGGAACATGAAAGGCAATGCAGACTACTTCAACCAGAGAAGTCAGCCATAACAGAGCACCTGATGAACCAACCTGGACACAGCATATTATTTGAGAACACAGAAATGCTGGACCACTCTCACAACCACCATGTCAGACAACACAGAGAAGCCATTGAAATCCACAAGAATGTGGACAATTTCAACAGAAAGGAGGAAACCATGAAAATGAACAAAATCTGGCTACCAGTATTAAAAAAACCTCTAAAATTACAACAGCAAAACAACAGAGAGGAAACAATCAGGGACAGCTAATCACCTCTCAACAAAAGATTCCCTCAGGCACTAACAAGCCACACCAAAAAACTGCCAGGCCATCAAATGCTAATCAAGGTGGTCAGTTGAAACATTCACACCTAGCTCCAGCAAAGAGTTCTTTGTCGCATTCTGAACTCCACCAGCGATGGAATTGAACCAAACTTGGCACACAGAACTCCCATGACAACAGAAAATACTGGAAGGCTTTGGTGGGCATTGACCTTGAGTTTGGGAGTTGTAGTTCACCTATATCCAGAGAGCACTGTGGACTCAAACAATGATGGATCCGGACCAAACTTGGCACAAATACTCAATATACCCAAAAGTGAACACTGGTGGGGTTTGGTAAAAATAGACCTTGAAATTTGGGAGTTGCAGTGGCTCAGATTTATAGTTCACCTACGATCAAAGAGTACCATACCAATGATAGAATTAGGCCATACTTCCCACAGAGAACCCCCATGACCAACAGAAAATACTGTGTTTTCTGATGGTCTTTGGTGACCCCTCTGACACCTCCCTCATGACCCTCCCAGGGATCCCGACCTCCAGGTTGAGAAACGCTAGATTACAGCAAAGAGCCAGAAGAGAACCATGCCATGAATTACTTCTGGTCCTAATTCTCCTTTTTTCTGAGGCCCTCTGGTCTTATTGCAGATGGCAGAAAGAGAGCCAGCTATGCCCTAATGAATTCGAACAACCTAAAATAAACGTTTTTCTTAAAGCATAGGAATAACTGCAGTATTATCAGGCAACATATGGAGCTCAACCATATGAGAGAAATTCACAACTAATGATTAATGAATTAATTTAACAACTTTTCCCCAAAACTAGGTCAGCAGTATGATCATACAATGCAGTGTAATTTTATCTATATAATTGTCTGTGATTGACATCAAACTATTCTACCTTTGACAACTGACTGCCTGATGAGAAGACAGCTAGCTCTTAATGTGGTTGCTTTTTATTCATGTGTTTTAAAATAATTCAGTGATGTATTTCAGTTATAATGTATTCTTATTGGATTTGTTTATACTTCTTTTTTAAAAGTCTTGTGTCAGTCACCTGAGATTCCAATTTTGGAAGAAACAAAATAAATAAATCAAATAAGTAAATACATAATAAGGCCTGTTTCTTTTCTTTTCAGAATACATATCCAACGGCTTTATAAGAGGGGAGGGGGTTCCAACTTCTAGAAGAATTTAAAGTTTGACAAGATTTACCTTTCTCCTGTCACCTCCACAAGGAAAGTCTTGAATGTAGTTCTGTACTGTCTATTTTTGGTGTATTACAATCATTCCTTTATTCCCACTTACTACTACCAGCTTTCTCAGAGAAGAACCAGGAATGTATATCTAACAAAACATCTAATAGCATTTTTATTCCACATAATATTATGAAACACAAGTACCTTTAAAACTACCTTGTTGTAAACTAAAGGGAACAATTGCACTAGAAGTAATGCAGCCATTATAATGTGGCACCAGAAGTCCGGAAAATGTCCAGAGCGGAATGGTGAGGCAGTAAAACACAAACCTTTTAAGTACCTCTGTCACAGATAGCTTTGCAACCTACTCCAGAGATGAAGAACTACCAATCCTTTTTGCTAAATGGGACCTGTGTTCACTTTAATAACAGGCCATTAACACACAAAAAGGTATCCACTTGCAAAGACCAAATTATGGCTTCATCCAGTTCATCTCTTTCTAATGTGAGCTAGTTGCCCTTTAAAAAATTTTAGTGCAGAATTCATCTCTTATAGTCACTTTATATCATAAATATAGCCAATTTCGTTGACATTCTTTTAAGAGAAGAAGAAATGTCGACAGTCATTCCTTATCTTTACCATCCTCCCATTTCCCACTAAACTATCACCAATGGAAGTACTTCCTAAGTTATTGGCTCACAACTTGATTCTGCTTTATCTCTCTCTCTCTCTCTTTTTTTTTTTTTTAGAAAATTCCTTGTTAGAAGTTCTTTAACCTCC
Organism: Anolis sagrei; assembly: GCF_037176765.1. Taxonomy (NCBI): domain Eukaryota; kingdom Metazoa; phylum Chordata; class Lepidosauria; order Squamata; family Anolidae; genus Anolis; species Anolis sagrei. Next base: position 170,378,540 of record NC_090025.1, read on the forward strand.
TCACAAATCACTTCTGCCACACAGTTCTTAGTCCCTCTGTTATGACTGTGGTGACCTAACAATTATCTTTTGGAGCCCTTTCACAATATACAATTAAAGTACTATATTTTAACTGTCATGGCAGCCCCCAAAGGAATCTTGGGGTTCTAGTGAGGGTAGGATCTAGACAAGATTTCTAAAGCTTTGGTTCTCTAGATGTCACTTCCATATTCCTCACCATGGACCATTCTGGCTGGTGTTTATGGGCACTGCAGTCAAAAGCAATTGGAGCACCTAGAGTTAGGAACCACTGCTCTAGAGTTCTCTGACTGGGAATTTTAAATCTCTCTTTCTAAATTCCCTAAACACAATGGGTGCAATTGTATACATCTTAATGTAAGTGCACATATGGTTATGTGATATACCACCCCAACTTACTGAACAGCCCCTGCTTCCCCACACATTCCTAGCAGGACTGTAGAAACACTTACTTATATTCCTAATGGAAATCCATTAGATCAGTGGTTCCCAACCTTTGGGCCTCCAGGTGTTTTGGACTTTGACTCCCAGAAATCCCAGCCATCTTACCAGCTGTTAGGAATTGTGAGAGCTGAAGTCCAAAACTTCTGGAGACCCAAAGGTTGGGAACCACTGGATTAGATAGACATTCTGAACTCTGGAAGTTCGTGGCAGATTTCAGTGCTGTTGTCACAATTTTTGCATCTGGCCAAAAGGACATAGCCAGACACTTCTGCAATCCTGCCAATTCTTCAACAAGCAAGGAACTGTGTGCATACGTCCCTAGCAGGATGCCGCCCAAACTGTATTTCAGATTTTGTTGTACTTTAATATATGGCCAACACAGGTTACCTTGCATATATTTGAAAAATCCACCTCTTCTTCTACATTTATACCCTATCTTTTGTGCAAACAAACAAATGTGACTCTTATTTATTTATTTACTTCATTTATATACCGCTTTTCTCAGCCCTCAGGCGATTCAAAGTGGTTAACAACAGCAAAATTCAATGCAAAACATCATAAACAATTATGGGACAGTTAAAACAATAGCATCATCAACAATTAAACATCAATGTAACAATCATTAGCGTCTCATCAGTAAAATCAGAATCCAATCTCATCATCCGTTAATCCATGTTCCTATATTCATTACACTGCTTAATCGAATGCCTTGTTCGAACAGCCAGGTCTTCACTTTCCTCCAAAACGCCAATAGGGAGGGGGCCAATCTGATATCTATAGGAAGGGCATTCCACAGCCAAGGGGGCCCCACTGAGAAGGCCCTGTCTCTCATTCCCACCAGGCGTGCCTGTGATGCAGGCGGGACTGAGAGCAGGGCCTCCCCAGATGATCTTAATGTCCTAGTTGGTTCATAGGAGGAGATGCGTTCGGAGAGGTAAGTAGGGCCAGAACCGTTTAGGGCTTTATAGGCTAACGCCAGCACTTTGAATTGTGCCCGGTAGCAAACTGGCAGCCAGTGGAGCTGGCGCAACAGAGGAGTTGTATGTTCTCTGAATGCCGCTCCTGTTAACAACCTGGCTGCCGAGCGTTGGACCATTTGAAGCTTCCAAGCAGTCTTCAAAGGCAACATATTCTTCTCCCTTTTTCGTTATTCTCTCCAACGACTCTGGGAATTAGGTTAACTGCTTTCTATTATTTTAAAGTATGTTTTTAACTATTTTGATATTGTTAATAGTTTAATTTAATGTATGTCTTTTAATGTTTTTAACTATACTGTAACTTGTAAGATGCCAAAGAGTTCCCAGTTTTGGTGGACAGGATGGGTATAAGACCAAGGAGACAAGAAGGAATTGCTGTAAGGCTCAACATCTCCTGGTCCAGTTGTGTAGCCAACTCTGGATCTCCATAGTGCTATCAAATCCTCCACCACCCTATTTTAGACAAATGGCATATCTGTTACCTCTTAAAAGCATCAGGTAGTGGGACCATTGTCATAGTGACAACCCTTCTCTCTGCAGGTGTCATGTGCCAACTACAGAGCAGTGATGATTGATAGGTTTTATGCCAGTGGATGATGAGCATGCTCTGAAATTTAAATGAGAAATTCACGTTGCACAGTCTTGGTCCCATAGAGGTCCAGCACCTTGGAGAGTTCCTTAAAAGCATGGACTGAAATCCAGAATGAATTTATCATCCCAGTGACATCTATCACTGCCAGAAAGCCTTGTGTTCAAATTACCGCCCCCCTCACAAAAGCAAGTTATTTTTTCTAACTCGATTTCTTGTATCAACAGAAACCTGACTGGTACATTTACAGGTCCTATGTGATTTTTTTTAAAATGACAGCTTTTCTGTAAGGCAGACTATTGCCTAAGCCACAAAGAAAACCATTCAGCTACTGAGTGCTCCTCTACATAAAATATCTTGGATAAAATAAACATCTGTAAGGGTATTCCAGGCTGCACAACTCTGGCTAAGAAAATAAACACATAACTAATAGACATACAATACCAAATGGTGGCATGTAACATTTCCTACTATGAACTTCTCTTCCTTTCTGGCTTAGATTCAATTGGATCCATTCATCAACCCTTTTATTTTTGATGCTTTGGCACAGATGCCATTGCTTATGTAGCCAAAGGTACACCAAGTAGACCCAAAAGGGAGATATTAGTAGTTTCAAGGGAACACCAAGTGTTGCAAAAGCAGGGGAGTAAACTCTCCAGGAAAACACTCTACAATATGCATGTGAACCAAAACCACCCCAGTGAGTAGACAAAATGCTGCCTCACTGTCCAGCAAACCGTACTAAATAATTAGTTCAGAATGGAATGGAGTATAGTAGAGGAGGATATAGCTGAGTGCCTGGCACAGTTAATGGGAACAATCTATGTTGCAATAGATCCCATTTGTGACTATTTCTTTATTAACATAGCTGCTGTGTACCACTGCATCCCCTCCCCCCCCCCATCACTTTGCACTTCAAAGAACCCCTTTGCTCATATGGATAATTACATTATAAACTAGATTATAATTAAACATATATAGTTTTATTGTAAACTAACAGAGGTAAATACATTTCAGATTATTATTTACAATATTTATATACCACTTTTCTCACCCCTGGAGGGACTCAAATTTATTTATTATTTATTATTTGCACTTGTTAACCGCCACTCTCAAGCCCGAAGGCGACTCGTGGCGGTGTACAGAACATAGAACACAAAGGACAACAGGTTACAATAAATCAGGACCACAACACACATCTTACTAATACACAGCTACTTAACTAAAAACCCGTTTCGTCTTGTTTAGGGTCATAATCAATCTCGTAGTCATGGTCCATTCCGGTGGTCATTCCAAAAACATAGCACTTAGTTGAAGGCCTTCTCAAAGAGCCAGGTTTTCAGGCCCTTGCGGAAGTCCATGAGGGAAGGCGCCTGTCTGATTTCAGCAGGGAGGGAGTTCCACAGCCGGGGGGCCACCACCGAGAAGGCCCGCTCTCTTGTCCCCGCCAGGCGTGCCTGTGAGGCAGGCGGGACCGAGAGAAGGGCCTCCCCGGATGATCTTAAGGTCCTCGTGGGCTCGTAGGCCGAGATGCGGTTCTCAAGGTATTTTGGGCCGGAACCGTTTAGGGCTTTGTAGGATAACACCAGCACCTTAAATTGGGCCCGGTAGCTAATTGGCAGCCAGTGGAGCTGGGACAGCAAGGGCGTTGTGTGCTCCCTGCGTCCCGCTCCGGTTAACAACATGGCTGCCGCACGCTGGACTAGCTGGAGCTTCCGGGCCGTCTTCAAGGGCAGCCCCACGTAGAGAGCGTTGCAGTAGTCGAGGCGGGATGTGACCAAAGCGTGTACCACCGTGGCCAAGTCAGACTTCCCAAGATACGGGCGCAGCTGGCGCACGAGCCGAAGCTGTGCAAATGCTCCCCTGGTCACCGCCGAAACCTGGGGATCCAGGCTCAGTGATGAGTCCAGGGTCACACCCAAGCTGCGAACCTGTGCCTTCAAGGGGAGTGCGACCCCGTCCAGCACGGGCTGTAACCCTATACCCTGTTCGGCCTTGCGACTGACCAGGAGTACCTCTGTCTTGTCTGGATTTAATTTCAAAGCGGTTTACATAAAAATAATAGCAAAATTCAATGCCTTACATATATAAACCAAATCACCAATCAACAGCATATAACTAAGCATAAAATCAATAGGACAAGTCATCATAAGATAATATAAAAGGCATCGAAAACATGAAATAAAAAGAATTAAAACACCTAATAAAACATTAAAATCACATGATCCAAGCACGTAGACCGAGCCATTCCAAATGTCAATTGCACATATTCCATATTTTCTTGTTGTACTTCATTACTTTTTTAGTTAAAAGCTTGGTTCCATAACCATGTCTTTCTGAGCCTAGTTCCTGATACTGGCACTCCAATTCCCCCACTTCTCTGCCTTGGAAACCACTTCACTCTACCTATGAAACTGTGGGGAGCATATTGCCTTTTGCCTTAAGCACCAAAATGCACTGGATGTACAATATGTACCAGGCCTGAAATGCATTCCAGGTAGTGCAAGCAAGAGATCTCTTCAGCCTTTGCTCCAAGGCTGGAAGTTAAAGAGGGAATAGTTAACATATGTCCCTGCTCTGTACTCACTCTGTTCTTAGCCTCCATGAATGCACATTTAATTTTTATTTTATTTTGTCTACATACATATTTTTAGCACTAGAATGAGTCCTTTTGGCATTTTCGAGACCAGACCTGGAAAAGTTCCTTTTTGGGACAATAGCTCCCAGAGTTCCTAAGCTCTATTAGAAGTCTAAGCTTTCCATCTTAATTTGATTCCGCAATTTGATGAATACAGCAATATAGCATAATAAAATGGAAGCCTGTCTGTGTGAGCAATTGAGGTCTTTTATTGTAGTTAAAAGGGGGGGGACCTCTCTCCTTTTGGAACAGTTGACATTTGTGGCTCCTTGACTGAAGGTAGCAGCAGCTGTACAATAAGCACCACATTAAATATGTTAGTGGCTCCTGTGTAGCCTTTCTGGCACCATTTGTGTTTTGCACAATGCCTCCCGTTTTTCCTATTTAACTCAAATCATTTATCAATCATTCCCCAGCACCAATAAATCACTGCACCTGGGAACCCTTAAATATAAAAATAAGAAGTTGTTTTTAGAAAAAAAATTAGCACAGCAATTAAAGAGGGAAGGGGCAATAAACTCAACTTGTGGCATACATTTAGAAAGCTCTCCTGAAATTAAATAAACATCAAGGATTTGTGAAAAGAGCTTTCAGAATTTCCAGCAGCTACTATCCTGAGCAAAAATTCATAACAACCATTTCCCCCCCTTAGGCGGTTCGAAATAAAGTTATACTATAGAGGCAGACTACAGCAGATAGATATTTATATTTGCATTCCTTTCTTCCTCCTTCCAATGATTACGATATTATTAAATTATTGGAAAACTGTTTGCCATTAGCCAAGTGAAACTCTGTAGCGGTTAATGTGATTTTAAACAGGGTATAATAGTATAGTATTAACATGCAGCGATCCTCTCTGATAAACCTTATCTCTAATGCTCCTATAGTTTCTGAGTGGAATTAATAATTAAACAACAAGAACAACCTCTAGAGGCATGAATGCCTTATTTCAAATGGTGAGAAAGCTTCAATGGCGACATCTTTTTCTCCATGATAACTATGTATGTATGTATGTATGTATGTATTTATTTATTTATTTATTTAGAAGTTTTCTATACCGGCCTTCTTACCTCGACGAGGGACTCAGGTCGGTTTACAGCATGTATAAAATACAATCATATAAAGAACAACAAGTACAAATTCATTTAATTATTTCATTTCTACCCCACCTTTCTACCCCACCTTTCTTGACCCAAGAGGGAACTCAAGGCAACTTACAAATCTGCCACAAATTCAATGCTGCACAGGTAAACAACAAAACACATCTCATAAAAATATAAACAATCTAAGCATATAAGCAATTAACACTCATAACAATCTATCAAACAGATTAAAACCACATATAAAACACTCAGTCATGATCTCATGTCCAAATAGTTTTCCAAAATCCATAGTCCAATATTCATTCTGTAGTTTCCTATTCACCAAACGCCAGCGTAAAAAGCTTGGTCATAAGCTTCTTTCTAAAAACCAGGAAGGATGGGGCCTGCCTGATGTCATTGGGGAAGGAGTTCCACACCTGAGGGGCCACCACTGAGAAGGCCTTGTCTCTTGTCCCAATCAATTGCACTTGCAAAGAGGTTGGGACAGAGAGCAGGGCTTCCCCAGTCGATCTTAAAGCTCTGTAGGTTCATAGAGGGAGATATGGACAGATAAGTTGGACCAGAAGTATATAGGGCTTTATAGGCCAAGACCAGCACTTTGAATTTGGCTTGGTAGCAGACTGGCAGCCAGTGGAGCTGATGTAACAGAGGAGTAGTATGTTCCCTGTACGCCACCCCAACTAGAAATTAACTCCTCCAGGAGTGTATTTCCCTTCCTAGGGGTAGATTTCTCTCACTTCCTGTTGTCTCATCCCTGTTCTTAACTATGAGTCATTTAGGAGTCAGATGTTTGTAAATTAGGGCCTGCCTAAAGATCATTCCCCATATTAATGCCCAGCCTTCATGTGATTCTGTCTCTTTTTTCTAGCCCTGGAGATTCCAACACCAATAAATGTGAATTGCATGGGAAGGGAGCTTTGCTTAGTATCATGGTTACCTTTTAAATGGCAGGCAATGGTGAGAAGCAGTGCCCCTATTATCACTAAAGTCATTTATGTGTAACCAAAGGTCACTGAAGGAGAAAATCTTTAGAATATCTTTGTAGGTTGTTCATTTCTGGAGATATGATCTGATTCATCAGTTCTTACGCATTCAGGATATTTTAGCTGTCATAAGTGCCATGCATCCATGTAGAAAACTAGGCAAAGGCCACTATGGAACTGATCACTGACTTTTGGAATGTGAGGGCCTTGGATCTTAACTTCAGCAAAGCAAAGCTTTGAAGAAATGAGTCTGGTTAACAAAGGGGACAATTTTAAATGCCACTAAAATTACCACAATTGATGAAATTGATATCAATTTTTGTAAAAAAATTGGGTCAGGGGATCCAGTGGAAATTTTCCTTGCACTGTTTACTGTTATACTGTTGGTAGCTTTCCCTCTTCCTACAAAGGGCTCTTTTGAGTTCCAGCAGAATACCAAAATAGAAGAAACCACAGCAGGATATTTTCCTAACAGCAAAGCTTTGCTGTTGGAACCATTAGGATATCAAGAGCATCTATTCAGCAAGGTGTTCACCTGTGCCAAACACAGGTAACATCAACATTATCACAGCACATGGCTAGCAAACTCTCTGCAATGTAACGAAATTGCTGAAGAAATGGTTGAGTTGAACATTTTAATAGCTGTTTCCGCTTATTATTTCGTTATCATCAATGTAATGTATAGACAGTTACATTTAGAAATATGAATTTTATTATTATATCTGTTTAAAACTTCATATTTAAATATGCACTGAAATATGGATTTCCTTCCTTCTAAGATTGTTTTAGGACCCCCTAGTGGTGCAGCAGGTTAAACCACTGAGCTGCTGAACTTGCTACCAAAAGATTGGTGGTTCAAATCTGGGGAGCAGGCTGAGCCCCCACTGTTAGCCCCAGTTTCTGCAAACCTAGCAGTTCAAAAACATGCAAATGTGAATAGATCAATAAGTACTGCTTCTGTGGGAAGGTAACAGAATTCCATGCAGTCATGCTGGCCACATGACCATGAAAGTGTCTACAGACAACACAGGCTCTTCAGCTTAGAAATGGAGATGAGCACCAACCCCTGAGTTGGACACAACTAGATTTAATGTCAGAAAAATCTTTACCTTTTCAAAATGGTTTCTTTCTTTTTTTAAAGTGCAGACTAATGAAGAGAAAGAATGAAACAGAGTTGCAAACAAACCCAGGCTGAAAACCAACATGGGCCAGAAATAGATAAATTCATCCATTTCTAATTAGAAACTTAAAAATGGCAAAACCAGGGCTCCCTATTTTCTAACACCATCCTCTGGGGTGTATAAGAAAGATATGGGTACCATAAATAGCATTTACCATCCCTAGAGCTGACCAAAACCAGTTTTCCACATCTGATAGGCAAGCAGCAAGAGCCAAGCACAACATTTCTTTGCAATGATGGTGTCTAAATCAGAAATGTAGATTGGTTAAGTAAACACAATGCATAGAAAAGCACAAATCTAGGCATACCTGCTCTTTTACTGGCTTTTTGGAAAAGACCAGAGCAGAGATACAAGCTCGGTTATTTTTGTATGCACGTACTTATTTTTTTTAAAGGGGGCTTTAAACCCTCCACCACAAATTATACTGGTATTTCTGCTACTGTGGAAAACTACCCAAAAGAGGTAGTCTGGTGTCAAGAAACACTGCTGACTTTGTTCCTGACCTGCCCCCATCTTGCTACGTTCCAACTCAGACGCGAAGGAACTCAAGGAGAAGAATGACTGTTTTTATTCTACCCCAGGCACACTTGGATGCTAAACATTTTTCAAAATCCAAATCACCTTAAGCCAAATCTGCCATAGATAGCTCATTGAACACGGGTCTCTTGCCCATGCCTTCTACGCTGCGCTAAGAACCTTCTAAAAACATCCCGGAGGAATGAATGCCTTTGGAGAGGGAGAAAGGAGAGCCTAAAACAGCTGCTGAAATATAATAGGCTTGTTCACTTACATGGCACACTGATTAACGGGATACACTTGAAATTTTTATTTAGTCCTCTTCTTTCATAAAACTCTGCCCTTTGGAGACAACTATCCCTAATTTAACAAGCGGTGAAATTTAATCTCCATTGTATCTCATGTGCTAACAAGTATCACACCTGGCTGGGAAGCTTGTTAAATGTCAGTGAGGGGTTTAAAATGCCTGTAACATTGCACAGGTTACTGTCTTTAGCCCAGTGAGGATTTCATCTCGCTTTTATTACAATTGGATTGCGAACCTCTTTCAGTCTGAAGCGTTTAAAAAGGTGAGCCTCTGAGGATCTAGGTGAGCTCATGAATCCCCCCCTGTACTCCCTTAGAAGCTTTTAAAATCCCCGATTTGTTGTGACATCAGCACTCGGAACATTAGCTAAAAGGCTCTTTAACTATGTATAGCTTCTAAATCACGGCACCTCCTGTATTGGTGCACCTTTTCATTTTTTCCTTTTCCTGAAAAGATTTATCTCTGCAACTAAATAATTAAGAACAAACCAGAAATGCACACCAGGTGAAAGAGAAGATGCTCCCTGAGGACTGGATTATTTTTCACCCCCAGGGAGGGAGGAAAAAGACCGTGTATGTGCCAAAGATGGTGAACTATATATAGTAAATAAGTCTGTCTCTAAGGGCCCTTCCACACAACCCTACATCCCAGAATATCAAGGCAGAAAATCCCACAATATCTGCTTTGAACTGGGTTATCTGAGTCCACACTCAGACAATGTGGGATTTTCTGTCTTGATATTCTGGGATATAGGGCTGTGTGGAAGGGCCCTTATTTACTTATCAGATTCAAACCTGCATCACACAGCTCAAGAAGCTTGGAAGGCTGTACGATAATGTTTGCCTTTTCTATTTTATGTTTGCAATACACCTGTGTAAGATTCATTGGGCTTGCTATCTCTACTCCATTGCTTTTGAGGTTTGTTGGACTTCCAGGGCTTATGGAGACAAATTCCTAGACTCAGAAAATGGAGTCAGAAAAGTGGTGAATTGCATCACAAGGTTGGGGTGTAACCACTGCTCCATTGCAAGACTTGTAAGCCCAGCTAGATACCCTCAAAATGAGAGATCAGATGGGTGGAAAGCTGTGCCAGTGAAAACACTGGAATAATTGTTACTAGGAATGGATAGAGAAAGGGCCTTTTATCTACTTTATTTATTTATTTACTTACTTACTTACTTACTCACGCTGAAGGGGACGTATATGTGGATCACAGAACACATATATGGCAAATATTCAGTGCTGTTATACACTGACAAGACAGACTGTACATAGATAGAGGTATATGTTGTGACTCAGCTGGAATCACAGAGTGATGGTGTCAATGAGTCTGATGAGGATGATGGGATTCAGATTCACAGTCAGGTGCTAAGCGATGTGATAGATGAGGAAGAACAAGATACAGATGTTCAGTAGTTTCCCACAGCAAGGAATGACGCTGTTGATAATGAAACTACTGAAAACATTTTGATTCAGGAAGGGAGGACAGTTGTTCTCAGCCAGATAATGAGGAAGAAAGCACTAACGAACTGATTGACCTTGATGAGGCCAGAGCTTTAGATTGAGCTGATCACTTAGAATTTAAGGTTAGCAGAAGTGTGAGAATCGCTAGCAAGAGAGAGAGGGAGGCCAAGGGCCAGAGGAATGCCTTCATATTTTCCAAAGGGTATTAAACAGGCTGTTTGAAAATACACCAGTGTCAGAGCAACTTCTCACTTCAGCCAAGAAACTTCGGATTTATCTTGCAGTTTTCATGTTCATGGTTTCAGGAATTTGTCATGTTCTCATGGGACTTTGCCCTGCTTATATCTTCATGGATCCTGTTTTCCAGTGTTACCTTATATTGATCTTTGGAACTATACTTTTGCCTTTTTGAACTTTTTATCTTTTACTTTAATAAACCATAAAGACTATTGCTTGTGTGCTGTTTGGTGTCTGAAGCAAGGTGATTCTATTCTGAGGTGCGACAGTATATATAGGCTTTCCAATCTTCTGCATCTTGGAGGCTGTGCTCGGTTCCACCCAGGGGGTGGGGCGGGGTGGGGTGGGGGTGCTGTGACTCCACTTTCCCTGCCAGGTAGCTTTGTTCATAAACTTCCTCATTGAGCTAATTGCTGACATTTTTCTGCCATTTTCTCGTGGGTACCTGAAATACCTCCCCGCTTAAACAGTACCTATTTATCTACTCACATTGCTGTTTTTGAAACTGCTAGGTAGGCAGAAGCTGAGCTACAGGCTAGGAACTCACCCTGACCCAGGCTTCGAATTGTCAACCTTTTGGTTGGCAAGATTTACTGCAGCTGGCTGTTAACCTGCTGTGCTTCTTCTGGGCCTTGGAACGATGGAGCTATGCCTGCCTCTTCTCTACTCCCTCTGATACTGGGGCAGACTTGATCTGTGCTGCATATAGCAAGTCCAGAAACTATACAGAGCTGACACAGAAGACCATGCAGCACACAGTTATAGCACTATGATTCCACTTTTAACTTCCAAGGTTCCATCAAACAGAGTGGCAGATTAGGGAAGAGCATGGAAAATCCACAGCCACTGAATCTCAACGACAAACTGCATAATTCCATAGGACTCATAGGAGCTAAGGTGGAATCATAGCACTATAATTGTGTAGTCTGAAAGGGCCTAGGGAACTGAGGCAACACGGAGACCATTAACGTACTAGATCTCAGTTCCTGGTAGGAAAGGATGGTTACAGATGTTACTTAAAACATCTAGCATTTGCTTTATTTGAGGTTCCACAAATGAATACAAGCAAGGCTAGCCTTACCATTAGGCAGAGTAAATCAAATCTCTGAGGCAGCACATACTAGAGCTAGTGGCAATGTCTTCTTGGCCAAGCCAGGCCAGGCCTGGGCTTCTACACTCCTGGACATTCCCATCTACAGATGATAGAGTGGACCAAATGTCCAGCTGCTTATTCTCTGGCCTTTAAATCCACCTGCTGTTTTCTACAATGGTGGGAGATTCTGTCTGGTCAACAGTAATGATGTAAAATTCAACTGCTGATCCAGTTCATGTCTGTCATTAATATGGTGAGATGTCACCTTATATTTGGCCTCAGGCAGCAAGACGTGTTCCACTGACCCTGAATGCAAGTGAGAATGGAGGCTCAACAAGACTATTTTTTTTTTCAGAATACTTAAGGGCGCTAGATGAATTTGGAAACACCTCTAAGCTGTATAAATTCTACAATATTATTACATGAGTTGGCCCGTGGGAAGAGAAGTGGAAGAAATTAAGGCATAATTCACTCAGTGTTTCCCACATCATGTCAGACTGTCATCTTCCTGATAAATCTTCTTCCTGGAAGGCTGAAGCATTCAACAACTAAACAATTTCCTGCAGTCTCCAATGAGATTAAAAATACACCAGAAGTCTGAACTGTTATTTTTTTTCTTCCAGCAAATGTACGGTGATAGAAAGTGATAAATTATTGACATTTGAAAGAAACAAAAACAGAACAATGCAGATTGGGCTGTAGGGTTGTTGATTTAATTTTAATTCCAGTGGTTTTGAGGGCTCTTGTTGGCGTGGCTAACAAGAGATTGAATGGAAACACTTGGTATGCCAATTTAAAAGAAGTACTTTCTGCATTAAGACACTCTCCTTTGTGCAGGTGACAAAAAAAGAAATTATCTCCCTCACATAGCAAAGCTTGGAGTAATTCTTTGTCACAACAAGTACTCTGTATGATGTGTGGACACCTTTTTAGTGGAAAAGTAGCTATAGAATAAAATTAACATTTGTATTTTCAAGCACGCATAAAGCAGAATAAAATTCCCTCAAACATTCATACTGGTTTATGAGAGGGAAAGCAACCAACTAACCAAAATGCGATAAGGGTGTACATATTTTGGGGTTTTCAACAGCTCTTGGAAAGGCTAGTTGGGACAAGAGCTTTCCCAAGACAATATTTTTCCCCTCCACACACACACTTTTCCCTGTCTAGAAGCTGACCAGAGTAGAAGCGGGATAGGGTAGCTGTGAAGGAACTAGACAAGATCAGGAAGTGTAAAAATACATCATTGTTAGGATACCAGATGAGAGACTCTCTCTTGGGCACACAGAAGATTGGGTGACCTGGAACGTGATGAATAGACTGTGCTTTGGGACCACAAGATGCAGAGCTAACCTTATATCCAGAATATCAATGCAAAAAATCCTACAATATCTGCTTTGAACTGGATTAACTGAGTCCACACTGTCATGTATTCCAGTTCAAAGCAGATAATGTGGGATTTTCTGCCTTGATATTCTGGGATATAGTGCTGTGTTGAAGGGTACTTAGAAGGCTGCACACTGGGACCATGAGATGCAGAGCCAACTTTAAGAAATGGGGCTACAAAATGGATCCATGAAATGCAAGTGTGAAGATGAGCAAACCACAGACCACCTATGCAATGCAACCTGAGCCCTGCCACATGCACAATGGAGGACCTCCTTATGGTGACATGAGAGGCCATCGAAGTGGCCAGCTTCTGGTCAAAGGACATTTAGCAGAATAACAAGTTCTTAACTTTGTTTGTTTTTTAAATACATTATAACTGTACCCTAAATTCAGTTCTGACACGATAAATAAATAAATAGTTAGGATTCCCCCATTACTATCTATGGTTATGAAAGCTGGACATTAAAGAAAGTTGAGAGGAAGAAAATCAACTAATTTGAGATACGGTGTCTTGAAATCTTCTCAACCCTGGACTGCTAAAAAGGCAAATGAATGGGTCTTTGAAAAAATCAGGTTAAAACTCTCCCTAGAAGCCAAGAAGACTAAACTGAGGATATCATAAATTGGCCATATTATGAAAAGAATTCAATAGAAAAGGCTATAATGCTTGGCAAGATGGAGGATAGGAAGGAAGGCGGAAGACTATAATCCAGATGGATAGCCTCAGTGAAGGAAGTCAGAGCCCTGAATCTGCCAGACCTGAGTAGGTATGCTGAATATGATGATTTCCAGATAGGCCCTATATCCCAGGATCTGATCCCAGGTTTTCTGCTTTAAACTGGATTATATGATTCCACACAGCCAGTTAATCTGGGATAAACAGAAAACCTGGGATATAGGGACTGTCTGGAAGGGCCCTTAGAGGTCTCTCATTTATGGGGTTGTTCAATGTATTGTCGAAGGCTTTCATGGCTAGAATCACTAGGTTCTTGTGGGTTTTTTCGGGCTATAGGGCCATGTTCTAGAGGCATTTCTCCTGACATTTCGCCTGCATCTATGGCAAGCATCCTCAGAGGTACCTCACTACCTCTGAGGATGCTTGCCATAGATGCAGGCGAAATGTCAGGAGAAATGCCTCTAGAACATGGCCCTATAGCCCGAAAAAACCCACAAGAACCTATGGGGTTGTTGTTACTTGAAGACAGTTATCAGCAATAGAGGACGATGAGCTTGGCAGGCCATGTGGAAAATATAGTTCTGTCCTTCAGCTACTTCCATGCAGTTCCTTCCTCATAAAATCTATTACCTGACTTGGTCACCTTATGTCTGCCTAATTGCAATGCCTATCCTTGAACATTTTAAGCATGAACAGGTTTCTGAAAACATGCATTGCACACAAGTACGTCTCTTAGTGAAACAGAATTCATTGTAACACTATTCAGCAAGAAGGCACTTTAGGACTACTGTTAAGAAAAGAAGGAATCAACCCATGAATGCTTACAAGATGCAGATTTAGTCTAACACCAGCCCTCCCCTCCTACATTTCATTCTCCATAGAATGGAAACCTCAGTTATGAAGCAAGGAGAGCAAAGATGAGACCTAATTTAAACAGATTAGGTATTCACATTCATAAAATAGGCAAATACTCAAAATCCATACATTTTATTCTGATAATCAGAAATCTGCCTGTGAAATACAAGGCAATTAAAAGTTCAGAAAGGAAGCTCTGAACAACATGAAAGGTGCTGGAGATGAGATTCGCAGCTGTAAGATTCAAAGGACACGAAGGCCCTGCAATGACTCCAGTGGGAGCTGGGTTTCACAATTCACTTGTAATAGCTGGAGCTGATCAGATTAATGAGTTTTTAAAACTGAGTTTTTGCACCAAATTCCCCGTAAGTACCTTTAAAAACACAACTCTGTGAAGGCCATATTAACTTCACTCTGTCAAATGTGCATATTACATGCATGTATGCGTGTGCATCTTTCAAACATTTGTCAACTTCCAGTGACCCTGTTAATTTCATGGCAAATCAAAGCACTCCTAATAATGGCCATCAAGCCTCTGTTTAAAAACCTTCAGAGAAAAAGCCTCCATTATGCTCCAAGACAACATATTCTACTGTTGAACAGCTCTTACTGTCAAGATTTTTTTCCTAATGTTAAGATTGAATCTCTTTTCCTGCAGTTTGAATCCTAGTCTTTAGAGCAACAAAAAACAAGCTTGTTCCCTCATCAAGATGACATCCTTTCCAATATTTAAACAAGGCTATGGTGTCCTTGGAGCCCCCAGTGCCGCAGTGGGTTAAACCGCTGCAATGCTAAACTTGTTGACCAAAAGGTCGCAGGTTGGAATCCAGGGAGCGGCGTGAGCTTCTGCTGTTAGCTCCAGCTTCTGCTAACCTAATAGTTCTGCCAACATGCAAATGTGAGTAGATCAATAGGTACTGCTTTGGTGGGAAGGTAATGGCGCTCCATGCAGTGATGCTGGCCACATGACCTTGGAGGTGTCTATGGACAATGCCGACTCTTCGGCTTAGAAATGGAGATGAGCACCACCCTTCCAGAGTTGGACTCGACTAGACTTAATGTCAGGGAAAACCTTTACCTTTACCTATGGTGTCCTCTCTTAACCTTCTCTTCTTCAGGCCAAATATACCCAGTTTCCTAAGCTGCTCCTCATAGGGTTTTGTTCCCACACCTTTTAACATGTTCGTTCCCCTTCTTTGGACACATTCCAGCTTGTCAATATCTGTCAATACTGAATAAGACGGACTAATAGTATAACTCTGTGTAAGGCAGATTTACAGTTTCCAAAAAATGGACAACTAGCCTTACAGCTTCACTTTTATGCTTTCAGCAGCAAAGGATTAATAAGGCACAGAAGAATTTGTGGGGAAGGTGGTATATTAACCCTCGCCAGTAGCTGATGAGAAGACATCTTCCTACCTGAGAACAAAAGACTACCCTTATTACAAAAGACACCCCTGAATCAATTTTCTTCCCGCCACATGCAAAGTAAAATATCACAGTGAAACTATCTGCAAACCTGACAAAGGAGCAGCCTACTAGAACCCATCTGTCTCCCATCGGTGAGAAAAGGAAGACTTTATTCTATTAGGAGCAGACATTATAAATGATTACACATTATTACAGTGACATTAACTATCTTTTTATTTGCCTTCTGGTGGGAAACTCAGCAAACCTTGCTCTTCTGTGGTGCTAGCAGGCATACTTAGAAGATTAAACTCTTAAAACAGAGCTGTTAGCTCAGTAATAAACTTATTAATTTATGTCACAAAAACCTTTGTGACCTGTAATTTGTATTATGCTGAAAAAAAATTCAGGCATTAGGGGATGACATTCTAAATTATAATTGTTCGTTATGGAAACAGCATCGGTTTACAAAGCCTGTTAATACCTCATTTGCACATTCACCCTTAAATCTATCTTGATAATTATTATCTTTATCTTGAACATTTTTGCACATGTGTGTGGGGCCACTGCTTTAAGGAAAAATATTCCAGGGAAATGGGAGATATTTTTGTTGAACTATACTTTGTTGTTTTCTTTTTTTTTTTAAAGTATTATCAAGGGAGGAGGAGGAGGAGGAGGAGGAGGAGGAGGAGAACAACAACAACAACAATAAAAGAAAAAAGTTTAGATTATTGATGTCGCCATATCAGGTGACAGCTGAATTGACAAAAACAACAGGAAAAACCCAGCAATTATCAGGACCTCAAAATCAAACTGCAAAGGCTCTGGAATAAACCAGTACAGGTGGTCCCAGTGGTAATCGGTACACTGGGTGCCGTGCCAAAAGATCCCAGCCGGCATTTGGAAAAAATAAACATTGACAAAATCACGATCTGTCAACTGCAAAAAGCCACCTTACTTGGATCTGCGCGCATCATTCAAAATATATCACACAATCCTAGACACTTGAGAAGTGTTTGACGTGATTTTGTGATATGAAATCCAGTATATAAATCTCATTTCCTGTGACATACTGTGTTTTTGTGTCAGTAAAATTATTATTATTATTATTATTATTATTATTATTGTACCTCACCTCCATCTCCCCAAAGGGACTTGGGGCAGTTTACATGGAGAGAAGCAATATCAACATAGTTAAAATATGAGACATTAAAATTCATAAAACAACAACATGAAACAAATAAAGAACATCATAACACAATATAAAAACAACTACTGAGCAACAACCAGTAACCTGAAATAGCAAAACAATTCTGGGCTTGGGTGGGTGGGCCGATACAATCAGTTGAGAGGGCAGGGCTGATAGATAAAGTGTAAGTGCCAGATGACAAAAGTCTGGGATAAAGGCAATATGAGATGGACTACTATATCTCTGAGTACGGGACAATAGTAAAGTGCCGAAACTGAGTTTTAGGTCAAAAGCTGGGTAAGGATAGGTAAAGGTTTCCCCTTGACATTAAGTCCAGTTGTGTCCAACTCTGGAGGTTAGTGCTCATCTCAGTTTCTAAGCCAAAGAGCTGGCATTGTCTGTAGACACCACCAAAGTCATGTGGGTGACATGACTGCATGGAGCGCCGTTACCTTCCCACCGGAGTGATACTATCGATCTACTCACATTTGCATGTTTTCAAACTGCTAGGTTGGCAGAAGCTGGGAGCTCATTCTGTTCCCTGGATTCAAATTGCTGACATTTTGGTCAGCAAATTCTGCAGCTCAGCAGTTTAACCTACTGTCCCACCATGGGAAAGTGAAGTGAAAAGGCCCTTAAAGACCTCCCTCACCTTCATTTTTTGTGCATTAATTCATGTATGTTTACAGTCAGTGTCCATATTGATTAATCACGAACTTTAATGTAATATGACTTTACAGGTAACTGCATCTTTTAAAATTATAGCCTGGTACATGACAGTTGGAATGGGCTACAATCCTCCTCTCTCCTCCTTGGCTGGGGAGATTGGGAGTTGTACTACAAAATATCTAGACAAAGCTAGATTTGGGAAGCCTGTACTAAACCCTTCATAATCCAAAGCAGCCATCCTAACCTGTACTTTCCGGTTGTGTTGGACTACAACTCCCTGTAATTCCTGACTTGCATTAGCCCATCCGGAGTACGATGGTGTTATCACCTGCACAATGCCAATTGTGATTTTAATTATTGTTTTAATGTTGTGTTTTAATTGGTTGGTTTTAATGCTTTTGTTTATTCATTGATGTATGAGTACGTGCGACGTTGAATTGCTGCCTTTGTGAGGTTGCCTTAAGACCCCTTCGGGGTTAAAAAAAGGCAGGATACAAGTATGGTAAATAAATAAACTTGAATAAAAGTAAACTGAACACAAACACCAGTGAGGACAAACAAAGCCAACTTTGCTATGTCATTGAAAGGCCCAGAGCTTCAAATGTTTAGACTACCAGTTCCAGCATCCCCCAACCAGCACGGATGGCGCATAAAAAATATGCTGGTTGGGAAATTCAGCACTCCAAAAAGTAACTTTTAAAACTTGTTGTTTTGCTGAAATGAGCCACAGTGGTTTTATTGATGTAGGACCACAGCCAACACAGGAAATATCAGATTTGGGCAACCAGGACAATATTCTTCCTTATTCTTTGACCCCATTTCTAACCTGCATACTTTTGCTCCTTTTGGAAAAAGGCCTGGAAGAAATCATATGTTTATGGGTCACAAAAGCTTTCACAAAAAGCATCTCACTTCACTTCCCTCAACATCTATGGATAGATAGACTCCACAAGCACCATCTTTATGTCTTAACTAGGGCTGCCAGAGTGTAGAGTGGAGATGGCTTTTCCCCCTTTAATTGCTGTACAGGAAAGGGACTTTGTGCAGGCTTATGGCCTGGCTGCATGACAAAGAACACTTGCTGAAATTCCCTCTTCCATACAACTACAGTATGCAATGTATAGGAGCCGTCTCCCGTTTTCACTCTGGCAACCCCAATCTGAGCCTCCTCACAAAATACTGGCAAAAGGTTAAGAAAACAGATTCAAAGGGTAATCGTGAATAATCATTTGAATCAAAATTAGAAAGAAATTCCCAGCAGCGCTATGCAAAGGTCATGCTCTTCAACATTTTCATTAGTAAATTGGATGAAGGAGAGGACATTACATTTGTTCAATTACAGCCAATATAAACCTGAAGGGATTATACAGCAGACTTTCACAAAAACGGGAAAGCCATTACGACAAAATTAAATTCCACAAGGACAAACACAAGGAGTTAGACATAAGAGCAACAAATCGCTACAAGATCCTTATTTTCTTCTAGCTTGTGATCACATAGGATGTATTGTCTCTTTTCATGGTCTTGCTGCTTCTGTTCTAATTTTCATCTAAATTAAAATACAACTGCCCCTCTGCATCCACGGATTCAGCCAGCATTGCCTTGGAAATATTTTTAAAAGTCCAAAAATACCTTGGATGTGCCACTGTATATAAGGGACAGCAATGTCAATACTATGCCACTGGAGAATCCACAGGTGTTGTTATCAACAGGACATCCTGGAACCAAACCCCAACAGATACCGAGAATCCACTGTAACAAACGCATCACCAAAATCATAGAATCATAGAGCTGGAAGAGACCTCATGGGCCATCTAGTCTAACCCCCTGCCAAGAAACAGGAAAATCACCCCTGACAGATGGCCATACAGCCTCCAAAGAAGGAGCCTACACCACACTCTGGGCAGAGAGTTCCACTGCTGAACAGCTCTCACAGTTTGGAGGAAGTGCTTCCTAATGTTCCGGTGGAATCTCCTTTCCTGTAGTTTGAAGCCATTGTTCCACATCCTAGTCTCCAGGGCAGCAGAGCACAAGCCTGCTCCCTCCTCCCTATGACTTCCCCTCACATATTTATACATGGCCATCATGTGAAATGGAAAGTAGACTGAGCAAGGATTGATGTGAATATACACACTACAGAGAGTTGCCAGTTGACAGAATTATACATCCATAGGAGACATTCCTACATAAAGAAGACAATGTACTGATTGACTAGAGTTACTTTTGCCCCTCTAAATATTTTGAACTACAGGTCCCATAATTCCTTACCCTAAACTGGGGACCTGGAATTCTAATTGCAAAACTTCAAGGGTTACAATGTGTGAAATAGTTTGGCATCTCAGCTTCTCTTAAAAGTGTATGAGACAACCACCACACTTTCATTAATGTTTAGATGACTTTTGTTGGTGCATTTTGCCTTTGAGAAGCATTTGGAACTTTGTTTGGTACAAAGAGTTGCAGCCATATTGTTAACTAAGGTTAGCTATAAGAAGTTAAGAACCACAAAACTCCCTTCCTACAACTGTTCTATTGGCTGCTAGTCTGTTTCTGGTCACAATTCAGTGTTGGTCATGACCTATGAAACCCTATGTAGGTCATGCAAGTCCTAAGAAATTCAGGAGATGCCTTCTCTCAATTCCATCACCTGGTGCGGAATGGAATTGTTTGTTGATAGGAGAAACAAACAATAGGCTTCTGAGAACTGAAATCTTATTTTAAAGGCAGGGCTTTAAAACAGGGCTATTTTGTTTTATTGTATTGTTTCTAAACAGTTTTTCATCATTTTAATTGCATATTTTAAACTGCTTTATATGTTGCTAATACTTTCAATTCCATTTTAATGTCAGTCGTTTCTATGCTTTCATTGTATGTATTTCAATTTGAAGGAGCTTGTCACATAAAGGGTATTCAGACAAGGTCCCTGCTGCCAGCCCCATTCTCAATGTTCCAAACATGGCTAGAAAGAGGTTTGAAAATAAAGCCTATTTATGTCTCACGCTATACATATTTGGGCTCTCCTTTTAAACACTACACTGAATGCTTGGATGTCAAAGAGTTGTGTATCTGACATGGGGCTGGTGAATACAATTGCATTCCATACACTGGCTTTCCATATACTGTTTGAATACTTCCCTACAATGCATGGACATTCATTTTCCTTTTTATCTAGCATTCGTTGCTATGCATGTTTTGGGCACACTACTTTTCTCCTATCAATAAACAAGTTGTTATTTGGTACTCTGTCAAACAGAATTTTGTTTCTATTGTGTCAGAAGTGACTTGAGAAATTGCAAGTAGCTTCTGGTGTGAGAGAATTGGCCATCTGCAGAGACATTACCCAGGAGATGCCTGGATATGTTACCATCCTGTGGGCGGCTTCTCTCATGTCCCCACATGGGGAGCTGGAGCTGACAGATAGGAGCTCACCCCATGTCTTGGATTTGAAGCGTCAACCTTCAGGTCAGCAGTTCAGCTGGCACAAGGGTTTAACCAATTGTGCCACTGTGGCTCTTGTCAAACAGAAATGATCATGTATAACTGCCAATCCATAGTATGGGAGGTGATCACGTACTTCTAGGATGTAATTCAATGCACACTTTAGACCAGTGGCTCAGTATACAAAAGGGTGGGGATGGTTTAGTTTCTGCCAGTACAAAGGAAAATGCAGACTCAGAAAGAAATTCCTTCTCTGAACAAGATCTGGTGGTCTCAATATCAATTGGTTTCAGTGAACACAATGGGCAAGACTGTTGGAAGATTTCCATCTTAGGCTGTATCTACACGGCGGAATAATAGCAATTTGATACCACATTAACTGCCATAGTTTAATGCTATGGAATTCTTGGAGTTTTGATTTTGTGAGATAGTTACACTTCTCTGTTAGCGAGCTCAGGTGCCACAACAACTACACATCCCAGGATTCCATAAAAAGGAACAATGACAGTTAACGTGGGGTCAAACTGTTCCAAGTCTGCAGTGTGGATGATCTCTGAAGTAGTCAATGCTATGATCCTTGCTAACCCTGCGGCATCTCTGTGGCAGTGTCTTCTCTTCCATAGCATGTCTACAACCTGATAACACGATGTCATGTTATGAATTTCTCCTAATATAGTGAATGACCAACTTAATGCACAACAATCATGTGTCACACAGTGCAGTCTTATAGCACCTTTGAGACTGGAAGGTAATACAATAGAATAACTTCATTGTCATTGTACATCATACAAAATCATACAAAATGAAAATAAATGCCATTCCCAATACACATTATATATGTAGAATTTCAGAACAAAATACCCATCCGTCCACGTTCTAATCACTATTGCAATGTTTCTCAGTCTTCCTAAAGCTAATGTAGTTCCTCACATTGTGGTGACCCCCTTATACTTAAAATTAAAGAAGGGATTATGGAAAAAAATGAGTTTGAAAGTATTTGGAGAAAATTTCTAGAAAAAGCATTGGAAAAAGAAGATGGGAATTTACCTCCAAATGAAGACTTGAACTTTTGGTGGGACTTTAGAAGAAGAGATGGCTCTGGAGAAGGGGAGCACAGTGGTGAATGTAAATAAAAGAGGGGGAAATGTATATTATATGTCTATGTAACTGTAAATGTTTCCCAAATAATTTTAAAAAATGTTTTGGCAACCCCCAACCATAAAATTATTTTTGATGTAACTTCATAACTATAATTTTGCTACAGTTATGAATTGTAATGTAAATATGTGCAGAATGTATTTTCATTCACTGGACCAAATTTGGAACAAATACACGATATGCCCAAATTTGAATATGGTGGGATTGGGGGGATTGATTTTGTCATTTGGGAGTTATAGTTGCTGGGATTTATAGTTCACCTACAATCAAAGAGCATTCTGAACTCCCCCAATGATAGAATTGAACCAGTTTTGGCACACAGAACTTCCATGACCTTACAAGACTGGAATGGTTTGGTAGGCATTGATCTTGGGTTTTGAAGTTGTAGTTCACCTACATCCAGAGAGCACTGTGGATTCAAACAATGATGGATCTGGCCCAACTTGGCACAAATATTCAATAAGCCCAAATGTGAATTTGGGGGAAAGAGACCTTGACATTTGGGAGTTCTAGTTGCTGGAATTTATCGTTAACTACACTCTGAACCACACCAACAAGAGAATTGGGCCAAACTTCCCACACAGAACCCCCATGACCAACAGAAAATACTGTGTTTCTGGTGGTCTTTGGTGACCACTCTGACCCCCCCATGACCCCTCAAAGGTCCCAACCCCCAAGTTGAGGAACACTACCCCAATGCCTCATCAGTGTGAAACCATAGAGTTCAATTTAGTCACAGCTCTGGGATAAAAGCTCTCCCTCAGACTATTTGTCCTTGTTTTTATCCTCTTATACATCTCATGAAATAGACTGGTTTTTATAAAAGTTTATACTCCGGGCTTCTTTCTTCCAGTGTGCTTCAATGGTAGCACAAGATTCTTCAGTGCCATATCATCAGTGCTTTCAGATTACCCTTCAATGACCGACTACCCTTCATATGTATTAAGCTAAAACCACCATCTTCTCCAACCATGGTGATTAGGGAAAATGGAAGCTGTTTTCCAACACTTTTGATGGGTGCCAGTGTCAGGCAGGCCCTTCTAGATATTCACACAAGAAAAGGAAAAACTTACCAGCTGCCTAGTGCTTTTGGTGTTGGATCCACTCCACTCCACTCGGCTGTTTTAAGAATAGAAGAATAATCAACCCATCTACACATTCTCCCCATACATCATAGGGGAGAAACTCAACATTTGATTGGGAATAATCCTTCTTGATTATTATAATTCCAAAAATAAATACTTAGATAACAATGCAGATGAGGTTCTTTTGTTTCTATTTGCATTTCCCACTTCCATTGTCTGATGCTTTATCATTAATACTTGGCACTCTTGGTTACCTATGCTGATTGCTTTTTGTCTCCCTCTTATTAAGGATTTTTTAATTTCCAGCTTTATTTACAATCTTTAATTTAGCCTTCCATTGTCTATTTCATGCTTAGTGGCTCATGCATATACATGAATGACGCCTCAGATTTATATCTCACTTACCACGTTGAAATGCCTCCTGCATTTTGGAAGAATTGCTCGCTTTACATTGTCCAGTTTAAACAAACACAGCCCTTGACTAGTTTTCATTTCATGTCAGTGAATAGGAGTTTCAGAAAGGTTTTCCTAATCACCATGAATACACCAGCAAGCAATTATGTAGATTCTTCATCAAGAACAAAGAGCAGAACCCTTACAGTTGGCATCCCTCAATAGCTTATTAGAGGTTTCTGATGATTCAAGAGCTGTAATGGTGAATAATGGTACCCTAAAAGGACAATTTTGCTGCAATGTTATTAATCATAGCCAAGTTTTAAGGCCATGGCAACACACTACAGAGTCCTGAGTTTTGTGGTTTAGGGAGGCATATTCCAAATTCTCAGCTAGAGAGCTCAAGTGCTCAAGCAAACTTTGGATTCCATAATGCTACAAGTACATAGCTTTAAAGAAGTGGTTCCCAACTTGTGGCCCATAGCTCACCAGCGGACCACAAGAATAAAAATATGATCTGTGGCCTCACAGTTACTATACAGTTGCAATGAGAGTGCTGGGTTTCGTGAAAACCTCTTATAGTGCCGAGGCAATGGGGATGTCTACTCAGGCTGACTACTCACGAAAGGCGCAACAACAGGCTTCCTGACTGCTGCTTCTACAAAGAGCATTGCAACCCCAAACAAAGATGGATTTGGACCAATTTGGCACAAATAGCTGATACACCAAAATTTGAATACTAGTGGGGTTCGGGGGGGGTGTGTGTGATTTTGTCACTTGGGAGTTGTAGTTGCTGGAATTTATAGTTAATCTACAATCAAAGAGTACTCTGAATCCAGCTCACAATGGATCTAGACCAAACTTGTCACAGTACCTACATGGCAACACTGAATACTGGTGGGGCTGGGGAGGGCTGTTTTGAATTCTGGGAGTTGTAGTTCACCAACACTCAGAGGGCACTCTGTACCAAACAGGTGTCAGAACTAGTAAACTTGCCACACATACTCAACATGCCAAACTTTAAATACTAGTGGGGTTTCGAGGGGACTGACATCAGAGGTTGGAAATTATAGTTCACCCACATCGACAGAGCAATGTGCACCCAACTTATGGATCTGGACCAAACTTGGCACAAATACCCAATATGACCAACTTTGAATACTGGTGGGGTTTGGTGGGGGGGGGGGGGATGACCCAACATAAAAGTTATTGTAGTTTTCCTTGTATCTAGAGAACCCTGTGACCCCCAATGTGGCCAACTGTGAATACAGACGGGGTTTAGGGGTGACTTACTTTGGCATATGGGAGTTGTAGGTCACCCACATTCAAAAAGCACTAAACCTAGCTGACAACAGATCTGGACCAAACTTGGCATACAGACCCAACATGGCCAACTGTGAATACTGGTGGGATTTGCGGGCGGATCGACCTATGATTTTGGGAGTTGTAATTCACCAACATCCTTATGCATTTACTAATTAGAGCACTAAAAAAAATACAAAAGAAAAGACTGTTTCTCTCTCTCTAATAAATGGCTTTACATATTACTCAAGCTGCTTCTGCTGCTACTTCTGATACTGCTGGGCCACTCTCAGTCCCACATCGCAAGGGTGCATTTCCCTCTGTCTTGAAGGGACTCGCTGGCGTGAACCTCCCTTCAATTTCGTGCACTCTCCCTCTCTTGTGCATGCACACCACGGTGCCATGCGCCAAGCATGCCTGCTCTCGCCTCCCCGCTTGGAGTCTCAGAAACAGCCCTCCCTTTGGCTGAGGGGCCAGTTGAGAGGCTGGCCAAGGAGGAGGGCTATTGGTGGGAGGATTTGCCATCTGTTTCCAAAAAGGAAGAGAAGGACAGGCAGAGAGATTGTCAGCCTTCTCTACCAAAGGAGTTCCTAAGACCATCAGAAATATGTGTTTTCTGATGGTCTTTGGCATCCCTCTCATGATTCCCCCTGGGGTCACAACCCCCAGATTGAGAAACACTGGCATGAACATACTGTTATTTCCCAACTGTAATACAATCTTTTAATTTCTGATCTTTGAACTAAACCAGGCATGGGCAAACTTCGTCCCTCCAAGTGTTTTGGGCCAACTCCCAGAAAACCCAGCCATCTTACTGGCTGTTAGGAATTGTAGTTGAAGTTCAAATCACCTGGCGGGCTGACGTTTGCCTAAACTAATCTCTCCTCAACCCAGCTACATCACAATGTATTGGAACACAGCTCCTCCTATTACCTACCATACTCTCTGGGGGTTATGGGATTTGTAATCCTGTCCATCTGGGGAATGTTTGGAGAAGGGATGTAACAAATGAACTCAATTTCCTTTTCTCTCCATTTTTAAGGCCAAGATTAAATTCCAAACTGTCTGTTTATTAAGATTTTCAAGCAAGGCTGAGCATGTGTGTGGAATGGTTCCCATGCAACATGATTTCCTTCCAGAACACTGACAAACAACAGCAATCGTTGCTTGAAGTGGGTGACCACATACACACCTGCTTAGCCTCTTGCCCATATAATTTGAATTTTAAGAAGAGTGTCTGCTGCCGCCTCCTCTTTCTCCAAAGCAACAACTTGTGTATTCCTGGCTGGGTGGTTTTTCTTTCATTCATTCATTTTTTTAAAACCCAAACATATTATTCTTTATTACACCAGCAATGTCAGCCAAGTAGGAATTTAATTTTTTTGCTCTCCCCTTTAAAAAACTCCAGCCTGGATTTTTATTTTAAGGAAGACACTAGTAAGAATACGACTCCAAAGAGCTCCAAGATTATCAGAGCCTACAGCTTTGGTCATACTTCGCTTCCTTCTTAAATATTGATATATGCTAAGTATACTCAAGGGCCTCAGAAGGAATGCCTATTTTGGTTTAGAGAAAGCATTGCTTATGCAACCCAAAATCACAAAGGACTACAACTCCCAGAATCCCTCATCCAGCACAGCTTGTAGCCATGTAGATTGGAAGTACTGGTTGTAGTCCCAACAAGGAAGTTCCCAAGTTCTAGAAACAGCAGCTATCCTATAGCAAAAGTCTAAGATCCTTTGCCATGGAATTCGTTTCATGGTCAATTCTCCCCTTTCCTCTGTTTTAACATCATTTTTGTTTCATTATAAAGGTCCATTCTCAAATATCATATATTTATATTTATACATTTATAACCTATACCAGGGTGAAAACCAGATGTTTTGTCGTGTGCATATGGGCAGCAAGTGCAAAAAAAGGCAGGTTAGTGTAGGAAGAAATACTAAGAGGTGAGTCAAGCCAATTATAGACAGGTAAGCATGGAAGGTAACTGAGGGTGAAGACAGGTATACTAGCAAGGTCTCGGCTATTTCAGAATCAGTAACAAGAAAACAGTCATAGTTATAAATGAAAACACAGGGAAAGGATAAAAAGATGTACACCTTAGAAAGGTCTTCATTTGGAGTCAAAGACCTTTCTAAGTGCATCTACAGTGTAGAATGATGTGGGGTTGCCTTTGGAAGCTTCAAGTAGTCCAACGGGCGGTAGCCAGGTTTCTAACTGGGGCAGACACAAAAGAAACAGTCCCACTTCTGAGCCAGCTCCACTGGCTGTTGGTTTGCTACCAAGCACAATTCAAAATTCTTGCTTTAGCCTATAAATCCCTAAACAGTTCCTGCCCAGCTTACCTATCTGCACGTCTCTCTATCTCTCTTTAAGAGCCAATTAGAGAATTGAGATTGGCAGAGGAAGTCCTGCTCTTGGTCCCACCACCCTCACAGGAACGACTAGTGGGGAAGAGAGACAGGGTCTTCTTGGTGGTGGCCCCTCGGCTGTGGAACTCCTTCTCCAGTAAAATCAGATCAATCCCCTTCCTCCTGACATTTAGGAAACTACTCAAAATGTGGCTTTTCAAGCAAGCATTCAGGGAGTGAGATGGAGAAGTTAAGACATCTTTGGGACTGGTGCAATGTCTAATGTCTTATGTTTCATGCTTGTCTATGTCAAATGTTTTCTAGTTTATTGGTTTTAATCTACTGTTATATGCTATTTTAGTTATGTAATGCTTTTTATATTATGAGGCACTGAATTTTGCCACTTACTTTGTTGTGAACCATTCTGTGTCCCTGCAGGCGTTCAGAAAAGTGGTATATAAATTAAACAAACAAACAAACAAACAAATAAATAAATAAATAACGAATGCAGTTTGACACCTTTAATTGCAGTGGCTCAATGTTATGGACTCCTGAGAAGTGCAGTTTTACAAAGTATTTAGTCTCCTCTGTCAGAGTGCTGCTACCTCAACAAACTACAAAGCCCAGGATTCCATACCATTGAGGCACAGCAGTTAAAGTGTGTCAAAGCACATTAATTCTACAGTGCAGATGCACTCCATGTCTGACTTTTTTGCATCAGATTCCACAGTGAGTTATGACAATTATGAGAAAAATGCTTTTTCTTATCCTCCTTCTCCATTACATTTGATTCACTTATTTTATTCTTTAGATATTTATACCAAACATACCATGTCCTATTTCAGAGGCAAAGCATGCATTTTCAATTAAAGATATCAAAGTTTAATGGAAAATTTAATGGAGGGTTTTATTCAACATTACTTTGCCCCAACATCTGTCACTTATTTGTTATTTATGCAAACCTGACTACTTTAACCTCAGCCTTCATGCGCTCAAGTTGCTTCCTTCACTAAAGTAGCATCATCCTCAAACAGTGACCACATTTTGCTTCTTTCATCCACTGTCTTCAATATGTTTTGCATATTTCTCACTTGCTTCAAATGGCAAGATCATCAACCATAGTCATCTAAAAAGGTCACCATCTCACAGCACTATAATGTTATCAAAACAGAATGGGGCAGACACAAAAGAAACCCCTACAGTCTGTTTGTTCTCACAGTAAGCAACCAGAAGTTTCAGTCATAAATGGTGGTTTGTTTATTCGGAACTGCTTTTGTGAGAAGTACATTGAGACAGATGCTAAATGACAAAAATAGAATGGAATGGCTGGACTTCTTTTTTAATATTATTGTTTCTTGGACTTGATTTCAGAAGCCAAGATGACTAACAAGCTATTCAAATTGGCTATTGTGTCTATAACTACAATTTCCTTTCATCCAGAAACTTCCATGTCTCATCAAGGGCATTTTTGCACCGTAGTTGCAAAAATGAGTGACCTGCAGTCAGAGCAAATGATCTTTTGTGCATGATTGGCCCTATCTAGCAGGTTGCAAATGCTGCCTGAATGATTTTGGGAGTTGTAACATTTTCAAGCTCTCTGGGTGTGAGAATTTTAGTAGACAAAAGATATTATGCTATTGGCAGTGGGATTTTCACAGAAGAAGAAAAAATGCCTCCCTTGTCACTTGATGCTTTCTCCATGCTTCCATTGTGTATATAATGCTGAAGATGCTACAAAGTGGACAAAATGTAGAAGTCTAGTGCTCAGTTTAGCATCTTTCTTTCTCATGTAGTTAGTTGTTGAGTTTAGTAGTTTCACAGTATATTTTCCATTCCCAACTAATGCAGCAATGCCAAACTACAATTCCATGAAAGGTATAGTCTAATTGTACCAGACCACTGGCTTTGATTTTCAGTAGATCTCCTTTTTTATTTTGGAGCTTTGACATGTGCATGACTGAGGCATGAACTGTATTTTATCACCTTCAGATTTCAAAGTAGATGAATAGGATGAATACTGAGCTGTGCACAGATGGTGTGGTCCACACCATATGTCCCTTTGCTTCTTGTATTCTTGGGGAAGGGGGTTGCCAGAGTGAAAGCTGGAGAGGGTTCCTGTACTGTTAGTGGCTGTGAAGAAGAGGGCATCTCAGCAGGTGTTGCTCAGTATCTGGTTATGAGGCAAGCAACACCTACTAAATTTCAATCCCCAACACAACCACTGAAAGTACAGAAGCTCTCTCCAGCTTTTCCATTGGCAACCCTAC
Organism: Anolis sagrei; assembly: GCF_037176765.1. Taxonomy (NCBI): domain Eukaryota; kingdom Metazoa; phylum Chordata; class Lepidosauria; order Squamata; family Anolidae; genus Anolis; species Anolis sagrei. Next base: position 170,408,269 of record NC_090025.1, read on the forward strand.
TAAAGAAACCCCAGAGGGATTTCTCTCCCTATCTAATAACACTATATTTTCCAAAGAAGCTGGGAGATTCTGGACAGATAAAAGGATGAACTATGGAATTCGCTAGCATATGGCAAATGGATTGTCACCAACTCTGATGACATTAATGACTACCAAACATGATGCCTGAATATTACCTCCATTCTCAAAGGACAAATGGCTATCAATGTTATGTAGCAGAAAATATGAACAGAAAGATGTTATGACAAACATCCTGCTTGTGGGTGTCCCATAGGTATCTGATTGGCCAGTCTAGGAAGAGAAGAGTGGAATAAGTGGGCCTTTAATTTCACCCAGCAGGGGCTCTGCTAATGTTCATGTGGGAGGGAGCTGAGCATTCAGGAGAGCTTTTGCAAGACAGACCCACATTTGCAAGACAGCCTTGCATCTAACAAAAGCATCAGAAAGGGAAAGTTGCACCCAGCTTTCAGGCCCACTACTATGCTATAACTATTTTAATGCTTTCCTTATATATTTCATGAAAGAAACTTGCAGACAGCCAGACAATGTCAACAGCAAGCAATACGACTTGTTGACAGGACAATGACAGATATTTGGAAATAAAAGATTTCTAAAAATGTCAGGCAGCTGACATTTCCACACGCCTGTTCTGGGCCAGTATATATCAAGAAGTCGATCATGCCCTGAACACATCACCTTGCAAATTGACTGTGGTCAATATCCAAGTCTGCAGTACCACATCTTGAAGAGCAAGACATGAAGGATCTATTATTTTATTGATGTGAACAGCAGGCTGGCGGAAACGCAGGATGTAATGTGCTCTCCCAGAAGGGCAATACAGAAACAGAAAGCGCATGAAAAGGTAAGGAGGAGAAGGGAGCAAAGTACTCTCAAATGAAACATCTCCCTGAAAAGGGCAAATATCAGCTGAGTCCATCAAGACACAGCACAACAAAATGGCCCTGATACAAAATACTATAGAAGAGCCTGAGCACGTAAAACAAGCAATGACAGACCTCCCTAAACTCCTCTCAGAATAATGCACACACACAAAAGGTTAACCTATTACTAGAACCCCAATAAAGAAGCACAGTAACTCTGCTATTCGTGCACAGCAATTAGCAATATTACACTTGTATGCCAAAGCAACTGTGATGCTATTTGATAAATCCAGGCACAGAGGTTGAAGTCTAAAAGCTCCAGGAAGTCTTAACACTGCGAACAACAGAATTCACTTCAGTAAACGATTCTCAATATTTATAATTCCAAATCCATGCAGAGGGAATGCCAATCAATCAGGTTTCAATCTCTGCCTGTTAGTACTGGAGCCAGCTCCACATGGCATGAAAACTACATATAATGCTGTTCCAACACTGACATTTGGTTCTTGCATTAGTAATGCTAAGTAGCCTTTGGAAAGATTTCAGGGGGAGAAGTGGTGGTGGTGGTAGCGAAGATGCTCTATCCACCAAATAATATCCTCTCTGCTTCTCTAAATGCTGTAAATCTCCACACAAGACCCCCAGAGGTCCCCCAATTCCAAGACATGCATGTTTTCAATGTCCTGGGATAAGGAAGGGAAGGTAACAAGACAGCAGAGACAGAAATGTTTGAGCAACCCATCATTGCACTACTTACAAGCTCAAAACCCACACTACTTTTCATTGCTTCCATCCATTATATATATTTTCACATCACGTATATTTAACTTAATTCCAGAATAAAGCTCTGGAGCTCTTTTTCTCTGCTGTGTTTGGTATGTAAGCGATATATTCACCTAAGAAGAGCCAATTACAGGCATTTCCCATGGCCAGTCTAATAGCTACAACTGTTTCACTTACATGCAACACAGAGTTGCAGGGTCAGTCCTACCACTGGGCACCAGTACCAACTCCTCAAGAGTTGTCCCATTTACCACTCCTCACTCTTAAAGAAAAAGATCTATGTGCATCACAAGCCAATTCTGCTCTTCCTAAACTATCCTGGTATTCTCAGGTCAGATGGAGGATTGTACTCTATTTTAATAGTTGAAGTAAGTTCAAATGCCACTCCAGGTCACTTCTGGAAGAGAAGGGATCATTCCCTCTTTTACTTCAGGCAGCAAAATATATTGGGCTGGCTCTGTATAACTGGATGAGGTCAAGGCACTATGAGAAAGTGGCTCCTATGCACCCTTGGCTACATGTGATAATTCAGCAGTGGCCAACATCTGTCACTTGGATTAGTAAGAAAAAATAAACAACCACAGGTCAAAGACTCTGAATCATCTCAATTCCCTCACTAGTTGCAGACCAGATGTGTATCAGCCAGACGGCGTGCATGTTCCCTAAATCCTTTCATAGCTACAGGAAACTAAAACTGTTATTGCAAATTGACTCCTTCCTTCTACCATAAACCGAATTGATTCTTCCCTTCTCCGATTCCGGCTGGATTAAACATCTCATACATTCCAAATCTCATCAAGTAAACGTTAACAGGTTGTGTGCTCTCTCTCTCTCTCTCTCTCTCTCTCTATATATATATATATATATACTCTGTGTGTGTGTGTGTGTGTCTGTGTAAACTTTCATCATCATGAAATGTAGGGATTATTAAAAAGCTAGATTTCTTTCAGAAGCTTCATTTTAACCTCAAGGTGGACATAGACAGGCAGGCATATGGCAGGCAGGAGTTAGAATGATCAAAGTTTGAGTCCAGGATACATTTTTAAAATAGAAGTCTATTCGTGTGTGACTCGGTTACTTTTGGCAGTGACTTGTAGCAACTGCTTGGTAAATTTACATAGGAGAAGATTAACTGCCATTCATGCTTAGCTCAAGTCTTCAGTGGAAGTTGCCATCCTTCTTGCAGTAAGCCATTGATGGAATTACATACAAAGTAGAAAATGAATGCATGCACAACATGTTGGTTTTCCATCATCATCTCTATTTCTATTTATATCCCATATTTTTCACAGTCCTGAAGTCTTCCTTTGGACTGCAGAATTACAGTGCCTTGAATTCCACTTTTTCTGCCATGGCAATTTGTTATGGTATCCCAGGACTTCTTGTTTGGGGAGGCACCAGAGCTCTTACCTATTTGAAACCCTACCTGCCCTTCCTTTTGACCAGGGAGCACTCTCCAATGTTAGTATCAAAAGGTTTATGAATCAGTTTTTCACCAACTTTAGATTCGGTTTGGTTGTTTGGGGTGCTTATTCAGAAAACTGCATTGAATAGACCACATCAGCTCTAGTTTCTGACACAGAATATATGCCATCCAGTAGTTGCCATCTGCTCACCCACAAAAAACTAAGCCTCAGCACTATAAGAGGGTTTTATGAGACTAGTTGCTCTCATAGCAATATTGGAGTAACAGTGAGGCTGGGGACCATATTTTAGTTCTTGCGGACCACTGGTGGTCCATGGACCACAGGTTTGGAACCACTGATCTAGGACATGGAACAATGGATTCAATTTGCAGGAAAAAGTGTTTTGTATGTGTTTTCCTGAATGGCAGAGGGGGTTGGACTGGATGGCCCTTGTGGTTTCTTCCAACTATTATTCTAAGGCCACCCCATGTGTTTCTATGGCCAAGGAGGAATCTGAATATTAGATTATTAGAGATCTACTTCAATGGTTCCCAACTTTTGATATTCCACATATCTTGGACTTTAGCTCCCAAAATTCCCCTGAAATTGGCCAAGCTGGCTGGAACATCTGGGAATTGAAGTCCAAAACACTTGGAGAAGCAAGGATTGGGAATAACTGGACTAGTCCAATGCTGAAAGTGCAACTCCGTGATGTATAATTGATACTGCCCATCTTGGGAGATGCAAAAAATGATGCTTACACAAGGCTCTGTGACCCAACCAATTTATTTTCTGTTTCTGCTCCCAAGAAAGTCTGTGGTCTGGCAAAGAGTTATCTATCCTCTGTGCTATGAGAGCTAGGATGTAATATTTCTTACAGCATCAATGTCATGTCTAATAGGCATATAGGACACAGAAAGTCATCATTCTGCAAAGATATGATATCCGATACTTATAGGACGTAATGAATACATTTTCTAGAGACACTGTTAAACTACAACTCACAATGGCTGTACAGTCTATGTATACTTCATAATATACAAGCATATCTCCAAGCCTTTTAATCTATTAATATGTACCCAGGCTCCTGAAAGAAACGTAATTGCCAGTTGTCTTATAAGCAATCATCTCATCAAGAGAGGGGTCAAGTTTTTCTTTAAAATGCCCCAGAAGTGGAATGCTGTACACCACCTGCTAGAAATTTAGACCAATCTCTATAATATAAATGAACAAGATAGAAAATTACTACATTGCATGATCTGAGCTGTCTTGACATTTGGTGGAAAGACATAACTACAAGTTTATTTATAACACCAGCTGTCACTGTGAACACTTTTTTCTTCTGCTTTCTCAGTTTTGCTTTTTTTTAAAAAAAGTTTATTAATCGCTTTTTAGCCTTTCTCTTAATAGGCAAGTAAACTTGCAGCAAGTTTGGGTGGAAAGTGATTTAGGAGAAGCAGTTTTATTGCAAATTCTTTAAATTTAGGGACTCAGCACTGCAAACATTACTTAATGCCAGCAGCTGTTTGCAACAATAGCAGAAACAAAATGGCCATTATATTCCCAGGATGCAGAAAGCTGACAACTTAACCATTTTAGAAGGTTTTTTTTAAAAGACACCTTCTAAAATCACACTCTACAGTAAATCCTTACTTATCTCATTCTTGCATGAAGAAAATTGAGAAATAATTTTTCCCTCCTTCCTTGTGAAACTGTGAGAAATTTCATATTGTAGACAATGGGTTTTGCAGAAAGTGTGCAACCAAACATGACACTGAATAATGCAAAACAGTTATCTTCTTCATAAGTTACTTTCTTTAATCTGATTTTTATCTTTTTCATCAAGTTGTTCTGACTGTCTGACTATCCATGTGAGTGTACATAGAATCGTAGAATCATAGAACCCTTGAGTTGGAAGAGACCTTGTGGGCCATCAAGTCCAACCCCCTGCCAAGAAGCAGGAAAATCGCAATCAAAGCACCTCCAGCAGATGGCCATCTAGCCTTTGTTTAAAAGCCGCCAAAGAAAGAGCCTCCAGCACACTCCAGGGCAGTTTTCCACTGCTGAACAGTTCTCACAGTTAGGAAGTTCTTCCTATTGTTCAGGGGAAATCTCCTTTCCTGTAGTTTTGAGCTGTGGTCTCGTATCCCAGTCTCCAGGGCAGCAGGAAACAAGCTTGCTCCCTCCTCCCTATGACTTCCTCTCACATATTTATACATGGCTATCTTGGCTCCTATCAGCCTTCTCTTCTGCAGGCTAAACATGCCCAGCTCTTTAAGCTGCTCCTCATAGGGCTTGTTTTCTAGACCCTTGATCATTTTAGTCGCCTTCTTTTGGACACATTCCAGCTTGTCAATACCTCTCTTCAATTGTGATGCCCAGAATTGGACACAGTATTCCAAGTGTGGTCTAACCAAGGCAGAATAGACAGGTAGCATGATTTCCCTGGATCTAGACACTAGACTCCTATTGATGCAGGCCAAAAAGCCACTGGATTTTTTAGCCACTGCATCACATTGTTGGCTCATGTTTAACTTGTTGTCCACGAGGACTCCAAGATCTTTTTCAGCCATACTACTGTCGAGCCAGGTGTCCCCCATTCTGTATCTTTGTATTTCATTTTTTCTGTCTAAGTGGAGTATCTTTTCTTGTCCTGTTGAAATTCATTTTCTTAGTTTTGGCCCACCTGTCTAATCTGTTAAGACCATTTTGAATTCTGCTCCTGTCTTCTAGAGTACTACCTATCCCACCCAATTTGGTGTCATCTGCAAACTTGATGATCATGCATTCTAACCCTTCATCTAACTCATTAATAAAGACGTTGAACAGGATCAGGCCCAGGACGGAACCCTGCTTATGGCACTCCACTCATTACTTCTTTCCAGGATAAAGAGGAAGCATTGGTGAGCACCCTTTGGGTTCGTTTGCTTAACCAATTATAGATCCACCTAACCGTAGTTTTACCTAGCCCACTTGTACTGTGTTTCCCATGGGAAAAGACTGTGCTTTTGAGCAGAAACTCTAGTCTACAACTCACTGAAAACTCAACAGAAAAGCAAAGCATGCGGTTTTGTTATTCTCACACTGGAGGTGAACATCCTAATGGATGCCAGGAATTTCTTGGTAGGCTGTCTTTTTGTTACTGTTGAGTGTGAGAAATCCAGCCAATATTGTTCACATCCATATCACACATTAAAACAGGTATTCGGAGGCATAGCAGTGATTATTCAGGTAGATAGGTTGATTGATTTTTGCTACATTTACAATATGGAAAAGGAAATGACAGTTCTGCTTTCAGGTGTCCAAGTAACCTAGTGGCCCATGTCAGTGATGGGATTAATCCACTTGGCAGTTCATTGGAATTTATTTGTCGGATGTGTTGTTGTTGTTGTTGTTGTTCGTTGTGTGTCTTCAAGTCAACTCTTGTCTTATAATGACCTTGTCCTTGCTTACATAGACTAGAAATCATGCATGTGATGATTAATCTGAAATGCATTTAAATCCATTTCAACAGAATATGCCTTTTACCCCGAGGTTTTACAGGAAATATAGACTTTCAGATCTATGGCTATCCCTCCAGATAGCATCACTTTGCTATATTGTTGATGGGAAGAGATAGTGGTGGGCAAAACTGGATGGTGGGAGATGATTATTTCTACCAGGAAGTGGCTCTTTCCCAGATTGAATTTAAAATGAAATGAAATAAAATGAGGTTCATGTGTGCGGACAGTCACATATCAGCGTTTCAATATTACCACACCTCCACTTTACAGAAAATATTATTCACATGCATAATGGAAAAAGCAGAGCATTAAATAGCCACATGGCTGAAAATAATGTGAATAACAAGCATGGTATTCAAGTTCAACAGCGGAAATGCATGACCAGTTACGGCAATCTCACTACAACATATAGAATTTATATGGCATTAACAGGGTCACAGCAAGGCCAATGCAAATGGGGAAAATGCAGTGCTGAACATATTATTCTTCATCTCAGTTTGTGGGGGGAGGGGGGTTGCAAGATTAAATGGAGGTTTGTCATTGTCTTCTCCTAAGGCTGCAAGAGTATGATGTGCCCAAGGCTTCCATAGCCAAGTAGGGATTCTAAGCCTGTTTTCATGGAGTTTTGAGCCTGACAATCAAAAACACTGCAACACTGACTGTGATAGTACCTTAGGAGTGGTTCATGGTGCTTAATCTTACAAATAAGTATAGAAACTTGGGTTGCTCTTCTAATGTTTAGACTAAAACCCCAAACAGGTTAGCCACCCCACAGATATCGAAGCCATGAGCACCACTGCAAATAAATTGGACTTCTGTTGAATATGGCAGGGATGTATACTTTCACCTTACCTATTCAACTTGTATGCAGAACACATCATGCAACGTGCAGGGCTTGATGAATCCAAGGCTGGGGTGAATATTGCTGGAAGAAACATTAACAACCTTAGATATGAAGATGATACCACTTTGATGGCTGAAAGCGAGGAGGAGCTGAGGAACCTTCTAACCAAGGTGAAAGAAGAAAGTGCAAAAGCTGGGTTGCAGTTAAACATAAAAAACAAGATTATGGCAACCAGACTGAATGATAACTGGCAAATAGAGGAAGAAAATGTGTCGGCAGTGACAGACTTTGTATTTCTAGGCACGAAGATTACTGCAGATGCAGACTGCAGCCAAGAAATCAGAAGACGTTTACTTCCTAGGAGGAGAGCAATGACCAAACTTGATAAAATAATTAAGAGTAGAGACATCACACTGGCTATGAAGATCCACATAGGTAAAGCAATGGTATTCCCCATAGTAATGGATGGGAGAGCGGAACCACAAGGATGATTGAGCGAAGGAAGAGAGCCACTTTTGAATTGTGGTGTTAGAGGAAAATTCTGAGAGTGCCTTGGACTGCAAGATCAAGCCAGTCCATACTTCAGGAAATAATGCCCAACTGCTCACTCGAGGGAAGGATATTAGAGTCAAAGATGAAGTACTTTAACCACATAATAAAAAGATACGAAAGCTTGGAGAAGATAATGATGCTGGGAAAATGGAAGGAAGAAGGAAGAGGGGCAAGATAGATGGATGGTATCCTTGAAGTGACTGGCTTGACATTGCTGGGGGTGGCAACGTCCGAAAGGGAGCTCTAGCATGGGCTGGTCCATGAGGTCATGAAGAGTTGGAAGTGAATAAATGAATAAACAACAACCATGAACCTTGACAAGGTGGGGCCAGCATTTGCTCTCCTGTCTCAGATAGCAAAACGTCTTGGTCCTACTCTGTAGGGCAGCAAGAAAATGTCTGACGAAAGTGAACGGATAAAGAGATAGATGGGAGAAGGCTTTAACAAGCTAAAAGAGAATACCACAAGTGTTTCATGCAGCTGGATAATTCATCAAAAATCTCATTAGAGGCTTTTTCAGCCTGCCTAACCTTTCTAAATCTCCTCAAGTGGAGAGAAAAACCCTCCCATTACAAAGCAGAGGGTGCCCTTACTATGTTAGGGAGAGGGGAGTGAAGACACAAAGGGAAAAATATGGAAGAGAGTAAGGGAAGGCATAATACAATTAAGAAATATTCCTTCAAAGGGGCAGAGATCACGACTATCGGATGTGTGATAAACAGCCCATTTGTAAAAGGATGCCATGGGTTTTAGCTTCATATCATTTCCAAACTCCCTTATTCGGCCGAAAAAGAACAAAGTCCTACAAAGCAGCAGGAGCCACTCACATATAAAAAATGAATGAAGGATAAAGAATACTTTTTTCCATCTTTTAAAAAAATGATTCTGGATAATCAGTCTGTGGTAGCATATGGCAAAAATGAACTCTGTTTCAAGGGAGATAAGGCTGGTCCCTTCCCTGCTGAACTTTGGCTGTTAGGCAGAGACCTTTCCATTCAAGTGGGCTTTCAGAAACTAATTGCCTGCTAAGAAGGGGTTTTTAAATGGATTGCTGCCTTTTAATTTTTTTTAAAAAAAATGAATGGTATTTTCATATTATAATTGCATTTCAGTGTTATAGCTTTTTGTCTATTTTTATCTGTACTGTGGGTCTTTGGTATCTGCTGGGATTTTGTTCTAGGACCTCTGATGGATATCAAAATCTGTGGATGCTCAAAACCCATTACATACAATAGTGTCCTTTATATAAAATTGAAAAAAATCAAGATTGCTTTTTGAATTTTTCTTTTTTTGGGGGAGGGGGGGGGCATTATTTTCCAGATATGAATAAAAAGGTAAAAGTTTTCCCTGACATTAAGTCTAGTCGTGTCTGACTCTGGGGGGTGGTGCTCATTTCAATTTCTAAACCTAAGAACCGGTGTTGTCCATAAACACCTCCAAGGTCATGTGGCCAGTATGACTGCATGGAGTAACATTACCTTCCCAAAGAAGCAGTACCTATTGATCTGCTCACATTTGCATGTTTTTGAACTGCTAGTTTGGCAGAAGCTGGGCCTAGCAGTGAGAGCTCACCCCACTCCCCAGATTCGAATTGCCAACCTTTTGGTCTGCAAGTTCAGCAGCTCTGCAGTTTAACCTGCTGCGCCACCACGGAATTCAACTATCTAAGACATGGATAGTTGAATCTAAAACACCATTGTGGACAATATATGGTCCCCAGGTCACACTTTGTCCATGCCTGCTTTATACTGAACCAAACTGGTGTGGTAACTATAGAAAATGTACCTAAGTCAAGAGGGGCAGATATTATAGGATATCTACGCAACTACACTACTTGTATGAAGCCATCCTGAGACAAGATGAAGATGAATCAAAGGGAACCTCCCTTTCTTTGCACCAGACTTGAATCTTTGCAGCAACTTCCCCTCCAATTTAGCGTAATTTTTAGCTCCAACTGTTAATATGCTTATAGGTCTGGTATTTTCACTACAGTCACTGCTACTGATTCTCAGTACTACAAAAAGACAGTTTGCTGGCTATCCCCCATAATTAGGTGACGAAATTGCCTTCCTTGCCATCTGGATTTAACTACCTTCAGAAATGTCATTTTATAAAAAACAGGTTGCATTGCTCTGAAATGGAAAACACAAGAAGAATGTAATTCCTAGGAAAGTCCAGATAACTTCTAACTAGAAGTTAAGAGTTACATTATTGTCCATCCAACTGAATAGCCCACTTGCACGCGGTCCCTGATGAAAAAACATATCACACAAAAAAGAGGTTAAAAAAAGAAGAAAAGAATACAAACATACCTTACATGAACAACTCCTAATTCGTTGGCACACATTTAGAGATGCACTAACCTAACCCTAACCCCGCCAATTAAACAGAAAAAGTTAAGTTTGTCCATGCCATAACCTTTCCAACTCCTGCATATTGGACAATGAAATAGCTGAAAGGAAAATAAATCATGTAATCTGAAATATATGGGCCTGGAGGAGAGATCTATGGATATGATTGTCTTCCAAAAAGACAAATAAATGGGTAGCAGAGCAAACGGAGTCTGAACTTTCACTAGAAGCTAAAACAACTGAATTATAGCTATTATACTTTGGCATATCATTAGATGATATGTCTAACATAAAATACAATAATACTTAGTAAAATTGAATGTAGGAAAAGAGGAAGACTGCAAGTCAAAGAAGACACGGCCTTCAGCTTGCAAGACAACACGGCTTCTTAGAAGTCCCACTTTTTAGGGTCACTGCAAATCAAAGCCAACTGGATGATACATTATAAATTGTGACTAGCCCAATATGCTTGCTTTGTTTCCTGTCCACATATTGCTTGCAGGCACCTTTTCTTTTCCAATACTTCTTTGTCTCTCTGGGGGGTGATGCTCATCTCCATTTCTAAGCCAAAGAGCTGGTGCTGTCCATAGACACCTCCAAGGTCATATGGCCAACATGACTGCATGGAGCACCGTTACTTTCCCACCAAAGTGGTACCTGTTGATCTACTCACATTTGCATGTTTTCAAACTGCTACGTTGGCAGAAGCTGGGGCTAACAGCAGGAGCTCACCTCGCTTTCCGGATTCAATCCGCCGACCTTTCAGTCAGCAAGTTCAGGAGCTCAGTGCTTCAACCTGCTGCACCACTGGGGGCTCCTATATGTGAATATGTAAATGTAATAATATTATTACATTTATATATGTGAATATGTAAATGTAATAATATTTTGTTATTGTGTGTCTTCAAATCATTTCTGAGTTAGGGCGATCCTCAAATGGACTTCTTTTAGGGTTTTCTTGGCAGAATTTGGTCAGAGCACTTTTCTCCTTGCCTTCAAACATATATAATATTCTGGCATTTACGTATTCATACATATGCATTCACATATGTGGATACTTATTCATACATATGAATTTACATATATGTATACATGCATACATATATATTATGTACATAAATATATATATATATCACACTTTCACATATGCCAGGCAACATTTTAATATGCTTTTTTATATGAAAGGATTTCTGTCACTAATGTTACCATTTTACTTTCATTTAGTTTTGATTTTTCTCCCTGTGAGTTATGCCATAGACAACAAATGTGTTAGCTTCCTTGAGAATAGCCTGCTATTTTCAGAGCTTGTCATCACATGGAAAAGGAAAGTGCAAAGCCAAAGAAGCAGGTGAGTCAAGTTAGGAGGCTGGAGCACGTCAGTAACAGCATTCGTTTTAAAATGTACTGTCATAAAAATACATTTTTATGCTCACCAATAGCACAGGATTATTGTATATGTAGAATTGAGAGCCAGTGTGGGGTAGTGGTCTGCGTGTTGGACTTTGAAGACCAGGGTTTGAATCCTCCATCAGCTATGAAACCCACTAGCCAAGTCACACGCTTTCACTCTCAGAAGAAGGCAATGGCAAGAAAGCCTTGTGACAGAGTCACCTTATCATTATAATAGCTTCGAAATGAGTTGAAGGACGTAACAACAAACAACAGGTACCTAACATGCTTCAACATGAGCTGCACACAAGCTTACTTTATCTAGAAAGGTCCAGGGTGATCAACCCAAACATGATGTCCCTGTCTTTTGACAAGGGACATCACATGGGAACATCACCAAATCAACTACTGCTTATTAGGAAACACCCCAAAACACCCAAACTAAAATAGCTAGTACCTATATAGATGATGCAATACTGGGAACTATAATACAAAGATGTGTCTTTTCCTTTCTCTGGTGGTGATACAGACTTGTCTTATGCAGCTAGAACTCTTTTACAATGCTGTATTACCTTTTTATTGCCATGGCCAAATCCAACATTCACCCAGTTGTACATAAGTAGAATCCTCATCATTCCCAGCAAGCAGCCATGCCAGTTGGGAATGAGACAAGGTGTCATCAAAATTCATCTGATGAGGGTGAGGACAGAGAGACTGAGAGAGCGATTATGGTCTAGGTTAGGAGAGAAAAGCTCTTTGATAAACAGCCCACACCACACACATCTTTGCATTTTTGTTTAATTGCACACCAGTCAGTCATAGAAGAGTAGCCTTGGCCCTTCCAAATGGCACAGCATAAATTAATTAGGGAATTCTAAGAGAGTTCCATTACATCCTCATTAACGTCCTTTTAGTTCATCTCCGATTAATGGCCTGGCACTTGGTACCCACTGAATAAATGATTGGCCACTTCAGCTTGAGTGCAGGCAGTCGTCCTCCATTGAGAACTAAGTGCTTCTCAAGGTCAAAGCAGCATTGCTTTGCCAGCCAACTGTCCAACCTTCATATTCAGCAAAGCACCAACGGACGTGCCGTCTAGCATGTGGCTGTTCCTGTAGCCTCTTGCTTCCATCCAAACAGACAATCTTTTTCTCCCCATGGCAGCAACTGGTTTGCCAGTATCTACTGACGGTATCTGCCCCCAACATCCTGAATCTTCCCTGCAACCTGTCTTTGTTTTGGGTAGATCTTGCTTAGATACCTAGCCTAACATTTCTATTGTTGAATTATGAGAAATTGGCTGCTGAGGTTTTACCCAGCTATTGGAAATACATGTAGATACCAAAGCAGGTGTAGTAATTTTCCGTAAAGTAATGGGGGAACCCACATTGGACATCCATCAGTGATGCTGCCAAATATAAATGGCAACTGCTAAATTATAAGAGTTATGGTTGAATTTCTGGAGCAGTGTGAGGTTGTTTGAGCTGAGGGGTGTCCAATGACAGCTTCACCATTTATTCCAATTTGACATCATTTATTTCAAGCAGGATTACTTCTGAGTGAGAGTGTGTGACCTTAATCTAAGGTCACTCAGTCAATTTCCATGACCAAGCAGGGATGCAAATCCTGATGCACCTTAGTCTAATACATGAATCACCATGCCATGCTGGTTTCCTTCTGTCAGAGATATCAACGTCAAAGACACTGAATAATTAAATAAATGATTTTAAAGTGTGGAAAAGTCTTTTACTGGTAGCAAGAGAAAGTCAAAGAAGGTACTTCTTGGAAACTGAATTATTTAGCCAACCTTGGCCACAGCCACCATCCAGGAACACTCAGAGTGAGTATCTGGAGATGCCTTCAATGAGCAGACAGATTGATGTGGGAGAACATATCCATTCAGGTCCTAAGCCATCTAAGGTAGAGGGACAGCTTGCTGGCTTCCATATATTTTGAGCTGCAGTTCCTAGAACTCCCAAACCATTGGCTGTGTTTTCAAAAGCTTAGGGGATCTGTAGCATCTAGAGAATATGAGACTGCCACCCCAGAATATGTGCATATCCAAAGACAATTACAGTGCTTGGTGATGGGCTAGGAGCCAGGGAAGTGCAGTACAAATAATATAAGTCACAATCCCAGACAATAATCTAGTTGCTGTAGTTAAAAAAATGTTTCTAAATATGTTTCTTTCAATAAAACTCAGCCCAGCCTAGATGTTACAAGAGCACATATAAAAATGCCCACTTTAGTTCTGTACTGGAACGTCTGCAGATAATCAAAGGTACTCCATGCCATTAATATTCCTTGGGCTTCCATTGTCAAAACTGCACCTCTCAGCATCCTGAGTCAAAAAAAATGAGCAGAACCGGCTTGTTGTGAGGTTTCCAGGCTATATGGCTATGTTCCAGAAGCATTCTCTCCTGACATTTCACCCACATCTATGGCAGGCATCCTCCGAGGTTTAAGATTGTTCTGCTCCGAATGAGGAGAACAATTCCAACCTAAACAAAGTTATAAGTCATTTCATGCCACTGAAGCCTTTGAAATTGTCATTAGTTTATCAAATTTAAGGCTCATTCTAAGTTATGAAGAAAAAAAAATCTCCTTCTTTTAGTGTATCCTGTTGATACAAACTTTATTATTGTTATTCACTGCCTGATCATATGACTAATCCTCAGCATTCCAGGGGTCTGCTTCAACCATCTGTGTAGATGATGTGGTTTATTCCCAATAGAGATGACAAATCACTCCGAGAAGCATCCAAATTATTTCACAGTTTAGAGTGGGAAACCTTTCCATGCTGGAGTTCCCCAAATCCACATCATAACTCATGCCAGGCTGGCAGGGAGTATTCTGACTGTGATCATGCAAAGAAGTAACTTTTACAGGTACTGGATTATTCACAACACAGTATATACACAGAGAGATAGTCAAAACCATGGGTGGAGGACATGAAGACATTTCCTGTCTCACCCACTCTCTGGATCATGTCTGCAGTGAACTTTTCAAGGAGGACAAGTCACTCCATTGATACACTACATCTTACTTGGAGTGACACTGGGTAGTGATAGATCATCATTTCATACATAGTAGAATTCTTGAGGACTGAAATAACCAAGCAGCTATTCATAGCCTCAATGTTTGCTGCCAAGAAGGGAGAAAAGTATGACTTTAGGGTGTGAGGAGGCTAAAGTTCTACCAGATGTTATCCCACAAATGAACACTTGTCCGGACATGGAACCATCTCAAAGAAGAACCATTACAACCATAGCCTTTTATCCTTCCCCTTTTATATCTCTGTGCTCACAGATCTTACTTTATTTCCTTGTCTGGTATTCCTAGAAATCCTAAGGTGCTTCCAGTTTTTTGGAGTGTTCACTTGAAAAACAGTTTCAGGGTATCAATCCCCAAATCCCTTGTATTAGGAGGACCAGTATGGGGAATACAGCAACTTCCATGGTATCCCAGAACTGAAGAATGGGCATCCATTTCATTCCTTAGCATTACTTGAGGCAAGTAACACATGGCTACCTAAAAGTTGCTTAAGAGAGGGAATGCTCTCAGCTGCTACTAGTCATGATGGATGTATATTACACCCGTTACACTATGTAACATGATTTTTGTTCATGAGTTATAAATGTAATTTCTAATTGGTTCTATCATAAAAACACAGAAAAAGTTTATTAAACTGTAAAAAACTTTGTTTTTGCAGGACATCCTGCAACACATTTAGCTATAGTTTTTCAATGAATATCTGATAGAGTCTTGACCAATTCAACATAGTTTGTGGCAGCCACAGGAAGAAGTTTCTGGAGTATAACAACTACTTTCAAAGTAAGTACCACACAGTTAAACAGGAAATAACACTTTCAAACCAGAACAGACTTTTTTTTCAACTTTTGTTACATAGTGATCATAAGCAGTATAGATCAGAACACCAACTGCTGGGGATAGGAGCCACCCAAGCTCTCCCACCTGAAGTAGAAAAAGTAGTTCATTTTTACTGTTGCAACCCCTCCATTTCTTCTCAAGTCAAGCCTTCTTTTTCTGCCTCCACTTGTCTTCTTCCCATTGTCGTTCATTTAAATAAGCTCCAGTCTTGACTTGCAACCAATACTGTCTTAACAGAGTGGACAGGCAAGCTGGAAAGTAATTAGCTCTTGATGACAAGGAACTGAAATGCATGCAAATATGTTACTGGTCCTTAGCATATTAAGGTAAAAGGGAGTGGGGAGAGTAGACCAGTTTCTTCTTATCAAATATCATAAGAAATATTAAGGTAAATGTAAAAGTTTCCCCTTGACATTAAGTCTAGTTGTGTCTGACTCTCAGGTGTGGTACTCATCTCCATTTCTAAGAAAAATAGCCGACGTTATCCAGACACCTCCAAGGTCATGTGGCTGGCAAGACTGCATGGAGTGCCATTACCTTCCCTCCAAGGCGGTACCTATTGATCTACTCACATTTGAATGTTTTCAAACTGCTAGGTTGGCAGAAGCTGGGGCTATCAGTGGGAGCTCACCCTGCTCCTCAGATTCAAACCGCCTACCTTTTGGACAGCAAGTTCACCAGCTCAGTGGTTTAACCCACTGTGCCACCAGAAATACTAAGATGCAGTATCAAATCATTGCAATTTCCTCTCCTCCATTATTTTCATGGGAATAAACATTGCTTGATACTATGGAAGACTCGAGGAGGCATTATTATTATTATTATTATTATTATTATTATTATGTTGATTTTGATGGTTTCTTCTGCTTGTGCTGTTGCTTATTGGGAAAACCAAAGAAGAAGATTAAAAATTAAAATTCAGTTTGCAATTATTTTATGAATAAACAATTGTTTTAATATATCAAACACTCACTCCCCTCCCAATCTGAGACAGCATGAGTGTCAATTACATGGCTGCGCCAAGACATTTTGCTGTCTGAGTCATGCTCAACAGGAAATGGCATTCTGCCCACCTCTTCCCCTGCAAGTCAAAGTGTGTCTAATGGCTCTCATGTTAGGGCACTTGTCAATTCACTCTGGCTTTTAGTCTGAACTTTAGGGAGGTGTTCAGAGTGCAGAACCTGTTTTCAGTATATGGTTCAGCACCTTGGATAGCTGAACCCTATTCCAGTTTGAACTAAAACCCAAAGCGGAACCTCTGCTTCAGTGAAATGGAAGTTAACAGCTGCTTCTGATAGCATCCAAATATAAGAAAATCTGGCACATGATGCTACGAGCATCTCTCCACATCTATGGCTGTAAAAATGCAATAAGAAGATAAATAATTCAAAACGTAAATGCTGCTCATTTATGACATTTCAATTCCAATGCCCGAGGCATTTGACTCACTCCTGACTAATGGTAGGTACCACTTGGTCTGTTCAATATTGTTTCACTTTCCAGGTAGTGGGAGCATGTTCACTATGCATGAAGAACAAATTTCAATGATGGATGCTGGAGAAACAGTTTCTTTAAAAGGCTCAGGAACTCAACAAAAGTTCACCCACTTTCTGAGCATACCATCTGTTCAACTTTTTCAAATGTCAGTGTATAGAGGGATTTTACAAAAAAAAATACAAAATCTGAAATGAAAATTTTCATATTAACTCAGGAGAAAATTCACAGAAATGCTCCTAACTGCCTAATGAAGATGGATAACCATACTACAATGCTTATACTTGCATTGTAAGTCTTTTACACACCTGAAGATGCAAAATATTCCCATTGATATTCACCACTGTGAAAAGTACATTTCATTTCTTGTGGCATTTGGGGAATGTGCAGGGGTTCTGGGAATTTTGTATCTATCAGAACAGGATGGGGCACCAGCTTGCTATCTCAAAATAAAACAAAAATATTGGATATCAGCCTTTCGCAGAGCGGAAATGACAAATTCATCATCGCCACTAAAGACGGCTGTGCCATTTGCTAATCCACTTGCACCAGATTCACAAAGAGGGGCTCTTGAGGTCACAATCACACCGCTTCCTTACAGTTATTTATTTTAAAGAAACAAAGTCAGAGGAAATAAACTATCTCTCAAAATAGCACCCATTGGTGGCTGATGCACAGGCCATGTTTGATGGGGGGTTGGGGATTAAATGACTTCCCAGGGTTAATGGCACTGAGCAATTTATTCCTCCAAGGCAGTCATTAATCCCTCTGAAATGTCACACGGCTCCGTTTGTTTTTGCATGCGGACTGACATAAACACGGAGCCATGCTCCATATTGAGCAGGGACCCAAATGTATACAGTAAAGCAGCTTTACCCCAGCTGGCACACTCCAGATTTGTTGGACTTCAATGCCTGTCAATTCAGTCAGCTATGGGCTGGGAGGATGGGATTTGCAGTCCAACACACCTGGAGTGTGCTGATCTTGGGAAGCAGCCGGAGAAAGGCATTAACATTCATAAGGAATATATACAGAGACCCAATAAATTATTTTTGAGACATGTGGATGTTTTCATTGAGCTGTTTTAGATTTTTCTTCCTTCAGGAATGCAGAATGAACCAGATTTTCAATGACTTATTCACTGTAGCCATTTATTTATTTATCGTATCAGGAGTGAACCAATGGTACAGTTGTATTTTTTTAAAAAAAAGTTTTAAAACTTGGAAATTATATTAAATGCCCTTTGATCAGTAGCTGGCCACTTGGAGTGCCTCTGGTGTTGCTATGAGGAGATCCTCCATTGAGCATGTGGCAGAGCTCAGACTGCATTGTAATAGGTAGTCTGTGGTTTGCTCTTTTCCACCCTCGCATGTTGTGGACTCCACTTTGTAGCCCATTTCTTAAGGTTGGCTCTGCATCTCGTGGTGCCAGAGCACAGTCTGTTCAGCGTCTTCCAAGTCTCCCAGTCTTCTGTGTGCCCAGGAGGGAGTCTCTCATTTGGTATCAGCCATGGGTGGAGGTTCTGGGTTTTAGCCTGCCACTTCTGGGCTCTTGCTTGCTGAGGTGTTCCTGCGAGTATCTCTGTAGTTCTTAAGACACTCTTTCTCGATTTAAGATGTTGGCGTACTGGCTGATATCAGAACAATGGGTGGGCCGAAGATGTCACTACCTTGGTCCTTTCATTATTGGCTGCTACTTCCCGGCGGATGTCAGGTGGTTCAACACTGTAGCCATGTGTGTGCATGTGTGTGTGTATACACCTTCAAGTCTCCTTTCAACTTATGATGACCCCATGAATTTCATAGGGTCCTTTCACATAAGAAACACTCAAAGATGGCTTTGCCAGTTCCTTCCTCTGAAACATATCTTTCGGCACCTAGTAATTGTTGGTGGTCTCTCATCCAAATACTAACTAATGATAACCCTGCTTAGGTTCTAAGATCTGAGAGGATCTTGTATCTGTAGCCATACTGGCATTTTATTATATAAGACCGTGGCTGAGATTTAAACAGCTAATGGAAACATTTGATCAGTAGCTATTTGGAAGGATTCGATCTCTCAAGAAGAGATACTTCAGTACACAGATTTAATTACATGAAAAAAGACCAGGAAGTGTGAGAATCAATTATTTATTGAAGCTGATTAAAGCTCCATTCTTTTTGGCCCATGTATTTTCTTTCAAGATCATTTACAACTTAGCAAACGCTACAGTAAAGTCGTGCGTTAATCCCACCAAATGGGACCACCAAAAATGTAAAGAAAGTTCCTAGACTGCTATTAAATTAAACTGCCACCAATATGTTTAGAGACGCTGGTCTTAAAGTCTCTGTTTATCCCTATTTGCGTTGTCAGGTAACTTTGGTAGAGTGGAATGCACCGAACGTAAAATCAATGGAGATGAGGCAGTTTTAAAATAACAAAGAGAACAAGTTTATTGTTAAACAAAGCGTGTTGTTGCAATATAAAGATGTTGAACTTGGAATATGCTTGATGGTTACAATATGGCTTGGTTGAGATACATTCAGGCTTTTGATGTTACAATCTTATAAACTCCTTCTACAGTGAAGCGCTTTATTATTTCAGTGTTCCCTGTTGTGAATATTCTCACTGTTTGTCCTATACCGGATCAAACCACTGATCTCCAGTCTTCCACTACTGGCGATCCTAAAACCTCCTCTGTTAGATTCTTTTTCACTCAAGCAATCTAACGAGGTTTCACCTTCAGCTCCTTTGCTGAAGAAATATTCACAAACACTAAAAACTATCTGAGTCTACACTGCTTCACTCCACAGAGCCCCTAACTGACTCTGCTCCTCTTCTCAGGGTCTCTTCCTCCTGACTGACACTTAACTGCCACTTTCAAACCTTTTTCTCTTTAAGTTCCGCCCACCTCCTCTTCTGCCTTGTCTCCATGGCAACCTATCTCTCACAGCTAGGCCATGGGCAACCAATGTAAAACACAAATACAGATATTAACACATCATAATAAACACTTTATAATAAACATATCTCTACAGCTACCTTTAAAAAAACACATGGGACATTCTACTTCCTGCTAAAGTGGACTAAAAGAAAGTTGAGCAGATCCTGTAAACAAAGAAAATTGAAAAGATCATTTACTATAGGAAAACCCATACAACCAGAAGAACATCACAACCCATACAACCAGAAGAACAACTACGGAGTCATGCTCTTGTTGAATGGTGGCACAACTGGAAGATTTGCACATAAAAGGTTCCAGGTTCCATGTTGATATTGCTTAGAAAGGGCATGGACAAACTTGGGCTGTCCAGGGGCACACAGAAGGCTGGATGACTTGGAAGGCACTGAACAGACTGCACTCTGGCACCACGTGATACAGAGCTAACCTTAAGAAATGGGGCTACCAAGTGGAGTGCATGACATGCAAGTGTGGAGAAGAGCAAACCACTGACCACCTATTACAATGCAGTCAGAGCCCTGCCACATGAACCATGGAGGACCTTCTTATAGAAACACCAGAGGCACTCCAAGTGGCCAGCTACTGGTCAAAGGACATATCGTATAATGCCAAGTTTTTTAAACTTTGTGTTTTTAAATACATTACAATTGTACCTCGATTCGCTTCTGATACAATTAAAAAAATCTTTTCTAATGTTAAACCTGCAAAAATAACACTTTGCAAGGAGAAGGAGCCACTTAGATCAGTCGTGTTTGGATTCTTATTCTTTAGTGTAAGACAAATTGAGCAACACAATCTGTGGAAAGTCACAAATACCATCAGCAGCTGTAACAGCCTGTCTCACCTTCAACATCGGAAACTTTGTTCCATTTATGTCAAAGACATGATGCTTTGGAGCCACTCCAACGACCTTTGCTCCTCATGTACCCATTTGATGCAACATTTTCCAGCTGCTGTGTTGATTATGAATATTTAATGCATTTAAATGAACCAAAAGTCCTCATTGTGCAGCTGTTCTGATTATCTACCCTCATCCTCTTCGCACATGGGGATCATGGGCTTACATATGAAACTACTGGTATTTGAACAGGAACCCACAAAATGATGTGTCACAAATAAAATACATTCATAACAAGGGCCCTGGCAGCATGGTCCCACAATGGTGAGAATACATCCTCCAGCTCTGCCAGTAGGCTTGCATTTTAGCTATTGTTGTTAGTTTCCTGTGGTAGGCTGTATCGTTTATCTTTGAACTGAATTAATACTTCTTTTTCCTAATTCTCAGGTGACTGTCCACAGGAATATTTCACATTTCTAGGAAGGCTGGAGATAACAATACACTTGTCCCTCTACAATTGCATGTTAAACATTCACCATTTTGATTACACTAGGAAACAAAATTTAACAAATATTCTGTTCCTGGTTTGCAAGTATTATTCCTGTTTAATTGTGCATTACTTCCTTGGAAAGTAGTTGTTCTACTCCAGAAGGTTTTTTTGTGTGGGTATCACAAACTATGTTGAACTCGTTGAGACTCTGTGAGATATTCATTGAAGAACTATAGCTAAATGTGCTGCAGGATGGCCTACTAAAACAAAGTTTTTGCAGTTTAATAATTTTCCCATTTTTTAATGATAGAATGAATTAAGAAATGATATTTATAACTCAGGAACAAAAATTGTGTTACATAGCATTATTCATGGATTGCTGTATTTTCTGACACCATTGCTGCTGCCCAACATGCGACTGAAAACACATGTTCTCCCTAGGCAATTGTAGATCCTCCAGCACAATTCTATGGTTGAGCACAGATTCACACTAGAGGTAATAGCCATCCTCCAGCATGATTCCCTGATAGAAGTTGACTTCAGAATTGTGCTGGGAAAATTGCAAATGCCTAGAGAAAAAAGGATTTGTGATTTTTAATTTATTTTTTCCACATTGGTGGGGATCCTGCATCCTAACTTCCATAAATGTATAGGGAGCACAATAACTGGTATTTGCAACAGAATGTTACAGTGCACTGGGTTCTCCTCTTGGGATTTCAGCCAGCCCGTTCCATCCCTGGATTTAATGGCAGCTGGAATGTGTCCAGAGGAGGGCAACTAAATTGGTCAAGAGTCTGGAGAACAAGCCCTTTGAGGAGTGGCTTAAAGAGCTGGGCCTGTTTAGCCTGCAGAAGAGAAGGCTGAGAGAAGACATGATGGTCATGTATAAATATGTGAGGGGAAGTCATAGGGAGGAGGGAGCAAATTTGTTTTCTGTGGCCCTGAAGACTGGAATGCGTGACAATGGCTTCAAACTACAGGAAAGGAAATTCCACCTGAACATTAGGAAAAATTTCCTAGCTATAAGAGCTGTTCAGCAGTGGAACTCTCTGCCCCAGAGTGTGGTGGAGCCTCCTACTTTGGAGGCTTTTAAACAGAGGCTGAATGGCCATCTGTCTGGGGTGCTTTGAATGCAATTTTCTTGCTTCTTGGCAGAGAATTGGACCCACAAGGTCTCTTCCAACTCTATGATTCTATGAGCTTTTACTGGCAATGTCTATGCACCTCACCCCAGGCTGTTACAAATGCATACCAGCCTAACTTCATGAGGTTCTGGGACTTTCTCTGAAGATCTCCAATTTCATATGGGAGGAGGCAGTTTTTCCAATATTCCATCCTCGTGTTGATTAGGGCTTTGTACATCAAAATCAGCACCTTAGATTGAGTTCAGAACTAAGTTGAATGCCAGTGAAGTTCTTGTAAAAGCAATGTTATAGTGCTGCTAAAATGCACACCTGATATCAGTCTGGCTGCTTTGTTTTATTGCAGCTTTAAAACACTTTTCAAGGTCAGCCCCATGGAAAGCACATTACAGCAGTCTAATAGAGAGGTAAGGCATGAACACTTTGGCCAGATCTGCTTTCCCATGAAAGGCCACAACTGGCACACCAAGCCAAAACTGGGCCAAGTTTCTCCTGACCACCACAGCAATTTGGCCTTCTAGGAGTCACATTGGGTCCAAAAATCCAATGTCTCTCAGCTGTAGCTGAGAAGACTGATTCACTGGTAGGATACAGAAGGGTCTAATCCCCAGATCTCAGTTCTCAGAGTAGCATATATGGGGAGAATCATATGGACTTCAGCCTGCTTCAGAATACAAAAAGGTGAATAAATAAATCAGCATAAACTGATATTGCGTGCCATGGCAATATGTTATGTTGCTACTAGTTAGGGTAGGGAATATGGAGTGAAAATTGAGATCTCTTCCCAACAAAGTTGCCCATCCCTAAGTTACATCTGCCTTTGAAAATTGTATTAGCACTCCATTTTGGACTTTTCCCACTGATTTGCTGTTAGTAGTGAATAATGCCTTTGAAAAAAAATCCAGTTGGAAGAGAAATGTGAGGATTTTTAAACAACAAAAGGGTTGGAAAGAAGGGGGTATGTAACTGCTGTATTATGTTTTGCTTCATGTTCTACACTATACTTTATTACTTTGTGGTCTAAACACTGGGTATATGTGACTTAAAGAGTGGAAAATGAGGAACACCCTTACCACTCTCTTCTTTCCATGCAACAGAAATACTGAATTGTCTTCAGTGCACTGTAAAAATTCCAACTGGTTTGATGACAATCCTGGAAGTGTGGAGAGGTGTTGGGAGAGAATGGTCCTTAATTTGGGCATCAGAATTATATCATTGGGAATGACTCACTGCAGAAGGTTGCCATTAATTTTCTTAAAGGAGCTGCTGTTACCAGTACCTCTACTGCCATATCCCAAATTGGGAACCAGGAACCAGTTGACATGAGCTCTGCAGACAGATGGGTTTTCTAACCAAGTTGCACTCGGTTCTTCTCCACTAAGCATGAACAATTCATTTGTGAACCTGCTTTCATTTAGCAACAAAGTTATCTATCTATTCCTGCTGCCTCATTAAAATGCTAAAATCTATACTCCTGAAACATTCTTAGTTTTTGTACATTCTTCTGAAACACCGGCTTATTTCTAGATTAATAATAATCCTGGAATGTTTTGAATGCTTCTGCAAGGATTTTCAGTGCTCTCACTCTAATGCACAATTTGCCTATTCCCAACCTTTTCCCAACTGTACTAATGTTTCCCAACTGTACATTTTGTTACCAACTGCATACCTTAAAAAGACACACACGCATGTGGCTGTGGCAGGAGATGCAGTAAGAGATACACTGAAAGATACAACACTCTTTTTGGAAGATATGACAGTTGTTACACAATGTATTGTCATTCCAATCACATGCTTTCTAAACAAAATAGTTCAGACTGACAAGCAACTGTCACAAACACCACAATATTCATCGTCACTTATTAAATAAGGACCAAAAGACTTGACAGCCAATCCAGCATACAACTGAAGACAGGAGTTTCCAGTCACCATTCTTAAAGCAGGGGTGCCCACGCTTCTGTGGCAAGTTGCAATCTTGCCATCTGGGAACCTAGAGGAGACATTCTGAGAATTGGAAGTAATTTCCAGGCATTTGGGTAAAGCAATTTTCTGCAAATGGGAAGGTGCAGAATCAAGGATTAGAAGAAACCAGAAGGGCCATTCAGTCCAACCCCATTTTACCATGCAGGAATGCCCAGGCAAAGCACTCCCAACACATGGCCATCCACCCTCTCTTTAAAAACTTCAAAGGAAGGGGACTCTATCATAATACAATCGGGATATCAAAACTGCACAATGTGGGGTCAATTTTTGGTCACAAATTGACCAAAATATTCTTCTGATTTGAACTTGGGTATCTGGGGTGGAGTGGAGTGGACAATGACATGATACAAAAGCCGAGAAGTCCCAGAAAAATTGTGCTAAGGAAAAAGATAGATGGTCATTTGGGGAAGCACAGAAGAGTCGGATTAGGAACCTGGGAGGGCCATATTTCACCTGGGGGTCAGATGTTTTCTATCACCAGCTCTCTCTAAAGACGTCCAGTTTACTTAAAATATCAGCATTGTTCATTTATTTCATTTAGATAACACTTTCTGCCCACATTAGGCACCCAATCCTCTCCGAGCCTCAAAGGAACCAAATAATGCCAAGAAAAGCCTAGCATCGGGTCACTATAAGTCAGAATCAACCTGAAGGCAAGTAACAACAACAACAAATATATAAATACACTCACAACAACAAATGAATATCAAATCCCGGAAAAACGTATAGATTACTATGGGTAGCCCTCAATGAAAACTTAATTCATGGGCCACTAAAGTCTTAATGAAGGCAATTTAAGTGAGGTACTCTGGAAGAAGAACAGCTCCGCATTGCCCACTGAATCAAAAGTCACCTCAGACATGAGAGATAAAACATCAAAACGATGTCACTGTAGTTTTCTCAGTAGCTACTTAATGGTTCTTTCGCTGATCCTTCTAGAGTCAAAGAAATGAACAACTCTACAGACAGCAATTAAAATCGGCTGCATTTTCTCCACCTACACTAGACACTTTGAAAAGTTTCCAAAGGATATTTATTGAACTGCTCTGGATATCCTGAAGAAAGCTCAGCTCAGACTCTCAGCTGCCTCTGTTTCTAAGTGATTACTTTTGTGCCGAACTGGCCTGGCTACTTGATCGGATTTTAAAGGTCATTCCTCGGCATTTGAAGTTGCACATTAAACATAGCAGTACTTTTAAAAAATCAATTTGGAAGATCAGCTTCACTGTGGACTAGAAATATATTTCAGATTTCTGGCCATACAGGAGATGAATTCAGATAACTGTAAACTGTTAGGCAGCAACTTCTGAACAGTTGTAGTTCTTTTTTAATGGTATATTATATTATGATGCATTACAAGAGACCAGAGACCAATGATTTACAGCAAGGACTGTTGTTAGTGCCAAAGCAATGAACTTTTGAAAATCACGTGGCTTACAAATTCATAGTATAAATTAGTACAGACCCACTTCCAATTGTCTTATAATCCAGTAAATACAACTGGCACATGACCACTGACAATACATAAATACATAAATGTTTCCAACAGACTGCACAATGTGCAGTCTGTTGGACTTTCATGGCTGGAATCACTGGGTTGTTGAGTGTTTTCCAGGCTGTATGGTCATGTTCCAGAAGCATTTTCTCCTGACGTTTCGCCTGCATCTATGGCAGGTTTCCAACGTGGCCATACAGCCCGGAAAACACACAACAGCCCAGGCCTCACAACCTCTGAGATTGCCTGCCATAGATGCGGATGAAATGTCAGGAGAAAATGCTTCTGGAACATGACCATACAGCCCAGAAGACTCACAACAACCCAGTGTTTCTAGCCATGATAACCTTCAACAACTATTAATACATAAATAGTGTTTGGATAAGACAACTATGGACAATGTACATATTATTTTTTGTTATATTTACATCCTGATTCCCATTGAATGAGCTCAAGGTCATTTAAGGGTCTCAATAGTCCTCAAAAGATCTACAATGGTAGGTCACACAGTTTCATGGCTCAGTGGTGGGGACAGATCTTGCCTTATACACCAAATACCACTTTTCTTTCTATGGCTCCTTGACACATAACATATAGCTTAGTTATAATAAACACAAAAATACATAGACGTGCTCAATGGTATGCAAACATATATGTGTTCTGGAAGCGATCTTGCTATGAAATGGAAAGGGTAAAATACAGCTCAAGAAGAGAGAAAAAGGGTCAAAGTTACAGCTGTTCAAGTCTAAAATAGTAAAACTTTAATTATTATTATTATTATTATTATTATTATTATTATTATTATTTCTTACCCACCTCTTCCTACAGCTTATGGATAATCTATAGTAGCACTGAATGAAGCTTGCCCTTTGGATACATACTAATCTAAGGTGACATAATTTTTTCATTTAGTGTAATAATGATATGAAGCATAATTCAATGACATGGTCACAATAACTCATAATATATTTGGCTTCATTCTGTGTTCTTCCTGAAGGCTCAGAGGAAATGATACAGCAAATATTTGCATATAGTACCGTACACCATATTTACTCAAAAGTGGTAAACAGTATTAAATAATGGATATTGACCATATACCTTAATTACTCATGGTTTAATAGCAATATTTATTGATGTGTTGATTTGGGTTTTTGTATTTTGCCTTTTAACAACATTTAAATGGCTTTAATTTTATGGACTGTTAACTTTTATATGTATTTTGCTGATTTTTTATACCTGTGTTTCATTTGCTCCAGTTTTAATGCTTTATAGGATGAATGTCCTATCGGTGGGACTACCTTTCTGTGTTGGTGGGATTGCATGCTTCTGTAAGGCAAGAGGCTTCGCTGCTTGTGGGGTTTCCCATATCAGATAGGCTTTTGTTGAGGAGCCCAATTGAATGTGCCAAACAGCTACTGAGCAGCAGCAGCTTAGGAGGTTAATATTGGCAGAGGATCTTCCAGAGACAAAGCAATGGCACCATAGCTAATGCTTATTAGTACTGCACAGAAGGAGGCACGGTAAAGCCTCTTTGAATGTCTTTTACCATGATGAGACAATCCAAACTGAAACAAGAAATAGAGCCAGAAGATGAAACTCCTAGGTCGGATTGCATTCAACAAGCTACTGGAGTACATTAGAGGACAATTGCAAGTAGCTCTCTAATGATGCCACTAGAATCAAGCCAAAAGAGCATTCAGAGGTGAAAGGAAAGTCCAAAGCAGCATAACACATATTACAGGAATTGTGAAGCATGAATCAGGAGTCTGCAGGTGTTTCTCAAGCTCCTTCCTAATTTTGTTACACAAATGATCTATATGCTTCCATAGCTTAATGGAAGAATAGGGATGTAGCTACACTCTGAAATTAATGTGGATTAACATCACTTTCATTGTTGGAAATAGCAACCTTCTTCAAGCCTCCACTAGTTATTTATTATGTATATAATTCAGATTGCTTACTGTATTGTATATGTGTGCATTGGTATGCAGTTTTCTTAACTCTATGTTGTGGGAGGGGCTGCAAACCACATGACCAGATCTGGGACTATTCAGGACTCAGATTCCATTTTAGAAAGACAGATGCCATTGACTTTCAATGTAGAAACAGTATAGTTTAAAAGTCTGTAGAAACAGTATGCTTTTAGAAGATTGTAGAAACAGAATGCTTTAGAGAAGTCTTCTCAGGGAGATTCTTGATTTTCCCAAATGGTAATGAATGCCATTTCCCAAAAGGTTATGGCATCGTTTTTCCAAAAGGTTATGATCTAAAAGTCATGCCTTTCCAAAATCATTGCCAGAGCCCAATGCTATGGAATTCTGGGAGCTGAAGTTGTACAAGGTCCTTAGCCTTCTCTGACAAAGAGTGCCTCACCAAACTATAGCTCCCATGATTCCGTAGCATTTGAGCCATCACAGTTAGTGGTGTCAAACTGCATTAATTCTGCAGTGTATATGTACCCTATATGTGCTACATGCAAAAGCCCTCAGATTCAATCCCTACCATTTCCAGGTTAGACTGCGAAAGACCTCAGTCTTAAATTATGAGAACCTGCTATCAGATAAAGTCGCTGATCTTGAGCCAACTACATACTGTATGGTCCTATGACTACTAGCATGGGTCACACTCAGGGACCTTCCACACAGCCATATAACCTAGAATATCAAGGCAGAAAAGCCCACAATATCTGCTTTGAATTGGAATATATGGCAGTATGGACTCGGATAACCCATTTCAAAGCAGATACTGTGTGATTTTCTGCCTCAATCTTCTGGGTTATATGGCTGTATGTAAGGGCCCTCAGGTAATACATTGGGTTGCTCATGACATTAAGGACCCTTTCATACCATACAGTTATAGTGCTATGATTCTGCTTTAACTGCCATGGCAACTTCCTATGGATTTCTCGGACTTGTCTCTTAGAGAAGGGCATTTCAAATTAACAGTCAGAATCTCTAAGGCTTCAGCAAACTACAAATCCCAGGATTCTAGAGGAGGTTACTTTGGCTTCTTAAGTGGAATTTTTCAGTGCTGTAACTGTGTAGTATGAAAGAGTCCCTGGTTACAGAAACACCTGGCTTTTTGCAATGAGGTTTGCTAAACAAATATACTCATTTCCCTTGTCTTACGTTATGTAATTTAAGTGACATGATATATGTATGTGGAACATAGTTAATTTCCCTTCTGTCTAAAATTTCCCATTTCAGGTATAAACACTAATTGATGACTCTATACTGTGACTGAGGTAACATTTAATCACAGGATGACGGTTTTTCCCACCCACTCCCACTCCACATGCATGCATTCCAATCAATAATACGTTCCTGACGGTTTTATGGCAGGAAAAATGGATTGTTATGCACTTAATTAAAAAGGCCTATAATCCAATAGTCTGGTCTCCTTGCAATGGATGAATTATTTCAGGAACAGGTAGCATGAAGCAAGGGACAAAGCCGGTTTACTCTGGTACACTACTGTGCTTAGAAACCATACACTCAACCTCCATTTGAGCTCAATTCCCTCTTTCAGTGTCCATGCCCTTCTTTAGACAACAGGAGAAATATACGGTAAATCAAAGTAATTAGAGACAATTCTAATTATTACAGCCCAAGATTCCACAGAGTCCCTTTATAAATCTTTTTGTAACCTGGTTATTTGCTTCAAGATATCAAGAAGTGTCAAGATAGCCATGTTTAAACATTTGAAAGGATGCCATATATGAGGGTTGAATGAAAAGTAATGCCTCCACTTTCACAACTCCTCAACAGATGGCAATATTGGTATGCAGTAGGTACTGGCTTGTTCAGTAGATGCTCCTCTACAGTTCCATTTTGGCAGGAAGCCTTAGCATTGAATGGTTGTGTTGTTAAAGTGAGAAGTATTGAACCCTGCACAGATGGTCGGTCAATGCGACTTCAGCAACGTGCAGTCATTGAATTCTTGATAGCAGAAGGTGTCACCCCAAAAGACATTCATCAGAGAATGCAAGTTGTTTATGGTGATTGTGTTGATGTGAGTACTGTGCATCGTTGGGCAAGTAAGTTTAAAGATGTTGAGGTGGGAACATCTGACTTGCGTGAAAAACAAAGAGTTGGCCGTCCTGTGACAGCAACCACCAAGTTTCACAAGCAAAAGGTTGACAGATTTATTCAGGACTATCGTCGTATCACTCAGAGAGAATTTTCAAGCATAATCAGCATTTCACAAGAACGTGTGGGTCACATTATTGCTTTGCTTGGCTATCGGAAGATCTGTGCATGATATGTATGTTGAGAGAACTGTGAGACACTGGTTACGGAAACAGAGTGTCGACTTCTTCCATGACAGCTTCAGAAAACTCGTTCACAGTTGGCAGAAATATATTCAATTGTCTGGTGATTATGTGGGAAAGTGAATAGTGGTAGTTAAAGAGCACATTCTAAGGATTATTTCTGTGTTTTATTTACTAGAATATTCCCATCCAAACCCAAGTAATGAAGGTGGAGGCATTACTTTTCATTCAACCCTCATAGAAGATGGATCAAGCTTATTTTCTGCTGCTCCAGAGACTAGGGCACAGAGTACTAAAGGGAAGGCGATTCCACTTAAACATTAGGAAAAACTGAGCTGTTTAACAGTGGAATATGCTTTTGTAGTGTATGGCAGAATTTCCTTTTGGGGAGGTTTTAAAACAAAGACTGGATGGCCATCTATCTGGAGTGATCTGATTTGTATATTGCTGCATGGCAGGAGGTTGGACTGGATGGACCTTGAAGTCTCTTCCAACCCTGTGTTTCAATTATTATTTTTCTTCTATCAGGCTCCATTTAATCAACCAGATCTATGCTTTACAAAACATGCCAGACTAACTGGTGAAGAATGCTTATTCATTTCCCTCTTCTCTCTGGAGGCAGGTACTGTCTACCTTTCCTGTTGTGGCCAGGGCCCTACAACTACAGTAGGAACAGCAAAAATATTGCGATATCTGACATGGTGGTTGTTGGAGTTGTCCAGTATTTCTGTGTTCTCAAATAATAATAATCACTTGATGAGCCAACCTGGACGCAGCATATTATTTGAAAACACCATAATGCTGGACCACTCTCACAACCACCATGTCAGACTACACAGAGAAGCCACTGAAATCCACAAGCATGTGGTCAATTTCAATACAAATCAGGAAATCATGAAAATGAATAAAATCTGGCTACCAGTATTAAAAAACTCCAAAACCAGGACAGTAAATAAAAAACAACACTCAGAAAACAGGGGGATTCCAGAAAGGAAACAACTAGGGCCAGCTAACACCTTCCAACAAAGAATTCCCGCAGGCAGGAAGCAGCCATGCATTGAAGCTGCAAGTCTATTCAATGCTAATCAACATTGCCAATTGCAACATTCACACTTGTTTCAAACAGACAAGAGTTCTTTCTCCCACCCTGGACATTTCACAGATATATAAACTCCACTTGCTTAGTTTCCAACAAACCACACAATCTCTGAAGATGCCTGACATAGATGTGGGCGAAACATCAAAGAGAATGCTCTGGAACATGGTCATACAGCCCAGAAAACTCAAAGCTAAAATATTTCTCAACTCAAGTGTCATGGTGTGCTTTAGTGCCAATACACTGCGACAATCTGATACTGAAGTCAATGTTACCCTATTCCTCCTTCACCACCTTCTCTCTGCCAACACAGGTAAACCACTTCTAGCTAAACAGAGGATGAGGGGGGGGGGGGGGTGTGGATTGGCCAAATATAAAAATACTTTGTAAAAAGGAGCTTCTTTATTAGTGGCTTTAACCCCCCGGTGGTGCAGTGGGTTAAAGCACTGAGCTGCTGAGCTTGTTGACCAAAAGGTCGCAGGTTCGATTCCAGGGAGCGGCGTGAGCTTCTGCTGTCAGCCCTAGCTTCTGCCAACCTAGCAGTTCGAAAACATGCGAATGTGAGTAGATCAATAGGTACCGCTCCGGCAAGAAGGTAACGGCGCTCCATGAGGTCATGCTGGCCACATGACCTTGGAGGTATCTATGGACAACACTGGCTCTTCGGCTTAGAAATGGAGATGAGCACCACACCCCAGAGTCAGACATGACTGGACTTAATGTCAGGGGCCAACCTTTACCTTACCTAACTACGGTATGCATGTACTTACAAGCTAAAATGCTTTAGAGAGGCACTATTTGTGTTTTGTATTTTCAAACTCCCTTCCTCCCTATGTTAAACCATTGGCTTATAGGTTGCTGTCAATTTTCCGAGCTGTATGGCCATGTTCCAGAAGCCTTCTCATCTGACATTTCACCCACA